>NC_090446.1:578316233-578958733 GCF_031143425.1 Pleurodeles waltl
AAACGCAGTTGTCTTGAAGTTGCTTCTTTGGAAACAAAGTTGCAGTCTTTGGTGAACAGGGCCGCTGTTCTCAGGAGTTTCTTGGTCCTTCAGAGCAGGGAAGTCCTCTGAGGATTCAGAGGTGGCTGGTCCTGGGGAAAGCGTCGCTGGAGCAGTTTCTTCATAAGGGGGGGGAGACAGGCCGGTAGAGCTGGGGCCAAAGCAGTTGGTGTCTCTGTAGGAAGTTGGCTCTGTATGTGCTATTTCAAAGTAAGGAATAGCATGCACAGAGTCCAAGGGTTCCCCTTAGAGGTAAGATAGTGGCAAAAAGAGATAATACTAATGCTCTATTTTGTGGTAGTGTGGTCGAGCAGTAGGCTTATCCAAGGAGTAGTGTTAAGCATTTGTTGTACATACACACAGGCAATAAATGAGGAACACACACTCTGAGACAAATCCAGCCAATAGGTTTTGTTATAGAAAAATATATTTTCTTAGTTTATTTTAAGAACCACAGGTTCAAATTCTACATGTAATATCTCATTTGAAAGGTATTGCAGGTAAGTACTTTAGGAACTTTGAATAATTACAGTAGCATATATACTTTTCACATAAAACACAAATAGCTGTTTTAAAAGTGGACACAGTGCAATTCTCACAGTTCCTGGGGGAGGTAAGTTATTGTTAGTTTTAGCAGGTCAGTAAATCACTTACAAGTCTCAGGTTTGGGTCCAAGGTAGGCCACCGTTGGAGGTTCAGAGCAACCCCAAAGTTACCACACCAGCAGCTCAGGGCCGGTCAGGTGCAGAGTTCAAAGTGGTGCCCAAAACGCATAGGCTTCAATGGAGAGAAGGGGGTGCCCTGGTTCCAGTCTGCCAGCAGGTAAGTACCCACGTCTTCGGAGGGCAGACCAGGGGGGTTTTGTAGGGCACCGGGGGGGGGACACAAGTCCACACAGAAAGTACACCCTCAGCAGCGCGGGGGCGGCCGGGTGCAGTGTGCAAACACGCGTCGGGTTTTCAATGGTTTTCAATGAGAGACCAAGGGATCTCTTCAGCGGTGTAGGCAGGCAAGGGGGTGGCTCCTCGGGGTAGCCACCACCTGGGCAAGGGAGAGGGCCTCCTGGGGGTCACTCCTGCACTCAAGTTCCGTTCCTTCAGGTGCTGGGGGCTGCGGGTGCAGGGTCTTTTTCCAGACGTCGGGATTTCAGAGTCAGGCAGTCGCGGTCAGGGGGAGCCTGGGGATTCCCTCTGCAGGTGTCGCTGTGGGGGCTCAGGGGGGACAACTTTGGTTACTCACGGTCTTGGAGTCGCCGATGGGGCCTCCCTGAGGTGTTGGTTCTCCACCAGTCGAGTCGGGGGTCGCCGGGTGCAGTGTTGCAAGTCTCACGCTTCTTGCGGGGAATTGCAGGGGTCTTTAAATCTGCTCCTTTGAAACAAAGTTGCAGTCTTTTTGGAGCAGGGCCGCTGTCCTCGGGAGTTTCTTGTCTTTCTTGAAGCAGGGCAGTCCTCTGAGGATTCAGAGGTCGCTGGTCCTTTGGAAAGCGTCGCTGGAGCAGGTTTCTTTGGAAGGCAGGAGACAGGCCGGTAGGACTGGGGCCAAAGCAGTTGGTGTCTTCTGTTCTTCTTCTGCAGGGGTTTTTCAGCTCAGCAGTCTTCTTCTTCTTGTAGTTTCAGGAATCTAAATTCTTAGGTTCAGGGAAGCCCTTAAATACTAAATTTAAGGGCGTGTTTAGGTCTGGGGGGTTAGTAGCCAATGGCTACTAGCCCTGAGGGTGGGTACACCCTCTTTGTGCCTCCTCCCAAGGGGAGGGGGACACATTCCTATCCCTATTGGGGGAAATCCTCCATCTGCAAGATGGAGGATTTCTAAAAGTTAGTCACTTCAGCTCAGGACACCTTAGGGGCTGTCCTGACTGGCCAGTGACTCCTCCTTGTTATTCTCATTATCTCCTCCGGCCTTGCCGCCAAAAGCGGGGCTGTGGCCGGAGGGGGCGGGCAACTCCACTAGCTGGAGTGCCCTGCGGTGCTGGAACAAAGGGGGTAAGCCTTTGAGGCTCACCGCCAGGTGTTACAGCTCCTGCCTGGGGAGGTGATAGCATCTCCACCCAGTGCAGGCTTTGTTACTGGCCTCAGAGTGACAAAGGCACTCTCCCCATGGGGCCAGCAACATGTCTCGGTTGTGGCAGGCTGCTGGAACCAGTCAGCCTACACAGATAGTCGGTTAAGGTTTCAGGGGGGCACCTCTAAGGTGCCCTCTGGGGTGTATTTCACAATAAAATGTACACTGGCATCAGTGTGCATTTATTGTGCTGAGAAGTTTGATACCAAACTTCCCAGTTTTCAGTGTAGCCATTATGGTGCTGGGGAGTCCGTGTTTGACAGACTCCCAGACCATATACTCTTATGGCTACCCTGCACTTACAATGTCTAAGGTTTGGCTTAGACACTGTAGGGGCACAGTACTCATGCACTGGTGCCCTCACCTATGGTATAGTGCACCCTGCCTTAGGGCTGTAAGGCCCTACTAGATGGGTGACTTATCTATACTGCATAGGCAGTGTGAGGTTGGCATGGCACCCTGTATTTTAAATACATAAAATGCAAGGTACTCCACACAGGTAAGTTAGGAACTTTGAATTAGAGCAATAACATATACTGTTTTTGTTAAAATGGCAATAAGCTATTTTAAAAGTAGACAGTGCACAAAAAATCAACAGTTCCTGGGGGAGGTAAGTATTGGTTAGGTTGTGAGGTAAGTAAGACACTTACAAGTCTCAGTTCCTGAGCATAGGCAGCCCACCGTTGGGGGTTCAAGGCAACCCCAAAGTTACCACACCAGCAGCTCAGGGCCAGTCAGGTGCAGAGGTCAAGGAGATGCCCAAAACACATAGGCGCCTATGGAGAACAGGGGTGCTCCGGTTCCAGTCTGCCAGCAGGTAAGTACCTGGGTCCTCGGGGCAGAATGGGGAGGTGGAGAGAGACACAAGTAGACACAAAACACACCCTCAGCGGCACAGAGGCGGCCGGGTGCAGTGTGCAAAGCAGGCGTCTGGTTTTGTATTGGTTTCAATAGAAGGATCGGGGGGGGGGGTCACTCTAGCGGTGCAGGCAGGGGTCTTCTCGGGCCAGCCACCACCTGGGCTACGCAGAGGGATGCCTGGGGGTCACTCCTGCACTGGAGGTTGGTTTCTTTCAGGCCTGGGGGCTGCGGGAGCAGTGCTTCTTCCAGGCGTCGGGTCCTTTGTTACTGGGCAGTCGCGGTCAGGGGGAGCCTCTGGATCCTCTCTGCAGGCGTCACTGTGAGGGTGCAGGGAGGTCGGATCAGGGTGTCCACGTCGTTGAAGTCACCTGGGGCTCCTCTTTGAGATGTTGGTTCCTCTGAACACGAGCCGGGGGCGTCAGGTGCAGAGTGTGAATACTCACGCCTCCGGAGTGAGGCTGGAGTCTCTTTGAAGATGGTTTCTTTGTTGCAGTTCTGGACAGAGACGCTGTCCTCTGGAGTTTCTTGGTCCTTTAGGTGCAGGGCAGACCTCAGGAGTTGTCAGAGGTCGATGAATGCGTTGCTGTGCAGGTTCTCAGAGTCTGGAGACAGGCCGGTAAGGCTGAGGCCACGTCAGTTGTCTCAGTCATCTCTGCGGGGCTTTCAGGTCAGCAGTCCTCCTTTCAGGTTGCAGGAATCTGATTTCCTGGGTTCAGGGTCGCCCCATAATACTAGATTTAGGAGTGTTAGGGCTGGAGGGCAGTAGCCAATGGCTACTCTCCATGAAGTGCTCCCTCCCTTTGGGGAGGGGAGCACATCCCTATCCTTATTGGGCTAAATCCTCCAAAACAAGATGGAGGATTTTCCGAGGATTGGGTCACCTCAGCTCTGGTCCCCCCTTAGGGGTGGACCTGACTGAGGGGGCGGCGACTCCTTGTTTTTCTCATTATCTCCCTGGACTTGATGCCAAAAGTGGGGGCTGGAGTGCCCTGGGGCATTGCAACACGAAGCCTGAGCCTTTGAGGCTCACTGCTAGGTGTTACAGTTCCTCCAGGGAGGAGCAGTGAAGCACCTCCACCCAGGGCAGGCTTTGTTTCTGGCCTCAGAGAGCACAAAGGAGGTCCCAGGTGGTCAGAAACTCGTGTCTCAGTGGCAGGCTGGCACAGACAAGTCCATCCTGCACTGAAGGATTGGTAAAATACAGGGGGCATCTCTAAAATGCCCTCTGTGTGCATTTTTTAATAAATCCAACACTGGCAGTGTGGGTTTATTGTGCTGAGAAGTTTGATACCAAACTTCCCAGTATTCAGTGAAGCCATTATGTAGCTGTGGAGTTCGTAATGACGAACTCCCAGACCATATACTTAATATGGCCACACTGTACTTACAATGTCTAAGAATGGACAGACACTGTAGGGGCATACTGCTCATGCAGCTAAGCCCTCATCTGTGGTATGGTGCACCCTGCCATAGGGCTGTAAGGCCTGCTGCAGGGGTGACTTACCTATGCCACAGGCACTGGTTTGTGGGCACGACACCCTAAGAGGGGTGCCATGTCAACTTTGCCTTTTTCTCCCTACCAGCACACACAAGCTGCAAGGCAGTGTGCAAGGTGGCATAATACATGCTGCAGCCCTTGGAGACATTCGCTGGCCATAGGGCCCTTGGTACCATGGGTACCTTTTACATGGGACTTAACTGTGTGCCATGGCTGTTCCAACTGTGGAAACAAAAGGTACAGTTTTAAGGGAAAGAACACTGGTGCTGGGGCCTGGTTAGCAGTGTCCCAGCATACATTCAATCAAAGTTGGCATCAACACTAGGCAAAAGGTGTGGGTGTGGGCTGGATAGTGGCCACTAGTGGTGGGAATGCTGTTTTTGGCTTAGCATCCTTTGATAATCTGTTCTGCCAGTAGCCAGCAATCAGGTCAAAGGTACTGAGATACAGATACTTGGCAAGTGCTAATGTATCTATAAAATCATCTGCTCTAGGGATACGATGAGCATCTTTCTTAGTAACAGTGTTAAGACCTTTGTAGTCTACACAAAACCTCGTTTCTCTTTTGACATCTTGGGAGTGAGGATTTGGGGCAAGCACTACAGGGCTAGCCCAAGGGCTATCTGAGGGATCAGAGACTCTTAAGTCAAGCATCTTCTGAACTTCAGATTTGATGCATTCCCTCACATGGTCATGTTTCATGTAAATTTAGCTTTTAACAGGCAAACTGTCCCCTGTGTCAATGATGTGTTCACACCATGTGGTATGACCAGGTGTTAGGGAGAACAGTTCTTATAACTGCCTTAGGAGGTTTCAGCAGTCCTCTGTTTGGGCCTCAGAGGCAGTCAAGCTAGGACTACCCCATCAACTGAGCCATCAGTTGCAATGTGGGATAAGAGGTCAGGGAGAGGTTCACTCTTCTTCTTGTCCCTCATCAGTGGCGATGAGTAGTGTCATATCTGACCTATCATAATAGGGTTTGTGGCGCTTCACATGAAGCACCCTGTGGGGGCTTCTGGGACTGCCAAGGTCTACCAAGTAGGTAACCTCAACCTTTTTCTCCACAATGGTGTGGGACCACTCCACTTGTCTTGGAGTGCCCTGGGAGCCTCAGGATCCAGGACCCACACTTTCTGTCCTGGCTGGTAGACCGTTAGGACAGCCATTTGGTCATGTCATTGTCTCTAACACTTGGCTGGCCTGAAGGTCTTTACTAGCCCTCTTCACGGACTCAGCCAACCTTGATCTGAAGCCAAGCACATAATCCACTATGTCTTGTTTGGGAGGCTTGAAAGGATGCAAGAGCAAGGGGACCCTTAACAGGGTGCCAAAACTAAAGTTCAAATGGGCTGTAGCCCACACCCTTTTGAGTGACCTCCTTATAGGTGAAGAGGAGCCATGGTAGCAAGACATCCAATCTCCTTCTAAGCTTTTCAGAGTCCCAATATCATACCACTGAGAGTTTTGTTAAATCCCTCTCCCAAACCATTAGTATTGGAGTGGTAAGGAGTGGTGAACTTGTAAGTCACACCACATTCCTTCCACATAGCTTTGAGGTAAGCAGACATGATGTTTGCACCTCCGTCTGATACCACCTCTTTAGGAAAGCGCACTCTTGAGAAGATACTAAGAAGAGTTTTTTGTCACTGCAGGAGGTGTAGAGGTCCTAAGAGGAATGGCCTCTGGGTACCTACTGGGACGGTCCACTACCACTAGTATAAACCTGTTACAGGAGGCTGTGGGAGGGTCTAGGGGGCGAACAATGGCCACCCCAACCCTCTCAAAGGGAACCTCAACCACAGGAAGTAGAATAAATGGGGCCTTTGGGGGTGCCACCCTGTCTTGCCACTGGCTTGACAGGTGACACAGGAGCTACAAAACATCTGTGTCTTCAGACATGTGGGGCCGGTGAAAGTGTAGGACAACTGGGGTGACGTGGCAAACAAAACAACAATGGATCAAATCCAAATTTGTGACTGGGGGTGAGTGTTTGAAACGTTTCAACACTCCATCCATCATTTTATTTTTTATTTTGTGATATTGCAAAGTGTGGGACACACCTGGCCCAAGTCTTGCATTGCCCCAAGTGACCTGCCAAGGGAATGTCATGTGCCAAGGTAAACAAACTCCCTAAACTTCAGGGGGGTCACCAATCTCCTGGTAGCACCAGGTTTGGGATCCTTTGACTGAGTAAACCCCCTGCACCTAAGAGTTCAGCTGTGTCTGCTTGTAGCTCTTCTGGTGTTGGTTCCACCCAAGGAATGGATTCTGCTCCCTCAAGTGTGGAATCCTCACTGGAGGCTGGAGCAGGGGGTACCTTCATACCCTTTTAGTTCTTAGGTATAGGAAGCTCTAGAGCCATTGTTCCAGGCTCCAAGGATCCTTGCTCTTTATGCTTTTTGGCTTGTGCTCTTGTTAGGGCAAATACATGCCTTGGGATGCCCAGCACTGCTGAATGGGCCTTCCACTCCACCTTAGCCCAAGCTGAGGTCTCCAAGTAATTCCATAGTAGGCATTCTACAGGTAGGTCTGAGGAAACCACAACTTTTTAGTACCAGTACATTTTGAAATTGGAAGAGGAGGTAGAGCTTTTGCTCCTGACCCCTGAGGAGTTTTGTGGGCTCGAAGAAGACTATTTCGGTTTATCTTTGTCCCCACCCTTCTCATGATTCCTTCTTTTTGTGGTCACCCCTTGCGTGAGACTTACTAATCACCCTGGTGTGGACCCATTTGTCTGTAATCTTTTTCAATTCTTGGGGAGAGGTCGGATCAGAGTCCACCAGGCAATGATGCAGCTGACCAGATCAACCCAATCTTAGGAGGACTCTTTCCTGGTCTCTCTGAGCTTGATCCTATACTGTTCAGTTGTCAGCCCAAATCCATCTACCAGTGCAGATCTCAAAACCGTGTAATTATGTGCGTCCTCTTCTCTGACAGTGAGGAGTCTATCCCTAACCTTGTCGAAGGACAGCCACATTATAGCTGCCCACAGCCTCTGAGGGGCCCTCTCCAGGGCCGTGAAACACTTATGTCATCACCCATCTTGTAAAGTGGGACTATCTTCGTATTCAGGTTCCTAGGGTCAAAGGAGTCCTCGCGACCCAGGTGTCCCTGAAACTTAAACTGCTGTCAACATGGGGCACTAACCCCAATCCCTGCCTTTCTCTCTCCTCTGCCAAGGCCTACCTATCTTGGGCTAGCTAGGGGGCATGCACCTTTTCATGCAGGCTGCAATGGCAGCATGGGCTCCCATGGGGTGGCATAATACATGCTGCTTCACCATATACTAGGGACTTATATGGGGGCACCGGGATGCCAATTGTGGGGTGTAAAGATAGGGACAACCAAATCCAGAGGGAAAGAGCAGTCACTGGGGTCCTTGTTAGCAATTCCCAGTGAACAAGTGTAGGAAGTTGGCTCTGTATGTGCTATTTCAAAGTAAGGAATAGCATGCACAGAGTCCAAGGGTTCCCCTTAGAGGTAAAATAGTGGTAAAAAGAGATAATACTAATGCTCTATTTTGTGGTAGTGTGGTCGAGCAGTAGGCTTATCCAAGGAGTAGTGTTAAGCATTTGTTGTACATACACATAGACAATAAATGAGGTACACACACTCAGACACAAATCCAGCCAATAGGTTTTTGTATAGAAAAATATATTTTCTTAGTTTATTTTAAGAACCACAGGTTCAAATTCTACATGTAATATCTCATTCGAAAGGTATTGCAGGTAAGTACTTTAGGAACTTTAAATCATAAAAATTGCATGTATACTTTTCAAGTTATTGACAAATAGCTGTTTTAAAAGTGGACACTTAGTGCAATTTTCACAGTTCCTGGGGGAGGTAAGTTTTTGTTAGTTTTACCAGGTAAGTAAGACACTTACAGGGTTCAGTTCTTGGTCCAAGGTAGCCCACCGTTGGGGGTTCAGAGCAACCCCAAAGTCACCACACCAGCAGCTCAGGGCCGGTCAGGTGCAGAGTTCAAAGTGGTGCCCAAAACGCATAGGCTAGAATGGAGAGAAGGGGGTGCCCCGGTTCCGGTCTGCTTGCAGGTAAGTACCCGCGTCTTCGGAGGGCAGACCAGGGGGGTTTTGTAGGGCACCGGGGGGGACACAAGCCCACACAGAAATTTCACCCTCAGCAGCGCGGGGGCGGCCGGGTGCAGTGTAGAAACAAGCGTCGGGTTCGCAATGTTAGTCTATGAGAGATCAACGGATCTCTTCAGCGCTGCAGGCAGGCAAGGGGGGGCTTCCTCGGGGAAACCTCCACTTGGGCAAGGGAGAGGGACTCCTGGGGGTCACTTCTCCAGTGAAAGTCCGGTCCTTCAGGTCCTGGGGGCTGCGGGTGCAGGGTCTTTTCCAGGCGTCGGGACTTAGGTTTCAGAGAGTCGCGGTCAGGGGAAGCCTCGGGATTCCCTCTGCAGGCGGCGCTGTGGGGGCTCAGGGGGGACAGGTTTTGGTACTCACAGTCGGAGAGTAGTCCGGGGGTCCTCCCTGAGGTGTTGGTTCTCCACCAGCCGAGTCGGGGTCGCCGGGTGCAGTGTTGCAAGTCTCACGCTTCTTGCGGGGAGTTGCAGGGTTCTGTAAAGCTGCTTCTGGAAACAAAGTTGCAGTCTTTTTGGAGCAGGTCCGCTGTCCTCGGGAGTTTCTTGTCTTTTTCGAAGCAGGGCAGTCCTCAGAGGATTCAGAGGTCGCTGGTCCCTTTGGAAGGCGTCGCTGGAGCAGAGTTCTTTGGAAGGCAGGAGACAGGCCGGTGAGTTTCTGGAGCCAAGGCAGTTGTTGTCTTCTGGTCTTCCTCTGCAGGGGTTTTCAGCTAGGCAGTCCTTCTTCTTGTAGTTGCAGGAATCTAAATCTTTAGGTTCAGGGAAGCCCTTAAATACTAAATTTAAGGGCGTGTTTAGGTCTGGGGGGTTAGTAGCCAATGGCTACTAGCCCTGAGGGTGGGTACACCCTCTTTGTGCCTCCTCCCAAGGGGAGGGGGTCACATTCCTATCCCTATTGGGGGAATCCTCCATCTGCAAGATGGAGGATTTCTAAAAGTCAGAGTCACCTCAGCTCAGGACACCTTAGGGGCTGTCCTGACTGGCCAGTGACTCCTCCTTGTTGCTTTCTTTGTTCCCTCCAGCCTTGCCGCCAAAAGTGGGGGCCGTGGCCGGAGGGGGCGGGCAACTCCACTAAGCTGGAGTGCCCTGCTGGGCTGTGACAAAGGGGTGAGCCTTTGAGGCTCACCGCCAGGTGTTACAGCTCCTGCCTGGGGGAGGTGTTAGCATCTCCACCCAGTGCAGGCTTTGTTACTGGCCTCAGAGTGACAAAGGCACTCTCCCCATGGGGACAGCAACATGTCTCTAGTGTGGCAGGCTGCTGGAACCAGTCAGCCTACACAGATAGTTGGTTAAGTTTCAGGGGGCACCTCTAAGGTGCCCTCTGGGGTGTATTTTACAATAAAATGTACACTGGCATCAGTGTGCATTTATTGTGCTGAGAAGTTTGATACCAAACTTCCCAGTTTTCAGTGTAGCCATTATGGTGCTGTGGAGTTCGTGTAAAACAGACTCCCAGACCATATACTCTTATGGCTACCCTGCACTTACAATGTCTAAGGTTTTGTTTAGACACTGTAGGGGTACCATGCTCATGCACTGGTACCCTCACCTATGGTATAGTGCACCCTGCCTTAGGGCTGTAAGGCCTGCTAGAGGGGTGTCTTACCTATACTGCATAGGCAGTGAGAGGCTGGCATGGCACCCTGAGGGGAGTGCCATGTCGACTTACTCATTTTGTTCACACTAGCACACACAGGCTTGTAAGCAGTGGGTCTGTGCTGAGTGAGGGGTCTCTAGAGTGGCATAATACATGCTGCAGCCCATAGAGACCTTCCCTGGCATCAGGGCCCTTGGTACCAGAGGTACCAGTTACAAGGGACTTATCTGGATGCCAGGGTGTGCCAATTGTGGAAACAATGGTACATTTTAGGTGAAAGAACACTGGTGCTGGGGCCTGGTTAGCAGGGTCCCAGTACACTTCTCAGTCAAGTCAGCATCAGTATCAGGCAAAAAGTGGGGGGTAACTGCAACAGGGAGCCATTTCTTTACAACAAGGTCAAAACACACTGACAGCAAGCACAAACTGGGGGCAACTGTAGGAAGCTGGCCTGGTGTGTTGTGGGGACCGATGGCACTTACACCTTATACCAGGTATGCCTTCTTAGTGAAGTGTAGGCAGTGTCTAGAAGCCAGGCTCTCTAGCAGAGGATGAGCAGCCCTTTAGAGATAATTAATACACTAAATATATCCACTAGTAATCAGAAACAGGCATAGAAAACGTTAGAAAATAGACCCTAGGGGGAGTGCAAACCATATTCTAAAAAAATGGAATGTGAACAAGGTACCCTTCACCTAGGAAAGTAAAATGTGTAGCGGGGAGGTGGTAGTACTACAAAACCACAGAGGCAAGTAATACAGTACCCAACAGCGACCAGGAATGCAGGAGTAAAACGCTGGATTTTCCCCAAACCACACAAAAGGAGAAAAAGAAGAAAAAGAAGAAAAAGAAGAAAAGTAAGACACCCAAACAAGACTGCAAGAAAACCAGCAGTGCATTCCTGAAGAAAGAAGACCTGTAGAGAGAGGGGACCAAGTCCAAGAATTACAGTTGAGTCCAGGAGGAGTAGGAGCTACTACCCACCCAGATGTGGATGCAGGAGTTGGTCAACTGTGATAAAGACCAGGTCAGCACTGCAAACCCTGGAGCCAGAAAAGAGTTACTGATGGATTCAGATGAAGCCCCACGCTGGAAGGAAGATTGCAGATGATGTCGATGCAGTTATTCCACCAACAAACCTTGGCAAAGGCAAACTCGCAGTTAGTGGAAAAGAGGTGCTGCCTGGGACCAGCAAGGCGCAGGAGGAAACAACCCTGCAGGGGAATCACAGGTGACTCAGTGTCGTAGAGAGTACACAGGAGCAGAGGCAGCACCCTCAGGAGACCCACAGGATGAGAACACAGGAGTCAGGGAAGAAGACCACGCAGCACTACAAAAGAGGATCCCATGCCACAGGAGAACCACACAGGAGGCTGTGCTTTGCAGGATGGAATGCTAGGGCTGGAGCTACACGTTGCCTGAAGATCCCTTGGAGCAGATGTAAACAAGCCTTGGCAGCTGCAAGAGATGCAGTACACGGGGGTACTGTCCTGCATGGGAAGGCAAAGGCTTACCTCCACCAAAGTTGGACAGCTGGCAGAGAGGACCAAGAGGACTACTCCGGAATTACCACCCATGATGCAGGATCCACGCAGCTCAATATGAGAGGAGATCCACGCAGCCAGTCGTCGCTTGTTGTAGGTGCCTGCGGTTGCAGGGAAGTGACTCCTTCACTCCAAGGGAGAATCCTCCTTCTTGTGCAGTCTGAAGAGTTGCAGTCTTCTGAGGATGCATGGCCGGGGAAATGTTGCAAAGCTGGCAGGAGACGTTGAAACAAAGTTGATTAAGAGTCTTCTTCGTTGCAGCAGCGTTACTTGAGGGTCCAGTGGCCAGATATCAAAAGTAGAGGTTGCAGAAGTCCTGCTGGAATCTTGCAAGCCGAATTTGAGAACCCACCCAAGAGAGACCTTAAATAACCATGAAAGGTATTTGCGCACCTAACCAGGTAAGCACCTAACTCGAGAGGTCTCTAACGTCACCTGGCTGGACACTGAAATGCTTCCAGAGCTCCCTGCCAAACTTGGGAACAAGATGGCAGAACCCAGGTACCCTCTGGAGGAGCTCTGGGCATTACCCCTGGGGTAGTGATGGACAGGCGAGTGATCACTCCCCTTTTCATTGTCCAGTTCCGCACCAAAGCAAGGACTGGGTTTTCTTGAACCACTGTGGACTGGTTTATGCACGGAGGGCACCAAATGTGCCCTTCAACGCAAACCAGTGGCTTGGGGAGGCTATCCCTCCCAAGCCAGTCACACATATTTCCAAAGGGAGAGGGTGTTATCTCCCACTAACAAGGGAAATATTTTGTTCTGCCTTCCTGGGCTTGATCAGATCAAACAGCAGGAGGGCAGAAACCTGTCTGAGGCGTGGCAGCAGCTGGGCTGCCCGGAGAACCCTATCAGACTGGTGGTAGCAAAGCTGCGGGTCCTCCAAGGAGCTCTCAGAGTGCACAGAATCATACTTCCAATACTTGCAACAGTATTGGGGTAGGATTCAGACATGTTTGATACCAAACATGCCTAGGTCAGGAGTTACCATTATGTAGCTGGACATAGGTAGTGACATATGTCCACTAGAGGTGTAAAATGGCGTCCGCACTCACGAAGTCCAGGAAAATTGATCTGGAGTTTGTGAGGGCACCCCTGCTAATGCAAGGGTGCCCTCACACACAGGTACCTGCACCCTGCCCTCTGGGCTGAAATGGCGTACCATAGGGTTGACTTATAGTGACCTGGTGCAGTGACCTGTAGTGAAAATGGGTGCATCCATCTGTTTCATGCAGGCTGCAACGGAAGGCCTGCAGAACCCTTTGCATGGGCTCCTAATGCGTGGCAGAATAACTGCTGCAGCCCATAGGGATCCCCTGGAACCCCAATGCCCTGAGTAACTAGGTACCATATACTAGGGACTTACATGGGGGGACCAGTATGCCAATTGTGGTAATAAAAAGTTACAATTTAGAGGAAGGAGAAAAACTACTGGGCTCCTGGTTTGCAGGATCCCAGTAGACAGTCAATCACACTAACAACAGGCAGAAGGGTACTTTCCTACAGTAACCATGCAAAAAAGAGGTACTTTCCTACATAGCTCAGATTGTCAGAAGGGACCTTAACAGTAAGCTCCTCTGAGGATTACCTGTATCACACTGCTCATCAGTAAAATGCCAATTTAAACTTGTTGCAGAACTAAACAACAATCCAGTCATTTCGATGTCCCAACACCAAATGGAACATTCAAGTGTGCAGTATGGTGGTGGCTTGGGGCACCTACCTTGAATGGATCTCTCTCCAGTGCCCGCAGAGCCAGAGAAGCTGTTGTAAAGCAGATTCCTTCGGTGATGAAAGGAGAGTGGATAGGCCGAGGGTCAAATAGATTGGGGTGATTGCAGACTTTCCTTAACTGCATCAAAATATTGATTACACTCATGAAGTGACCACTGGCCAGGGTCTCACGAGTTCTGGGGGGGAAAAAAAATAAAGGAACAGTTCGATAAAAAGAGCAGAGAAATGCTTTAGTGCAGCCCAACTACCTTAATGTGGACACGCAGAGCAAAATCCAATAGCAGTTGTTTTATTACTTGTCATCGACGCTACTAACTCTTAGCTATAACATAGGTATAGGAGGCAGACAAATCATGTTTCTTAGAAGACACAAGTTTATTAGACGAAAAGGTCATTATGGGTCTGAATATCACATCACATTTCGTGAACATCATGAGAATTAAGGAAACGCGTCAAATGTTTTTTCACATTGAGAGGTTAGTACAAAAGGAAACATTGCTTAACTGTAATCCTGTAAGTGTTGCAATCCCAGAGGGAGATCCTCTAACTTACATGCCCTGAGTACCATTTAGTACGGACTTACAGGTAACCTAGCTCAGTCATTTGGGTAAATGTAAAATCAACATAGTTAAAGGGTCAGGGCACAGGCACTGAGGTCTAGTTAATAGGTCTTAGAACAGTCATTAAGGAAAAAAAACAAAAAAACAGAAGCATCAGTCTAAAATCTTGAGTGACCATACAAAAAGGTCATTTTATTACAGGAGTGCAATAACCAACACTGACAACGATAGGGATACAAGCAAAACCAACAACGGGAGGGATACAAGAAACATCAAAAGCAGGAGGGATACAAGAAACACCAAAAACGGTAGAGCAGGAGTGTAGGAAAATGGCTGCTTGTTGCAGTTACCCCCCACATTTTGCCTGATACTGATGCTGACTTGACTGAGAAGTGTGCTGGGACCCTGCTAACCAGGCCCCAGCACCAGTGTTCTTTCACTAAAAACGTACCATTGTTTCCACAATTGGCACACCCCTGGCACACAGATAAGTCCCTTGTAAAAGGTACCAGTGGTACCAAGGGCCCTGTGACCAGGGAAGGTCCCTAAGGGCTGCAGCATGTGTTGTGCCATCCTTACGGACCCCTCTCCTAACACATGCACACTGCCATTGCAGATTGTGTGTGTTGGTGGGGAGAAAAAGGCAAAGTCGACATGGCATCCCCCTCAGGGTGCCATGCACACAAAATACTGCCTCTGGCATACGTAAGTCACCCCTCTAGCAGGCCTTACAGCCCTAAGGCAGGGTGTACTATACCACAGGTGAGGGCATAGCTGCATGAGCAATACGCCCCTACAGTGTCTAAGTATATTCTTAGACATTGTAAGTACAGTGTGACCATATTAAGTATATTGTCTGGGAGTTTGTCAAAACGAAAGCCACAGCTCCATAATGGCTACACTGAATACTGGGAAGTTTGGTATCAAACTTCTCAGAATAAGAAAAACACACTGATGCCAGTGTTGGATTTATTACAAAATGCTCACAGAGGGCATCTTAGAGATGCCCCCTGTATTTTACCCAATCCTGCAGTGCAGGACTTACTGGTCTGTGCCAGCCTGCTGCTGAGAGACAAGTTTCTGACCCCCTGGGGTGAGGGCCCTTGTGCCCTCTGAGGCCAGAAACAAAGCCTTTCCAGGGTGGAGGTGCTTCACACCTCCCCCCCCCTGCAGGAACTGTAACACCTAGCAGTGAGCCTCAAAGGCTCAGGCTTCGTGTTACAATGCCCCAGGGCACTCCAGCTAGTGGAGATGCCCACCCCATCGACACAGCCCCCAATTTTGGCAGCAAGTCCAGGAGAGATAATGAGAAAAACAAGGAGGAGTCACCCACCAGTCAGGACAACCCCTAAGGTGTCCTGAGCTGAGGTGACCCCTGTAGGACGTTTGCTCTGTATGGAAAATGTCACTTACCCAGTGTACATCTGTTCGTGGCATTAGTCGCTGCAGATTCACATGCTGTGCACAGTCCGCCATCTGGTGTTGGGCTCGGAGTGTTACAAGTTGTTTTTCTTCGAAGAAGTCTTTTCGAGTCACGAGACCGAGGGACTCCTCCCATTTCGAGTCCATTGCGCATGGGCGTCGGCTCCATCTTAGATTGTTTTGCCCGCAGAGGGTGAGGTAGGAGTTGTGTATGCTAGTAATAGTGCCCATGCAATGGAGTGAATGCGTATGTACATAATAAAGTTTTAAGTAATATATTTACAAATGTACAAATGTTTAAGATCTACTTCTAAACGGCTACAGGCTCCCGGGGAGGCGGGTGGGCGCATGTGAATCTGCAGCGACTAATGCCACGAACAGATGTACACTGGGTAAGTGACATTTTCCGTTCGATGGCATGTGTAGCTGCAGATACACATGCTGTGCATAGAATAGTAAGCAGTTATCTCCCCAAAAGCGGTGGTTCAGCCTGTAGGAGTTGAAGTTGTTTGAAATAATGTTCTTAATACAGCTTGACCTACTGTTGCTTGTTGTGCAGTTAGCACATCTACACAGTAGTGCTTGGTAAATGTATGAGGCGTAGACCATGTTGCTGCCTTACATATTTCGTTCATTGGAATATTTCCTAGAAAGGCCATGGTAGGACCTTTCTTTCTGGTTGAGTGTGCCTTTGGTGTAATAGGCAGTTCTCTTTTAGCTTTAAGATAGCAGGTTTGAATGCACCTAACTATCCATCTAGCAATGCCTTGTTTTGAAATTGGATTTCCTGTATGAGGTTTTTGAAAGGCGACAAATAGTTGTTTTGTCTTTCGAATTAGTTTTGTTCTGTCAATGTAGTACATTAGTGCTCTTTTGATGTCTAATGTATGTAGTGCTCTTTCGGCTACAGAATCTGGTTGTGGAAAGAACACTGGTAATTCTACCGTTTGATTTAGATGGAACTGTGAAATTACTTTTGGTAAAAATTTAGGATTGGTCTGTAGAACAACTCTATTTTTGTGTATTTGAATAAATGGTTCTTGAATGGTAAATGCTTGAATCTCACTCACTCTTCTTAGAGATGTGATGGCAATTAAAAATGCAACTTTCCACGTTAAGTATTGCATTTCACAAGAGTGCATGGGCTCAAAAGGTGGTCCCATGAGTCGTGTTAGGACAATGTTGAGGTTCCATGAAGGAACTGATGGTGTTCTTGGTGGTATAATTCTCTTTAGGCCTTCCATAAACGCCTTTATGACTGGTATCCTAAACAATGAAATTGAGTGCGTAATTTGTAGGTAAGCAGAAATTGCCGAAAGATGTATTTTAATGGAAGAGAAAGCTAGGTTAGATTTTTGCAAATGTAGTAAGTATCCTACTATTTCTTTTGCAGATGCGTGTAAAGGTTGAATTTGATTATTATGGCAGTAATAAACAAATCTTTTCCACTTATTTGCATAGCAGTGTCTAGTGGTAGGTTTTCTAGCTTGTTTTATGACCTCCATACATTCCTGTGTGAGGTCTAAGTGCCCGAATTCTAGGATTTCAGGAGCCAAATTGCTAGATTCAACGATGCTGGATTTGGATGTCGGATCTGTTGTTTGTGTTGTGTTAACAGATGTGGTCTGTTGGGTAGTTTGACATGAGGTACTACTGAAAGGTCTAGTAGTGTTGTGTACCAAGGTTGCCTTGCCCATGTTGGTGCTATTAGTATGAGTTTGTTTTGACTCAACCTGTTTACTAGATATGGAAGGAGAGGGAGAGGTGGAAAAGCGTACGCAAATATCCCTGACCAGTTCATTCATAGAGCATTGCCTTGGGATTGATCTTGTGGGTACCTGGATGCGAAGTTTTGGCATTTTGAGTTTTCTTTTGTTGCAAATAGATCTATTTGAGGTGTTCCCCAAATTTGAAAGTAATTGTTTAGTATTTGGGGGTGAATTTCCCATTCGTGGGTTTGTTGGTGATCTCGAGAGAGATTGTCTGCCAACTGGTTCTGAATCCCTGGAATAAATTGTGCTATTAGGCGAATGTGGTTGTGAATCGCCCAATGCCATATTTTTTGTGTTAGGAGGCACAACTGTGTCGAGTGTGTCCCTCCTTGTTTGTTTAGATAATACATTGTTGTCATGTTGTCTGTTTTGACAAGAATGTATTTTTGGGTTATTATGGCTTGAAATGCTTTTAGCGCTAGAAATACTGCTAACAGTTCTAAGTGATTTATGTGAAACTGCCTCTGATGTATGTCCCATTGTCCTTGGATGCTGTGTTGATTGAGGTGTGCTCCCCGCCATGTCATGGAAGCATCCGTCGTTATGACGTATTGTGGCACTGGGTCTTGGAAAGGCCGCCCTCGGTTGAAATTTGTACTGTTCCACCATAGAAGCGAGATGTATGTTTGGCGGTCTATCAACACCAGATCTAGAAGTTGACCCTGTGCTTGTGACCATTGTGATGCTAGGCACTGTTGTAAGGGCCGCATGTGCAATCTTGCGTTTGGGACAATGGCTATGCATGAAGACATCATGCCTAGGAGTTTCATTACCATTTTGACTTGTATCTTTTGTGTTGGATACATGGCCTGTATTACCTTGTGAAATGTTTGAACCCTTTGTGGACTTGGAGTGGCAATCCCTTTTGCTGTGTTGACTGTCGCTCCTAAGTATTGCTGTGTTTGACAGAGCAAAAGGTGTGACTTTGCGTAGTTGATCGAGAAACCTAGCCTGTGAAGGGTCTGTATGATGTAGTTTGTGTGCTGTGAACATTGTCTTAGCGTGTTGGTTTTGATTAACCAGTCGTCGAAGTACGGGAACACATGTATTTGCTACCTTCTGATACGTGCAGCTACTACTGCCAGGCATTTTGTAAAAACTCTTGGCGCAGTTGTTATTCCAAATGGCAACACTTTGAATTGGTAATGTATTCCTTGGAATACGAACCTTAGGTATTTCCTGTGTGAAGGATGTATTGGTATATGGAAATACGCATCTTTTAGATCTAATGTTGTCATGTAGTCTTGCTGTTTGAGCAGTGGGATTACGTCTTGTTACGTGACCATGTGAAAGTGGTCTGATTTGATGTAGGTATTTAGTGTTCTGAGATCTAGTATTGGTCTCAGAGTTTTGTCCTTTTTGGGTATTAGAAAGTACAGTGAGTAAACTCCTGTGTTTTTCTGTTGAATTGGAACTAATTCTATTGCGTCCTTTTGTAGCAATGCTTGAACTTCTAGTCCTAGAAGATCTATATGTTGTTTTGACATATTGTGTGTTTTCGGTGGGACGTTTGGAGGGAATTGGCGAAATTCTATGCAATAACCATGCTGGATAATTGCTAAGACCCAAGTGTCTGTTGTTATTTCCTCCAGAAGTTTGTAAAATTGGCTTAGTCTTCCCCCCACAGGTGTTATGTGATGGGGGTGTGTGACTTGTGAGTGTCTGCTTATTTTGAGGGGTTTTGGGGCCTTGGAATTTTCCTCTTTTTTTGGGGAATTGGCCCCCTCTAAATTGCCCCCGAAAACCTCCCCTTTGATATTGACCCTGGTAGGTAGGCCTTGTTTGTGAGGTTGCGGTTTCTGTGGGTTGACCTCGAAACCCTCCCCTAAAAGGTGTTTTCCGAAATGTGCCTCTGCTCTGCGGGGAGTAGAGTGCGCCCATGGCTTTGGCTGTATCGGTGTCCTTTTTGAGTTTTTCGATGGCAGTGTCTACCTCCGGCCCAAACAATTGCTGTTCATTAAACGGCATATTGAGCACAGCCTGCTGGATTTCCGGTTTGAACCCAGAAGTGCGCAGCCATGCATGCCTTCGTATTGTGACTGCAGTGTTTATTGTCCCTGCAGCTGTATCTGCTGCATCCATGGAAGACCGTATCTGATTATTTGAGATACTTTGTCCCTCTTCCACCACCTGTTGCGCTCTTTTTTGGAACTCCTTGGGTAAGTGTTCGATGAAATGTTGCATTTCATCCCAGTGAGCCCTGTCGTATCTTGCCAAAAGTGCTTGTGAATTGGCAATACGCCACTGATTTGCTGCTTGTGCTGCAACCCTTTTTCCCGCAGCATCAAATTTGCGGCTCTCCTTGTCTGGAGGTGGTGCGTCACCTGAGGTATGAGAGTTGGCTCTCTTACGAGCTGCCCCCACAACTACTGAGTCCGGTGTTAGTTGTGTTGTGATATATATTGGATCTGTGGGCGGTGGCTTATATATTTTCTCCACCCTTGGAGTTATGGCTCTGCCTTTAACTGGATCCTGAAAAATTTGTTTTGAATGTCTTAGCATTCCTGGGAGCATGGGAAGGCATTGATACTGGCTATGGGTGGAGGATAGGGTGTTAAAGAGAAAGTCATCCTCAATTGGTTCCGAATGTAAGGAGACATTGTGAAACTCGGCTGCCCTTGCGACCACCTGTGTATAGGATGTACTGTCCTCAGGTGGTGACGGTTTTGTAGGATAAGAGTCTGGGCTATTGTCAGACACTGGAGCATCGTAGAGGTCCCATGCATCGGGATCATCCTGACTCATTGTGGTATGAGCTGGTGAGTGCATCAGTGGTGGAGTTGTTGCTGGTGATGCATGTGTTGATGGTGGTGGAGACGGTGGCGGGGTTGTTTTCCTTGCCACTTTTGACTGTGGTTGCTTGTCCTTTTGTTGAAAGGCAAGTTTCCTTTTTATTTTGATTGGGGGAAGAGTGGTTATCTTCCCTGTGTCCTCATGAATATGAAGCCTTCTTTGCGTGTAGTCAGGCTCTACAGCTTGAAGCTCCTCTCCAAATCTGTGTAATTGGGAGGTTAATCCTTGCTCCTCTGTATAGGAACTAGTTTTCGGCTCCGAGGCTGGCTGTTTCGGAACCGAAACCTTTTCGGAAGTCTTTTTAGGCTCCGAAGAAACCTTCTTTGTTTTCGGCGTGGCGTCTCGGTGCCGAAATTCTTCGGTGCCGCTGTCTCTGTGCCGAAGTTTCTCGGAGCCGCTGTCTCGGCTCCGAGGTTGCTGTGTGGCGGTATCTCGACCGGAGTCGGATGACTTCGACACTAGCATGCCCTTTTTCAGTGCCTTGGATGGGTCACCTAGTTTTCGTGTTAAACCATGGCCTGTTAGCGGTGGCGTCCCCTGGGCTTTTGTAGACTTCTCGTGAGTCTTGATTTTCGACGTCTTACTCACGGTTTGGTGTGTTTCTTCGGCGTCGAGTTCTTCAGAATCCGACTCGCGGATGGAGAAAGCTTCTTCTTCCTCCTCGAAGCGTTCTTGACCTGTCGGCGTGGACGCCATTTGCAGTCTCCTGGCTCTTCCGTCTCTCAGCATCTTCCTCGACTGAAACGCTCGACAGGCTTCACAAGTATCCTCCTTGTGCTCGGGGGACAAGCACAAGTTACAGACCAGATGGTGATCCGTATACGGATACTTGTGATGGCATTTTGGGCAGAAGCGGAATGGGGTCCGTTCCATGAGCCTTGAAGTCGCACGTGGCCGGGCCGACCAGGCCCCGACGGGGGATCGAAAAAACCCCGAAGGGCCACCGGAGCTCTTCAGAATTCGGTGTCGATTTGTTCTAACTAACCCGATACCGAACGCAAACAATACCGACGTTTTTTTCCGAGATTCTAACTAACTTTCCGACCCGAAACACGGAGCGAAAAGGAACACGTCCGAACCCGATGGCGGAAAAAAAACAATCTAAGATGGAGTCGACGCCCATGCGCTATGGACTCGAAATGGGAGGAGTCCCTCGGTCTCGTGACTCGAAAAGACTTCTTCGAAGAAAAACAACTTGTAACACTCCGAGCACAACACCAGATGGCGGACTGTGCACAGAATGTGTGTCTGCAGCTACACATGCCATCGAACATACTATTTCAAAGCAAGAAATAGTGTGCACAGAGTCCAATGGTTCCCCTTAGAGGTAAGATAGTGGCAAAATGAGTGTGGTCGAGCAGTAGGCTTATCAGAGGGTAATGTTAAGCATTTGTTGTACACACACAGGCAATAAATGAGGAACACACACTCAAGGACTTACTCCTGGGCAATAGGTTTTTATATTGAAAAATATATTTTCTTAGTTTATTTTAAGAACCACAGGTTCAAGATTTGCAGTAAACACTTTAAATGCAAGTTAGTTCACTTAGATACTTTAGGAACTTTGAATCAAAGCAATATCATATACAGTCTTTGTAAAAATGGCAACAAGCTATTTTCAAAGTGGACAAGTGCAAAAATCAACGGTTCCTGGGGAGGTAAGTAAAGGTTAGATTAGGAGGTAAGTAAGACAATTACAAGTCTCAGTTCCTGGGCATAGGCAGCCCACCGTTGGGGATTCAAGACAACCACTAAGTAACCACACCAGCAGCTCAGGGCCAGTCAGGTGCAGAGGTCAAAGAGGTGCCCAAAACACATAGGCCCCTATGGAGAACAGGGGTGCTCCGGTTCCAGTCTGCCAGCAGGTAAGTACTTGGGTCCTCAGGGGGCAGACCAGGGGGTTTTGTAGACCACTTGGGGGGGGGGGGGGGGGGGGGGGGCAAGTAGGCACACAAAACAAACCCTCAGCGGCACAGGGGCGGCATGGTGCAGTGTGCAAAGCAGGCGTCGGGCAGGAAACAATGGAGGGACCTGGGGGTCACTCTAGCGGTGCAGGCAGGCACGGGGTGGGGGGCTTCTCGGGACAGCCACCACCTGGGCTAGGTAGAGGGTCGTCTGGGGGTCACTCCTGCGCTGAGGTTCGGTTCCTTCAGGTCCTGGGGGCTGCGGGTGCAGTGCTGGTTCCAGGTGTCGGGTCCCTTGTTACAGGCAGTTGCGGTCAGGGGGAGCCTCTGGATTCTCTCTGTAGGCGTCGCTGTGGGGGCTCGTCTCTGGTTACTCACGGGCTCACAGTCGCCGGGGAGTCCTCCCTGAGGTGTTTGTTCTCTGGATCTCGAGCCGGGGGCATTGAGTACAGAGTGTGAAGTCTCACTCTTCCGGCGGGAAGCGTGCAGTCTTTGAAAGTTGCTTCTTTGTTGCAAAGAGTAGCTGGTTTTTAGCAGGGCTGTTGCACACAGGCGTTTCTTGGTCCTTTAGTCCAGGGCAGTCCTCTGAGGCTTCAGAGGTCGCTGGTCCCGGTCAGATGCGTCGCTTCAGGTTGCAGGAATCTGATTTCCTGGGATCCTGGGTGCCCCTAAATACTAAATTTAGGGGTGTGTTTAGGTCTGGTAGGGCAGTAGCCAATGGCTACTGTCCTTGAGGGTGGCTACACCCTCTTTGTGCCTCCTCCCTGTGGGGAGAGGGGCACATCCCTAATCCTATTGGGGGACTCCTCCAAACTCAAGATGGAGGAATTCTAAAGGCAGGGGTCACCTCAGCTCAGGACACCTTAGGAGCTGTCCTGAGTGGTGGGTGACTCCTCCTTGTTTTTCTTATGATCGCCTCCAACTTTGCCGCCAAAAGTGGGGGCAGTGGCCAGAGGGGCAGGCATCTCTACTAGCTGGGATGCCCTGGGCGCTGTAACAAAAGGGGTGAGCCTTTGAGAAGCACCTCCACCCAGTACAGGCTTTGTTCCTGGCCACAGAGTGACACAGCCACTCTCCCCCATGTGGCCAGCAACATGTCTGGTGTGTGGCAGGATGGCATAAACTGGTCAGCCTACACTAGAAGTCGGATTGGTATTCAGGGGGCATCTCTAAGATGTCCTCTGGGTGTATGTTAAAATATATTGCACACTGGCATCAGTGTGCATTTATTGTACTGAAGTTTGATCCCAAACTTCCCAGTTTTCAGTGTAGCCATTATGGAACTGTGAAGTTCGTGTTTGACAAACACCCAGACCATATACTCTTATGGCTACCCTGCACTTACAATGTCTAAGGTTTTGCTTAGACACTGTAGGGGCGTAGTGCTCATCCACATATGCCCTCACCTGTGGTATAGTGCACCCTGCCTTAGGGCTGTACGGCCTGCTAGAGGGGTGACTTACCTATGCCACAGGCAGTGTGAGGTTGGCATGGCACTCTGAGGGGAGTGCCATGTCGACTTAGTCATTTTCTCCCCACCAGCACACACAAGCTGTGAGGCAGTGCGCATGTGCTGAATGAGGGGTCCCCAGGGTGGCATAAGGTATGCTGCAGCCCTTAGAGACCTTACCTGGCATCAGGGCCCTTGGTACCAGGGGTACCAGTTACAAGGGACTTATCTGAGTGCCAGGGTTGTGCCAATTGTGGAGACAAAGGTACAGTTTAGGGAAAGAACACTGGTGCTGGGGCCTGGTTAGCAGGGTCCCAGCATACTTTAAAATCATAACTTAGCATCAGCAAAGGCAAAAAGTTAGGGGGTAACCATGCCAAGGAGGCATTTCCTTACAACCCCTGCCTTTAGAAACCCTCCGTCTTGATTTTGGAGGATTCCCCTTATAGGAGTAGGGATATACCCCCCTCCCCTCAGAGAGGAAGCACAAGGAGGGTGTAGCTACCCTCAAGGACAGTAGCCATTGGCTACTGCCCCCCAGACCTAAACACACAACTAAATTGAGTATTTAGGGGCGACCCGGAACCCAGGAAATCATATTCCTGCAACCTGAACTACAAAGAAGGACTGCTGACCTACAAGCCTGCAGAGACGACGACAACAACTAATGCTTTGGCCCCAGCCCTACCGGCTTGTCTCCAGAGTCGAAAACCTGCAACCAGCAACGCATCCAACAGGGACCAGCAACCTCTGAAGCCTCAGAGGACTGCCCTGAACCCCAGGACTAAAACTCCCGTGAGCAGCGGCTCTGCTCAACAACAGCTACATCTTTGCAAAAAAGAAGCAACTTCCAAAGAACTCACTCTTCCTGCCGGAAGCGTGAGACTTCACACTCTACTCCCGATGCCCCCAGCTCGAGATCCAGAGAACAAACACCACAGGGAGGACTACCCGGGGACTGCGACCCCGTGAGTAGCCTGAGATGACCCCCCCATGGACCCACACATCGACGCCTGCAGAGAGAATCCAGAGGCACCCCCTGACCGCGACTGCCTGTAACAAGGGACCCGACACCTGGACCAAGCACTGCACCTGCAGCCCCCAGGACCTGTGATCTGAAGGAACCGAACATCAGTGCCGGAGTGAGCCCCAGGGGACCCTCTGCCGAGCCCAGGTGGTGGCTTTCCCGGGAAGCCTCCCCTGTGCGTCCCTGCAGCGCTAGATTGACCCCCGGGTCCCTCTATTGTTTCCCATCTAAAATCCAACGCCTGCTTTGCACACTGCAACCAGCCGCCCCTGTGCCGCTGAGGGTGTGTTTTGTGTGCCTACTTGTGTCCCCACCAGTGCTCTACAAAACCCCCCCTGGTCTGCCCCCCAAGGGACGCAGGTACTTCCCTGCTGGCAGACTGGAACCGGAGCACCCCTGTTCTCCATAGGCACCTATGTGTTTTGGGCATCTCTTTGACCTCTGCACCTGACCGGCCCTGAGCTGCTGGTGTGGTAACTTTTGGGTTGCCTTGAACCCCGCAACGGTCGGCTGCCTATGCCCAGGAACTGAGACTTGTAAGTGTCTTACTTACCTCCTAATCTAACCTTTACTTACCTTCCCCAGGAACTGTTGATTTTTGCACTGTGTCCACTTTTAAAATAGCGTATTGCCATTTTAACAAAGTCTGTATATCATATTGCTTTAATTCAAAGTTCCTAACTTACCTGTGTAGAGTACCTTGCATTTTATGTATTTACTTCAAATCTTGAACCTGTGGTTCTTAAAATAAACTAGGAAAATACATGTTTTTTTATAAAAACCTATTGGCCTGGAGTAAGTCTGAGTGTGTGTTCCTCATTTATTGCCTGTGTGTGTACAAAAATGCTTAACACTAACCTCTGATAAGCCTACTGCTCAACCACACTACCACAAAATAGAGCATTAGAATTATCTAATTTTGCCACTATCATACCTCTAAGGAGAACCCTTGGACTCTGTGCACACTATCTCTTACTTTGAGATAGTATATACAGAGCCTACTTCCTACAAGGAGGGACACAAGCTACTATAAAAACAGATGCGCATGAGAGATACAAGTAACACTGAGGACGGGAGGGAAAGAGCGACAACAGGAAGGATATAAGCGACAGACAACTGCAGGGATACAAGTGACAGCTGGAAAGCGGAGGGATACAAGCGATGCAGACAATAGGAAGGCTACAAGCAACTCTGACAACAGGAAACCAGAAGGGATTAAAGCAACGGTGACAGAGGACAGACAGAATACAAACAATGCCAACAGAGGGAGGACACGAGGGATACAAGCAATTCGATACTCGGGAGGGAGACAAACAGGAGGGATATGAGCAATGGCAACCATGGGAGGGATACAAGCAACACTGACAACAGGAGGGCAGGAGGGATACGCAACGCAGAAAACGGGAGGGATAAAAACAATGCTGACAACATGAGGTGTGAGCTGGCTCTGCATATGCTATACCAAAGTAAGGTGTAGTGTGCACAGAGTCCAGTGGGTTCCCAGAGGCTTTAAAGAGGCTAACGTAAATAATAAAGCTCTCTTTTGTGGTAGAATCGGCGAGCAGTTAGGCTTATCAGAAGGTAGTGCTAACCATTTGTTGTACACACAGTTAAGAAATGAGGCACACAATGACAAACTCCAGGCCAATGTTTTAGGTATCAAAAATATACTTTGTTACTTTATTTCTAGAACCAAAAGCATCTTTATTGCAGCTAAGTACAGTTTCAAGCATGTTCACTTTCAAGTATCAAATGCACTTTGTAGAACTCACAGATAAAACAGTTTTCAGGTAAGTAATACTTTTCAGTTTCAAAAGTAGAGAGTGCAGTCTCTCACAGAAACCAATACAGCCCTAGGGGAGGAAGATTAACAATACAATTTGCTGGTAAGTACTTCATTACGATCCCAGTCTTCAGTCCTCTGAATTAAGGCTGCAGGCACCTTCGTGTTGGCTAGGAGGGGTCAACCAAGGGTGACACTGTAGGAGGCTGGCTCAGTTTGTGGTGTGTAAAACTATGGTGTGGCACCCTATACTGAGTTCAGGGAACCCTTAGTGATAGCGAATAGGTGTCCAAATAGCAATAGCTCTGTAGGGGTGGCTGATGAGAGCAGCTGAAGCTTATCCATGAGGAATGTAAACCAGTTGCAATACTACAGTAGTCCGAAAGTAACTTTCTCACACGAAAGAACACACAAATGTTGCAAAAATAAAGGATACTTTATTACAGCACTACTACTAGACTAACATTGGTATGTCTCCCTTTAGAGATATATATAGACAGAGCCCACAGGAGCAAAGGCAGCACACACAGGAGTCTCACAGGACGATGACACAGGAGTTGCAGACGGAGCCCACACATCACAACAGATATGGATCACACGTCGCAGTAGAACCACGCAAAGGGCTGTGCATCACAGGACCGAGTGCTGGAGCTGAATGTACCCTGAACTTCCCTTGGAGGAGATGCAAACAAACCATGCCAGCTGCAAGAGACGCAGTGAACAGGGGAACTGTCCTGTGTAGGAAGGCAAGGGCTTACCTCCACAAAACTTGGACAGCTGGCAGAGAGGACCAAGAGGACTACTCCAGACCACCACCCATGATACAGGATCCAAGCAGCTCAGGACGAGAGGAGATCCACACAGCCGGTTGACGTTGCAGTAGGTCCCTGCGGATGCAGAAGAGTGGCCACTTCACTACAAGGGAGACTCCTTCCTTCTCGTGCAGAATGAAGACTTCCTGCCCTCAGAGGATGCACAGCCGGGGAAATGTTGCAGAAGCTGGAAGGAGTCATGGAAACAATGTTGCAAGAACCGTCTTCTTTGTGGATGCAGATTTTCAGATCCTGGAGGGTCCAGACACGCTTACAGTAGCTAGAAGTCAAAGTGGAGGTTGCAGAGGAGTCCTACAGGAATCTTGCAAGCCAAATCTGAGGACCCACCAAACAGAGACCCTAAATAGCCTTCAAAGGGGGATTGGTCACCTTGCTAGGTGACCACCTATCAGGAGGGGGCTCTAACATCACCTGTCTGGCCTAGCCACTCAGATCCTCCCAGAGGTCCCTGCCACCCTTGAATTCAAGATGGAAGAACCCAGGGGCCCTCTGGAGGAGCTCTGGGCACCACCCCTGGGGTAGAGATGTAAAGGAAGTGGTCACTGCCCTTTCCACAGTCCAATTTCACGCCACAGCAGGGACTGAGGAGTCCCTGAACCGGTGTGGAATTGTTTATGTACAGATGGCACTAAATGTGCCCTTCAAAGCATACCAGTGGCTTGGGAAAGCTACAACTCCCAAGCCAGTAACACCTATTTACAAAGGAAAGGGGTGTTAACTCCCTCTACCTAAGGAGATCCTTTGTTCTGCCTTCATGAGCTTGATCAGATCAGGTAGCAGGAGGGTTGAAACCGGTCTGTGGGGTGGCAGCAGCTTGGGCTCCCTGGAAAACTCCATAAGACTGGTGGTAGCAATGCTGGGGGTCCTCTAAGAGACCCCCAAAGTGCATGGGATAATACTTCTAATACTTGCAACAGTATTGGAGTTTGATTCCAACATGTTTAATACCAAACCTGCCTAGGTTCGGAGTTAACATTATGTAGCTGGACATAGGTAATGACCTATGTCCAGTACACACACAAAATGGCACTCACAAAGACCAGGAAAATGGGACTGGAGTTCGTGACGGCACCACTGCTAGTGCAGGAGTGCCCTCACACACAGGTACTTGCACCCTGCCCTCTGGGGTAGGAGGGCTTGCCATAGTGGTGATTTACAGTGACCTGTTGCAGTGAGCTGTAGTGATAACAGTGCATACACCCTTTCACACAGAATGCAATGGCAGGCCTGCAGAACATTTTGCATTGGCTCCCCGTGGGTGGCATAAAACATGCCGCAGCCCACGGGGATCCCCTGGAACCCCAATGCCTTGGGTACTGTAGGAAGCTGGCTCTGTATATACTATCTCAAAGTAAGAGATAGTGTGCACAGAGTCCAAGGGTTCCCCTTAGAGGTAAACTTGTGGCAAAATTAGATAATTCTAATGCTCCGTTTTGTGGTAGTGTGGTCGAGCAGTAGGCTTATCAGAGGGTAGTGTTAAGCATTTGTTGTACACACACAGGCAATAAATGAGGAACACACACTCAAAGACTTACTCCAGGCCAATAGGTTTTTATATAGAAAAATATTTTCTTAATTTATTTTAGAACCACAAGTTCAAGATTTGAAGTAAATACATAAAATGCAAGGTACTCCACACAGGTAAGTAAGGAACTTTGAATTAGAGCAGTAACATTCACAGTTTTAGTTGCAATGGCAATAAGCTATTTTAAAAGTGGACAGTGCAAAAATCAACACTTCCTGGGGGAAGTTAAGTATTGGTTAGTTTTTCAGGTAAGTAAGACACTTGGGCATAGGCAGCCCACTGCTGGGAGTTCAAGGCAACCCCAAAGTTACCGCACCAGCAGCGTAGGCCAGTCAGGTGGATAGCTCAAAGGGGTGCACAAAACACATAGGTGCCTCTAGAGAACCAGGGTGCTCCGGTTCCAGTCTGCCAACAGGTAAGTAACTGTCTTCGGAGGGCAGACCAGGGGGTTTTTGTAGAGAGCTGGGGGGGACACAAGTAGGGACACAAAACACACCCTCAGCGGCACAGGGGCTGCCGGGTGCAGCGTGCTTAGCAGGCGTCTGGTTTTCAATAGGAATCAATGGATGGACCAGGGTTTACACTAGCATTGCAGGCAGGGCACGGGGGCTTCTCGGTCCAGCCACCGACTGGGCTAGGTAGAGGGTCGCCTGATGGTCACTCCTGCACTGGAGTTTGGTTCCTTCTGGTCCTGGGGGCTGTGGGTGCAATGCTTGGTCCAGGCGTCAGGTTCTTTTTTCCAGGCAGTCTAAGTCAGTGGGGGCCTCTGGATCCTCTCTGCAGGCGTCGCTGTGAGGGTCCCGGGGGTCGTCTCAGGTTACTAACGAGGTCGCAGTCGCCTGGGAGTCCTCCCTGCAGTGTTGGTTCTCTGGAGCTCGAGCCGGGGGTGCAGTGTGAGAAGTCTCATGCTTCCGGCGGCAAGAGTGAAGTCTTTGAAAGTTGCAAAGTTGTTGCTGTTTTTGAACAGTGCCGCTGTTCTCGTTAGTTTCTTGGTCCTTCAGGTTCAGGGCAGTCCTAGACTGCAGAGGTCACTGGTCCCTGTCGGATGCGTCGCTGTGCAGGTTCTTTGAATCTGCAGACAGGCCGGCAGGGCTGGGGCCAAGTCAGTTGTGGTCTCCGTCGGGCTTTAAGGTCAGCAGTCCTTTGTGTAGGAACAAAGGTAGAGTTTAGGGAAAGAACACTGGTGCTGGGGCCATTTTAGCAGGATCCCAGCACACTTTCAATCGTAACTGGCATCAACAAAAGGCAAAAAGTCAGGGGGTAACCATGGCAAGGAGGCATTTCCTTACAGGGTTGTTTAGGGCTGCAGGGCAGTAGCGAATGGCTGTCCCTAAGGGTGGCTACACCCTCCTTGTGCCTCCCCCTTTGGGGAGGGGGCACATCCCTAACCCTACTGGGCTAAATCCTCCATCCTAAGATGGAGGATTTTCTAAGGAAGGGGTCACCTCCGCTCTGGACACCGGATTTGCTGCCAAAAGTGGGGTCTGTGTCCTGGCATCACCACTAGGTGGAGTGCCCTGGGGCGTTGTAACATCAGGTTTCAGCCTTTAAGGCTCACCGCCAGGTGTGACAGTTCCTGCAGGGGGAGGTGAGAAGCACATCCACCCAGTACAGGTTTTGTTCATGGCCACAGAGTGACAAAGGCACTCTCCCCATTTGCCCAGCAACATGTCTGGTGTGTGGCAGGCTGGCAAAACTAGTCAGCCCACACTGGAAGTCAGGCATGTTTTCAAGATGCCCTCTGGGTGTATTTCACAATAAAATGTACACTGGCATCAGTGTGCATTTATTGTGCTGAGAAGTTTGATACCAAACTTCCCCGTTTTCAGTGTAGCCATTATGGTGCTGTGGAGTTCGTTTATGAAAGACTCCCAGACCATATACTCTTATGGCTACCCTGCACTTACAATGTCTAAGGTTTTGCTTAGATATTGTAGGGGCATAGTGCTCATGCACCTATGCCCTCACCTGTGGTATAGTGCACCCTGCCTTAGGGCTGTAAGGCCTGCTAGAGGTGTGACTTATCTATGCCGTAGGCAGTGTGAGGTTGGCATGACACCCTGAGGGGAGTACCATGTCGACTTAGTCATTTTCTCCCCACCAGCACACACAAGCTGGCAAGCAGTGTGTCTTTGCTGAGTGAGGGGTCCCCAGGGTGGCATAAGACATGCTGCAGCCCTTAGAGACCTTCCCTGGCATCAGGGCCCTTGGTACAAGGGGTCCCAGTTTCAAGGGACTTACCTGGATTCCAGGGTGTGCCAACTGTGGAGACAAGGGTAGTTTTAGGTAAAGAACACTGGTGCTGGGGCCTGGTTAGCAGGCCTCAGCACACTTTCAAATCATAACTTGGCATCAGCAAAGGCAAAAAGTCAGGGGGTAACCATGCCAAGGAGGCATTTCCTTACAGTAACCATGCCAACAGTGGCATTTTCCTACAAGTACTATATACTAGGGACTTACATGGGGGAACCAGAATGTCAAGTGTGTGGAGAAAAAGTGAACGTTACTAAGTTAGGACTTAGAGAGCATAATCACTGGGGTCCTGGTTAGCAGGATGCCAATGAACACAGTCAAACAGGCAAGAAGTAGGGATGACCATGCTAAAAAGAGACTACTTTCCTACACTCATACTTAGACATGCACCGTGCCCTTGGACATAAGGGCCTACCAGAGGGGTGACTTACAATGTCTCAGGGCACTGAGCAGGTTTGGTGGTGAAAGGGTGCATGCACCATTTCACGCAGGGTGCAATGGCAGGCCTGCGGACACATTTTGCATGGGCTCCCATAGGTTGCCCAATACATGCTGCAGCCCATGGGGGACCCCACATGTACCAAAGCCCTGGGTACCAAATGACCATATATGAGATACTTGCTGAGTGATGCACATGGGTGAAGATGGATTGTGTAGCAGAGATTTTTACAGTGAGATGTTCATGCTGAATAGGTTGTGCAAACATAAGGTTATCTGTAACCAGCACATGTATCTGGGGAGGCGCATGTGACTCAACAGCACTACATGCCGGAAGGAGAAGCTTACTGGGAAGGTAACATTTAGCATAGACTGTAAAGCAGTTGTAGGAAAGCACCCTTTTTAGGTCGAACATGCAAGAGCTTTAACCTGTTTAAAGTATTGTGGGCTTTTAACCATGCCCACCTCACGCCCATCACTTTCACTCGTTCGTGAGCTTGCCTTTCAAAAATCCTTTGTTATAATTGATAAATGCTTTACGTTTGTCCCTCCTGGGGGAGGTTTTGTTACCGCCAATCAGACTGCCCCGTTACATGGATAATTGCACGATTGCCAATATTTTTCACTGTGAGCGAGCTTCCTTTTCTTTTTGTATCTCTGCTTCGCGTTCATGCTAGCCATGGCCCTTTGAATCGGCTCGCTTTTGTGAAAAAATGTTTTACTTTTCATTTTCATATTTCTGTGGCTAGCAAAGGCTAGTTAGGAATTTACACCACCAATAGCTCCAACTGGTGCAAATTCGGGACCAACTGCGTTGCAAATGATTCTTAGTGTGATTAGCCCAGCCATCATCCCCCCCATAACCCCTCCCCTGCTGCCCACCCCAGACACACACACACTTTTTGCCCGGTATCTTATGTAATTTCATCTGAACGCGCACTAGGCTCCTGCTAACCAGAACCCCAGTGCCAGATATCTTTCCCTAAAACTGCACAGTTGTTTCCCCAGTTGGCAAAACCTTTCGCACACAGATAAGTTCTTTGTAAAAAGTACCACAGGTACCTTTTAAAAGGGACTTATCTGTGAGCCAATTGTGGAAACAATTGTACATTTTTAGTGAAAGAACTCTGGTGCTGGGGCCTGGTTAGCAGGGTCCAAGCACACTTCAGTCAAGTCAGCATCAGTACCAGGCAAAAGGTAACTGCAACAGGGAGCTATTTTCCTACACCTCCCCCTGGCACAGTGGCCGCTGTAGGTGACTGTAACCCTGACAGTCCACTGCACCTCTATGCCTGGATGCCCCAGGCAGAGAAGAGGAACAATGGTGTCACCGCATCCCCCAGTCTTGTGAGACTTGAATCCATTTATTGGCTTACACAGACTGGTCCCCTAGCCCACAACTGCAGAACTGTTCTGTAGCTCCACCCCCCCCTCCCCCCCCCCCCCACTGCGACCTTCACCAGTAATGGACACCTCATGGTCCAAGAACCCTCTGCACCACTTGGTGATTCACCCAAACAGGATGCCCAATCTAGTCCTAGCCTGCAGCCACTTTCCACAGGGACCAGTCTCGAGCGCATTGGGCACCCAATGCTGTTTTGGACCCTGCACTCGGCTGCCCCGTGCAGCGGAGGGTGTATTGTGGGTGCTGCCTGGTACCTGAACCGCTACTCACCTTAAATGCAAGGGACTGGTCCTCTAAGTCGCTGTACACTATCGGCTTGCTGACTGTTTTCCTCCCACAGGTGAACACTGAAGAACTCAAATTGCACTAAAAGTGTCCATTTTCGAAAGTGAAAAGTATTTATGTTTAAAAACGTACTTCGCTTGTAACTATCTTTTTGCTTTCAAAGAAAATATATAAGTGTTATTTTTTAAAACTGGCCAAAAATGTATTCTCTGTGTGCCGCATTTATTGCCTCTGTGTAGGAATCTGTCCCATTGTTTACAGCACCCTCCCCTTTTTGACTTATATCTGATGCCAACTTGACTAAATATGTGCGGGGATCCTGCTAACTATGCCCCAGCACCTGTGTTTTTTCCCTAAAACTGTGCCATTATTCAACAATTAGCAGACCTCTGGCCAACATCTAAGTCCCATGTAAAAGGTACCAGTGGTACCAAGGGCCCTGTGACCAGGGAGGGTCCCTAAGGGCTGCAGCCTATATTATGCCACCCCAAGAGGCCCGTCACAAAGCACATGCACACTGCCAATGCAGCCTGTGTGTGCTGGTGGGGAGGAAAAGGTCAAGTTGAGGGTGCCATGCCCACAAAATACTACCTGTGGCATAGTTAAGTCACCCTTCTAGCAGGCCTTACAGCCCTAAGGCAGAGTGCACAATACAACAGGGGAGGACATAGTTGCAAGAGTGTCCATTCTTAGACATTTTAAGTGCACTGTAGCCATACTGAGTATATGGGCTGGGAGTCTATCATTACGACCTCCAGAGCTCCATAATGGCTCCACTGGAGTCTGGGAAGTTTGGTATCAAACCTCTCAGCACAATAAACCCACACTGATGGCCAGTGCTGGATTTAATGAAAAATGCAGCCTCCAGACGTCATCTTAGAGATGTTCCCTGTATTGTAACTCATCCTTTAGTGCAGGGACTGACAGGTCTATGCCAGTTTGCCACTGAGAAACAAGTATAGGACCCCATGGGTTGAGAGCCTTTGTGCTCTTGGAGGCCAGAAACAAAGCGTGCACACAGAGGAGGTGCTTAACACGTCCCCCCCCCCTTGCAGGAACGCTAACACTTGGTGGCTAGCCTCAATTACTCTGGCCTCCTGTAGGAAATTGCCACTGTTGGCATGCTCACCCCCCACTTTTTGACAAGTGCTGATGCCAGCTTTGATTGGAAGTGCTCAGGGACCCTGCAAACCAGGCCCCAGCACCAGTGTTCTTTCCCTAAAACTGTATCTTTGTTCCCACAATTGGCACAGCTCTGGTACACTTGTAACTGTTACCCCTGGTTCCCAGGGCCCTGTGGCCATGGAAGTTCCCTAAAGGCAGCAGCATTTATTATGGAACCCTCAGGGACCCCTCACTCAGTGCATGCACACTGCTTTGCAGCTTGTGTGTGCTGGTGGGGAGAAAAGACAGTCGACATGGCACTCCCCTATGAGCGCCATGCCTACAAACCACTGCCTGTGGCATAAGTACGTCACTCCTCTAGCAGGTCTTACAGCCCTAAGGCAGGGTGCACCATACCATAGTTGAGGGCGTAGCTGCATGAGCACTATGCCCCTACAGTGTCTAAGCAATACCTTAGACATTGTAAGTGCAGGGTAGCCAACCTGAGTATATAGTCTGGGAGTTTGTCATTACAAACTCCACAGCTCCATAATGGCTTCACTGAATACTGGGATGTTTATCATCAAACTTCTCAGCACAATAAACCCACACTGATGTCAGTGTGGGACTTATTGAGAAATGCACACAGAGGCCATCTTAGAGATGCCCCCTGTATGTTAGCCCAACTGTTAGTGCAAGGTTGTCTGGTCTGTGCCAGCCTGTCACTTCCGGACGAGTTACAATGCCCCAGGGCACTCCAGCTAGTAGAGATGCTCGCCCCCCGGAAGAGCCCCCACTTCTGGCGGCAACTCTGGAGGGATAATGAGAAAAATAAGGAGAAGTCACCCCTCAACCAAGTCCACCCCTAAGGTGACCAGAACTGAGGTGTCCCCCTCCATAGAAAACGCTCCATCTTGCTTTGGAGGATTTCGCCCAATAGGATTAGGGATGTGCCCCCTGTAGGAAGTTGGCTCTGTATGTGCTATTTCAAAGTAAGGAATAGCATGCACAGAGTCCAAGGGTTCCCCTTAGAGGTAAAATAGTGGTAAAAATAGATAATACTAATGCTCTATTTTGTGGTAGTGTGGTCGAGCAGTAGGCTTATCCAAGGAGTAGTGTTAAGCATTTGTTGTACATACACATAGACAATAAATGAGGTACACACACTCAGAGACAAATCCAGCCAATAGGTTTTGTATAGAAAAATATCTTTTCTTAGTTTATTTTAAGAACCACAGGTTCAAATTTTACATGTAATATCTCATTTGAAAGGTATTGCAGGTAAGTACTTTAAGAACTTTAAATCATAAAAATTGCATGTATACTTTTCAAGTTATTGACAAATAGCTGTTTTAAAAGTGGACACAGTGCAATTTTCACAGTTCCTGGGGGAGGTAAGTTTTTGTTAGTTTTACCAGGTAAGTAAGACACTTACAGGGTTCAGTTCTTGGTCCAAGGTAGCCCACCGTTGGGGGTTCAGAGCAACCCCAAAGTCACCACACCAGCAGCTCAGGGCCGGTCAGGTGCAGAGTTCAAAGTGGTGCCCAAAACACATAGGCTAGAATGGAGAGAAGGGGGTGCCCCGGTTCCGGTCTGCTTGCAGGTAAGTACCCGCGTCTTCGGAGGGCAGACCAGGGGGGTTTTGTAGGGCACCGGGGGGGACGCAAGTCCACACAGAAATTTCACCCTCAGCGGCGCGGGGGCGGCCGGGTGCAGTGTAGAAACAAGCGTCGGGTTCGCAATGTTAGTCTATGAGAGATCTCGGGATCTCTTCAGCGCTGCAGGCAGGCAAGGGGGGGATTCCTCGGGGAAACCTCCACTTGGGCAAGGGAGAGGGACTCCTGGGGGCCACTTCTCCAGTGAAAGTCCGGTCCTTCAGGTCCTGGGGGCTGCGGGTGCAGGGTCTCTCCCAGGTGTCGGGACTTTGGATTCAAAGGGTCGCGGTCAGGGGAAGCCTCGGGATTCCCTCTGCAGGCGGCGCTGTGGGGGCTCAGGGGGGACAGGTCTTGGTACTCACAGTCTTAGAGTAGTCCTGGGGTCCCTCCTGAGGTGTTGGATCGCCACCAGCCGAGTCGGGGTCGCCGGGTGCAGTGTTGCAAGTCTCACGCTTCTTGCGGGGAGCTTGCAGGGATCTTTAAAGCTGCTGGAAACAAAGTTGCAGCTTTTCTTGGAGCAGGTCCGCTGTCCTCGGGAGTTTCTTGTCTTTTCGAAGCAGGGGCAGTCCTCAGAGGATGTCGAGGTCGCTGGTCCCTTCGGAAGGCGTCGCTGGAGCAGGATCTTTGGAAGGCAGGAGACAGGCCGGTGAGTTTCTGGAGCCAAGGCAGTTGTCGTCTTCTGGTCTTCCTCTGCAGGGGTTTTTCAGCTAGGCAGTCCTTCTTCTTGTAGTTGCAGGAATCTAATTTTCTAGGGTTCAGGGTAGCCCTTAAATACTAAATTTAAGGGCGTGTTTAGGTCTGGGGGGGTTAGTAGCCAATGGCTACTAGCCCTGAGGGTGGGTACACCCTCTTTGTGCCTCCTCCCAAGGGGAGGGGGTCACAATCCTAACCCTATTGGGGGAATCCTCCATCTGCAAGATGGAGGATTTCTAAAAGTTAGAGTCACCTCAGCTCAGGACACCTTAGGGGCTGTCCTGACTGGCCAGTGACTCCTCCTTGTTGCTTTCTTTGTTCCCTCCAGCCTTGCCGCCAAAAGTGGGGGCCGTGGCCGGAGGGGGCGGGCAACTCCACTAAGCTGGAGTGCCCTGCTGGGCTGTGACAAAGGGGGGAGCCTTTGAGGCTCACCGCCAGGTGTCACAGCTCCTGCCTGGGGGAGGTGTTAGCATCTCCACCCAGTGCAGGCTTTGTTACTGGCCTCAGAGTGACGAAGGCACTCTCCCCATGGGGCCAGCAACATGTCTCTGGTGTGGCAGGCTGCTGGAACTAGTCAGCCTACACAGACAGTCGGATAAGTTTCAGGGGGCACCTCTAAGGTGCCCTCTGGGGTGTATTTTGCAATAAAATGTACACTGGCATCAGTGTGCATTTATTGTGCTGAGAAGTTTGATACCAAACTTCCCAGTTTTCAGTGTAGCCATTATGGTGCTGTGGAGTTCGTGTTTGACAGACTCCCAGACCATATACTCTTATGGCTACCCTGCACTTACAATGTCTAAGGTTTTGTTTAGACACTGTAGGGGAACCATGCTCATGCACTGGTACCCTCACCTATGGTATAGTGCACCCTGCCTTAGGGCTGTAAGGCCTGCTAGAGGGGTGTCTTACCTATACTGCATAGGCAGTGAGAGGCTGGCATGGCACCCTGAGGGGAGTGCCATGTCGACTTACTCGTTTTGTCCTCACTAGCACACACAAGCTGGCAAGCAGTGTGTCTGTGCTGAGTGAGAGGTCCCCAGGGTGGCATAAGACATGCTGCAGCCCTTAGAGACCTTCCTTGGCATCAGGGCCCTTGGTACTAGAAGTACCAGTTACAAGGGACTTATCTGGAGGCCAGGGTCTGCCAATTGTGGATACAAAAGTACAGGTTAGGGAAAGAACACTGGTGCTGGGGCCTGGTTAGCAGGCCTCAGCACACTTTCAATTGTAAACATAGCATCAGCAAAGGCAAAAAGTCAGGGGGCAACCATGCCAAGGAGGCATTTCCTTACACAACCCCCCCCCCAAACGAAAGAGGATGAGACTAACCTTTCCCAAGAGAGTCTTCATTTTCTAAGTGGAAGAACCTGGAAAGGCCATCTGCATTGGCATGGGCAGTCCCAGGTCTGTGTTCCACTATAAAGTCCATTCCCTGTAGGGAGATGGACCACCTCAACAGTTTAGGATTTTCACCTTTCATTTGCATCAGCCATTTGAGAGGTCTGTGGTCGGTTTGAACTAGGAAGTGAGTCCCAAAGAGGTATGGTCTCAGCTTCTTCAGGGACCAAACCACAGCAAAGGCCTCCCTCTCAATGGCACTCCAACGCTGCTCCCTGGGGAGTAACCTCCTGCTAATGAAAGCAACAGGCTGGTCAAGGCCATCATCATTTGTTTGGGACAAAACTGCCCCTATCCCATGTTCAGAGGCATCAGTCTGCACAATGAACTGCTTAGAATAATCTGGAGCTTTTAGAACTGGTGCTGAGCACATTGCTTGTTTCAGGGTGTCAAAGGCCTGTTGGCATTCCACAGTCCAGTTCACTTTCTTGGGCATTTTCTTGGAGGTGAGTTCAGTGAGGGCTGTCACAATGGATCCATATCCCTTCACAAACCTCCTGTAATACCCAGTCAAGCCAAGGAATGCCCTGACTTGAGTCTGGGTTTTTGGAGCTACCCAGTCCAGAATAGTCTGGATCTTGGGTTGGAGTGGCTGAACTTGGCCTCCACCTACAAGGTGGCCCAAGTAAACCACAGTTCCCTGCCCTATCTGGCATTTGGATGCCTTGATAGAGAGGCCTGCAGATTGCAGAGCCTTCAAAACCTTCTTCAGGTGGACCAGGTGATCCTGCCAGGTGGAGCTAAAGACAGCAATATCATCAAGATAAGCTGTGCTAAAGGACTCCAAGCCAGCAAGGACTTGATTCACCAACCTTTGGAAGGTGGCAGGGGCATTCTTTAAACCAAAGGGCATAACAGTAAACTGATAATGCCCATCAGGTGTGGAGAATGCTGTTTTCTCTTTTGCTCCAGGTGCCATTTTTATTTGCCAGTACCCTGCTGTCAAGTCAAAGGTACTTAAGAATTTGGCAGCACCTAATTTATCTATGAGCTCATCAGCTCTTGGAATTGGATGAGCATCTGTCTTGGTGACAGAATTGAGCCCTCTGTAGTCCACACAAAACCTCATCTCTTTCTTTCCATCTTTGGTGTGAGGTTTGGGGACTAAGACCACTGGGCTAGCCCAGGGGCTGTCAGAGCGCTCAATTACTCCCAATTCCAGCATCTTGTGGACTTCCACCTTGATGCTTTCCTTAACATGGTCGGACTGTCTAAAGATTTTGTTTTTGACAGGCATGCTGTCTCCTGTGTCCACATCATGGGTACACAGGTGTGTCTGACCAGGGGTTAAGGAGAAGAGTTCAGGAAACTGTTGTAGGACTCTCCTACAATCAGCTTGCTGTTGGCCAGAGAGGGTGTCTGAGTAGATCACTCCATCTACTGTGCCATCTTTTGGGTCTGATGACAGAAGATCAGGGAGAGGTTCACTCTCTGCCTCCTGATCCTCATCTGTTACCATCAACAGATTCACATCAGCCCTGTCATGGAAGAGCTTAAGGCGGTTCACATGGATCACCCTCTTGGGGCTCCTGCTTGTGCCCAGGTCCACCAGGTAGGTGACCTGACTCTTCCTTTCTAGCACTGGGTAAGGGCCACTCCACTTGTCCTGGAGTGCCCTGGGAGCCACAGGCTCCAGAACCCAGACTTTCTGCCCTGGTTGGAACTCAACCAGTGCAGCCTTTTGGTCATACCAAAACTTCTGGAGTTGTTGGCTGGCCTCAAGGTTTTTGGTTGCCTTTTCCATGTACTCTGCCATTCTAGAGCGAAGGCCAAGTACATAGTCCACTATGTCCTGTTTAGGCTCATGGAGAGGTCTCTCCCAGCCTTCTTTAACAAGGGCAAGTGGTCCCCTTACAGGATGACCAAACAGAAGTTCAAAGGGTGAGAATCCTACTCCCTTCTGTGGTACCTCCCTGTAAGCGAAAAGCAGACATGGCAGGAGGACATCCCATCTCCTTTTGAGTTTTTCTGGGAGCCCCATGATCATGCCTTTTAATGTCTTGTTGAATCTCTCAACCAAGCCATTAGTTTGTGGATGGTATGGTGTAGTGAATTTATAAGTCACTCCACACTCATTCCACATGTGCTTTAGGTATGCTGACATGAAGTTGGTACCTCTGTCAGACACCACCTCCTTAGGGAAACCCACTCTGGTAAAGATACCAATGAGGGCCTTGGCTACTGCAGGGGCAGTAGTCGACCTAAGGGGAATAGCTTCAGGATACCTGGTAGCATGATCCACTACTACCAGGATATACATATTTCCTGAGGCTGTGGGAGGTTCTAGTGGACCAACTATGTCCACACCCACTCTTTCAAAGGGCACCCCCACCACTGGAAGTGGAATGAGGGGGGCCTTTGGATGCCCACCTGTCTTACCACTGGCTTGACAGGTGGGGCAGGAGAGGCAAAACTCCTTAACCATGTTGGACATATTGGGCCAGTAGAAGTGGTTGACTAACCTCTCCCACGTCTTGGTTTGTCCCAAATGTCCAGCAAGGGGGATGTCATGGGCTAATGTTAGGATGAACTCTCTGAACAGCTGAGGCACTACCACTCTCCTAGTGGCACCAGGTTTGGGGTCTCTGGCCTCAGTGTACAGGAGTCCATCTTCCCAATAGACCCTATGTGTTCCATTTTTCTTGCCCTTGGACTCTTCAGCAGCTTGCTGCCTAAGGCCTTCAAGAGAGGGACAGGTTTCTTGTCCCTTACACAGCTCCTCCCTTGAGGGTCCCCCTGGGCCTAAGAGCTCAACCTGATAAGGTTCAAGCTCCAAAGGCTCAGTTCCCTCAGAGGGCAGAACTTCTTCCTGAGAAGAGAGGTTCCCTTTCTTTTGCTGTGTTGCAGTTGGTTTCCCAACTGACTTTCCTTTCCTCTTGGTAGGCTGGGCCATTCTTCCAGACTCCAGCTCTACTTGTTCACCCTGTGCCTTGCATTGTGCTCTTGTTTTCACACACACCAGTTCAGGGATACCCAGCATTGCTGCATGGGTTTTTAGTTCTACCTCAGCCCATGCTGAGGACTCCAGGTCATTTCCAAGCAGACAGTCCACTGGGATATTTGAGGAGACCACCACCTGTTTCAGGCCATTGACCCCTCCCCATTCTAAAGTAACCATTGCCATGGGATGTACTTTTCTCTGATTGTCAGCGTTGGTGACTGTGTAAGTTTTTCCAGTCAGGTATTGGCCAGGGGAAACCAGTTTCTTTGTCACCATGGTGACACTGGCACCTGTATCCCTCAGGCCCTCTATTCTAGTCCCATTAATTAAGAGTTGCTGTCTGTATTTTTGCATGTTAGGCGGCCAGACAGCTAGTGTGGCTAAATCCACCCCACCCTCAGAAACTAGAGTAGCTTCAGTGTGGACCCTGATTTGCTCTGGGCACACTGGTGATCCCACTTGGAGACTAGCCATACCAGTGTTACCTGGATGGGAGTTTGGAGTGGAACCTTTCTTGGGACAGGCCTTGTCTCCAGTTTGGTGTCCATGCTGTTTACAGCTATGACACCAGGCCTTTTTGGGATCAAAGTTTTTACCCTTGTACCCATTGTTTTGTGAAGAGGCTCTGGGCCCACCCTCCTGTGCAGGTTTTTGGGGGCCTGTAGAAGACTCTTTACTATTTTTAGTTTTGGTTGTCTCATCACCCTTCCCCTGGGGAGTCTTTGTGACCCCTTTCTTTTGGTCACCCCCTGTTGAAGTCTTGGACACCCTTGTCTTGACCCAATGGTCCGCCTTCTTTCCCAATTCTTGGGGAGAAATTGGTCCTAGGTCTACCAGATGCTGATGCAGTTTATCATTGAAACAATTACTTAACAGGTGTTCTTTCACAAATAAATTGTACAGCCCATCATAATTACTTACACCACTGCCTTGAATCCAACCATCTAGTGTTTTCACTGAGTAGTCTACAAAGTCAACCCAGGTCTGGCTCGAGGATTTTTGAGCCCCCCTGAATCTAATCCTATACTCCTCAGTGGAGAATCCAAAGCCCTCAATCAGGGTACCCTTCATGAGGTCATAAGATTCTGCATCTTGTCCAGAGAGTGTGAGGAGTCTATCCCTACACTTTCCTGTGAACATTTCCCAAAGGAGAGCACCCCAGTGAGATCTGTTCACTTTTCTGGTTACACAAGCCCTCTCAAAAGCTGTGAACCATTTGGTGATGTCATCACCATCTTCATATTTAGTTACAATCCCTTTAGGGATTTTTAACATGTCAGGAGAATCTCTGACCCTATTTATGTTGCTGCCACCATTGATGGGTCCTAGGCCCATCTCTTGTCTTTCCCTCTCTATGGCTAGGATCTGTCTTTCCAAAGCCAATCTTTTGGCCATCCTGGCTAACTGGATGTCCTCTTCACTGGGGTTATCCTCAGTGATTTCAGAGGTGTTGGTCTCTCCTGTGAGGGAACCAGCATCTCTGACTATTATTTTTGGAGTCAGGGTTTGAGGGACCCTGTTCTCCCTAGATAGGACTGGTAGGGGGGAATTTTCCTCCAAGTCACTATCCTCTTCCTCTGAGTTGCCACCCTCAGAGGGGTTGGCCTTTTCAAACTCTGCCAAAAGCTCCTGGAGCTGTATTTTGGTAGGTTTGGGGCCCATTGTTATTTTCTTTATTTTACAGAGTGACCTTAGCTCCCTCATCTTAAGATGGAGGTAAGGTGTGGTGTCGAGTTCCACCACAGTCACATCTGTGCTAGACATTTTGCTTCTAAAAGTTGGAATACTTTTTAAGAATCTACAACTGGTTCTAGAATCTAATTCAAACTTTTACAAACTTTTAAACTCTAAAAGAAATGCTAAACAGGATCTAACACAAGGCCCTAGCAGGTCTTTTAAGAATTTAGAAAACTTTTCAAATTGCAAAAATCAATTTCTAATGACAATTTTGGAATTTGTCGTGTGATCAGGTATTGGCTGAGTAGTCCAGCAAATGCAAAGTCTTGTACCCCACCGCTGATCCACCAATGTAGGAAGTTGGCTCTGTATGTGCTATTTCAAAGTAAGGAATAGCATGCACAGAGTCCAAGGGTTCCCCTTAGAGGTAAAATAGTGGTAAAAATAGATAATACTAATGCTCTATTTTGTGGTAGTGTGGTCGAGCAGTAGGCTTATCCAAGGAGTAGTGTTAAGCATTTGTTGTACATACACATAGACAATAAATGAGGTACACACACTCAGAGACAAATCCAGCCAATAGGTTTTGTATAGAAAAATATCTTTTCTTAGTTTATTTTAAGAACCACAGGTTCAAATTTTACATGTAATATCTCATTTGAAAGGTATTGCAGGTAAGTACTTTAAGAACTTTAAATCATAAAAATTGCATGTATACTTTTCAAGTTATTGACAAATAGCTGTTTTAAAAGTGGACACTTAGTGCAATTTTCACAGTTCCTGGGGGAGGTAAGTTTTTGTTAGTTTTACCAGGTAAGTAAGACACTTACAGGGTTCAGTTCTTGGTCCAAGGTAGCCCACCGTTGGGGGTTCAGAGCAACCCCAAAGTCACCACACCAGCAGCTCAGGGCCGGTCAGGTGCAGAGTTCAAAGTGGTGCCCAAAACACATAGGCTAGAATGGAGAGAAGGGGGTGCCCCGGTTCCGGTCTGCTTGCAGGTAAGTACCCGCGTCTTCGGAGGGCAGACCAGGGGGGTTTTGTAGGGCACCGGGGGGGACGCAAGTCCACACAGAAATTTCACCCTCAGCGGCGCGGGGGCGGCCGGGTGCAGTGTAGAAACAAGCGTCGGGTTCGCAATGTTAGTCTATGAGAGATCTCGGGATCTCTTCAGCGCTGCAGGCAGGCAAGGGGGGGATTCCTCGGGGAAACCTCCACTTGGGCAAGGGAGAGGGACTCCTGGGGGCCACTTCTCCAGTGAAAGTCCGGTCCTTCAGGTCCTGGGGGCTGCGGGTGCAGGGTCTCTCCCAGGTGTCGGGACTTTGGATTCAAAGGGTCGCGGTCAGGGGAAGCCTCGGGATTCCCTCTGCAGGCGGCGCTGTGGGGGCTCAGGGGGGACAGGTCTTGGTACTCACAGTCTTAGAGTAGTCCTGGGGTCCCTCCTGAGGTGTTGGATCGCCACCAGCCGAGTCGGGGTCGCCGGGTGCAGTGTTGCAAGTCTCACGCTTCTTGCGGGGAGCTTGCAGGGATCTTTAAAGCTGCTGGAAACAAAGTTGCAGCTTTTCTTGGAGCAGGTCCGCTGTCCTCGGGAGTTTCTTGTCTTTTCGAAGCAGGGGCAGTCCTCAGAGGATGTCGAGGTCGCTGGTCCCTTCGGAAGGCGTCGCTGGAGCAGGATCTTTGGAAGGCAGGAGACAGGCCGGTGAGTTTCTGGAGCCAAGGCAGTTGTCGTCTTCTGGTCTTCCTCTGCAGGGGTTTTTCAGCTAGGCAGTCCTTCTTCTTGTAGTTGCAGGAATCTAATTTTCTAGGGTTCAGGGTAGCCCTTAAATACTAAATTTAAGGGCGTGTTTGGTCTGGGGGGGTTAGTAGCCAATGGCTACTAGCCCTGAGGGTGGGTACACCCTCTTTGTGCCTCCTCCCAAGGGGAGGGGGTCACAATCCTAACCCTATTGGGGGAATCCTCCATCTGCAAGATGGAGGATTTCTAAAAGTTAGAGTCACCTCAGCTCAGGACACCTTAGGGGCTGTCCTGACTGGCCAGTGACTCCTCCTTGTTGCTTTCTTTGTTCCCTCCAGCCTTGCCGCCAAAAGTGGGGGCCGTGGCCGGAGGGGGCGGGCAACTCCACTAAGCTGGAGTGCCCTGCTGGGCTGTGACAAAGGGGGGAGCCTTTGAGGCTCACCGCCAGGTGTCACAGCTCCTGCCTGGGGGAGGTGTTAGCATCTCCACCCAGTGCAGGCTTTGTTACTGGCCTCAGAGTGACGAAGGCACTCTCCCCATGGGGCCAGCAACATGTCTCTGGTGTGGCAGGCTGCTGGAACTAGTCAGCCTACACAGACAGTCGGTTAAGTTTCAGGGGGCACCTCTAAGGTGCCCTCTGGGGTGTATTTTGCAATAAAATGTACACTGGCATCAGTGTGCATTTATTGTGCTGAGAAGTTTGATACCAAACTTCCCAGTTTTCAGTGTAGCCATTATGGTGCTGTGGAGTTCGTGTTTGACAGACTCCCAGACCATATACTCTTATGGCTACCCTGCACTTACAATGTCTAAGGTTTTGTTTAGACACTGTAGGGGTACCATGCTCATGCACTGGTACCCTCACCTATGGTATAGTGCACCCTGCCTTAGGGCTGTAAGGCCTGCTAGAGGGGTGTCTTACCTATACTGCATAGGCAGTGAGAGGCTGGCATGGCACCCTGAGGGGAGTGCCATGTCGACTTACTCGTTTTGTCCTCACTAGCACACACAAGCTGGCAAGCAGTGTGTCTGTGCTGAGTGAGAGGTCCCCAGGGTGGCATAAGACATGCTGCAGCCCTTAGAGACCTTCCTTGGCATCAGGGCCCTTGGTACTAGAAGTACCAGTTACAAGGGACTTATCTGGAGGCCAGGGTCTGCCAATTGTGGATACAAAAGTACAGGTTAGGGAAAGAACACTGGTGCTGGGGCCTGGTTAGCAGGCCTCAGCACACTTTCAATTGTAAACATAGCATCAGCAAAGGCAAAAAGTCAGGGGGCAACCATGCCAAGGAGGCATTTCCTTACACCCCCCTCTCCAAAGGGAGGGGGCACAAGGAGGGTGTAGCCACCCTCAGGGACAGTAGCCATTAGCTACTGCCCTCCAGCCCTAAACACACCCTTAAATTTAGTATTTAGGGGCGACCCTGAACCCAGGAAATCAGATTACTGGCGACCTAACAAGAAGGAATGCTGACCTGAATAAGTCATTGAGTGTGTGTTTTCACTTACTGACTGTGAATGTACAACAAATGCTTAACACTACCCTCTGAAAGCCTAACTGCTCGACCACACTACCACAAATAGAGCATTAGCATTATCTATTATTGCCTCTGTCAAGCCTCTTGGGGAAACCCTGGACTCTGTGCACACAAAATCTCATCTTGATATACTATATAGAGCCAGCATCCTACACCTCCAGGGCATTCCAGCTGTAGGAAAGTAGCCTCTTTTTGGCATGGTTAGCCCCACTTTATGCCCTCCAAAGACTGGAACCGGGGCACCCCCTTCTCCATTGAAGCCTATGTGTTTTGGGCACCACTTTGACCTCTGCACCTGACCGGCCCCGAGCTGCTGGTGTGGTAACTTTGGGGTTGCCCTGAACCCCCAACGGTGGGCTACCTTGGACCCAACTTTGAACCCTGTAGGTGGTTTACTTACCTGCAAAACTAAAACACTTACCTCCCCCAGGAACTGTTGAAAATTGCCCTGTCTTTTTTTAAAATAGCTATATGTCATTTGTGTGAAAACTATATATGCTATTTTGCGAATTCAAAGTTCCTAAGTGAAATACCTTTCATTTAAAGTATTGTTTGTAAATCTTGAACCTGTAGTTCTTAAAATAAACTAAGAAAATATATTTTTCTATACAAAAACCTATTGGCCTGGAATTGTCTTTGAGTGTGTGTTCCTCATTTATTGCCTGTGTGTGTACAACAAATGCTTAACACTACCCTCTGATAAGCCTACTGCTCGACCACACTACCACAAAATAGAGCATTAGAATTATCTCTTTTTGCCACTATCTTACCTCTAAGGGGAGCCCTTGGACTCTGTGCATGCTATTTCTTACTGTGAAATAGTACATACAGAGCCAACTTCCTACACCCCTTCCCTGCAGAATCCTCCATCTTGGTTTGGAGGATAAGGACCAATAGGGCTAGGTCTGTGTCCCCCTCGCCAAAGGGAGTGGAGACCAGAAGGATGTAGTCACCCTCAGGGGCAGAAGCCATTGGCTACTGGCCTCTCACTACTGCAACGCCCCTAATTCCAGGATGTGGGGACCTCCCTGAACCCAGCCTATCAGTTTCCTGGTGACCTCAAGAAAATGACAAGAAGAAAGTAGAAGGGCTGCTAAGCTGACACCCAGCAGTGAAGACATAACACACCAAATGACTTGGCCCTAGCCCTACAGGCCTTTCTCTAGCTTCTGAAGCCCTACTAAAAGAAGGCGACTCATCCTGCAAGACCAGCGACCTTCAAAAGACCTCAACAGGACGGCCTGCACCCCAGAGGACCAAGATCTCTGCTGGACAGTGGCCCTGACCCAAAAAACTTCAACAAAGGACTCCAGAACCGCCCAGGACCAGTGAATCCTGCCCACTCTGCACCAAACACCCATGGCCAGTATCCAGGCAGCCCAACCGACTAGAGCTGGTCCTCAGGCAATTCTGACCTAGTGTCCACACTGGGTTGACCTCTCCTATCCAACAAAACAACTGCAGCCTAAATTCTGAGAACCCCCCTCCCTCAACCAAAAGAGAACCGGACGAAGATTCCAAAAGTCAAAAGGTACCCTGCACCCACAGTCCCCAGACCTTCAGGAATCAGACCTTCAGTGCAACACAGTTGAGCAGACGGTCCGCCTCATTGTCCAGCCTCTCGTTCTCCGGAATCAGCACCCTGGACTGAGCCTTTAGCATCTTTGTGAACACCACCCCACCCCACCCAAGCCCCCTTATTGCAAAGCATTGGGACCCCGACCCTGTGTTTGCACCCTGCACCCAGCCACCCCTGAACCACTGAACCAGCAAAGTGCAATTGTTGGCATGGTTACCCCCTCAATTTTTGCCTGATATTGATGTCAACTTTGATTAAGAATGTGCTGGGATCCTGCTAACCAGGCTCCAGCACAAGTGTTCTTTCCCACAATCTGTACCTTTGTTTACACAATTGGCACACCCCTGGCACCCAGACTCCTGAGTCGACCACCCTGCACCCCTCAGCGACGCCTGCAGAGAGGATGCAGAGGTTCCTCATGACCGCGACTGCCCGGTAACAAAGGAATCCGGCGCCTGGAAGAAGCACTGCACCCACAGCCCCCAGGACCGAGAGGAACCAACTACCGGTGCAGGAGTGACCAGCAGGGGGCCCTCATCCTAGCCCTGTCGGTGGCTGGCCAGAGAAGCCCCACCGTGCCTTGCCTGCATCGCATCAGTGACCCTGGGACTCTCCATTGTTTCCTATCTGCAACCCGACAGCTACCTTGCACACTGCACCCGGCCAACCCTGTGCCACTGAGGGTGTATTTTGTGTGCCTGTTTGGGACCACCTACCCAGTGATCTACAAAACCCCCCTGGTCTGTCCCCCGAGGACGCAGGTACTTACCTGCTAGGAGACTGGAACCAGAGCACCCCTATTGTCCATAGGCACCTATGCTATTTGGGCCCTACTTTTACCTCTGCACATGACCGGCCCTGTGTTGCTGGGTGTTTGGGGTTGACTGCTGCTCGAAAAGCCATGTCTTGAGGCGCTTCCTGAAGGTGAGATGGTCCTGGGTAGTTCTTAGGTGTGCGGGGAGGGAGTTCCATGCTCTGGCTGCCAGGTAGGTGAAAGATCTTCCTCCGGTGGTGGTTCTGCGGATGCGTGGGACAGTGGCGAGGGCGAGGCTAGCTGAGCGGAGCTGATGGGTGGGCGTGTAGAACGAGAGGCGGCTGTTGAGGTATTCAGGGCCCATGTTGTGGAGTGCTTTGTGTGCGTGGGTGAGGAGCCTGAAGGTGATCCTCTTGTTGACGGGGAGCCAGTGTAGGTGTTTCAGGTGGGCGGAAATGTGGCTGTGGCGAGGGATGTCGAGGATGAGGCGTGCGGAGGCGTTCTGTATGTGTTGTAGACGTTTCTGAAGCTTTGCGGTGGTACCTGCCTATAGGGTGTTTTCGTAGTCCAGTCAGCTTGTGACGAGGGCATGGGTAACTGCCTTTCTGGTTTCGGCGGGGATCCATCGGAAGATTTTTCGGAGCATGAGTAGGGTGTTGAAGCATGATGACGAGACGGCGTTGACTTGCTTGGTCATTGTGAGGAAGGGGTCCAGGATGAATCCGAGGTTGCGTGCGTGATCCGAGGGGGTTGGTGCGGTACCCAGAGCCGTGGGCCACCAGGATTCGTCCCAGGCAGAAGGGAATTGTCCGAGGATGAGGACCTCTGTCTTGTCTGAGTTCAGTTTTAGGCAGCTGAGTTTCATCCATTCCGCGACGTCTTTCATTCCTTCCTGTAGGTTGATTTTGGCGGTGGTTTGGTCTCTGGTGAGGGAGAGTATCAGCTGGGTGTCGTCGGCGTAGGAGATGATGTTGATGTTGTGTTTGCGTGCGATGGCGGCGAGCGGGCTCATGTAGATATTGAAGAGGGTTGGGCTGAGCGAGGAGCCTTGGTGGACGCCGCAGATGATCTCGGTGAGTTCGGAGCGGAAGGGAGGGAGGTGGACTCTCTCGGTTCTGTCGGAGAGGAACGAGATGATCCAGTCAAGGGCCTGTCCTAGGATTCTAGTGGTGCGGAGGCAGGTTATTAGGGTGCGATGGCACTCGGTGTCGAAGGCAGCCGAGAGGTCCAGGAGGATGAGGGTGGTTGTTTCTCCGTTGTCCATCAGAGTTCTGATGTCGTCGGTGACTGCGATAAGGGCGGTTTCTGTTAGCTTCAAGAAAAGCGGTCAACCCCCAACAGTGGGCTGCCTATGCCCATGAGACTGAACTTGTAAGTGCTTTACTAACCTGAGAAACTAACCAATACTTAACTCCCCGAGGAACTGTTGATGCTTGCACTGTGTCCACTTTTAAAATAGCTTATTGACATTTTTTTCAAACCTGTGTAGATTACTGTTTTAATTCAAAGTTCCGTACTTACCTGTGTGAAGTACCTTACAATTTATGTACTTAAATAAAATTTGAATCTTGTGGTTCTAAAATAAATTAAGAAAATATATTTTTCTATATAAAAACCTACTGGCCTGGAGTAAAGTCTTTGAGTGTGTGTTCCTCATTTATTGCCCGTGTGTCTACAACAAATGCTTAACACTACCCTCTGATAAGCCTACTGCTCGACCACACTACCACAGCTGGGCGCAGTGTGCCAAGTAGGTGTTGGGTTGTAGATAGGAATTAAAGGAGAGACCCAGGGGTCACTCTGCCGATGCAGGCAGGGCACAAGGGGGCTTCTCGGGCCAGCCACCGACTGGGCTAGAATGAGGGCCCCTTGCTGGTCACTCCTGCACCGGTAGCTGGTTCCTCTCGGTCCGGTGCAATGCTTCTTCCAGACGTCTGGTTCCTTTGTTACTGGGCCCTCACAATCAGGGGGAGCCTCTGGATCCTCTCTGCAAGTGTCGCTGTGGGGGTGCAGGGAGGTTGACTCAGGGTGTCCACGTCGTTTGAGTCACCTGGGGTCCTCTCTGCGGTGCTGATTTCTCTGGACACGGGCCGGGGGCGTCAGGTGCAGAGTATTGAGACTCACGCTTCTGGAGTGAGGCTTGAGATGGTTTCTTTGTTGCAGATTTTGGACAGAGCCGCTGACCATGGGAGTTTCTTGGTCCTTTAGATGCAGGTCACTCCTCAGTCATCTGAGGTCGCTGGCCGTGCTGGATGCATCACTGTGCAGGTTCTCTGAATCAGGAGACAGGCCGGTGGGGCTGGGGCCAAAGTCAGTTGTCTCAGTCATCTCTGGGGGGCTTTCAGGTCAGCAGTCCTTTCTTCAGGTTGCAGTTATATGATTTCCTGGGTTCAGGGTCACCCCTAAATGCTCAATTTAGGGGTGTGTTTAGGTCTGGGGGGCAGAAGCCAATGGCTTCTATCCTCGAGGGTTGCTACACCCTCTTTGTGCCTCCTCCCTGTGGGGAGGGGAGGCACATCCTTAATCCTATTGGGGGGAATACTCCAAAACAAGATGGAGGATTTCTTAAGGCAGGTGGTCACCTCCGCTCAGGACACTTAAGGGGCTGTCCTGACTGGTGGGTGACTCCTCATTTTTACCATCATCTCCTCCGGACTTGCCGCCAAAAGTGGGGGCTGGGTCAGGAGGGGCGGGCATCTCCACTAGCTGGAGTTCCCTGGGGCCCTGTAACACCAGGCTTGAGCCTTTGAGGCTCACCGTCAGGTGTTACTGTTCCTGCAGGGGGAGGGCAGAAGCACCTCCACCCAGTACAGGCTTTGTTCCTGCCACAGAGTGACAAAGGCACTCACATCATGTGGCCAGAAACCCGTCTGGATGTGGCAGGCTTGCAGAAACTGGTCAGCCTAACACTAGTAGTTGGACTGATATACAGGGGGAATCTCTAAGATGCTCGCTGTGTGCATTTTTAAATAAATCCCACACTGGAAACAGTGTGGATTTATTGTGCTGAGAAGTTTGATACCAAACTTCCCGGAATTCAGTGTAGCCATTATGGAACTGTGAAGTTTGTGTCTGACAGACTAGCAGACCATATACTCTTTATGGCTACCCTGCACTTACAATGTCTAAGGTTTTGCTTAGACACTGTAGGAGCATAATAGGGCCACACTGTACTTACAATGTCTAAGAATGGACAGATACTGTAGGGGCATAGTGCTCATGCAGCTATGCCCTCACCTGTTGTATGGTGCACCCTGCCTTCGAGCTGTAAGGCCTGCTAGAGGGATGACTTACCTATGCCACAGGCAGTGGGTATGGCACCCGAGTCTTCAGGGAAAAGGATCAGGTCGACGTCGATAGTGAGCACTACCAATGTCGGGAGCGTCAACAATCGGCACGATGCCGGCGGAAGGTCTCTGTGGTGCGTCCGGCACCGGTGTGGATCCGCGAGTGGATCCAGAGGGGAGCTCGGTAGCCAGAGCCAAAGCCGCCAGCATGGAACCCGAAGGCCCCTCAACCGAACCTCTTGGGCCCGAAGACGCCATATGTAGGAAGTTGGCTCTGTATGTGCTATTTCAAAGTAAGGAATAGCATGCACAGAGTCCAAGGGTTCCCCTTAGAGGTAAAATAGTGGTAAAAATAGATAATACTAATGCTCTATTTTGTGGTAGTGTGGTCGAGCAGTAGGCTTATCCAAGGAGTAGTGTTAAGCATTTGTTGCACATACACATAGACAATAAATGAGGTACACACACTCAGAGACAAATCCAGCCAATAGGTTTTTGTATAGAAAAATATCTTTTCTTAGTTTATTTTAAGACCCACAGGTTCAAATTCTACATGTAATATCTCATTCGAAAGGTATTGCAGGTAAGTACTTTAGGAACTTTAAATCATAAAAATTGCATGTATACTTTTCAAGTTATTGACAAATAGCTGCTTTAAAAGTGGACACAGTGCAATTTTCACAGTTCCTAGGGGAGGTAAGTTTTTGTTAGTTTTACCAGGTAAGTAAGACACTTACAGGGTTCAAGTCTTGGTCCAAGGTAGCCCACCGTTGGGGGTTCAGAGCAACCCCAAAGTCACCACACCAGCAGCTCAGGGCCGGTCAGGTGCAGAGTTCAAAGTGGTGCCCAAAACACATAGGCTAGAATGGAGAGAAGGGGGTGCCCCGGTTCCGGTCTGCTTGCAGGTAAGTACCCGCGTCTTCGGAGGGCAGACCAGGGGGGTTTTGTAGGGCACCGGGGGGGACACAAGTCCACACAGAAATTTCACCCTCAGCAGCGCGGGGGCGGCCGGGTGCAGTGTAGAAACAGGCGTCGGGTTCGCAATGTTAGTCTATGAGAGATCTCGGGATCTCTTCAGCGCTGCAGGCAGGCAAGGGGGGGGATTCCTCGGGGAAACCTCCACTTGGGCAAGGGAGAGGGACTCCTGGGGGTCACTTCTCCAGTGAAAGTCCGGTCCTTCAGGTCCTCGGGGCTGCGGGTGCAGGGTCTCTCCCAGGCGTCGGGACTTTGGATTCAAAGAGTCGCGGTCAGGGGAAGCCTCGGGATTCCCTCTGCAGGCGGCGCTGTGGGGGCTCAGGGGGGACAGGTTTTGGTACTCACAGTATCAGAGTAGTCCTGGGGTCCCTCCTGAGGTGTTGGATCTCCACCAGCCGAGTCGGGGTCGCCGGGTGCAGTGTTGCAAGTCTCACGCTTCTTGCGGGGGGCTTGCAGGGTTCTTTCAAGGCTGCTGGAAACAAAGTTGCAGCCTTTCTTGGAGCAGGTCCGCTGTCCTCGGGAGTTTCTTGTCTTTTCGAAGCAGGGGCAGTCCTCAGAGGATGTCGAGGTCGCTGGTCCCTTTGGAAGGCGTCGCTGGAGCAGGATCTTTGGAAGGCAGGAGACAGGCCGGTGAGTTTCTGGAGCCAAGGCAGTTGTCGTCTTCTGGTCTTCCTCTGCAGGGGTTTTCAGCTAGGCAGTCCTTCTTCTTGTAGTTGCAGGAATCTAATTTTCTAGGGTTCAGGGTAGCCCTTAAATACTAAATTTAAGGGCGTGTTTAGGTCTGGGGGGTTAGTAGCCAATGGCTACTAGCCCTGAGGGTGGGTACACCCTCTTTGTGCCTCCTCCCAAGGGGAGGGGGTCACAATCCTAACCCTATTGGGGGAATCCTCCATCTGCAAGATGGAGGAATTCTAAAAGTCAGAGTCACCTCAGCTCAGGACACCTTAGGGGCTGTCCTGACTGGCCAGTGACTCCTCCTTGTTGCTTTCTTTGTTCCCTCCAGCCTTGCCGCCAAAAGTGGGGGCCGTGGCCGGAGGGGGCGGGCAACTCCACTAAGCTGGAGTGCCCTGCTGGGCTGTGACAAAGGGGGGAGCCTTTGAGGCTCACCGCCAGGTGTCACAGTTCCTGCCTGGGGGAGGTGTTAGCATCTCCACCCAGTGCAGGCTTTGTTACTGGCCTCAGAGTGACAAAGGCACTCTCCCCATGGGGCCAGCAACATGTCTCTGGTGTGGCAGGCTGCTGGAACTAGTCAGCCTACACAGACAGTCGGTTAAGTTTCAGGGGGCACCTCTAAGGTGCCCTCTGGGGTGTATTTTGCAATAAAATGTACACTGGCATCAGTGTGCATTTATTGTGCTGAGAAGTTTGATACCAAACTTCCCAGTTTTCAGTGTAGCCATTATGGTGCTGTGGAGTTCGTGTTTGACAAACTCCCAGACCATATACTCTTATGGCTACCCTGCACTTACAATGTCTAAGGTTTTGTTTAGACACTGTAGGGGTACCATGCTCATGCACTGGTACCCTCACCTATGGTATAGTGCACCCTGCCTTAGGGCTGTAAGGCCTGCTAGAGGGGTGTCTTACCTATACTGCATAGGCAGTGAGAGGCTGGCATGGCACCCTGAGGGGAGTGCCATGTCGACTTACTCGTTTTGTCCTCACTAGCACACACAAGCTGGCAAGCAGTGTGTCTGTGCTGAGTGAGAGGTCTCCAGGGTGGCATAAGACATGCTGCAGCCCTTAGAGACCTTCCTTGGCATCAGGGCCCTTGGTACTAGAAGTACCAGTTACAAGGGACTTATCTGGATGCCAGGGTCTGCCAATTGTGGATACAAAAGTACAGGATAGGGAAAGAACACTGGTGCTGGGGCCTGGTTAGCAGGCCTCAGCACACTTTCAATTGTAAACATAGCATCAGCAAAGGCAAAAAGTCAGGGGGCAACCATGCCAAGGAGGCATTTCCTTACACAACCCCCCCCCCCCCCCAAACGAAAGAGGATGAGACTAACCTTTCCCAAGAGAGTCTTCATTTTCTAAGTGGAAGAACCTGGAAAGGCCATCTGCATTGGCATGGGCAGTCCCAGGTCTGTGTTCCATTATAAAGTCCATTCCCTGTAGGGAGATGGACCACCTCAACAGTTTAGGATTTTCACCTTTCATTTGCATCAGCCATTTGAGAGGTCTGTGGTCAGTTTGAACTAGGAAGTGAGTCCCAAAGAGGTATGGTCTCAGCTTCTTCAGGGACCAAACCACAGCAAAGGCCTCCCTCTCAATGGCACTCCAACGCTGCTCCCTGGGGAGTAACCTCCTGCTAATGAAAGCAACAGGATGGTCAAGGCCATCATCATTTGTTTGGGACAAAACTGCCCCTATCCCATGTTCAGAGGCATCAGTCTGCACAATGAACTGCTTAGAATAATCTGGAGCTTTTAGAACTGGTGCTGAGCACATTGCTTGTTTCAGGGTGTCAAAGGCCTGTTGGCATTCCACAGTCCAGTTCACTTTCTTGGGCATTTTCTTGGAGGTGAGTTCAGTGAGGGCTGTCACAATGGATCCATATCCCTTCACAAACCTCCTGTAATACCCAGTCAAGCCAAGGAATGCCCTGACTTGAGTCTGGGTTTTTGGAGCTACCCAGTCCAGAATAGTCTGGATCTTGGGTTGGAGTGGCTGAACTTGACCTCCACCTACAAGGTGGCCCAAGTAAACCACAGTTCCCTGCCCTATCTGGCATTTGGATGCCTTGATAGAGAGGCCTGCAGATTGCAGAGCCTTCAAAACCTTCTTCAGGTGGACCAGGTGATCCTGCCAGGTGGAGCTAAAGACAGCAATATCATCAAGATAAGCTGTGCTAAAGGACTCCAAGCCAGCAAGGACTTGATTCACCAACCTTTGGAAGGTGGCAGGGGCATTCTTTAAACCAAAGGGCATAACAGTAAACTGATAATGCCCATCAGGTGTGGAGAATGCGGTTTTCTCTTTTGCTCCAGGTGCCATTTTTATTTGCCAGTACCCTGCTGTCAAGTCAAAGGTACTTAAGAATTTGGCAGCACCTAATTTATCTATGAGCTCATCAGCTCTTGGAATTGGATGAGCATCTGTCTTGGTGACAGAATTGAGCCCTCTGTAGTCCACACAAAACCTCATCTCTTTCTTTCCATCTTTGGTGTGAGGTTTGGGGACTAAGACCACTGGGCTAGCCCAGGGGCTGTCAGAGCGCTCAATTACTCCCAATTCTAGCATCTTGTGGACTTCCACCTTGATGCTTTCCTTAACATGGTCAGACTGTCTAAAGATTTTGTTTTTGACAGGCATGCTGTCTCCTGTGTCCACATCATGGGTACACAGGTGTGTCTGACCAGGGGTTAAGGAGAAGAGTTCAGGAAACTGTTGTAGGACTCTCCTACAATCAGCTTGCTGTTGGCCAGAGAGGGTGTCTGAGTAGATCACTCCATCTACTGTGCCATCTTTTGGGTCTGATGACAGAAGATCAGGGAGAGGTTCACTCTCTGCCTCCTGATCCTCATCTGTTACCATCAACAGATTCACATCAGCCCTGTCATGGAAGAGTTTAAGGCGGTTCACATGGATCACCCTCTTGGGGCTCCTGCTTGTGCCCAGGTCCACCAGGTAGGTGACCTGACTCTTCCTTTCTAGCACTGGGTAAGGGCCACTCCATTTGTCCTGGAGTGCCCTGGGAGCCACAGGCTCCAGAACCCAGACTTTCTGCCCTGGTTGGAACTCAACCAGTGCAGCCTTTTGGTCATACCAAAACTTCTGGAGCTGTTGGCTGACCTCAAGGTTTTTGGTTGCCTTTTCCATGTACTCTGCCATTCTAGAGCGAAGGCCAAGTACATAGTCCACTATGTCTTGTTTAGGCTCATGAAGAGGTCTCTCCCAGCCTTCTTTAACAAGAGCAAGTGGTCCCCTTACAGGATGACCAAACAGAAGTTCAAAGGGTGAGAATCCTACTCCCTTCTGTGGCACCTCTCTGTAAGCGAAAAGCAGACATGGCAAGAGGACATCCCATCTCCTTTTGAGTTTTTCTGGGAGCCCCATGATCATGCCTTTTAATGTCTTGTTGAATCTCTCAACCAAGCCATTAGTTTGTGGATGGTATGGTGTAGTGAATTTGTAAGTCACTCCACACTCATTCCACATGTGTTTTAGGTATGCTGACATGAAGTTGGTACCTCTGTCAGACACCACCTCCTTAGGGAAGCCCACTCTGGTAAAGATACCAATGAGGGCCTTGGCTACTGCAGGGGCAGTAGTCGACCTAAGGGGAATAGCTTCAGGATACCTGGTAGCATGATCCACTACTACCAGGATATACATATTTCCTGAGGCTGTGGGAGGTTCCAGTGGACCAACTATGTCCACACCCACTCTTTCAAAGGGGACCCCCACCACTGGAAGTGGAATGAGGGGGGCCTTTGGGTGCCCACCTGTCTTACCACTGGCTTGACAGGTGGGGCAGGAGAGGCAAAACTCCTTAACCATGTTGGACATATTGGGCCAGTAGAAGTGGTTGACTAGCCTCTCCCACGTCTTGGTTTGTCCCAAATGTCCAGCAAGGGGAATGTCATGGGCCAATGTTAGGATGAACTCTCTGAACAGCTGAGGCACTACCACTCTCCTAGTGGCACCAGGTTTGGGGTCTCTGGCCTCAGTGTACAGGAGTCCATCTTCCCAATAGACCCTATGTGTTCCATTTTTCTTGCCCTTGGACTCTTCAGCAGCTTGCTGCCTAAGGCCTTCAAGAGAGGGACAGGTTTCTTGTCCCTTACACAGCTCCTCCCTTGAGGGTCCCCCTGGGCCTAAGAGCTCAACCTGATAAGGTTCAAGCTCCAAAGGCTCAGTTCCCTCAGAGGGCAGAACTTCTTCCTGAGAAGAGAGGTTCCCTTTCTTTTGCTGTGTTGCAGTTGGTTTCCCAACTGACTTTCCTGTTCTCTTGGTAGGCTGGGCCATTCTTCCAGACTCCAGCTCTACTTGTTCACCCTGTGCCTTGCACTGTGCTCTTGTTTTCACACACACCAGTTCAGGGATACCCAGCATTGCTGCATGGGTTTTTAGTTCTACCTCAGCCCATGCTAAGGACTCCAGGTCATTTCCAAGCAGACAGTCCACTGGGATATTTGAGGAGACCACCACCTGTTTCAGGCCATTGACCCCTCCCCATTCTAAAGTAACCATTGCCATGGGATGTACTTTTCTCTGATTGTCAGCGTTGGTGACTGTGTAAGTTTTTCCAGTCAGGTATTGGCCAGGGGAAACCAGTTTCTCTGTCACCATGGTGACACTGGCACCTGTATCCCTCAGGCCCTCTATTCTAGTCCCATTAATTAAGAGTTGCTGTCTGTATTTTTACATGTTAGGCGGCCAGACAGCTAGTGTGGCTAAATCCACCCCACCCTCAGAAACTAGAGTAGCTTCAGTGTGGACCCTGATTTGCTCTGGGCACACTGTTGATCCCACTTGGAGACTAGCCATACCAGTGTTACCTGGATGGGAGTTTGGAGTGGAACCTTTCTTGGGACAGGCCTTGTCTCCAGTTTGGTGTCCATGCTGTTTACAGCTATGACACCAGGCCTTTTTGGGATCAAAGTTTTTACCCTTGTACCCATTGTTTTGTGAAGAGGCTCTGGGCCCACCCTCCTGTGCAGGTTTTTGGGGGCCTGTAGAAGACTCTTTACTATTTTTAGTTTTGGTTGTCTCATCACCCTTCCCCTGGGGAGTCTTTGTGACCCCTTTCTTTTGGTCACCCCCTGTTGAAGTCTTGGACACCCTTGTCTTGACCCAATGGTCCGCCTTCTTTCCCAATTCTTGGGGAGAAATTGGTCCTAGGTCTACCAGATGCTGATGCAGTTTATCATTGAAACAATTACTTAACAGGTGTTCCTTCACAAATAAATTGTACAGCCCATCATAATTACTTACACCACTGCCTTGAATCCAACCATCTAGTGTTTTCACTGAGTAGTCTACAAAGTCAACCCAGGTCTGGCTCGAGGATTTTTGAGCCCCCCTGAATCTAATCCTATACTCCTCAGTGGAGAATCCAAAGCAGTCAATCAGGGTGCCCTTCATGAGGTCATAAGATTCTGCATCTTGTCTAGAGAGTGTGAGGAGTCTATCCCTACACTTTCCTGTGAACATTTCCCAAAGGAGAGCACCCCAGTGAGATCTGTTCACTTTTCTGGTTACACAAGCCCTCTCAAAAGCTGTGAACCATTTGGTGATGTCATCACCATCTTCATATTTAGTTACAATCCCTTTGGGGATTTTCAACATGTCAGGAGAATCTCTGACCCTATTTATGTTGCTGCCACCATTGATGGGTCCTAGGCCCATCTCTTGTCTTTCCCTCTCTATGGCTAGGATCTGTCTTTCCAAAGCCAATCTTTTGGCCATCCTGGCTAACTGGATGTCCTCTTCACTGGGGCTATCCTCAGTGATTTCAGAGGTGTTGGTCTCTCCTGTGAGGGAACCAGCATCTCTGACTATTATTTTTGGAGTCAGGGTTTGAGGGACCCTGTTCTCCCTAGATAGGATTGGTAGGGGGGAATTGTCCTCCAAGTCACTATCCTCTTCCTCTGAGTTGCCACCCTCAGAGGGGTTGGCCTTTTCAAACTCTGCCAAAAGCTCCTGGAGCTGTATTTTGGTAGGTTTGGGGCCCATTGTTATTTTCTTTATTTTACAGAGTGACCTTAGCTCCCTCATCGTAAGATGGAGGTAAGGTGTGGTGTCGAGTTCCACCACAGTCACATCTGTGCTAGACATTTTGCTTCTAAAAGTTGGAATACTTTTTAAGAATCTACAACTGGTTCTAGAATCTAATTCAAACTTTTACAAACTTTTAAACTCTAAAAGAAATGCTAAACAGGATCTATCACAAGGCCCTAGCAGGTCTTTTAAGAATTTAGAAAACTTTTCAAATTGCAAAAATCAATTTCTAATGACAATTTTGGAATTTGTCGTGTGATCAGGTATTGGCTGAGTAGTCCAGCAAATGCAAAGTCTTGTACCCCACCGCTGATCCACCAATGTAGGAAGTTGGCTCTGTATGTGCTATTTCAAAGTAAGGAATAGCATGCACAGAGTCCAAGGGTTCCCCTTAGAGGTAAAATAGTGGTAAAAATAGATAATACTAATGCTCTATTTTGTGGTAGTGTGGTCGAGCAGTAGGCTTATCCAAGGAGTAGTGTTAAGCATTTGTTGCACATACACATAGACAATAAATGAGGTACACACACTCAGAGACAAATCCAGCCAATAGGTTTTTGTATAGAAAAATATCTTTTCTTAGTTTATTTTAAGACCCACAGGTTCAAATTCTACATGTAATATCTCATTCGAAAGGTATTGCAGGTAAGTACTTTAGGAACTTTAAATCATAAAAATTGCATGTATACTTTTCAAGTTATTGACAAATAGCTGTTTTAAAAGTGGACACTTAGTGCAATTTTCACAGTTCCTAGGGGAGGTAAGTTTTTGTTAGTTTTACCAGGTAAGTAAGACACTTACAGGGTTCAAGTCTTGGTCCAAGGTAGCCCACCGTTGGGGGTTCAGAGCAACCCCAAAGTCACCACACCAGCAGCTCAGGGCCGGTCAGGTGCAGAGTTCAAAGTGGTGCCCAAAACACATAGGCTAGAATGGAGAGAAGGGGGTGCCCCGGTTCCGGTCTGCTTGCAGGTAAGTACCCGCGTCTTCGGAGGGCAGACCAGGGGGGTTTTGTAGGGCACCGGGGGGGACACAAGTCCACACAGAAATTTCACCCTCAGCAGCGCGGGGGCGGCCGGGTGCAGTGTAGAAACAGGCATCGGGTTCGCAATGTTAGTCTATGAGAGATCTCGGGATCTCTTCAGCGCTGCAGGCAGGCAAGGGGGGGATTCCTCGGGGAAACCTCCACTTGGGCAAGGGAGAGGGACTCCTGGGGTCACTTCTCCAGTGAAAGTCCGGTCCTTCAGGTCCTGGGGGCTGCGGGTGCAGGGTCTCTCCCAGGCGTCGGGACTTTGGATTCAAAGAGTCGCGGTCAGGGGAAGCCTCGGGATTCCCTCTGCAGGCGGCGCTGTGGGGGCTCAGGGGGGACAGGTTTTGGTACTCACAGTATCAGAGTAGTCCTGGGGTCCCTCCTGAGGTGTTGGATCTCCACCAGCCGAGTCGGGGTCGCCGGGTGCAGTGTTGCAAGTCTCACGCTTCTTGCGGGGGGCTTGCAGGGTTCTTTCAAGGCTGCTGGAAACAAAGTTGCAGCCTTTCTTGGAGCAGGTCCGCTGTCCTCGGGAGTTTCTTGTCTTTTCGAAGCAGGGGCAGTCCTCAGAGGATGTCGAGGTCGCTGGTCCCTTTGGAAGGCGTCGCTGGAGCAGGATCTTTGGAAGGCAGGAGAACGGCCGGTGAGTTTCTGGAGCCAAGGCAGTTGTCGTCTTCTGGTCTTCCTCTGCAGGGGTTTTCAGCTAGGCAGTCCTTCTTCTTGTAGTTGCAGGAATCTAATCTTCTAGGGTTCAGGGTAGCCCTTAAATACTAAATTTAAGGGCGTGTTTAGGTCTGGGGGGTTAGTAGCCAATGGCTACTAGCCCTGAGGGTGGGTACACCCTCTTTGTGCCTCCTCCCAAGGGGAGGGGGTCACAATCCTAACCCTATTGGGGGAATCCTCCATCTGCAAGATGGAGGATTTCTAAAAGTCAGAGTCACCTCAGCTCAGGACACCTTAGGGGCTGTCCTGACTGGCCAGTGACTCCTCCTTGTTACTTTCTTTGTTCCCTCCAGCCTTGCCGCCAAAAGTGGGGGCCGTGGCCGGAGGGGGCGGGCAACTCCACTAAGCTGGAGTGCCCTGCTGGGCTGTGACACAGGGGGGAGCCTTTGAGGCTCACCGCCAGGTGTCACAGTTCCTGCCTGGGGGAGGTGTTAGCATCTCCACCCAGTGCAGGCTTTGTTACTGGCCTCAGAGTGACAAAGGCACTCTCCCCATGGGGCCAGCAACATGTCTCTGGTGTGGCAGGCTGCTGGAACTAGTCAGCCTACACAGACAGTCGGTTAAGTTTCAGGGGGCACCTCTAAGGTGCCCTCTGGGGTGTATTTTGCAATAAAATGTACACTGGCATCAGTGTGCATTTATTGTGCTGAGAAGTTTGATACCAAACTTCCCAGTTTTCAGTGTAGCCATTATGGTGCTGTGGAGTTCGTGTTTGACAAACTCCCAGACCATATACTCTTATGGCTACCCTGCACTTACAATGTCTAAGGTTTTGTTTAGACACTGTAGGGGTACCATGCTCATGCACTGGTACCCTCACCTATGGTATAGTGCACCCTGCCTTAGGGCTGTAAGGCCTGCTAGAGGGGTGTCTTACCTATACTGCATAGGCAGTGAGAGGCTGGCATGGCACCCTGAGGGGAGTGCCATGTCGACTTACTCGTTTTGTCCTCACTAGCACACACAAGCTGGCAAGCAGTGTGTCTGTGCTGAGTGAGAGGTCTCCAGGGTGGCATAAGACATGCTGCAGCCCTTAGAGACCTTCCTTGGCATCAGGGCCCTTGGTACTAGAAGTACCAGTTACAAGGGACTTATCTGGATGCCAGGGTCTGCCAATTGTGGATACAAAAGTACAGGTTAGGGAAAGAACACTGGTGCTGGGGCCTGGTTAGCAGGCCTCAGCACACTTTCAATTGTAAACATAGCATCAGCAAAGGCAAAAAGTCAGGGGGCAACCATGCCAAGGAGGCATTTCCTTACACCATATCAGGGGTCGGTCCGCCCAAAGATGAGGCGCATGGCCTCACAGAATTCGTTAAGCTGGGTGGGGGTTGCTCCAGCTCCCGGAAACTCAGGGAAGTGCGGAGCTGACCCAGAAGCAGGCTCCGAGGACAGAGGCCTTGAGCGTCAACGCTCCTCCCGCGTTGCATCAGACGAGTGATGGGGTGTAGTCGAAGTGCGATGAGACCACTTCAACAACTCCTTTTTCTTACCTGCACCCAAAGAGTTTGAGGACAAGTGGTGATGGCTCCGCGCACTGTCTCAATACCATCCTCTCGAGCGAGACTGGGACCTACGCAGAGTCGAGCACCAGGTCGCCATGAGCCTGAGGGAACGCTCCTTCAAGGCCTTCGGGTGCATGGCTCAGCACTCGGATCATGACTTTGGGTTGAAGTCGCGGTCTAGACACCACACACAAACCTGATGCGGATCAGTCACTGACCTCATGCGGTCACAGCCCTTGCACGGCTTGAACCCGGTCTTCAGGGACATCCTTAACGCACCAAAAACTTTAAGGAGACAAGGGTAGCTCTCTCCTGATCAGCGCATGGCACGGAAAGAAAAGACCAGACGTCACTGCGCTGAGGCGGCATTTATGTACTACTCCTGATGTCATCACAGTGACTAAGACACCAACAAAGTCGACTGACACCACCTATCGACACACAAGGGTATTGCTCGAAGAAAAATCTCCGGATCCAGTCTGACGTCTGGCAGAAATTTGAGGGTAACGAATCTGCAACTATAAGTCTCTATCAGATATCCTAACCTAACAGTCAATTGATATGTAACCTTATTCGTAAAGCCACAGAGACCCCTTGAAGTAGTCATACGTGATTATTAATCTGATGAAGAGTTTTTCCACTGATGGGATTAAATCCTCAACATGAGGCACCAAAGGTTCCAGAGAAGACATTGGTGGTCCTAGAGCTGGCATGGGAACATCCAAAACCACGGGAGGGAAACAAAAATTATATGAGGTGGTGTATTTGCCCTGATGAACTATGAAAAACAACTTGCAGATGTCTAAACCAACACTAGGTGTCAGGAGTGTGTAAAGCATGTGTATCTACAGCCACACATGCAACAAACCTTTAACTACAATACAATAAAGAACAAGTATTTTCAATGCAACGGGTCTCGCATTTGTTTGAGTTAGAGCTATTAGCGTTGTAAAGCAAAAAAATAAAATAATCACAGCGCCATCGCGCTATGTAAAATGCAGCGCCATTTCGCTGCGTGGAAAATAAACAGATAAAGTAGTCCGGACTCCAGGCTGAAAACATCAAGCCTCGTATGTTTTTGGTACTTTACCGGTGCTGTGTAGGTGGGCTAAACACCGGAAAAGGCATGACGTATGCATGCCTTTTCACAAATGAAAGCAAGCTTATTTTAAAAGGCAAGCCCACGAACCAATGCAAGTGACTGACGTGGCATGGGCGTGATTTGAAGCCCAAAGAGATTACAGAATAGACGGAGCACTTGGTGCTCGCCCATAAATAAGAGGCACAGGAATAAGACACCATTGTCGCGAGGGCTCTCATTATCCTAATGAGGCTGCTGGAGTCGGTCAGCAATATCACCTCAATAGTGGAGAACTCAGTCCAATCCCACACCATGTAACAGCTGTCGGCCTAATCCGTTTCCGGCCAACTAGCAGCGCCTCATCTCTGCCCAAAAGCAAGGACTATTTAGGCAACCGGACATATGACAAGATGACTTTTCAGGGAATTCGTGGTGGATCATATCACATCCTTTTCTCTCAGTTACATTACTCTCACACATGCAAAGAAAGAAGCAGAAAATGGTTCAAAAAGATTTATTGAATCAGCTACGTCTTAGATACAATGTCATGAAATGCAAACATTAGAATGATTAAACATACTAGAAGCAAAATAATGACAAAGTGAAACACAGGAAAAGTCCCATCATACTGTCACCATGCACATTATATGCAAATCCTACCTAAGCTATGTTCAAGCAGAGCAGGATAAGCCCTAATCCGTCCTTTAGGATTCATCCCGGGAGACATCACGCCCCATACCCCAGATTGTCAGTTGCGAGGAAGTCTGTTGTCTATAGAGACACCATCTCATGTAGCCCAGGAAACCAGTGGGTTCAGCAGGCAGTTCTAACAAAATTAGACAGGATGCACTCGTGAACATCTGGCTGGAGCCTCCCTCTAACATGCATAGGAGAGTGAAATGTTTTATAATAAAACAGCTGATGTTCTGAGAAATGTCCCTAGGTAAGGATATGTGTTTTTCAGTGAATGTTAGAGACACAGCTTTGAAGAAAGCACAAAGTGAAAATAATGCTGTGCTAAAAAATTTGATGCTTTCCTAGGCGAGAAGACAACTAGATAAAGAAAAGAAAACACCACAACAGATGAGGCAAATTATAAAATAATAAAACGATGCAGAATAAAATGTTACTAGGCTAAGGGCACAAAGCATCAGGCCTAGTTGCTAAAATAAGGTGCCCAGAGACATCACTAAAATGGCTATACAACATTAGGAATGAGACATCAAAATAGCAGGTAGCAATAACAATCAATAGGAACAATGCTTTAATGCTCACTCTGGCTGTCCTACTTGACCATCAGTTACTTACGCAGCCTGCGCCATGAAGTCATCATAAAGGTAGCGCTGGCGCTTGGACAAGCGGCAATGGATTACATGCTCGTATTTTTTGGGCATTTGCTTCTCCACATCCACCTTCACCCTGCGCAAAAGGAATGGTCGCAACACCTGGAGAGAAAAAGAAAGTAACTCTCTAATTTCCGACTCTAAGGGTATAGTGAATCCTTGAAGCATCTTCCAATACCCACATTCCACACTTGTGCATCTTCAATCCCTGCAGGAAGAAATTGGCACGAGAATGGGCAATACTCTGCCCTTCTAGCCTGAATCAGAACAAACGAAACACTCAAGATTCATTCTTAAGCACCATTCTCACCCACATCCCTTAAGCCCTTCTTGTTTGGCGATTATATGCACTCTGGCTCACCTTGTGCAGACGTTTTATCAGCCCTTCGTTGTACTCCTGGCTTCCTTCTATCATCCCAGTGAGGGGGTTGGAAAACCACTCCTTGAATTCACGGTGGGACTGGAAAACATGTGGCATCAGGAAGTGCATCAGAGACCAGAGCTCCATGAGGCTGTTTTGTAAAGGAGTTCCAGTCAGCAGCAGTCGTCTCTGACTAAAGATAAAGGTAGATCAATGAAAATCTGTATTTCAATTTGTAAACTGTAAGTAACAAAGTTGATTCCTCCCAACAAAATTCTGCACAGTAACAAACTATGAAAGGTTAAGTTTGCTTTAAAGTAATTTCAACTTCTCTCCAGCACATGTCACTGCTCACTCATGGAGACATTCTGCTATACTATAACGGACATTTAGGGATATTTCTTGAGACCAGGGATGCCTTGAGTCACTAATGTTGCCAGTTCTTTAACATACCATACCCAGTTCAATAATACAACTAGACATTTTCACTTACACACATCAAACAGTAAATCAGTTTCACCAGAACTTTATAGTGGTTCCTGGGGCAGGTAGAGTTGTTACTGCTTCACAACAGATATAGTGGCAAAAGAGGGAAAAGTTACTTACCTGTAATCCTTGTTCTCTTCTAGGTATTCTCCTCATAGTCATAAGGACTAAAGAGTCACACCCACATGAGGGAATCCTGGAGCACTTATACACACACACACACCTATATGAAAATGTCACTTACCCAGTGTACATCTGTTTGTGGCATGTTCCACTGCAGATTCACAAGCTGTGCATTATCCTGCCATCTAGTGATGGGTTCAGAGTGTTACAAGTTGTTTTTCTTCGAAGAAGTGTTTTCGAGTCACAGGATTGAGTGACTCCTCCTCTTCGGTACCATTACGCATGGGCATCAACTCCATTGTTAGATTGTTTTCCCGCAGAGGGTAAAGGAAGGAGTGAGAGTATATAGGTACAAAGTAAGAGAAGTCCATGCTAATGTTAATGTATATACATATGTACAAATGTTTGTAACTTAAACGACTACAGGCTTCCGGGGAGGAGGGAGGGTAAATGTGAGTCTGCAGCGGAACATGCCATGAACAGATGTACAGTATTAATTGTAAATCTTGAACCTGTGGTTCTTAAAATAAACCAAGAAAATATATTTTTCAATATAAAAACCTACTGGCCTGGAGTAAGTCTTTGAGTGTGTGTTCCTCATTATTTGCCTGTGTGTGTACAACAAATGCTTAACACTACCCTCTGATAAGCCTACTGCTCGACCACACTACCACAAAATAGAGCATTAGTATTAGCTAATTTTGGCACTATCTTATATACAGAGCCAACTTCCTACAATATGGAACCAAAATATTGAGGATCCTAGAAGGATCTCCAAGATGAAGTACTTAGGTATTAGAATAACGTAGGATGTGGGAAAGTTAGCAGAAAGAAATCTGGAGAAGGTGGCCGGTGAGGTCGGGGCTCTTCTGAAAAAATGGGGTAATCTGCCACTTACCATATATGGGCCTGTTAACTTAGTAAAGATCTCCATCCTGCCGAAAATTACTTTTCTATTTCATGACATCCCCCTAAATGTTGATTCTGATAAGCCTACTGCTCGACCACACTAACACAAAATAGAGCATTAGTATTATCTAATTTTGCCACTATCTACCTCTAAGGGGAACCCTTGGAGTCTGTGCACACTCTCACTTTGAGATAGATATATTGTAGGAAGTTGGCTCTGTATATGCTATGTATCTAGCTGGATAATGTCACTTACCCAGTGGACAACTGTTCGTGGCATGTAGTGCTCCAGATCCACATGCTTTGCATAAGTCTGCCATCTAGTGCTGGGTTTAGAGAGTAAAGAGTTGTTTTTCTTCTATGAAGTTTTTTCGAGTCACGAGATCGAGTGACTCCTCCTCTCGGTGACAGTGCGCATGGGCATCAACTCCTTTGTTAGATTGTTTTCCCGCAAAGGGGGGTGAGGTAAGGAATGAAGAAATGTATATGTACATATCTATAAATATAGTAAGAAAAGAAGAAGATGTCCATGCAATGTATACACATAATTATATATTTTTTAAAGTACTACAACGGCTATAGGCTTTCAGGAATGAGGGAGGGCGCATGTGAATCTGCAGGACTACATGCCACAAACAGATGTCCACTGGGAAAGTGACATTTTCCGTTCAATGACATGCTGTAGGAAGCTGGCTATGTATATAATATATCATAGTGAGATATAGTGTGCACAGAGTCCAGGGGTTCCTCAGAGGCTTGACAGTGGCTAAAGTAGATAATACTAATCTTCTATGGTCGAGCAGTTAGGCTTATCAGAGGGTAGTGTTAGGCATTTGTTGTACACACACAAGCAATAGAAGAAAAACACCCTATGACGTACGACCAATAGGATTGTATATAGAAAAATCTTATGTTAATTTATTTTTAGAACAAGATTCAGTTTGCAGGTAAGTAAATACAATGAAAGGTACTTTACATAAATATGATCAGTACTTTGAATGGAATCAACACTGTATAGTTTTAAGGAAATGCCTCCTTGGCATGGTTATCCCCTGACTCTTTGCCTTTGCTGATGCCAAGTTATGATTTGAAAGTGTGCTGAGGCCTGCTAACAGGCCCCAGCACCAGTGTTCTTTCCCTAACCTGTACCTTTGCTTCCACAATTGGCACACCCTGGCATCCAGGTAAGTCCCTTCTAACTGGTACCCCTGGAACCAAGGGCCCTGATGTTAGAGAAGGTCTCTAAGGGCTGCAGCATGTCTTATGCCACCCTGGGGACCCCTCACTAAGCACATACACACTGCCTCACAGCTTGAGTGCGCTGGTGGGGAGAAAATGACTAAGTCGACATGGCACTCCCCTCAGAGTGCCATGCCAAACCTCACACTGCCTGTGGCATAGGTAAGTCACCCCTCTAGCAGGCCGTACAGCCCTAAGGCAGGGTGCACTATACCACAGGTGAGGGCATATGTGCATGAGCACTACGCCCCTACAGTGTCTAAGCAAAACCTTAGACATTGTAAGTGCAGGGTAGCCATAAGAGTATATGGTCTGGGTGTTTGTCAAACACGAACTCCACAGTTCCATAATGGCTACACTGAAAACTGGGAAGTTTGGTATCAAACGCCTCAGCAAACTAAACGCACACTGATGCCAGTGTGCAATTTATTATAACATGCACCCAGAGGGCATCTTAGAGATGCCCCTGGAATACCAATCCGACTACAAGTGTGGGGCTGACCAGTTTCTGCCAGCCTGCCACAACCAGACGAGTTGCTGGCCACATGGGGAAAGTGCCTTTGTCACTCTGTGGCCAGGAACAAAGCATGCACTGGGTGAAGGTGCTTCACACCTCCCCCTGCAGGAATTTTAACCCCTGGCGGTGAGCCTCAAAGGCTCACCCCTTTTGTTACAGCAACCCAGGGCATCCCAGCTAGTGGAGATGCCCGCCCCTACGGCCACTCCCCCCACTTATGGCGGCAAGGCTGGAGGAGATAATGAGAAAAACAAGGAGTCACCACCCACCAGTCAGGAAAGCCCCTAAGGTGCCCTGAGCTGAGGTGACCCCTGCCTTTAGAAATCCTCCATGTTAGTTTTGGAGGATTCCCCCAATAGGATTATGGATGTGCCCCCTCCCCACAGGGAGGAGGCACAAAGAAGGTGTAGCTCCCTCCAGGACAGTAGCCATTGGCTACTGCCCCCCAGACATAAACACACCCCTAAATCTAGTATTTAGGGGCACCCCAGAACCCAGGAAATCTGATTCCTGCAACCTGAACAGAGAAGGACTACTGACCTACAAGCCTGCAGAAACAACGGACGACAACTGCTTTGGCCCCAGCCCTACCGGCACATCTCCAGAGTCGAAAACCTGCAACCAGCGACGCATCAAACAGGGACCAGCGACCTCTGAAGCCTCAGAGCACTGCCCTGACACCCAGGACCCAGAAACTCCCTTGAGCACCGGCTCTGCTAAAAAACAGCTACATCTTTGCAACAAAGAAGCAACTTCCAAAGAACTTGCTCTTCCCGCCGGAAGCGTGAGACTTCATACTCTGCACCTGACACCCCCGGCTCAAGATCCAGAGAACCAACACCACAGGCAGGACCCTGTGAGTAGCCCGAGACAACCCCCATGGACCCCCACAGCAACGTGTGCAGAGAGAATCCAGAGGCTCCCCCTGACTGCAACTGTCTGTAACAAGGGACCTGACGCCTGGACCAAGCACTGCACCCGCAGCCCCCAGGACCTGAAGGAACCTCATTTATTGCCTGTGTGTGTACACAACAAATGCTTAACACTACCCTCAGATAAGCCTACTGCTCGACCACACTACCACAAAATAGAGCATTAGAATTATCTAATTTTGCCACTATCTTACCTCTAAGGGGAACCCTTGGACTCTGTGCACACTACCTCTCACTTTGAGATAGTATATACAGAGCCAACTTCCTACGTGGGTGGTTTGCAAAAATTCCAGCGATTTACTCCTGCTTTCCTGGTCGCTGTGCGGTACTGTGTTACTTACCTCTGTAATTTCCTAGTATTTCCTGCTCCCCTCTACACATTCCACTTACTAGGTGGGGGGGTGGGGTAGGGGTGTCTGTGCTGCACCGCATTCAATCTTTTTGGTATATAGTTCGGGCTCCCCTAGGGACCACTATTGTCTACATTGTTTTCCATTGCTTTCTATGCTTATTTCTGATCACTAGAGTACATTTTTAGTTTGTTTACTTACCTCCTAATGAAGTATTGCCGTTTTAGTAATTTTGGAATAGTGTCACTAAAATAAAGTGCCTTTATTATTATAACACTGTGTGGTTTATTTCATGTGTTTAAGTGCTGTGTGAGTAAAAGTGGTATTGCATGATCTTTGAATGTCTTGTAGATAAGCCTTGGCTGCTCATCCACACCTACCTCTACAGAGCCTGACTTCTAGAAACTGACTACAATCTACTGATAAGGGAACCCAGACCTGGTATAAGGTGTAAGTACAATAGGTATCCACCACTCATCAGTCCAGCTTCCTACAAAGGGTCTAAAAAGGTCAGTCAAAAAGAGCATTTTGGGATGGGAAGGGAGGCTCCAAAATCGGGACTCTGCTTGGATAAGGACGATTAATAAGAAATGAAGATACGGATCTTCATTTGATGTTTTCTCCACAGTGTTACGAGATGAAGACACATTCCAGATCAAGAACCCTCATTGGAAAAGATTTAGAAGTCTTCAGAAATTAGTTTAAAAAAAAGAAAATAAACTACTCTAAAGCAAAGTGCACCGTCAGAAAATGTCAACATATGAAAACAAAACGGAACTTCTCTTAATAGTACTATTCATCACCCAATAAACCCCTGACATACATAAACACATGAACACAGCCGTACAGGATGTCCAATTACTCACCTGTTGAAACGAAGGAGTGACTGCCAGCGTTGGGACTTGAAATTCTTGATGTTCTGGGCCTCATCCAAGATAAGGTATTTCCAGTTCTTGCGTCGAAAAGCCTGATGGTCCTGCAACACCAGCTTGTAGGACGTGATGCAGACATGGAAAGCATTGGGCTTGGTCCATCCCTAGGAGAAGAGATCATGTATGAATTTAGAAAAGAAATAAGAGATCGCACGGTTCATTGTGGAAAGGAACTTAAAGAACAAGTTACTTACCTTCAGTAAGGCATTATTTGGTAGAGACAGATCAAACCACAGATTGTTTACTTTATAATCTTCCCAAAGCACAAACCAGGATCCGGAAACTTTGTCCATAGTACATCTTCACGTCAGTAGAGTGTTGCGTGACTCCACGTCAATGTCGTCTAGCGGATGGGACATCAGCGGAGTTCAAATAACTTCCTCACTGACGCGCCATCAGTTTCTTCCCTGACTATTTTCCGCATGCAAAACAGAGCCACACAGGGAAACTGCCTATTGTGAGTGTTCTTTGAACAAAAGACAAACTTGTCTCAAATAAACAATGAATTATTAATCCTAGGTGTTGATTTCCATAATGAAATCTTCTGAGACAAAAGAGGAACTCAGGTCACAGAGCGGGGAAGATAGGAGAGTCGTTAAGGAGTCTGCGGCTAGATCCAGTCTCTACCAGTTAATGCATTACCGAAAGTAAGTAATTTCTTCATCTGATAGAGACATCCAGCCGCAGATAACTTACTTTTGAATCAGATACCAAAGCATAGTGACCCGGAGGAGGGTCCTGGCTTGAGGAGGGACAGCAAACTGAGACCTTTGAAAAAATATTTAAGTATTACAAAACCGGTCTAGAACAAATGAAAAAAGACCGGTGTAGGAAGTCGGCTCTGTATATACTATTTCAAAGTAAGAAATAGTGTGCACAGAGTCCAACGGTTCGGTTCCCCTTAGAGATAAGATAGTGGCAAAAAGAGATAATTCTAATGCTTTATTTTGTGGTAGTGTGGTCGAGCAGTAGGCTTATCAGAGGGTAGTGTTAAGCATTTGTTGTACATACACAGGCAATAAATGAGGAACACACAATCAAAGAGCCCCCACAGCGACGCCTGCAGAGGAAATCCAGAGGCTCCCCCTGGAACCCTGTGTCTGCCTGCATTGTTGAAGAGACCTCGGGGTCTCCCCATTACTTTCAATACAAAACCTGACACCTGTTTTCACTCTGCACCCGGCGGCCCCTGTGCCGCTGAGGGTGTACTCTTTGGGCTACTTTGGACCCAACTTTGAACCCTGTAAGTGTCTTACTTACCTGTGAACTTAACATTTACTTACCTCCCCCAGGAACTGTTGATTTTTGTCAAATCTGGACATGCTATTGTGATTATTCAAAGTTCCTAGAATACCTGAGTGAAATACCTTTCATTTGAAGTATTACTTGTAAATCTTGAACCTGTGGTTCTTAAAATAAACTATGAAAATATATTTTTCTATATAAAAACCTATTGGCCTGGAATTGTCTCTGAGTGTGTGTTCCTCATTTATTGCTGGTGTGTGTACAACAAATGCTTAACACTACCCTCTGATAAGCCTACTGCTCGACCACAGTACCACAAAATAGAGCATTAGAATTATCTCTTTTTACCACTATCTTACCTCTAAGTGGAACCCTTGGACTCTGTGCATGCTATTCCTTACTTTGAAATAGTACATACAGAGCCAACTTCCTACAAACGCTTTTATGACAAAAGTTCTAAACAGAGAAGTATGCTGTGTTTAAGAGGTAGGCTGATATTGCTGTTGTAAGTAAAACAAATAAATATACTGTACTGATGCTTTAAGTAGATCAATGTTTTTGGGTTGACAGTAATATTCAAAATGTTTCCATTTCGCTGCATAGCACTGTCTAGTTGTAGGTTTACGCGTTTCTTTTAGAATGTTTATACATTCTGATGGAAGTTGTAGATATCCAAACTCTATGACCTGAGGAGCCAAATCGCTAGGTTGAGCATACGGAGATTGGGATGCCGAATATGAACTTTGTTTTGAGTCAATAGGTCTGGTCTGTTTGGGAGCTTGTGATGTGGTACTACAGATAGATTAAACAGCGCTGTGTACCTGTGTTGACGTGCCCACGTGGGAGCTTTGAGTATCATAGTGAGAGAGGTGTGACTGATCTTGTTGACCAGAAATGGAATTAGTGGGAGAGGGGGGGAAAAGGGTAAGAAAATATCCCTAAACAATTAATCTATACAGCATTGCCCTTGGATCGAAGGCGTGTGTACGTGGATGCAGCAAAGTTAAGACATTTTGCGTTTTCTCTTGTCGCGAAGAGATCTATGTCTGAGGTTCCTCACAAGTGAAAGTATTATTGAAGAACTTGTAGGTGAATTTCCCATTTGTGTATTTGTTGCTGCGTCCTGCTCAAGAGGTCTGCTAGTTTGTTGTGTATCCCTGGGATATACTCTGCTAGTAGTTGAATGTGATTGTCAATTGCCCATTCCCAAATTGTCTGTGCTAGAAGGGACAACTGAGATGAGTGCCCCCCCCCCCCTGTTTTTGCAGATAATACATTCTTAAGTTGTCTGTCCTTATCAACACTGTTTTGTACGTAATCTTTGGTTGGAATGCTTTGAGTGCTAGAAACACTGCTAGCAATTCCAAATGTTTTATGTGGTAAGTTTGTTGAATTGAGTCCCTGTATGGTAAGATTGTTGAGATGGGCTCCCAAACCTGGCATTGATGCATCTGTGGTAATTATGGTCTGTGGCACAGGGTCCTGAAATGGCTGCACTATTAAGAAGTTGGTGGGTGATTCCACCATTACAAAGAGTTAAGTTTGGTGGACCAACAACACTAGATTGTGAAGTTGACCCTGTGCCTGAGACCATTGTTGCGAGAGAGACTGTTGCAGGGGTCTCATGTATAGAGGTGCATTGGGTACCATTGCTATGCACAATGCCATCATTCCCAACAGCTTCATGAAAAACTATACTGTGTAAGTTTGATTGTATTGCAGCTGTGATAAGAGATTGTGGAAAGCTTGAATTCTCTGTGGGTCTGGGTACACTAATGCTGACCGAGTGTTCAGAATTGCTTCCAAATACGGTTGTATTTGCACTGGTTGCAGATGAGATTTTTGGTAATCGATTGTGAACCCTGGACTCTGTATGGTATCGATTGTGTATGCTGATGACAGGTTTGAATGGTGCTGGCTTTTATGAGCCAGTCATCCAGATAGGGAAAGAAATGTATATGTTGTCTTTTGAGGTATGCTGCAACCACTGCGAGACATTTGGTGAATACCCTGGGTGCTGTTATTCCAAAGGGTAGCACTTTGAATTGGTAGTACTTGCCTGCTATCACAAATCTTAGATATTTGCAATGTGCTGGATGTATGGAAATCTGGAAGTAAGCATCTTTTACATCGAATGCTGTCATGCAGTTCTGTTTTTGAAGTAGGGGAATGACATCCTGAAGAGTGACCATGTGGAAATGCTCTCAAAGGATGTACTGATGGAGGGGTCTGAGATGGAGGATTGGTCTCAAGGGAGTATATTAAATAAACTCCTTTCCCTTGTTGAGGTATGGGTACTATCTCTGTTGCACCTTTGAGTAGAAGTGATTGTACTTCTTTTCATAGAATGAGTTTCTCCTGAGTGAGTTTGTGTGAACGAAGTGGAATGTCTGCTGGAGTGAAAATGAGTTATAGACAATAACCATGTTGGATAATTGATAGAACCCACTGGTCCGTAGTGATGTTGTGCAATTGTAGATACAAATTTACCAATCTTTCTCCCACAGGTGATGTTTGCTCTGTGGGGATGGTAAGAATATCACAGTTTGTTTGATTGTGAGGAAGCTCTGAATGTGGAAGGTTTACCTCTCTTTATAGTTGGATCCCCTGTAGGAGCCTCTAACCAATACTCTAAAGTAGAATTGAGAGGATTGGTTTTGATGGATGGTTGCTGTTTCTGTAGCTAATGGTTTGAAACCCCCGCTAAATTGTGGTCTATCAGAAGTAACCCTGGTGGGTGTGGTATACAACGCCCCTATGGCTTTAGCTGTTTCTGAATCTTTTTTTAAGTTTATCTACTGCTGTGTCCACCTCAGGGTCAAATAAATGCTGCTTATCAAAAGGCATGTTTAGGACTGCCTGGTGTATCTCAGGTTTGCAACCTGAACATCTTTAACAGTCATGTCTCCCAATAAGCACACTGGTGTTAAGTAACTTAGCTGCTTTATCAGCTGCGTCCATAGCAGACAGAATAGCATTATTAGATATTGCTTGCCCTTCATTAACTTTTTGCTGTCCCCTTTTTTGGTGTTCTGGAGGGAGGTATTCTAACAGCTCTTCCATTTCATCCCAGTGTGCTCGGTCATATCTAGCCAAAATAGTTTGTGAATTGGCTATCCTCCAGTGATTTTTGCAGCTTGTGAAGCCACCCTTTTACCAGCTGCATCTTTTTTCATGCTTTCCTTATCAGGAGGAGGGACATATCCTGTGGACTGACTGGTAACTCTTCCTCGCTGCATAAACTACAATGGAATCAGGAGGTAGCTGAGCTCTTATAAACACAGGGTCTGAGGGTGCTGGTTTATATTTTTTGTTAACTCTAGGAGTGATACTAGCTTTAACAGGCTCTTCAAAAGGTATCCGAAGCATGCCTGAGCATGCCTGGGAGCATAGAAAGACATTCGTATTGCTTATGCATTGATGCTAGTGTGTCAAACAGAAAACCCTGTTCTATGTGGTCAGTGTGCATTTGCACATTATGGTAGGCTGCAGCTCTAGCCACTACTTGGTTATTGTAGAAAAATGCCACTGTTGGCATGGTCACCCCCCATTTGTTACCTAGTGTTGTTGCCAGCTTTGATTGGAAGTGTGCTGGGTCACTGCTAACCAGGCCCCAGCACCAGTGTTCTTTCCCTAAACTGTACCTTTGTTCCTACTATTGGCACAGCCCTGGCACACAGATAAGACCCTTGTAAAAGGTACCAGGGCCCTGTGGGCAGGGAAGGTCCCTCAGAGCTAGCTGCAGCATGTATTATGACACCCTCAGGGACCCCTCATTTAGTGCATGCACACTGCTTTCCAGCTTGTGTGTGCTGGTGGGGAGAAAAGACAAAGTCGACATGGCACTCCCCTCAGAGAGCCATGCCTACAAACCACTGCCTGTGGCATAGGTAAGTCACCCCTCTAGCAGGCCTTACAGCACTAACGCAGGGTGCACTATACTACAGGTGAGGGCATAGTTACATGAGCACTATGCCCCTACAGTGTCTAAGTCCATTCTTAGACCTTGTAAGTGCAAGGTAGCCATACTGAGAATATGGTCTGGAAGTTTCTCAAACACAAACTCAACAGCACCATAATGGCTACACTGAATACAGTTAAGTTTGGTATCAAACTTCTCAGCACAATAAACGCACACTGATGCCAGTGTTGGATTTATTGAGAAATGCACACAAAGGGCATCTTAGAGATGTATGTGAGCCCAACTGCTAGTGCAAGGCTGACCAGTCTGTGCCAGTTTGCTACTTCCAGACGAGTTTCTGATCACATGGGTTGAGTGCCTTTGTGCACTCTCTGGTCAGAAACAAAGCCTGTCCTGGCTGAAGGTGCTTCACACCTCCCCAGGCAAGAACTGTAATACCTGGTGGTGACCCTTAAAGGCTCAAGCCTGGTGTTACACTGCCCCAAGGCACTACAGCTAATGGAGATGCCCACCCGCTCGGACAAGCCCTCACTTTTGGCGGTAAGTCCAGAGTGATAAGAAAAACAGGGAGGAGTCACACCCGCAGCCAGGTCCACCCCTAAGGTGACCAGAGTCTAAGTTACCACCTCCTTCAGAAATCCTCCTTCTTGCTTTGGAGGATAAGGACCAATAGGGATATGGATGTGCTCCCCCCCCCCCCCAACCAGAGGGATGGGGCACAAGGAGGGTGTAGCCATCCTCAGAGACACTTGACATCGGCTACTGGCTACTAGCCCTAACACACCCCTAAAATTAGTATTTAGGGGTGACCCTGAACCCAGCTCTTCAGATTTCTGACAACCTCACAAGAAGGACTGCTGAGCTGAAAACCTTGCACAGATGAAAAGGACACAACAACTGATTTGGCCCCAGCCCTACCTGCCGGTCTACTGCTTCAAAGACCTTGCAACCAAAAAGCGACACCTTCTACAGGACCAGCGACCCGTGAAAAGCCTCCAAGAGACTGCCTGCATCACCGAGGACCAAGAACTCCCATGGGCAGCAGCTCTGCCCAACCAGAACAACAGACATCCATCTTTAAAGGGACTCCCACCTCACTCCAGAAGTGTGAGTCCCAACTACTCTGCACCAGACGCCTTCGGCCCTTGCCCAGAGAAACCCACTATCCAGAGAGGACCCCCAGGCAACTGTAAATCTGTCCACCCTGGGCTGACCTCTCTGCACCCCCCCCGGATGACACCTGCAGAGGGAATCCAGAGTCGACTGCCTGGGACGAAGATATCCGATGCCTGGAGAAGAATGGCAACCGCAGCCCCCAGGCCAGTGGGAAACCGACCACCAGCAGGCAGCCCTCAACCTTGCCCAGCCGGTGGCTGGCCCGAGAGGCCCACCTGTGTCCTGCCTGCAGCACCTAAGTGACCCCCAGGTCCCTCCATTGTGCTCTATTGAGAATCCGACGCCCTGTTGGCACACTGCATCCGGCCGCCCCCGTGCCGCTGAGGGTGTGTTTTTTGTGCCTACTTGGGGCTCCTCCAGTACTCCTCCAAACCCCCCCTAGTCTGCCCTACGACGACGCAGGTACTTGCCTGCAAGCAGACTAGAACCGGAGTACCCCCTGTCTCCATAGGCGCCCACGTTATTTTAGCTCCTGTTTGACCTCTGCCCCTGACCGGCCCTGTGTTGCTGGGTGTTTGGGGTTGCCTTGAGCCCCAACGGTGGGCTACCCACGCCCCGGAGACTGAACCTGTAAGTGTGGTACTCACATCTGAAACTGTACTGTACTGTACTTACCCCCCCCAGGAACTGTTGAAAAATGCACTGTGTCAACTTTTAAAATAGCGTTTTGTCAGTTTACTGACAACTGTGTACAATATTGAATCTATTCAAAGTCTCAACTATTACTATACAAAGTACCTTTCATTTAATGTACTTACCTGGTAAATGAATCTTGTGGTTCTAAAAATAAACAAAATAATATTTTTCTATATAAAAACCTATTGGCCTGGAATTAAGTCATTGAGTGCGTTTTCACGTATTGCTTTGTGTACAACAAATGCTTAACACTCCCTCTGATAACCCTAACTGCTCAACCACACTACCACAAATAGAGCATTAGTATTATCTAATATTGCCTCTGTCAAGCTTCTTGGCAAACCCCTAGACTCTGTGCACACTATATCTCATTTTGATATAGTATATAAAGAGCCAGCTTCCTACAATTATATGCTGTAGTGCCTTCTGGTGGTGAGGGTCTGCAGGATAAAACTGAGGGTAATTTGGTAAAATGGGATCAGAGTCGTATGTATCCCATGGATCTGTGTCCTGTTGATCACTGTAGGGAAATGCCTCCCTCAGCAAGGTTACCCCCTAAAATTTTGCCTTTTGTTGATGCCAGTTATGATTGAAAGTGTGCTGGGACCCTGATAACCAGGCCCCAGCACCAGTGTTTGTTCCCTAAACTGTACCTTTGTTTCCACAATTGGCACAGCCCTGCACACAGATAAGTCCCTTGTAAATGGTACCCCTGGTACCAAGGGCCCTGTGGCCAGGGAAGGTCTCTAAGGGCTGCAGCATGTCATATGCCACCCTGGGGACCCCTCACTCAGCACATGCACACTACCTTACAGCTTGTGTATGCTGGTAGTGAGAAAATGACTACGTCGACATGGCACTCCCCTCAGGGTGCCATGCCCACCTCACACTGCCTGTGGCATAGCTAAGTCACCCCTCTAGCAGGCCTTACAGCCCTAAGGCAGGGTGCACTATACCACAGGTGAGGGCAAAACTGCATGAGTACTATGCCCCTACAGTATCTAAGCAAAACCTTAGACATTGTAAGTGCAGGGTAGCCATAAAGAGTATATGGCCTGGGAGTTTGTCAAACACAAACTCCAAAGTTCCAAAATGGCTACACTGAAATCTGGGAAGATTGGTGTACGAAGTTAGCTCTGTATATACTATCTCAAAGTAAGAGATAGTGCGCACAGAGTCCAAGGGTTCCCCTTAGAGGTAAGATAGTGGAAAAATTAGATAAATGTAATGCTCTATTTGTGGTAGTGTGGTCAAGCAGTAGGCTTATCAGAGGGTAGTGTTAAGCATTTGTTGTACAGGCAATGAGGAACACACAGTCAAAGGCTTACTCCAGGCCAATAGGTTTTTATATTTTCTTAGTTTATTTTAGGAACCACAGGTTCAAGATTTACAATTAATACTTTAAATGTAAGGTACTTCACTTAGATAATTTAGGAACTTTGAATGAAAACAATATCATGTACAGTCTTTGTAAAAATGACAATAAGCTATTTCCAAAGTGGACACAGGGCAAAAATCAACAGTTCCTGGGGGAGGTAAGTAAGTAAAGGTTAGTTCTGAAGGTAAGTAAAAAACTTACAAGTCTCAAGTTTGGGGCATAGGCAGCCCACTGTTGGGGGTTCAAGGCAACCCCAAAGTTACCACACCAGCAGCTCAGGGCCGGTCAGGTGCAGAGGTCAAAGAGGTGCCCAAAACACTAGGCCCCTATGGAGAACAGTGGTGCTCCCGTTCCAGTCTGCCAGCAGCTAAGTACTTGCGTCCTTGGGGGGCAGGCCAGGGGTTTTTTGTAGAGCACGGGGGGCAGGGGGAGACACGAGAAGGCACACAAAGTACACCCTCAGCGGCACAGGGGCGGCCGGGTGCAGTGAGCAAAGCAGGCGTCATTTGTTAGGTTGAAAACAATGGAGAGACCCAGGGGGTGGGGTGGGGGGCGGGGGGGCACTCTAGTGTTGCAGGCAGGCACAGGGGGGCTTCTCGGGACAGCCACCACCTGGGCTAGGCAGAGGGTCGCCTGGGGTTCGCTCTTGCACTGAAGTTCGGTTCCTTCAGGTCCTGGGGGCTGCGGGTGCAGTGTTGGTTCCAGGTGTCGGGTCCCTTGTTACAGGCAGTCACGGTCAGTTAGAACCTCTGGATTCTCTCTGCAGGCGTCGCTGTGGGGGAATCAGGCAGTGTGAGGTTGGCATGGCACTCTGAGGGGAGTGCCATGTCGACTTAGTAATTTTCTCCCCACCAGCATACATAAGCTGAGAGGCAGTGTGCATGTGCTGAGTGAGGGGTCCCCAGTGTGGCATGGGACATGCTGCAGCCCTTAGAGACCTTCCCTGGCATCAGGGCCCTTGGTACCAGTTACAAGGGACTTACCTGAGTGCCAGGCTTGTGCCAATTGTGGAGACAAAGGTACAGTTTTAGGGAAAGAACACTGGTGCTGGGGCCTGGTTAGCAGGGTACCAGCACACTTTCAAATCATAACTAAGCATCAGCAAAGGCAAAAAGGTAGGGGGTAACCATCCCAAAGAGGCATTTCCTTACAACATGCTATGCATATTCTGCCATCTAGTGTTGGGGTAGGAGTGTTAAAAGTTGTTTTTCTTCGAAGAAGTATTTTCGAGTCACAGGATTGAGTGTCTCCTCCTTTTCGGCTCCATTGCACATGGGCATCGACTCCATTGTTAGATTGTTTTCCCTCAGAGGGTAAGGTAGGAGTGATAGAGTATAAAGAAAAGAGCTGTCCATGCAAATGGAATATATGTCACTTACCCAGTGTACATCTGTTCGTGGCATGAGACGCTGCAGATTCACATGCTGTGTATTATCCTGCCTTCTAGTGTTGGGCTCGGAGTGTTACAAGTTGTTTTTCTTCGAAGAAGTCTTTCGAGTCACGAGTCCGTTCGATGGCATGTGTAGCTGCAGATACACATGCTGTGCATAGACTAGTAAGCAGTTATCTCCCCAAAGGCGGTGGTTTAGCCTGTAGGAGTTGAAGTTGTTTGAAATAATGTTCGTAATACTGCCTGTCCTACTGTGGCTTGTGTTGTTAACACATCTACACAGTAATGTTTTGTGAATGTATGAGGCGTAGACCATGTGGCTGCCTTACATATTTCTGTCATAGGTATATTTCCTAGAAAGGCCATTGTGGCGCCTTTCTTTCTAGTGGAGTGTGCCTTTGGGGTAATAGGCAGGTCTCTCTTTGCTTTCACATAGCAGGTTTGAATACATTTCACCATCCACCTGGCAATGCCTTGTTTGGATATTGGATTCCCTGCATGAGGTTTGTGGAAGGCTACAAACAATTGTTTTGTCTTGCGAAATTGTTTTGTTCTATCAATGTAATACATTAGTGCTCTTTTGATGTCCAATGTGTGTAAGGCTCTTTCGGCTACTGAGTCTGGTTGTGGAAAAAAGACTGGGAGTTCCACTGTTTGGTTTAGGTGGAACGGTGATATAACTTTTGGTAAAAATTTTGGATTTGTGCGTAGAACCACTTTATGTTTGTGTATTTGTATAAAGGGTTCTTGTATAGTAAATGCTTGTATTTCACTTACTTTTCTAAGAGATGTGATAGCTATTAGGAATGCTACTGCATTTCACAAGAGTGCACGGGTTCAAATGGTGGACCCATGAGTCGTGTCAATACAATATTGAGGTTCCATGAAGGAACTGGTGGTGTTCTTGGAGGTATGATTCTCTTTAGACCCTCCATAAATGCTTTGAGCGATTTTGAATTTGTAATCTGCAGATATTGCTGTGAGATGTATCTTAATGGACGAAAAAGCTAGATTTGATTTTTGTAAGTGTAATAAGTAGCTTACTATGTTTTTTGCGGACGCATGTAGTGGTTGAATTTGATTATTATGGCAGTAATAAACAAATCTGTAAAGAAATGGCTCCCTGTTGCAGTTACCCCCCACTTTTTGCCTGATACTGATGCTGACTTGACTGAGAAGTGTGCTGGGACCCTGCTAACCAGGCCCCAGCACCAGTGTTCTTTCACCTAAAATGTACCATTGATTCCACAATTGGCACACCCTGGCATCCAGATAAGTCCCTTGTAACTGGTACCTCTGGTACCAAGGGCCCTGATGCCAGGGAAGGTCTCTAAGGGCTGCAGCATGTATTATGCCACCCTAGAGACCCCTCACTCAGCACAGACACACTGCTTACCAGCTTGTGTGTGCTAGTGAGAACAAAATGAGTAAGTCGACATGGCACTCCCCTCAGGGTGCCATGCCAGCCTCTCACTGCCTATGCAGTATAGGTAAGACACCCCTCTAGCAGGCCTTACAGCCCCAAGGCAGGGTGCACTATACCATAGGTGAGGGTACCAGTGCATGAGCACTGTGCCCCTACAGTGTCTAAGCAAAACCTTAGACATTGTAAGTGCAGGGTAGCCATAAGAGTATATGGTCTGGGAGTCTGTTTTACACGAACTCCACAGCACCATAATGGCTACACTGAAAACTGAGAAGTTTGGTATCAAACTTCTCAGCACAATAAATGCACACTGATGCCAGTGTACATTTTATTGTAAAATACACCACAGAGGGCACCTTAGAGGTGCCCCCTGAAACTTAACCGACTATCTGTGTAGGCTGACTCGTTCCAGCAGCCTGCCACACTAGAGACATGTTGCTGGCCCCATGGGGAGAGTGCCTTTGTCACTCTGAGGCCAGTAACAAAGCCTGCACTGGGTGGAGATGCTAACACCTCCCCCAGGCAGGAGCTGTAACACCTGGCGGTGAGCCTCAAAGGCTCACCCCTTTGTCACAGCCCAGCAGGGCACTCCAGCTTAGTGGAGTTGCCCGCCCCCTCCGGCCACGGCCCCCACTTTTGGCGGCAAGGCTGGAGGGAACAAAGAAAGTAACAAGGAGGAGTCACTGGCCAGTCAGGACAGCCCCTAAGGTGTCCTGAGCTGAGGTGACTAACTTTTAGAAATCCTCCATCTTGCAGATGGAGGATTCCCCCAATAGGGTTAGGATTGTGACCCCCTCCCCTTGGGAGGAGGAACAAAGAGGGTGTACCCACCCTCAGGGCTAGTAGCCATTGGCTACTAACCCCCCAGACCTAAACACGCCCTTAAATTTAGTATTTAAGGGCTCCCCTGAACCTAAGAATTTAGATTCCTGCAACTACAAGAAGAAGGACTGCCTAGCTGAAAACCCCTGCAGAGGAAGACCAGAAGACGACAACTGCCTTGGCTCCAGAAACTCACCGGCCTGTCTCCTGCCTCCCAAAGATCCTGCTCCAGCGACGCCTTCCAAAGGGACCAGCGACCTCGACATCCTCTGAGGACTGCCCCTGCTTCGAAAAGACAAGAAACTCCCGAGGACAGCGGACCTGCTCCAAGAAAGGCTGCAACTTTGTTTCCAGCAGCCTTGAAAGAACCCTGCAAGCTCCCCGCAAGAAGCGTGAGACTTGCAACACTGCACCCGGCGACCCCGACTCGGCTGGTGGAGATCCAACACCTCAGGAGGGACCCCAGGACTACTCTGATACTGTGAGTACCAAAACCTGTCCCCCCTGAGCCCCCACAGCGCCGCCTGCAGAGGGAATCCCGAGGCTTCCCCTGACCGCGACTCTTTGAATCCTAAGTCCCGACGCCTGGGAGAGACCCTGCACCCGCAGCCCCCAGGACCTGAAGGACCGGACTGTCACTGGAGAAGTGACCCCCAGGAGTCCCTCTCCCTTGCCCAAGTGGAGGTTTCCCAGAGGAACCCCCCCCCTTGCCTGCCTGCAGCGCTGAAGAGATCCCGAGATCTCTCATAGACTAACATTGCGAACCCGACGCTTGTCTCTACACTGCACCCGGCCGCCCCCGCGGCGCTGAGGGTGAGATTTCTGTGTGGGCTTGTGTCCCCCCCGGTGCCCTACAAAACCCCCCTGGTCTGCCCTCCGAAGACGCGGGTACTTACCTGCAAGCAGACCGGAACCGGGGCACCCCCTTCTCTCCATTCTAGCCTATGTGTTTTGGGCACCACTTTGAACTCTGCACCTGACCGGCCCTGAGCTGCTGGTGTGGTGACTTTGGGGTTGCTCTGAACCCCCAACGGTGGGCTACCTTGGACCAAGAACTGAACCCTGTAAGTGTCTTACTTACCTGGTAAAACTAACAAAAACTTACCTCCCCCAGGAACTGTGAAAATTGCACTGTGTCCACTTTTAAAGTAGCTATTTGTCAATAACTTGAAAAGTATACATGCAATTGAAATGATTCAAAGTTCCTAATGTACTTACCTGCAATACCTTTCAAACAAGATATTACATGTTAAATTTGAACCTGTGGTTCTTAAAATAAACTAAGAAAAGATATTTTTCTATACAAAACCTATTGGCTGGATTTGTCTCTGAGTGTGTGTACCTCATTTATTGTCTATGTGTATGTACAACAAATGCTTAACACTACTCCTTGGATAAGCCTACTGCTCGACCACACTACCACAAAATAGAGCATTAGTATTATCTATTTTTACCACTATTTTACCTCTAAGGGGAACCCTTGGACTCTGTGCATGCTATTCCTTACTTTGAAATAGCACATACAGAGCCAACTTCCTACAAAATCTTTTCCATTTATTTGCATAACAATGTCTTGTAGTAGGGTTTCTTGCTTGTTTAATGACCTCCATACATTCTTGTGTAAGGTCTAAATGTCCAAATTCTAAGATTTCAGGAGCCAGATTGCTAGATTGAGCGATGCTGGATTCGGGTGTCTGATCTGTTGTTTGTGTTGAGTTAACAGATCTGGTCTGTTTGGTAGTTTGATATGGGGTACTACTGACAGATCTAGTAGTGTTCTGTATCATGGCTGGCGAGCCCAAGTTGGTGCTATTAGTATTAGTTTGAGTTTGTTTTGACTCAATTTGTTTACTAGATACGGAAGGAGTGGGAGAGGGGGAAAAGCGCAAGCAAATATCCCTGACCAACTCATCCATAACGAATTGCCCTTGGAGTGAGGGTGTGGGTACCTGGACGCGAAGTTTTGGCATTTTGCGTTTTCTTTTGTTGCGAATAGGTCTATTTGTGTTGTTCCCCAGCTTTGAAAGTAAGTTTGTAGTATCTGGGGATGAATTTCCCATTCGTGGGTTTGTTGGTGATCTCGACTGAGATTGTCGGCTAAATGGTTTTGAATTCCTGGGATGTACTGTGCTATTAGGCGAATTTGATTGTGAATCGCTCAATGCCAAATCTTTTGTGCTAAGAGAGACAGCTGTGATGAGTGTGTCCCTCCCTGTTTGTTTAGGTAATACATTGTTGTCATGTTGTCTGTTTTGACAAGAATGTGTTTGAGCTATTAACGGTTGAAATGCTTTCAATGCTAGAAATACTGCAAGTAGTTCCAAATGATTTATATGAAGTTGGCTTTGTTGAGCGTCCCATTGTCCCTGTATGTTGTGCTGGTTGAGGTGTGCTCCCCACCCAACCATGGAAGCATCTGTTGTGATCACGTTGTAAGGTACAGGGGTCTTGGAAAGGCCGCCCTTGGTTTAAATTTATATTGTTCCACCATAGAAGCGAGATGTATGTTTGGCGGTCTACCAACACTAGATCTTGAAGTTGACCCTGTGCTTGTGTCCATTGTGTTGCTAGGTACTGTTGTAAGGGCCGCATGTGTAGTCTTGCGTTTGGGACAATGGCTATGCATGAAGACATCATGCCTAGAAGTTTCATTACAAACCTCACTTGATAGTGTTGGTTTGGGTGCATGTTTAGTATTACATTTTGGAATGCTTGTACCCTTTGTGGACTTGGAGTGGCAATCCCTTTTTGTGTGTTGATTGTTGCTCCTAAGTATTGTTGTATTTGACACGGTTGTAGATGTGATTTTTGGTAGTTTATAGAGAACCCTAGCTTATGAAGGCTTTCTATGACGTATTTTGAGTGTTGAAGACACTGTTGTTGAGTGTTGGTTTTTATTAACCAATCGTCTAGGTAAGGGAATACGTGCATGTGCTGCCTCCTGATATGAGCAGCTACTACCGCAAGGCATTTTGTGAATACTCTTGGTGCTGTTGTTATCCCGAACGGTAACACTTTGAATTGGTAATGCACGCCTTGTATTACAAACCTTAAGTATTTCCTGTGGGAACGATGTATAGGTATGTGGAAGTAAGCATCCTTGAGATCTAATGTTGACATGTAGTCCCTGTTGTTTGAGCAAGGGAATCAAGTCTTGAAGTGTCACCATGTGAAAGTGATCTGACTTGATGTAAAGATTTAGTTTTCTGAGGTCTAATATGGGTCTCAGGGTTTTGTCCTTTTTTGGAATTGGAATAAGAAACACCTGTTCCTTTTTGATGGTTGGGTACTAGTTCTATTGCTTCTTTTTGCAACAACGCTTGGACTTCTAGTTGTAATAGATCTAAGTGCTGTTTTGACATGTTGTGTGCTCTTGGAGGCACATCTGGTGGTATTTGTAGGAATTCTATGCAATAACCATGCTGGATAATGGCAAGGAACCACAAGTCTATAGTTATGCGTTTCCAATACTGGTAATAATGTGCGAGTCTCCCCCACACTGGTGTTGTGTGTTTGTGATGTTGGAGTCACTGTTTAGTTTGTGGGGTTTTTGGGCTTTGGAATTTCCCTCTTGTTTTAGGGAACTGTCCACCCCTATATTGTCCCCTAAAGCCTCCTCTTTGGTATTGGCCCTGGTATGTGGGTCTGGCCTGCGATGTCGAAGGCTCTGTGCTTTGGGCCCGAAACCCCCCTCTAAAGTGTGGCTTCCTAAAAGTGCCTCTGCTCTGTGGGGAGTAGAGCGCGCCCATGGTTTTAGCCGTGTCAGTGTCTTTCTTTAGTTTGTCTATTGCTGTATCCACATCTGGCCCAAACAATTGTTGTCCGTTGAAAGGCATATTCAGCACAGCCTGCTGGATCTCTGGCTTCAATCCGGAGGTACGTAGCCACGCGTGTCTCCGAATGGTGACCGCCGTGTTTACTGTTCTGGACGCCGTGTCTGCTGAGTCCATTGCTGACCTTATTTGATTGTTGGAGATGGTTTGTCCTTCCTCTCAATCTGTTGGGCACGCTTTTTGAACTCTTATGAAAGGTGTTCAATGAAATGTTGCATTTCGTCCCAATGTGCCCTGTCGTATCTTGCCAATAGAGCCTGCGAATTGGCAATTCGCCATTGATTGGCTGCCTGTGCTGCCACCCTTTTGCCTGCAGCATCAAATTTCCGACTTTCTTTGTCGGGTGGTGGTGCGTCCCCAGAAGTTTGTGAGTTCGCCCTTTTCCAGGCTGCTCCCACTGAATCAGCAGTCAGTTGTTGCGTAATGTACACAGGGTCCGTAGGGGGAGGTTTCTATTTCTTTTCCGCCCTAGGTGTGATGGCTCTGCTCTTGACTTGGTCTTGAAACACCTGTTTGGCGTGTTTTAACATTCCTGGTAACATTGGCAAACTCTGATATTGGTTGTGTGTTGATGACAGGGTATTGAATAAGAAGTCCTCTTCTATAGGTTCGGAATGCAATGCTACGTTATGAAAAGTAGCTGCCCTGGAAACCACCTGCATGTAAGCAGTACTGTCTTCTGGTGGTGATGGCCTTGCCAGGTAGCAATCCGGACTATTATCAGAGACTGGTGCATCGTACAGATCCCATGCATCTGGGTCATCTTGGCTCATCCCTGTGTGCGTTAGTGACTGCACCACTGGGGGTGTTGCTATTGGGGACAGATGTGGTGAGGTTGGTGGTGATGGCTGTGGAGAAAACTGTGGTGGTGTTTTTTCTTTAGCCACTTTAGCTTTTGGCTGCATTTCCGCCTCATTGGAATGCGAGCTTCCGCTTCATTTTAATTGGGGGAAGTGTACTTATTTTCCCTGTGTCCTTCTGTATATGGAGCCTCCTCTGGGTATGGTCTGGCTCTCCCATCCCCAGTTCTTGTTCAAACCTGTGGCCTTGTAGTTGTGATGAAAGGCCCTGTTCGTCCGTATAGGAGCTTTGTTTCGGCTCCGAAGCTGGGTGTTTCGGCACCGAAACCTTTTCAGCAGTCTTTTTCGGCTCCGAAGAACCCTTCTTGGATTTCGGGGTGCCGATTTCTCGGTGCCGGGTCTGGTCGGAGCCGGTATCTCGGTGCAGAGTATATTCAATGCCGGTATCTCGACCAGAGTCGGATGTCTTCGGCTGCTGTGAGGCCTTTTTCGGTGCCGATGCTTGGTCACCGTGCTTTCGGGTAAAGCCATTGCCTGTTGGCAGTGGCGTCCCCTGGGCCTTAATGATTTTCGAGTGAGTTTTAGCCGGGGCAGGTTTACTCACGGTTTGTTGCCTCGTCGGCTGCTCACTCTTGGGCTTGTCAGAGTCTGGAATGGAGAATGTCTCCTATTCTTAGACGTCGGTGTGCCCGGCCGGTGTCGACGCCATTTGAAGTCTTCAAGCTCTCCGGTCCCTCAGCGTCTTCTTCGACCGAAATGCCCGACAGGCCTCGCACATATCCTCTTTGTGTTCGGGGGACAAACACAAATTACAGTCCAAATGTTGGACTGTATAAGGATATTTAGCGTGGCATTTGGAGCAGAAGCGGAATGGGGTCCGTTCCATGAGCCTTGAAGACTCACGCGGTCGGGCCGACCAGGCCCCGCCGAGGAGTGGAAGCCCCGAAGGGCTGCCGGAGCTCTTCTTTTCTTCGGTGTCGATTTGCTATCACTAACCCGATACTGAGCGCAAACAATACCGTCAAATTTTCCAATTGTTAACTAACTTTTCCGAACCGAAACACGGAGCGAAGAGGAACACGTCCAAACCCGATGGCGGGAAAAAAAAACAATCTAAGATGGACTCGACGCCCATGCACAATGGAGCCGAAAGGGGAGGAGTCCCTCGGTCTCGTGACTCGAAAAGACTTCTTTGAAGAAAAACAACTTGTAACACTCCAAGCCCAACACTAGATGGTAGGATAATGCACAGCACGTGTATCTGCAGCTACACATGCCATCGAACACATATATATGGAAAATGTCACTTACCCAGTGTACATCTGTTCGTGGGATATAATTGGTGATTGCTGTGTCAGTGCAGAGTAGTTGCTGGTTCAGGTAAGTGAGCGATATAGTTTTTGAGTTTATAACTCTTACTGATAAAGCTACACTTTATTAATTATCTTATACAGTGCTGGTTGTTGGTGGTGTATTTGTCCAGTTACTTTTCACAGGAAAGATCAAGGCTAGCCACAGGGTGACCGCTTAGCAGGTGGTTGGTATGCTTTTTGAGTCATTGTCTGATCATGATTGTGAGACAGACTCTGCATCTGAGGCAGAGGAGGAAGTGAGAGATTCTGGCAGTGAAGTTTCTGTCAGAGAGTAATCTTCTGATGAGGAAGCCACGCTCAGTGCAGATGAAGGGCCTGTTTTAGAGGAGGACACTGATGTGCCATTAGTGCAGACCTGGGGCTGAAAGGTTTCCTGTTAGAAGACCTGAACTCTGGGTTGCCCCAAACATGGAGCAGCCAGAGTTGCTTGCTTTTACTGGGGTGTAGAATCAATACAGAGAACTTTTTGCCTGTCAATTTCTTTCAGTTATTTGTGGATGATGTGTTTTTGGAAGAGATTGTTGAGCAGACTAATTTGTATGTGGAGCAGTATTTGAGGGACAACCCTGCTAGACTTAGGCCACACACTAGAGCTACCCAGTGAATTCCCACAAATTTGGAGGAGATAAAAAGGTTTTTTGGTTTGACTCTTGATGGAGTTGATAAGGAAGCCGTCACTGGCTTCCTATTGGTCTACTAGTCCCTTGATGGCAACAGCTGTATTTCCTGCAACCATGAGTCGTAATCGGTATTTGCTTCTTCTTAGGATGCTGCATTTTGTTGACAATGCATTAGCCTTGCCACAAGATCACCCTGATTCTGACCGTCATTTTAAGATTAGGCCTGTCTTTGATCATTTTGTAGATCGGATTTCAGAGGTCTATGTTCCACGCAAAGAAATAGCTGTGGACGAGTCTTTGGTCCTCTTCAAGGGTCGCTTGGTTTTTAGGCAGTACATTCCTAGCAAGAGGACACGATGTGGAATTAAATTGTATATGCTGTCTGAAAGTAGTAAAGGATATGTGTACAGTTTCCGTGTCTACACTGGAAGGGATTCCAGTATTGACCTCCCTGGTTGTCCTCGCACTTTTGGAGTTACTGAGAAAATTGTGTGGGAACTTGGTAGACGACTGTTCAACAAAGGTCACCATTTGTATGTAGATAACTTCTACACTGGAGTGCCGTTGTTCAAGGAATTGTTTAGAGTGGACACTGTTGCTTGTGGCACAATTTGTTGTAACCGGAAAGGCTATCCAAGGGAGCTTGTCTGTAAAAAACGAGAGGGGGCAGTGCCTTGCGGAATGATGAGCTGCTAGCTTTGAAATTTTCAGACAAGAGGGATGACTACATGGAAGTAACATCCATGATGAGAGTACTTTCCCTGTGACTGTTTGGGGTCAGGCTGCTGAAGTGCGCAAACCTGTGTGCATTTTAGATTATAATAAGCACATGGGAGGTGTAGGTAGAGTTGATCAGAGGTTGGAACCTTATACTGCTATTCTTAAGTTTGGTGTAAGAAGTTAGCAATTCAATTCTGTAGGAAGTTGGCTCTGTATGTGCTATTTCAAAGTAAGGAATAGCATGCACAGAGTCCAAGGGTTCCCCTTAGAGGTAAAATAGTGGTAAAAATAGATAATACTAATGCTCTATTTTGTGGTAGTGTGGTCGAGCAGTAGGCTTATCCAAGGAGTAGTGTTAAGCATTTGTTGTACATACACATAGACAATAAATGAGGTACACACACTCAGAGACAAATCCAGCCAATAGGTTTTGTTATAGAAAAATATCTTTTCTTAGTTTATTTTAAGAACCACAGGTTCAAATTTAACATGTAATATCTTGTTTGAAAGGTATTGCAGGTAAGTACATTAGGAACTTTGAATCATTTCAATTGCATGTATACTTTTCAAGTTATTCACAAATAGCTATTTCAAAAGTGGACACTTAGTGCAATTTTCACAGTTCCTGGGGGAGGTAAGTTTTTGTTAGTTTTACCAGGTAAGTAAGACACTTACAGGGTTCAGTTCTTGGTCCAAGGTAGCCCACCGTTGGGGGTTCAGAGCAACCCCAAAGTCACCACACCAGCAGCTCAGGGCCGGTCAGGTGCAGAGTTCAAAGCGGTGCCCAAAACGCATAGGCTAGAATGGAGAGAAGGGGGTGCCCCGGTTCCGGTCTGCTTGCAGGTAAGTACCCGCGTCTTCGGAGGGCAGACCAGGGGGGTTTTGTAGGGCACCGGGGGGGACACAAGCCCACACAGAAATTTCACCCTCAGCAGCGCGGGGGCGGCCGGGTGCAGTGTAGAAACAAGCGTCGGGTTCGCAATGTTAGTCTATGAGAGATCTCGGGATCTCTTCAGCGCTGCAGGCAGGCAAGGGGGGGGTTCCTCGGGGAAACCTCCACTTGGGCAAGGGAGAGGGACTCCTGGGGGTCACTTCTCCAGTGAAAGTTCGGTCCTTCAGGTCCTGGGGGCTGCGGGTGCAGGGTCTCTCCCAGGCGTCGGGACTTAGGATTCAAAGAGTCGCGGTCAGGGGAAGCCTCGGGATTCCCTCTGCAGGCGGCGCTGTGGGGGCTCAGGGGGGACAGGTTTTGGTACTCACAGTCTTAGAGTAGTCCTGGGGTCCCTCCTGAGGTGTTGGATCTCCACCAGCCGAGTCGGGGTCGCCGGGTGCAGTGTTGCAAGTCTCACGCTTCTTGCGGGGAGCTTGCAGGGTTCTTTCAAAGCTGCTGGAAACAAAGTTGCAGCCTTTCTTGGAGCAGGTCCGCTGTCCTCGGGAGTTTCTGGTCTTTTCGAAGCAGGGGCAGTCCTCAGAGGATGTCGAGGTCGCTGGTCCCTTTGGAAGGCGTCGCTGGAGCAGGATCTTTGGAAGGCAGGAGACAGGCCGGTGAGTTTCTGGAGCCAAGGCAGTTGTCGTCTTCTGGTCTTCCTCTGCAGGGGTTTTCAGCTAGGCAGTCCTTCTTGTAGTTGCAGGAATCTAATCTTCTAGGGTTCAGGGTAGCCCTTAAATACTAAATTTAAGGGCGTGTTTAGGTCTGGGGGGTTAGTAGCCAATGGCTACTAGCCCTGAGGGTGGGTACACCCTCTTTGTGCCTCCTCCCAAGGGGAGGGGGTCACAATCCTAACCCTATTGGGGGAATCCTCCATCTGCAAGATGGAGGATTTCTAAAAGTTAGAGTCACTTCAGCTCAGGACACCTTAGGGGCTGTCCTGACTGGCCAGTGACTCCTCCTTGTTGCTTTCTTTGTTCCGTCCAGCCTTGCCGCCAAAAGTGGGGGCCGTGGCCGGAGGGGGCGGGCAACTCCACTAAGCTGGAGTGCCCTGCTGGGCTGTGACAAAGGGGTGAGCCTTTGAGGCTCACCGCCAGGTGTTACAGCTCCTGCCTGGGGGAGGTGTTAGCATCTCCACCCAGTGCAGGCTTTGTTACTGGCCTCAGAGTGACAAAGGCACTCTCCCCATGGGGCCAGCAACATGTCTCTAGTGTGGCAGGCTGCTGGAACTAGTCAGCCTACACAGATAGTCGGTTAAGTTTCAGGGGGCACCTCTAAGGTGCCCTCTGGGGTGTATTTTGCAATAAAATGTACACTGGCATCAGTGTGCATTTATTGTGCTGAGAAGTTTGATACCAAACTTCCCAGTTTTCAGTGTAGCCATTATGGTGCTGTGGAGTTCGTGTTTGACAGACTCCCAGACCATATACTCTTATGGCTACCCTGCACTTACAATGTCTAAGGTTTTGTTTAGACACTGTAGGGGTACCATGCTCATGCACTGGTACCCTCACCTATGGTATAGTGCACCCTGCCTTAGGGCTGTCAGGCCTGCTAGAGGGGTGTCTTACCTATACTGCATAGGCAGTGAGAGGCTGGCATGGCACCCTGAGGGGAGTGCCATGTCGACTTACTCATTTTGTTCTCACTAGCACACACAGGCTTGTAAGCAGTGTGTCTGTGCTGAGTGAGGGGTCTCTAGGGTGGCATAAGACATGCTGCAGCCCTTAGAGACCTTTCTTGGCATCAGGGCCCTTGGTACTAGAAGTACCAGTTACAAGGGACTTATCTGAATGCCAGGGTGTGCCAATTGTGGATACAATGGTACATTTTAGGTGAAGGAACACTGGTGCTGGGGCCTGGTTAGCAGGGTCCCAGCACACTTCTCAGTCAAGTCAGCATCAGTATCAGGCAAAAAGTGGGGGGTAACTGCAACAGGGAGCCATTTCTTTACACAAGCCCCCCCCAGCCCACAGGCCAGGAGACTCAGCCCAAGCTGGGAGAGTCTTCCTAGTCTGTCAGGCGAGGAAGAGTAGGAGAAATAGGCTGGTTAGTTGCAGGGCCTACTCTGCCTTACATCCTTCTGTTCAGGTCATTCCCTTTGGGGAACTGACCTACTTCCACAGTGATAGGACCTAGTCTGAATTGCCTCTTGTCTGCCTCTTCAATGTCTCCACCCATTCTTTCTATTTTGGTCTTAGAGGTATCCACCTCTGCTAACCTTATCTTGGCCAGGGTTACCCCTAGCTTACCCAGAGAGGTTACCCAGAGCTGGAGTAACCCCACCATGACCAATAGGGTCAGGGGGCCTAACTTGCTATTTGGCATGGGGTCAGACCACCATGCTAAGGATAGTGCAGCCATAAAGGCTAACACCCAGCAGAGGCCACTGACAGCTGTCAGTGCCCAGAACCACACCTTTAGCTCTTCACCTAAAAGGGAAGGGGCTAAGTTACAGGCTTCTTTGGGTTCAGGTTGCCTGTCTGCTGTATTAGAGTGGGGGGTTACCACATCTTGTAGTAAACACCCTTCTTCCACTCTTTCTTCTGTTAGCTGAGGAGCCACCCACTCAGGTTTAACAGTTGCCTGACTAGCCAGGACTTCTTGTGGGTCAGGTTGGACTTTATCAGGGCCATTTTTGGAGTTCTCCCCTACTGGAGCAGAATCTCCTTGGCTTGCTGTAACCTTGGCTAAAGGTTGTCCACCCTTCCTACTCTGTTTTCTTTTCTTCTTCTTCTGGGGCCTGCTTGCATTTACTGTAGAGGCAGGACTTCCAGAATCCTTGGGAGAGGACTGGCACTGGACCAGTTTCTCTCTTGGGCTCTGACTAACCTCTGGGTAGTCATTTCCAAGGAGACAATCAAGGGGGAGGTCTGTACTGACTACTACCCTTCTCCAGCTAAGAGTGCCACCCACTTCTATGGGCACTAAAGCCACAGGCCTCTTAGTGACCCTGTCTAGGCTAACTCTTACCCTGGCAGTCTCACCTGGGATGTACTGGTTTGAGAGCACCAGCCTGTCATGCACAATAGTGTGACTGGCACAAGTGTCTCTCAGGGCAGTGGTTGGGATTCCATTCACCAGTAGGTGGTGGAAGTGTCTACTTCCCTCTGGAATCTCCAACTCACCTGTTGGGCCCTGTTTCCAGTTGAAGGCTATGAAGACCTCCTCATCTGAGGAGTCATCTCCCATGGCTACACTGGTTACCCCTGGAATTTTGTTCTGGGGTTTGTTTTTGGGACAAGAAGTGTCCTTGGTGTGGTGCCCAGACTGTTTACAGTTGTGGCACCATGCCTTAGTGGCATCCCAGTTCTTACCCTGGTACCCACCTTTGTTTTGGGTTGTGTCTTGGGGCCCACCCACCTGTTCTGGTTTTTGGGGGCCTACAGAGGACTCTTTCTTTGTTTCTAGTGTCACCCACTTTCTCCTGGGGAGTTTTTGTAACCCCTTTCTTTTGGTCACCCCCAGTGGAAGTTTTGGTTACCCTAGTCTTGACCCAGTGGTCTGCCTTCTTTCCCAATTCTTGGGGAGAAATTGGACCTAGGTCTACCAGATACTGATGCAACTTTTCATTGAAGCAGTTACTTAAAATGTGTTCTTTCATAAACAAATTATAAAGCCCAACATAGTCACACACTTCATTTCCAGTTAACCAACCATCTAGTGTTTTTACTGAGTAGTCTACAAAATCAACCCAGGTCTGGCTCGAGGATTTTTGAGCCCCCCTGAATCTAATTCTATACTCCTCAGTGGAGAATCCAAAGCCCTCAATCAGGGTACCCTTCATGAGGTCATAAGATTCTGCATCTTTTCCAGAGAGTGTGAGGAGTCTATCCCTACACTTTCCAGTGAACATTTCCCAAAGGAGAGCACCCCAGTGAGATCTGTTTACTTTTCTGGTTACACAAGCCCTCTCAAAAGCTGTGAACCATTTGGTGATGTCATCACCATCTTCATATTTTGTTACAATCCCTTTGGGGATTTTTAGGATGTCAGGGGAATCTCTGACCCTATTTAAGTTGCTGCCACCATCGATGGGACCTAGGCCCATCTCTTTTCTTTCCCTTTCTATGGCTAGGAGCTGCTTTTCCAAAGCCAATCTTTTGACCATCCTGGCTAACAGGGGGTCATCTTCACTGGAGTTATCCTCAGTGATTTCAGAGGTGTTGGTCTCTCCTGTGAGGGAACCAGCATCTCTGACTATTATTTTTGGAGTCAGGGTTTGAGGGACCCTGTTCTCCCTAGATAGGACTGGTAGGGGGGAATTTTCCTCCAAGTCACTATCCTCTTCCTCTGAGTTGCCACCCTCAGAGGGGTTGGCCTTTTCAAACTCTGCCAAAAGCTCCTGGAGCTGTATTTTGGTAGGTTTGGGGCCCATTGGTATTTTCTTTATTTTACAGAGTGACCTTAGCTCCCTCATCTTAAGATGGAGGTAAGGTGTGGTGTCGAGTTCCACCACAGTCACATCTGTGCTAGACATTTTGCTTCTAAAAGTTGGAATACTTTTTAAGAATCTACAACTAGTTCTAGGTTCTAATTCAAACTTTTACAAACTTTTAAACTCTAAAAGAAATGCTAAACAGGATCTAACACAAGGCCCTAGCAGGTCTTTTAAGAATTTAGAAAACTTTTCAAATTGCAAAAATCAATTTCTAATGACAATTTTGGAATTTGTCGTGTGATCAGGTATTGGCTGAGTAGTCCAGCAAATGCAAAGTCTTGTACCCCACCGCTGATCCACCAATGTAGGAAGTTGGCTCTGTATGTGCTATTTCAAAGTAAGGAATAGCATGCACAGAGTCCAAGGGTTCCCCTTAGAGGTAAAATAGTGGTAAAAATAGATAATACTAATGCTCTATTTTGTGGTAGTGTGGTCGAGCAGTAGGCTTATCCAAGGAGTAGTGTTAAGCATTTGTTGTACATACACATAGACAATAAATGAGGTACACACACTCAGAGACAAATCCAGCCAATAGGTTTTGTTATAGAAAAATATCTTTTCTTAGTTTATTTTAAGAACCACAGGTTCAAATTTAACATGTAATATCTTGTTTGAAAGGTATTGCAGGTAAGTACATTAGGAACTTTGAATCATTTCAATTGCATGTATACTTTTCAAGTTATTCACAAATAGCTATTTCAAAAGTGGACACTTAGTGCAATTTTCACAGTTCCTGGGGGAGGTAAGTTTTTGTTAGTTTTACCAGGTAAGTAAGACACTTACAGGGTTCAGTTCTTGGTCCAAGGTAGCCCACCGTTGGGGGTTCAGAGCAACCCCAAAGTCACCACACCAGCAGCTCAGGGCCGGTCAGGTGCAGAGTTCAAAGCGGTGCCCAAAACGCATAGGCTAGAATGGAGAGAAGGGGGTGCCCCGGTTCCGGTCTGCTTGCAGGTAAGTACCCGCGTCTTCGGAGGGCAGACCAGGGGGGTTTTGTAGGGCACCGGGGGGGACACAAGCCCACACAGAAATTTCACCCTCAGCAGCGCGGGGGCGGCCGGGTGCAGTGTAGAAACAAGCGTCGGGTTCGCAATGTTAGTCTATGAGAGATCTCGGGATCTCTTCAGCGCTGCAGGCAGGCAAGGGGGGGGTTCCTCGGGGAAACCTCCACTTGGGCAAGGGAGAGGGACTCCTGGGGGTCACTTCTCCAGTGAAAGTTCGGTCCTTCAGGTCCTGGGGGCTGCGGGTGCAGGGTCTCTCCCAGGCGTCGGGACTTAGGATTCAAAGAGTCGCGGTCAGGGGAAGCCTCGGGATTCCCTCTGCAGGCGGCGCTGTGGGGGCTCAGGGGGGACAGGTTTTGGTACTCACAGTCTTAGAGTAGTCCTGGGGTCCCTCCTGAGGTGTTGGATCTCCACCAGCCGAGTCGGGGTCGCCGGGTGCAGTGTTGCAAGTCTCACGCTTCTTGCGGGGAGCTTGCAGGGTTCTTTCAAAGCTGCTGGAAACAAAGTTGCAGCCTTTCTTGGAGCAGGTCCGCTGTCCTCGGGAGTTTCTGGTCTTTTCGAAGCAGGGGCAGTCCTCAGAGGATGTCGAGGTCGCTGGTCCCTTTGGAAGGCGTCGCTGGAGCAGGATCTTTGGAAGGCAGGAGACAGGCCGGTGAGTTTCTGGAGCCAAGGCAGTTGTCGTCTTCTGGTCTTCCTCTGCAGGGGTTTTCAGCTAGGCAGTCCTTCTTGTAGTTGCAGGAATCTAATCTTCTAGGGTTCAGGGTAGCCCTTAAATACTAAATTTAAGGGCGTGTTTAGGTCTGGGGGGTTAGTAGCCAATGGCTACTAGCCCTGAGGGTGGGTACACCCTCTTTGTGCCTCCTCCCAAGGGGAGGGGGTCACAATCCTAACCCTATTGGGGGAATCCTCCATCTGCAAGATGGAGGATTTCTAAAAGTTAGAGTCACTTCAGCTCAGGACACCTTAGGGGCTGTCCTGACTGGCCAGTGACTCCTCCTTGTTGCTTTCTTTGTTCCGTCCAGCCTTGCCGCCAAAAGTGGGGGCCGTGGCCGGAGGGGGCGGGCAACTCCACTAAGCTGGAGTGCCCTGCTGGGCTGTGACAAAGGGGTGAGCCTTTGAGGCTCACCGCCAGGTGTTACAGCTCCTGCCTGGGGGAGGTGTTAGCATCTCCACCCAGTGCAGGCTTTGTTACTGGCCTCAGAGTGACAAAGGCACTCTCCCCATGGGGCCAGCAACATGTCTCTAGTGTGGCAGGCTGCTGGAACTAGTCAGCCTACACAGATAGTCGGTTAAGTTTCAGGGGGCACCTCTAAGGTGCCCTCTGGGGTGTATTTTGCAATAAAATGTACACTGGCATCAGTGTGCATTTATTGTGCTGAGAAGTTTGATACCAAACTTCCCAGTTTTCAGTGTAGCCATTATGGTGCTGTGGAGTTCGTGTTTGACAGACTCCCAGACCATATACTCTTATGGCTACCCTGCACTTACAATGTCTAAGGTTTTGTTTAGACACTGTAGGGGTACCATGCTCATGCACTGGTACCCTCACCTATGGTATAGTGCACCCTGCCTTAGGGCTGTCAGGCCTGCTAGAGGGGTGTCTTACCTATACTGCATAGGCAGTGAGAGGCTGGCATGGCACCCTGAGGGGAGTGCCATGTCGACTTACTCATTTTGTTCTCACTAGCACACACAGGCTTGTAAGCAGTGTGTCTGTGCTGAGTGAGGGGTCTCTAGGGTGGCATAAGACATGCTGCAGCCCTTAGAGACCTTTCTTGGCATCAGGGCCCTTGGTACTAGAAGTACCAGTTACAAGGGACTTATCTGAATGCCAGGGTGTGCCAATTGTGGATACAATGGTACATTTTAGGTGAAGGAACACTGGTGCTGGGGCCTGGTTAGCAGGGTCCCAGCACACTTCTCAGTCAAGTCAGCATCAGTATCAGGCAAAAAGTGGGGGGTAACTGCAACAGGGAGCCATTTCTTTACCAATTCTTCCACTTAACAACTTTTAATGCTTTTATTGTGTTTAAGGATAGGTCTCCGGAGTCCAAGATGACATTTGTGAAATTTCAGGAGTCGGTGATAGAGAGCCTTATTGTGGTGGAACAGGCAAGAGTTCCTAGAGAAGCAGTGGTGGAGGATGTGTATAGATTGAAAGATTGCCACTTTGCTGAGCACATTCCACCCACACCCAAAAAAGACTTTACAGCTAAGAAATGTAGTCTGTGCTTGAAGAGGTATCCGGAGGGAGACTCGAATGTACTGCCCAGATTGTCCTTCGAAGCCCGGGCTGTGTGTAGGTGGTTGTTTCCAGAATTACCACACCCAGAAGAATTACTGGGAACTATCATGAGTGTAAACTGCCTGTTTTATATTTTCTTGGGTTCAGTTTCATGGTTGGCATTTCTGTCATGTACTTAGAGTTTTTGTGTTGGTAGTTTTGTAATTATTTCTAATTAGTTAGTGGTTTCTTTGTTTTTAAAACAAAACAAAAAAGGGATGCCATTGTGAGTGGGGTGGCGCTTGGCTGACTGTGTACATATTGACTAGCTGTTGGCTACTGCAACACACTGCCAGCCAAACGCCAGTCCACACACTTCCATCAGCTGGTGTGATTGCTGTATAAGGCATGTGAGCGTTTGTAAGTGATGGGCCCTTAAGTGGCTCTGTCTGTCGATGTGAGTGTTGTAATGTGCTGGGCCAGTGGCTGGCGGCGTGAATGGTCTTGTGCATGTCATGTATGAAAGGTGTGTGAATGGACTATAAAGCGGTTGGTGTCTTGCTGTGGCTTTACAGCTCACAAGCTGTGAGTAATTGGTTCAGTTTTTTGGCTTTTCAGTTATTAACAGTGCATTTCATTTTTGTGAAATCGCTTGTTAATATAATTTGATCCACTGAACCATCACTCACCCTCGTGCCAAATCCAACCAGTATGGGTGGTAAAAATGACAAAACCTGCTCCGCTGTAACCAGGCGTCGCAGCCCACCTGTGACACGCTAGGTGTCTCGGGTGGGGCCCCGATGATGAAGCATGCCACCAACTTGGTTGGTGGGTGAGGGGTCTTTTTAACATAAAAGTGTGTTTCTTTTCACAATTTTAGTGTTTTGAACATCACATAAGTATGTGGACACACCACAATGATCTATTGCAAAACTACCTGTGTTTTTTTTTGGGGGGGGGGGGGGGTAGAGGGTGGGGGGTGCACCTATGTTTTTGGTCCCAGGTGCGGCCTTCATCTAGGGAAACCTACCAAACCCAGATATGTTTTTAAAATAGACACCCCAAGGAGTCCAAGGAGGTGTGGCTTGCCTGGACCCCCCAACATGTTTTTACTCAGACTCCTCGGCAAACCTCAAAATTTGCTTTAAAAAAATCATATTTTCCTCACTTTTCTTTGTAGGATCACCGCTGTGGCACGAGTTTCCTACCACCCAGCATTCCCCTCAGTCTCCCAAGTAAAATGATACCTCACTTGCGTGTGTCCCCTGTAAGGAAATGGATCCCTGTTGCAGTTACCCCCCCCCACACTTTTGCCTGATATTGATACTGACTTGACTGAGAAGTGTGCTGAGACCCTGTGTAGGAAGTTGGCTCTGTATGTGCTATTTCAAAGTAAGGAATAGCATGCACAGAGTCCAAGGGTTCCCCTTAGAGGTAAAATAGTGGTAAAAAGAGATAATACTAATGCTCTATTTTGTGGTAGTGTGGTCGAGCAGTAGGCTTATCCAAGGAGTAGTGTTAAGCATTTGTTGTACATACACATAGACAATAAATGAGGTACACACACTCAGAGACAAATCCAGCCAATAGGTTTTGTTATAGAAAAATCTTTTCTTAGTTTATTTTAAGAACCACAGGTTCAAATTTAACATGTAATATCTTGTTTGAAAGGTATTGCAGGTAAGTACATTAGGAACTTTGAATCATTTCAATTGCATGTATACTTTTCAAGTTATTGACAAATAGCTACTTCAAAAGTGGACACAGTGCAATTTTCACAGTTCCTGGGGGAGGTAAGTTTTTGTTAGTTTTACCAGGTAAGTAAGACACTTACAGGGTTCAGTTCTTAGTCCAAGGTAGCCCACCGTTGGGGGTTCAGAGCAACCCCAAAGTCACCACACCAGCAGCTCAGGGCCGGTCAGGTGCAGAGTTCAAAGTGGTGCCCAAAACGCATAGGCTAGAATGGAGAGAAGGGGGTGCCCCGGTTCCGGTCTGCTTGCAGGTAAGTACCCGCGTCTTCGGAGGGCAGACCAGGGGGGGTTTTGTAGGGCACCGGAGGGGACACAAGCCCACACAGAAATTTCACCCTCAGCAGCGCGGGGGCGGCCGGGTGCAGTGTAGAAACAAGCGTCGGGTTTGCAATGTTAGTCTATGAGAGATCAACGGATCTCTTCAGCGCTGCAGGCAGGCAAGGGGGGGCTTCCTCGGGGAAACCTCCACTTGGGCAAGGGAGAGGGACTCCTGGGGGTCACTTCTTCAGTGAAAGTCCGGTCCTTCAGGTCCTGGGGGCTGCGGGTGCAGGGTCTTTTCCAGGCGTCGGGACTTAGGTTTCAGAGAGTCGCGGTCAGGGGAAGCCTCGGGATTCCCTCTGCAGGCGGCGCTGTGGGGGCTCAGGGGGGACAGGTTTTGGTACTCACAGTCGGAGAGTAGTCCGGGGGTCCTCCCTGAGGTGTTGGTTCTCCACCAGCCGAGTCGGGGTCGCCGGGTGCAGTGTTGCAAGTCTCACGCTTCTTGCGGGGAGTTGCAGGGGTCTTTAAAGCTGCTCCTTGAAACAAAGTTGCAGTCTTTTTGGAGCAGGTCCGCTGTCCTCGGGAGTTTCTGGTCGTCGTCGAAGCAGGGCAGTCCTCAGAGGATTCAGAGGTCGCTGGTCCCTTTGGAAGGCAGGAGACAGGCCAGTGAGTTTCTGGAGCCAAGGCAGTTGTTGTCTTCTGGTCTTCCTCTGCAGGGGTTTTCAGCTGGGCAGTCCTTCTTGTTGTCGCAGGAATCTAATTTTCTAGGGTTCAGGGTAGCCCTTAAATACTAAATTTAAGGGCGTGTTTAGGTCTGGGGGGTTAGTAGCCAATGGCTACTAGCCCTGAGGGTGGGTACACCCTCTTTGTGCCTCCTCCCAAGGGGAGGGGGTCACAATCCTAACCCTATTGGGGGAATCCTCCATCTGCAAGATGGAGGATTTCTAAAAGTTAGAGTCACCTCAGCTCAGGACACCTTAGGGGCTGTCCTGACTGGCCAGTGACTCCTCCTTGTTGCTTTCTTTGTTCCCTCCAGCCTTGCCGCCAAAAGTGGGGGCCGTGGCCGGAGGGGGCGGGCAACTCCACTAAGCTGGAGTGCCCTGCTGGGCTGTGACAAAGGGGTGAGCCTTTGAGGCTCACCGCCACGTGTCACAGCTCCTGCCTGGGGGAGGTGTTAGCATCTCCACCCAGTGCAGGCTTTGTTGCTGGCCTCAGAGTGACAAAGGCACTCTCCCCATGGGGCCAGCAACATGTCTCTAGTGTGGCAGGCTGCTGGAACTAGTCAGCCTACACAGACAGTCGGTTAAGTTTCAGGGGGCACCTCTAAGGTGCCCTCTGGGGTGTATTTTGCAATAAAATGTACACTGGCATCAGTGTGCATTTATTGTGCTGAGAAGTTTGATACCAAACTTCCCAGTTTTCAGTGTAGCCATTATGGTGCTGTGGAGTTCGTGTTTGACAGACTCCCAGACCATATACTCTTATGGCTACCCTGCACTTACAATGTCTAAGGTTTTGTTTAGACACTGTAGGGGTACCATGCTCATGCACTGGTACCCTCACCTATGGTATAGTGCACCCTGCCTTAGGGCTGTAAGGCCTGCTAGAGGGGTGTCTTACCTATACTGCATAGGCAGTGAGAGGCTGGCATAGCACCCTGAGGGGAGTGCCATGTCGACTTACTCGTTTTGTCCTCACTAGCACACACAAGCTGGCAAGCAGTGTGTCTGTGCTGAGTGAGAGGTCTCCAGGGTGGCATAAGACATGCTGCAGCCCTTAGAGACCTTCCTTGGCATCAGGGCCCTTGGTACTAGAAGTACCAGTGACAAGGGACTTATCTGGATGCCAGGGTCTGCCAATTGTGGATACAAAAGTACAGATTAGTGAAAGAACACTGGTGCTGGGGCCTGGTTAGTAGGCCTCAGCACACTTTCAATTGTAAACATAGCATCAGCAAAGGCAAAAAGTCAGGGGGCAACCATGCCAAGGAGGCATTTCCTTACACAACCCCCCCCCAAACGAAAGAGGATGAGACTAACCTTTCCCAAGAGAGTCTTCATTTTCTAAGTGGAAGAACCTGGAAAGGCCATCTGCATTGGCATGGGCAGTCCCAGGTCTGTGTTCCACTATAAAGTCCATTCCCTGTAGGGAGATGGACCACCTCAACAGTTTAGGATTTTCACCTTTCATTTGCATCAGCCATTTGAGAGGTCTGTGGTCAGTTTGAACTAGGAAGTGAGTCCCAAAGAGGTATGGTCTCAGCTTCTTCAGGGACCAAACCACAGCAAAGGCCTCCCTCTCAATGGCACTCCAACGCTGCTCCCTGGGGAGTAACCTCCTGCTAATGAAAGCAACAGGCTGGTCAAGGCCATCATCATTTGTTTGGGACAAAACTGCCCCTATCCCATGTTCAGAGGCATCTGTCTGCACAATGAACTGTTTAGAATACTCTGGAGCTTTTAGAACTGGTGCTGAGCACATTGCTTGTTTCAGGGTGTCAAAGGCCTGTTGGCATTCCACAGTCCAGTTCACTTTCTTGGGCATTTTCTTGGAGGTGAGTTCAGTGAGGGCTGTCACAATGGATCCATATCCCTTCACAAACCTCCTGTAGTACCCAGTCAAGCCAAGGAATGCCCTGACTTGAGTCTGGGTTTTTGGAGCTACCCAGTCCAGAATAGTCTGGATCTTGGGTTGGAGTGGCTGAACTTGGCCTCCACCTACGAGGTGTCCCAAGTAAACCACAGTTCCCTGCCCTATCTGGCATTTGGATGCCTTGATAGAGAGGCCTGCAGATTGCAGAGCCTTCAAAACCTTCAGGTGGACCAGGTGATCCTGCCAGGTGGAGCTAAAGACAGCAATATCATCAAGATAAGCTGTGCTAAAGGACTCCAAGCCAGCAAGGACTTGATTCACCAACCTTTGGAAGGTGGCAGGGGCATTCTTTAAACCAAAGGGCATAACAGTAAACTGATAATGCCCATCAGGTGTGGAGAATGCTGTTTTCTCTTTTGCTCCAGGTGCCATTTTTATTTGCCAGTACCCTGCTGTCAAGTCAAAGGTACTTAAGAATTTGGCAGCACCTAATTTATCTATGAGCTCATCAGCTCTAGGAATTGGATGAGCATCTGTCTTGGTGACAGAATTGAGCCCTCTGTAGTCCACACAAAACCTCATCTCTTTCTTTCCATCTTTGGTGTGAGGTTTGGGGACTAGGACCACTGGGCTAGCCCAGGGGCTGTCAGAGCGCTCAATTACTCCCAATTCCAGCATCTTGTGGACTTCCACCTTGATGCTTTCCTTAACATGGTCAGACTGTCTAAAGATTTTGTTCTTGACAGGCATGCTGTCTCCTGTGTCCACATCATGGGTACACAGGTGTGTCTGACCAGGGGTTAAGGAGAAGAGTTCAGGAAACTGTTGTAGGACTCTCCTACAATCAGCTTGCTGTTGGCCAGAGAGGGTGTCTGAGTAGATCACTCCATCTACTGAGCCATCTTTTGGGTCTGATGACAGAAGATCAGGGAGAGGTTCACTCTCTGCCTCCTGATCCTCATCTGTTACCATCAACAGATTTACATCAGCCCTGTCATGGAAGAGCTTAAGGCGGTTCACATGGATCACCCTCTTGGGGCTCCTGCTTGTGCCCAGGTCCACCAGGTAGGTGACCTGACTCTTCCTTTCTAGCACTGGGTAAGGGCCACTCCATTTGTCCTGGAGTGCCCTGGGAGCCACAGGCTCCAGAACCCAGACTTTCTGCCCTGGTTGGAACTCAACCAGTGCAGCCTTTTGGTCATACCAAAACTTCTGGAGCTGTTGGCTGGCCTCAAGGTTTTTGGTTGCCTTTTCCATGTACTCTGCCATTCTAGAGCGAAGGCCAAGTACATAGTCCACTATGTCTTGTTTAGGCTCATGAAGAGGTCTCTCCCAGCCTTCTTTAACAAGAGCAAGTGGTCCCCTTACAGGGTGGCCAAACAGAAGTTCGGAGGGTGAGAATCCTACTCCCTTCTGTGGCACCTCTCTGTAAGCAAAAAGCAGACATGGCAAGAGGACATCCCATCTCCTTTTGAGTTTTTCTGGGAGCCCCATGATCATGCCTTTTAATGTCTTGTTGAATCTCTCAACTAAGCCATTAGTTTGTGGATGGTATGGTGTAGTGAATTTGTAAGTCACTCCACACTCATTCCACATGTGTTTTAGGTATGCTGACATGAAGTTGGTACCTCTGTCAGACACCACCTCCTTAGGGAAACCCACTCTGGTAAAGATACCAATGAGGGCCTTGGCTACTGCAGGGGCAGTAGTCGACCTAAGGGGAATAGCTTCAGGATACCTAGTAGCATGATCCACTACTACTAGGATGTACATATGTCCTGAGGCTGTGGGAGGTTCCAGTGGACCAACTATGTCCACACCCACTCTTTCAAAGGGGACCCCCACCACTGGAAGTGGAATGAGGGGGGCCTTTGGGTGCCCACCTGTCTTACCACTGGATTGACAGGTGGGGCAGGAGAGGCAAAACTCCTTAACCTTCTGGGACATATTGGGCCAGTAGAAGTGGTTGACTAACCTCTCCCACGTCTTGGTTTGTCCCAAATGCCCAGCAAGGGGAATATCATGGGCTAAGGTCAGAATAAACTCTCTGAACGACTGAGGCACTACCACTCTCCTAGTGGCACCAGGTTTGGGGTCTCTGGCCTCAGTGTACAGGAGTCCATCTTCCCAATAGACCCTATGTGTTCCATTTTTCTTGCCCTTGGACTCTTCAGCAGCTTGCTGCCTAAGGCCTTCAAGAGAGGGACAGGTTTCTTGTCCCTTACACAGCTCCTCCCTTGAGGGTCCCCCTGGGCCTAAGAGCTCAACCTGATAAGGTTCAAGCTCCAAAGGCTCAGTTCCCTCAGAGGGCAGAACTTCTTCCTGAGAAGAGAGGTTCTCTTTTTCTGACTGTGTTGCAGTTGGTTTCCCAACTGACTTTCCTTTTCTCTTGGTAGGCTGGGCCATTTTTCCAGACTCCAGCTCTACTTTTTCACCCTGTGCCTTGCATTGTGCTCTTGTTTTTACACACACCAGTTCAGGGATACCCAGCATGGCTGCATGGGTTTTTAGCTCTACCTCAGCCCATGCTGAGGACTCCAGGTCATTTCCAAGCAGACAGTCTACTGGGATGTTTGAGGAGACCACCACCTGTTTCAGGCCATTGACCCCTCCCCATTCTAAAGTTACCATTGCCATGGGATGTGCTTTAGTTTGATTGTCAGCATTGGTGACTGTATAAGTTTTTCCAGTCAGGTATTGGCCAGGGGAAACCAGTTTCTCTGTCACCATGGTGACACTGGCACCTGTATCCCTCAGGCCCTCTACACTTGTCCCATTAATAAAGAGCGGCTGCCTGTATTTTTGCATGTTAGGGGGCCAGGCAGCTAGTGTGGCTAAATCCACCCCACCCTCAGAGACTAGAGTAGCTTCAGTGTGGACCCTGATTTGCTCTGGGCACACTGTTGATCCCACTTGGAGACTAGCCATTCCAGTGTTACCTGGATTGGAGTTTGGAGTGGAACTTTTCTTGGGACAGGCCTTGTCTCCAGTTTGGTGTCCAGACTGACTACAGTTTCGACACCAGGCCTTTTTGGGATCAAAGTTTTTACCCTTGTACCCAGGATTGTTTTGTGAAGAGGCTCTGGGCCCACCCTCCTGTGCAGGTTTTTGGGGGCCTTTAGAAGACTCTTGACTATTTTTATTTTTGGCTGTCTCACCACCTTTCCCCTGGGGAGGTTTTGTGACCCCTTTCTTTTGGTCACCCCCTGTGGAAGTTTTGGACACCCTAGTCTTGACCCAATGGTCCGCCTTCTTTCCCAATTCTTGGGGAGAAATTGGGCCTAGGTCTACCAGATGCTGATGCAGTTTATCATTGAAACAATTACTTAACAGGTGTTCTTTCACAAATAAATTGTACAGCCCATCATAATTACTTACACCACTGCCTTGAATCCAACCATCTAGTGTTTTTACTGAGTAGTCTACAAAGTCAACCCAGGTCTGGCTCGAGGATTTTTGAGCCCCCCTGAATCTAATCCTATACTCCTCAGTGGAGAATCCAAAGCCCTCAATCAGGGTACCCTTCATGAGGTCATAAGATTCTGCATCTTGTCCAGAGAGTGTGAGGAGTCTATCCCTACACTTTCCTGTGAACATTTCCCAAAGGAGAGCACCCCAGTGAGATCTGTTCACTTTTCTGGTTACACAAGCCCTCTCAAAAGCTGTGAACCATTTGGTGATGTCATCACCATCTTCATATTTAGTTACAATCCCTTTAGGGATTTTCAACATGTCAGGAGAATCTCTGACCCTATTTATGTTGCTGCCACCATTGATGGGTCCTAGGCCCATCTCTTGTCTTTCCCTCTCTATGGCTAGGATCTGTCTTTCCAAAGCCAATCTTTTGGCCATCCTGGCTAACTGGATGTCCTCTTCACTGGAGTTATCCTCAGTGATTTCAGAGGTGTTGGTCTCTCCTGTGAGGGAACCAGCATCTCTGACTATTATTTTTGGAGTCAGGGTTTGAGAGACCCTGTTCTCCCTAGATAGGACTGGTAGGGGGGAATTTTCCTCCAAGTCACTATCCTCTTCCTCTGAGTTGCCACCCTCAGAGGGGTTGGCCTTTTCAAACTCTGCCAAGAGCTCCTGGAGCTGTATTTTGGTAGGTTTGGGCCCCATTGTTATTTTCTTTATTTTACAGAGTGACCTTAGCTCCCTCATCTTAAGATGGAGGTAAGGTGTGGTGTCGAGTTCCACCACAGTCACATCTGTGCTAGACATTTTGCTTCTAAAAGTTGGAATACTTTTTAAGAATCTACAACTGGTTCTAGAATCTAATTCAAACTTTTACAAACTTTTAAACTCTAAAAGAAATGCTAACCAGGATCTAACACAAGGCCCTAGCAGGTTTTTTAAGAATTTAGAAAACTTTTCAAATTGCAAAAATCAATTTCTAATGACAATTTTGGAATTTGTCGTGTGATCAGGTATTGGCTGAGTAGTCCAGCAAATGCAAAGTCTTGTACCCCACCGCTGATCCACCAATGTAGGAAGTTGGCTCTGTATGTGCTATTTCAAAGTAAGGAATAGCATGCACAGAGTCCAAGGGTTCCCCTTAGAGGTAAAATAGTGGTAAAAAGAGATAATACTAATGCTCTATTTTGTGGTAGTGTGGTCGAGCAGTAGGCTTATCCAAGGAGTAGTGTTAAGCATTTGTTGTACATACACATAGACAATAAATGAGGTACACACACTCAGAGACAAATCCAGCCAATAGGTTTTGTTATAGAAAAATATATTTTCTTAGTTTATTTTAAGAACCACAGGTTCAAATTTAACATGTAATATCTTGTTTGAAAGGTATTGCAGGTAAGTACATTAGGAACTTTGAATCATTTCAATTGCATGTATACTTTTCAAGTTATTGACAAATAGCTACTTTAAAAGTGGACACTTAGTGCAATTTTCACAGTTCCTGGGGGAGGTAAGTTTTTGTTAGTTTTACCAGGTAAGTAAGACACTTACAGGGTTCAGTTCTTGGTCCAAGGTAGCCCACCGTTGGGGGTTCAGAGCAACCCCAAAGTCACCACACCAGCAGCTCAGGGCCGGTCAGGTGCAGAGTTCAAAGTGGTGCCCAAAACGCATAGGCTAGAATGGAGAGAAGGGGGTGCCCCGGTTCCGGTCTGCTTGCAGGTAAGTACCCGCGTCTTCGGAGGGCAGACCAGGGGGGGGGTTTTGTAGGGCACCGGAGGGGACACAAGCCCACACAGAAATTTCACCCTCAGCAGCGCGGGGGCGGCCGGGTGCAGTGTAGAAACAAGTGTCGGGTTTGCAATGTTAGTCTATGAGAGATCAACGGATCTCTTCAGCGCTGCAGGCAGGCAAGGGGGGGCTTCCTCGGGGAAACCTCCACTTGGGCAAGGGAGAGGGACTCCTGGGGGTCACTTCTCCAGTGAAAGTCCGGTCCTTCAGGTACTGGGGGCTGCGGGTGCAGGGTCTTTTCCAGGCGTCGGGACTTAGGTTTCAGAGAGTCGCGGTCAGGGGAAGCCTCGGGATTCCCTCTGCAGGCGGCGCTGTGGGGGCTCAGGGGGGACAGGTTTTGGTACTCACAGTCGGAGAGTAGTCCGGGGGTCCTCCCTGAGGTGTTGGTTCTCCACCAGCCGAGTTGGGGTCGCCGGGTGCAGTGTTGCAAGTCTCACGCTTCTTGCGGGGAGTTGCAGGGGTCTTTAAAGCTGCTCCTTGAAACAAAGTTGCAGTCTTTTTGGAGCAGGTCCGCTGTCCTCGGGAGTTTCTGGTCGTCGTCGAAGCAGGGCAGTCCTCAGAGGATTCAGAGGTCGCTGGTCCCTTTGGAAGGCGTCGCTGGAGCAGAGTTCTTTGGAAGGCAGGAGACAGGCCGGTGAGTTTCTGGAGCCAAGGCAGTTGTTGTCTTCTGGTCTTCCTCTGCAGGGGTTTTCAGCTGGGCAGTCCTTCTTGGTGTCGCAGGAATCTAATTTTCTAGGGTTCAGGGTAGCCCTTAAATACTAAATTTAAGGGCGTGTTTAGGTCTGGTGGGTACACCCTCTTTGTGCCTCCTCCCAAGGGGAGGGGGTCACAATCCTAACCCTATTGGGGGAATCCTCCATCTGCAAGATGGAGGATTTCTAAAAGTTAGAGTCACCTCAACTCAGGACACCATAGGGGCTGTCCTGACTGGCCAGTGACTCCTCCTTGTTGCTTTCTTTGTTCCCTCCAGCCTTGCCGCCAAAAGTGGGGGCAGTGGCCGGAGGGGGCGGGCAACTCCACTAAGCTGGAGTGCCCTGCTGGGCTGTGACAAAGGGGTGAGCCTTTGAGGCTCACTGCCAGGTTTCACAGCTCCTGCCTGGGGGAGGCGTTAGCATCTCCACCCAGTGCAGGCTTTGTTGCTGGCCTCAGAGTGACAAAGGCACTCTCCCCATGGGGCCAGCAACATGTCTCTAGTGTGGCAGGCTGCTGGAACTAGTCAGCCTACACAGACAGTCGGTTAAGTTTCAGGGGGCACCTCTAAGGTGCCCTCTGGGGTGTATTTTGCAATAAAATGTACACTGGCATCAGTGTGCATTTATTGTGCTGAGAAGTTTGATACCAAACTTCCCAGTTTTCAGTGTAGCCATTATGGTGCTGTGGAGTTCGTGTTTGACAGACTCCCAGACCATATACTCTTATGGCTACCCTGCACTTACAATGTCTAAGGTTTTATTTAGACACTGTAGGGGTACCATGCTCATGCACTGGTACCCTCACCTATGGTATAGTGCACCCTGCCTTAGGGCTGTAAGGCCTGCTAGAGGGGTGTCTTACCTATACTGCATAGGCAGTGAGAGGCTGGCATGGCACCCTGAGGGGAGTGCCATGTCGACTTACTCGTTTTGTCCTCACTAGCACACACAAGCTGGCAAGCAGTGTGTCTGTGCTGAGTGAGAGGTCTCCAGGGTGGCATAAGACATGCTGCAGCCCTTAGAGACCTTCCTTGGCATCAGGGCCCTTGGTACTAGAAGTACCAGTGACAAGGGACTTATCTGGATGCCAGGGTCTGCCAATTGTGGATACAAAAGTACAGGTTAGGGAAAGAACACTGGTGCTGGGGCCTGGTTAGTAGGCCTCAGCACACTTTCAATTGTAAACATAGCATCAGCAAAGGCAAAAAGTCAGGGGGGCAACCATGCCAAGGAGGCATTTCCTTACACCCTGTTAACCAGGCCCCAGCACCAGTGTTCTTTCACCTAAAATGTACCATTGTTTCCACAATTGGCACACAGATAAGTCCCTTCTAAAAGGTACCAGTGGTACCTAGGGCCCTGTGACCAGGGAAGGTACCTAAGGGCTGCAGCATATGTTGTGCCACCCTACTGGACCCCTCACCGAACACATGCACACTGCCATTGCAGATTGTGTGTGTTGGTGGGGAGAAACAGGCAAAGTCGACATGGCATCCCCCTCAGGATGCCATGCACACAAAATGCTGCCTGTGGCATAGATAAGTCACCCCTCTAGCAGGCCTTACAGCCCTAGTTAGGGTGCACTATGCCACAGGTGAGGGGATAGCTGCATCAGCAATATGCACCTACACTGTCTAAGCCAAACCATAGACATTGTAAGTACAGTGTGGCCATATTAAGTATATGGTCTGGGAGTTTGTCAAAAACGAACGAACTCCACAGTTCCATAATGGCTACACTGAATACTAGGAAGTTTGGTACGAAAACTGTATTTTACCCAATCCTTCAGTGCAGGACTGACTGGACTGTGACAGTCTGCTGCTGAGAGACGAGTTTTTGATCCCCTGCGGTGAGAGCCTTTGTCCTCTCTGAGGACAGAAACAAAAGCCTGCTTTGGGTGGAGGTGCCTAACACCTCCCCCCTGCAGGAACTGTAACACCTAGTAGAGAGCCTCAAAGGCCCAGGATTCGTGTTACCATGCCCCAGGGCACTCCAGCTAGTGGAGAAGCCCGCCCCCTGGACACAGCCCCCACTTTTGGCGGCAAGTCCAGGGGAGATAATGAGAAAAACAAACAATGAGCAGTCACCCACCAGTCAGGACAGCCCCTAAGGTGTCCTGAGCTGAGGTGACCCCTGCCTTTAGAAACCCTCCATCTTGATTTTGGAGTATTCCCCCAATGGGAATAGGGATGTGCCCCCCTCCCCTCAGGGAGGAGGCACAAAGAGGGCGAAGCCACCCTCAAAGACAGTAGCCATTGGCTACTGCCCTCCCAGACTTAAACACACCCTAAAATCAGTGTTTAGGGGCACCCCAGAACCTAGGAAACTAGATTCCTGCAACCTAAAGAAGAATAAGGACTGCTGACCTGACGCCGTGCAGTGAAGACGGAGACGACAACTGATTTGGCCCCAGCCCCACCAGCCTGTTTCCCTACTTCGAAGTAAACTACACCAGCGACGCATCCAACAGGGTCCAGCGACCTCTGAAGCCTCAGAGGACTACCCTGCATCTAAAGGACCAAGAAGCTCCCAAGAACAGCGCCCCTGTTCAAGAAACTGCAACTCTTTGCAACAAAGAAGCAACTCCGAAGTCACGGGGACTTACCTGCTGGCAGACTGGAACCGGGGAACCCCTATTTCAATTGAAGCCTGTGTGTTTTGGGCACCACTTTGACCTCTGCACCTGACCGGCCCTGAGCTGCTGGTGTGGTAACTTTGGGGTTGCCTTGAACCCCCAACGGTGGGCTACCTTGGACCAAACTTTGAACCCTGTAAGTGTTTTACTTACCTGTGAAATTAACATTTACTTACCTCCCCCAGGAACTGTTGATTTTTGCAGTGTCCACTTTTAAAATAGCTTACTGCCATTTCTGCCAAAACTGTACATGCTATTGTGATAATTCAAAGTTCCTAAAGTACCTAAGTGAAATACCTTTCATTTAAAGTCTTGTTTGTAAATCTTGAACCTGTGGTTCTTAAAATAAACCAAGAATATATATTTTTCTATATAAAAACCTATTGGCCTGGAGTAAGTCTTTGAGTGTGTGTTCCTCATTTATTGCCTGTGTGTGTACAACAAATGCTTAACACTACCCTCTGATAAGCCTACTACTCGACCATACTGCCACAAAATAGAGCATTAGAATTATCTCTTTTGCCACTATCTTACCTCTAAGGGAAACCCTTGGACTCTGTGCATGCTATTTCTTACTTTGAAATAGTACATACAGAGTCAACTTCCTACATTGGTGGATCAGCGGTGGGGTCTAAGACTTTGCATTTGCTGGACTACTCAGCCAATACCGGATCAAACGACAAATTCCCCAAATTGTCATTAGAAACTGATTTTTGAAATTTGAGCTATTTTTCTAAATTTTTAAACGCCCTGCTAGGGCCTTGTGTAAGTCCCCGTTGGCATTTCTTTTAGAGTTTAAAAGTTTGTAAAAGTTTGTATTTAAGTTCTAGTAGTAGTTTTTAGATTCTTAAAAAGTAATCACAACTTTTAGAGAAATAATGTCTAGCACAGATGAGATGGTGGTGGAACTCAACCTCACCCCTTACCTGCATCTAAGGATGTCAGAGTTAAGGTCTCTCTGTAAGCTAAAAGATAAAAACTGGGTCCAACCCTACCAAAGTACAGCTCCAGGTGCTTTTGGCAGAGTTCAAAAGTGACCACCCCTCTGAGGATAATCCTTCAGATGGGGAAATTAGTGAACAGGAGGATGATAGGGAGAACAGGGTCCCTCAAACCCTGACTTCTCAAATCCTAGTCAGAGAAACTGGTTCTTCCATAGGGGAGTCCAGTACCTCTGAAAAACACTGAGGGCAGCCTCAATGAAGATGACCTCCTGTTAGCCAGGATGGCCAAAAGATTGGCTTTGGCGAAACAGCTCCTAGCCATAGAAAGGGGAAGAAAAGAGATGGGTTTAGCTCCCATCAATAGTGGCAGCAACGTAAATAGGGTCAGACACAATACTGACATCCTAAAAATCCCCAAAGGGATTGAAACAAAATATGAAGAGGGTGATGATATCACCAAATGGTTCACAGCTTTAGAGAGGGCTTGTGCAACCAGAAAAGTAAACAGATCTCACTGGGGAGCTCTCCTTTGGGAAATGTTCACTGGAAAGTGTAGGGATAGACTCCTCACACTCTCTGGTAAAGATGCAGAATCCTATGACCTCATGAAGGCTACCCTGATTGAGGGCTTTGGATTCTCCACTGAGGAGTACAGGATTAGGTTCAGGGGGGCTCAAAAATCCTCGAGCCAGACCTGGGTTAATTTTGTAGACTACTCAGTGAAAACACTGGATGGTTGGGTAACTGGAAATGAAATGCATGACTATGTTGGGCTTTATAATTTATGAAAGAACACATTTTAAGTAACTGCTTCAATGAAAAGTTGCATCAGTATCTGGTAGACCTAGGTCCAATTTCTCCCCAAGAATTAGGAAAGAAAGCAGACCACTGGGTCAAGACTAGGGTAACCAAAACTTCCACTGGGGGTGACCAAACGAAAGGGGTTACAAAGCCTCCCCAGGAGAAAGTGGGTGACACTAGAAACAAAGAGAAAGAGTCCTCTGTAGGCCCCCAAAAACCAGACCAGGTGGGTGGGCCCCAAGACACAACCCAAAACAAAGGTGGGTACCAGGGTAAGAACTGGGATGCCACTAAGACATTGTGCCAAAACTGTAGACAGACAGGGCACCACACCAAGGACACTTCTTGTCCCAAAAACAAACCCCCTAGCAAAATCCCAGGGGTGACCAGTGTAGCCATTGGGGATGACTCCTCAGATGAGGAGGTCTTCATAGCCTTCAACTGGAAAAAGGGCCCAACAGGTGAGTTGGAGATTCCAGAGGGAAGCAGACCCTTCCACCACCTACTGGTAAATGGACTCCCAGACACTGCCCTGAGAGACACTTGTGCCAGTCACACTATTGTGCATGACAGGCCGGTGCTCTCAAACCAGTACATCCCAGGTGAGACTGCCAGAGTAAGAGTTAGCCCAGACAGGGTCACTGATAGGCCTGTGGCTTTTGTGCCCATAGAAGTGGGTTGGACGTTTAGCTGGAGAAGGGTGGTAGTCAGCACAGACCTCCCCCTTGATTGTCTCCTTGGAAATGACTACCCAGAGGTTAGTCAGAGCCCAAGAGAGGAACTGGTCCAGTGCCAGTCCTCTCCCAAGGATTCTGGAGGTGCTACCCCTGCAGTAACTGCAGGTAGGCCCCAAAAGAAAAAGAAAGGAAAACAGAGTAGGAAAGGTGGACAACCTTTAGCCAAGGTTCCAGCAAGCCAAGGAGATTCTGCTCCAGTAGGGGAGATCTCCAAAAATGGCACTGGTGAAGTCCAACCTGACCCACAAGAAGCCCTGGCTAGTCAGGCAACTGTTAAACCTGAGTGGGTGGCTCCTCGGTTAACAGAAGAAAGAATGGAAGAAGGGTGTTTACTACAAGATGTAGTAACCCCCCCACTCTTACACAGCAGACATGCACCCTGAACCCAAAGAAGCCTGTAACTTAGCTCCTTCCCTTGCAGGTGAACAGCTAAAGGTGTGGTTCTGGGCACTGACAGCTGTCAGTGGCCTCTGCTGGGTGTTAGCCTTTATGGCTGCACTATCCTTGGCATGGTCGTCTGACCCCATGCCAAATAGCAAGTTAGGCTCCCTGACCCTGTTGGTCATGGTGGGGTTACTCCAGCTCTGGGTAACCTCTTTGGGTAAGCTAGGGGTGACCCTGGCTAAGATAAGATTAGCAGAGGTGGATACCTCTAGCCCCAAAATAGAGAGAATGGGAGAAGCCATAAAAAGAAAAGACAAGAGGCAATTCAGACTAGGTCCTATCACTGTGGAAGTGGGTCAGTTCCCCAGAGGGAATGACCTGAACAGGAGGATGTAAGGCAGAGTAGGCCCTGCAACAAACCAGCCTATTTCCTCCAATATTCCTCGCATGACAGACTAGGAAGACTCTCCCAGCTTTGGCTGAGTCTCCTGGCCTGTGGGGGGCTTGTGTAAGGAAATGGCTCCCTGTTGCAGTTACCCCCCCCCCCCCCCCCACTTTTTGTCTGATACAGATGCTGACTTGACTGAGAAGTGTGCTGGGACCCTGCTAACCAGGCCCCAGCACCAGTGTTCTTTCACCTAAAATGTACCATTGTTTCCACAATTGGCACACCCCTGGCACCCAGATAAGTCCCTTGTAAAAGGTACCTGTGGTACAAAGGGCCCTGTGACCAGGGAAGGTCCCTAAGGGCTGCAGCATATGTTGTGCCACCCTAAGGGACCCCTCACCTAACACATGCACACTGCCATTGTAGATTGTGTGTTGGTGGGGAGATAAGGCAAAGTCGACATGGCACCCCCCTCAGGATGCCATGCCCACAAAATACTGCTTGTGGCATAGGTAAGTCACCCGTCTAGCAGGCCTTACAGCCCTAAGGCAGGGTGCACTATACCACAGGTGAGGGCATAGCTGCATGAGCAATATGCCCCTACAGTGTCCAAGTCTATTCTTAGACATTGTCAGTACAGTGTGCCCATATTAAGTATATGGTCTGGGAGTTCGTCAAAAACAAACTCCATAGCTCCATAATGGCTACACTGAATACTGGGAAGTTTGGTATCAAACTTCTCAGAATAATAAACCCACACTGATGCCAGTGTTGGATTTATTAAAAAATGCACACAGAGGGCATCTTAGAAATGCCCCCTGTATTTTACCCAATCCTTCAGTGCAGGACTGACTGGACTGTGCCAGCCTGCTGCTGAGAGACGTGTTTCTGACCCCCTGGGGTGAGAGCCTTTGTCCTCTCTGAGGACAGAAACAAAAGCCTGCTCTGGGTGGAGGTGTTTCACAGCTCCCCCCTGCAGGAACTGTAACACCTAGCAGTGAGCCTCAAAGGCCCAGGATCCGTGTTACAATGCCCGAGGGCACTCCAGCTAGTGGAGATGCCCGCCCCCTGGACACAGCCCCCACTTTTGGCGGCAAGTCCAGGGGAGATAATGAGAAAAACAAACAATAAGGAGTCACCCACCAGTCAGGACAGCCCCTAAGGTGTCCAGAGCTGAGGTGACCCCTGCCTTTAGAAATCCTCCATCTTGATTTTGGAGGATTCCCCCAATAGAAATAGGGATGTGCCCCCCTCTCCTCAGGGAGGAGGCACAAAGAGGGTGTAGCCACCCTCAAGGACAGTAGCCATTGGCTACTGCCCTCCCAGACCTAAACACACCCCTAAATTCAGTATTTAGGGGCACCCCAGAACCTAGGAATCTAGATTCCTGCAACCTAAAGAAGGACTGCGATCTAGCGATTTGGCTCCTGAAGGATAAGTTACTTACCTGTAAATCCTAGTTCTCTTCCAGGGGTATCCTCATCAAAGTCATAAACATTGAATATTCCCGCCCTTGTGCGGGGACCCCGGAGCATATATAAAATACACATATATACAGTATGAAATATGCACGAAAAATATATATAGCATTTTTAGTAGACAAATTTTCATACTAAACTCATATATACATGTGTAAAACAGCAATGCAGACTATAATCATAAACAGGCTAAAATGCTTTATTTCTATGGATTTTTTTTTTTTTATTGTTCTCAAAATTACAATAAGAGAAAAAATATCTACTAAAACCACACCACTGAACCCAGGGAAATCAGCAGTAGTAATCATCAGAGAAAAAGATAAACTACATTGAAAAACACTAGAGCATTCTTAGCCAATAGGCTGCATGCAGGTTAACACAGGAGAACCATAAAAACTTTGGCACCGTGCCTTTAAGACCCTGAGCACCTCCAGTATCCCACCATGGGGTGAAGGAGAGGTGACAGTTGGTTCACAGTTAGGTCAGTACTTTTTTACTGTGACAAGCTGTGTAGCCGATTCGAAAGATAGTGTGTCCTGCACTTCTAGGAGACATGCGTCCGGGGAGGAGGGTGGGTTGTTTATGACTTTGATGAGGATACCCCTGGAAGAGAACTAGGATTTACAGGTAACTAACTTATCCTTCTCTTCCAGGGGATCCTCATCAATAGTCATAAACATTGAATAGATTAAGCAAGCCCATCCCTTGACTCTGCAGACTGTCCAATAGAAGTGCAGGAATAGATATGTATCATGCAAACAAATTTCTTAGAGAGGCTTGCCCCACTTGGGCGTCTGCTCTTGCATCTGAGTTCAAAAAGTAATGTCTAGTAAATGTATGTACAGACTTCCGTGTAGCAGCCTTACAAATTTCAGATATTGGAACATTCTGAAGGAGGGTAGCAGTAGCCGCTTTTCCCCTTGTGGAATGCGCTTTAGGTCTAGCAAGTAGTTGATTGTTAGCCAATTGATAAGCATTTACAATACAAGAAACTATCCATCTTGATATGGTTCGTTTAAATGCTGCCTCTCCTGTTCTCAAATGACCAAAATTTATAAACAAGTGGTTGGAATGTCTAATCAACTTTGTTTTATCCAAATAAAATTTTAGCACTCTTTTCAGATCTAGGGAGTGCAACGCTTTCTCCGCCGGAGTCTCCGGATTGGGGAAGAAAGTGGGTAGAGAGATAGTCTGATTGATGTGGAATTCTGACACTACCTTCGGTAGGAATGATGGGTGAGTTCGCAGAACTACTCTATTGTCGTGAAAGACTGTGTACGGTTCTTTGGAGGACAAAGCCTGAATTTTACTGACCCTCCATGCAGAAGTAATGGCTACCAAAAAAGCCGTCTTCCACGTAAGGTGTTGCAAAGAGGCTTTGTGTATAGGTTCGAAAGGAGGGCCCATAAGTTTTGGCAGTACTATATTCAGCTCCCATGGAGGGGAGGGTTTCCGAATGGGCGGAAAAACCTTTTTCAAACCTTCTAAGAAATCCTTGACTACTGGTTTCGTAAAGAAGGATTCCTGAGAAGGTGATTTGCGATAGGCTGTAATGGCAGATAAATGTACCTTAATAGATGATACCTGCAGACCGGATTTTGCCAGATGGAGTAAGTAAGACAGTATGACCGCCTCCTGAGCCCGTATGGGATTCTGACCTTGCTGACAGCACCAAATGTAGAACCTCTTCCACTTAAATGCGTAAGAACGCCGCGTGGAAGGTCGTCTGGACTCCTTCAAGATGTTCATGCACTCCTGTGAGAGCCCTAAGTGCCCATACTGCAGGAATTCAGGAGCCATGATGTCAAGCTCAGAGAGGGTAGGTTGGGGTGTAGTACCCTGCCCTCCATCCTGCTCAGAAGATCCGGTCTGCACGGCAGCCTCCTGTGAGGTTGTTCCGATAGGTTGAGGAGATCTGTGTACCAGAACGGACGGGGCCATTGCGGAGCTATGAGAATCATCCTGGTGCTGGATCTGTAAAGTTTGTTGATCACTGCCGGTATGAGGGGGATCGGTGGAAAAGCGTAGAGAAATATCCCTGACCAGTCGATCAACAGGGCATTCCCTCGAGATCCCGGACGGTAGAACCTGGACGCGAAGTCTGGGCATTTCTTGTTTACCTCATCTGCGAAGAGATCCAATTGAGGCCGACCCCATTGAGCGAAGATGTCTTCGACTACTTCGCCGTGTAGGACCCAATCGTGGGCGTCCTCTAGGTGTCTGCTCAGGAAATCTGCTTCCTCCTTTGGTTGACCTGGTAGGTGAACCGCTGTAAGCGACATTCCTCTCGCCAGGAGCCAATGCCAGATTGTTTGGGACTCCTGAGATAGGGGTAGGGATCTAGTTCCCCCTTGTCTGTTCAAATAATACATTGTGGTTGTATTGTCCGTTTGTATTAGGAGAGATTTCCCCTGAATCGATGGAGCAAAAGACTTGAGAGCCAGATGGACCGCTCTGAGCTCCAGCAGATTGATGTGGTACTTCCTTTCGTTGTCGGACCACAGGCCCTGAGCTTGAAGGGGACCTAGATGAGCCCCCCATCCCAGAAGAGACGCATCCGTTAACAGAGTGTTGGATGGAATTACCTGGTGAAACGGAGCCCCTACTGACAGGTGAGGTCTGTGCATCCACCATTGCAATGACTGACGTGCTGCTATCGGCAGCCGTACTCTGTCCTCCCAGCGACCTGTCCTTTGGCTCCAGTTGTTTTCCAACGCCTCTTGGAGGGGCCTCATATGTAGCCTGGCATTCGGGACAATGAAAATGCATGATGCCATGGAGCCCAGCAGAGATGTCACCTGACGGGCCATAGGTGCGTCTGATTTTAACAGGTCTTGACACTTTTTTTTATTAATAATAGTCGTTCCTCCGAAGGATACAATCTTTGGAGCTTTGTGTTTAGTATTGCTCCCAGGTAGTGGAGGTTCTGCGTTGGAATCAAGGTGGACTTTTCGTAGTTGACTTGAAGACCTAGAGACTCGAAAACCTTGAGTACAATGTCCCGATGGGTTCTCGCCTGCTCCGGAGAGGAGGCTTTCAGTAGCCAGTTGTCTAGTGTAGGAAGTTGGCTCTGTATGCACTATTTCAAAGTAAGGAATAGTATGCACAGAGTCCAAGGGTTCCCCTTAGAGGTAAGATAGTGGCAAAAAGAGATAATACTAATGCTCTATTTTGTGGTAGTGTGGTCGAGCAGTAGGCTTATCCAAGGAGTAGTTTTAAGCATTTGTTGTACATACCCACAGGCAATAAATGAGGAACACACACTCAGAGACAATTCCAGGCCAATAGGTTTTTGTATAGAAAAATATATTTTCTTAGTTTATTTTAAGAACCACAGGTTCAAATTCTACATGTAATATCTCATTTGAAAGGTATTGCAGGTAAGTACTTTAGGAACTTTGAATAATCACAATAGCATATATACTTTTTACATAAAACACAGCTATTTCAAAAGTGGACAGTGCAATTTTCAACAGTTCCTGGGGAGGTAAGTTATTGTTAGTTCTTGCAGGTAAGTAAACCACCTACGGGGTTCAAATTGGGGTCCAAGGTAGCCCACCGTTGGGGGTTCAGAGAAACCCCAAAGTCACCACACCAGCAGCTCAGGGCCGGTCAGGTGCAGAATTCAAAGTGGTGCCCAAAACACATAGGCTTCAATGGAGAAGGGGGTGCCCCGGTTCCAGTCTGCCAGCAGGTAAGTACCCGCGTCTTCGGAGGTAGACCAGGGAGGTTTTGTAGGGCACCGCGGGGGACACAAGTCCACACAAAAAGTACACCCTCAGCAGCGCGGGGGCAGCCGGGTGCAGTGTGCAGTGTGTAAACAAGCTTTGGGTTTCCAAAAGATTTCAATGGGAGTCCAAGGGGTCTCTTCAGCGGTGGCAAGGGAGTGGGCCTCCTGGGGGTCACTCCTGCACTGGAGTTCCGATCCTTCAGGTCCTGGGGGCTGCGGGTGCAGGGTCTTTTCCAGGCGTCGGGATTTCAGAGTCAGGCAGTCGCGGTCATGGGGAGCCTCGGGATTCCCTCTGCAGGCGTCGCTGTGGGGGCTCAGGGGGGGACAACTTTGGTTACTCACAGTCTCTGAGTCGCCGGAGGGTCCTCCCTGTAGCGTTGTTTCTTCACCAGTCGAGTCGGGGTCGCCGGGTGCAGTGTTGCAAGTCTCACGTTTCTTGCTGGGATTGCAGGGATTGCTTTAAATCTGCTCCTCTGGAAACAAAGTTGCAGTCTTTGTTGAACAGGGCCGCTGTCCTCTGGAGTTTCTTGGTCTTTTGGAAGAAGGGCAGTCCTCTGAGGATTCAGAGGTCGCTGGTCCTGGGGAAAGCATCGCTGGAGCAGTTTTCTTCTGAAGGAGGGAGACAGGCCGGTAGGGCTGGGGCCAAAGCAGTTGGTGTCTCTGTCTTCTCTGCAGGGGTTTTTCAGCTCCGCAGTCCTCTTCCTCGTAAGTTGCAGGAATCTGATTTCCTAGGTTCAGGGGAGCCCTTAAATACTAAATTTAAGGGCGTGTTTAGGTCTGGGGGGGTTAGTAGCCAATGGCTACTAGCCCTGAGGGTGGGTACACCCTCTTTGTGCCTCCTCCCAAGGGGAGTGGGTCACATTCCTATCCCTATTGGGTGGATCCTCCATCTGCAATATGGAGGATTCCTAAAAGTCAGAGTCACTTCAGCTCAGGTTGCCTTAGGGGCTGTCCTGACTGGCCAGTGACTCCTTGTTTTTCTCATTATCTCCTCCAGCCTTGCCGGCAAAAGTGGGGCCGTGGCCGGAGGGGGCGGGCAACTCCACTAGCTGGAATGCCCTGTGGTGCTGGAACAAAGGGGGTGAGCCTTTGAGGCTCACCGCCAGGTGTAACAGCTCCTGCCTGGGGGAGGTGATAGCATCTCCACCCAGTGCAAGCTTTGTTACTAGCCACAGAGTGACAAAGGCACTCTCCCCATGTGGCCAGCAACATGTCTCGAGTGTGGCAGCCTACACAAGTAGTTGGTTAAGGTTTCAGGGGGCACCTCTAAGGTGCCCTCTGGGGTGTATTTCACAATAAAATGTACACTGGCATCAGTGTGCATTTATTGTGCTGAGAAGTTTGATACCAAACTTCCCAGTTTTCAGTGTAGCCATTATGGTGCTGTGGAGTTCGTGTTTGACAGACTCCCAGACCATATACTCTTATGGCTACCCTGCACTTACAATGTTTAGGTTTTGCTTAGACACTGTAGGGGCACAGTGCTCATGCACTGGTGCCCTCACCTATGGTATAGTGCACCCTGCCTTAGGGCTGTAAGGCCTGCTAGAGGGGTGACTTATCTATACTGCATAGGCAGTGTGAGGTTGGCATGGCACCCTGAGGGGAGTGCCATGTCGACTTACTCGTTTTGTCCTCACCAGCACACACAAGCTGGCAAGCAGTGTGTCTGTGCAGAGTGAGGGGTCCCCAGGGTGGCATAAGATATGCTGCAGCCCTTAGAGACCTTCCCTGGCATCAGGGCCCTTGGTACCAGGGGTACCAGTTACAAGGGACTTACCTGGATGCCAGGGTGTGCCAATTGTGAAAACAAAAGTACAGGTTAGGGAAAGAACACTGGTGCTGGGGCCTGGTTAGCAGGCCTCAGCACACTTTCAATTCAAAACATAGCATCAGCAAAGGCAAAAAGTCAGGGGTTAACCATGCCAAGGAGGCATTTCCTTACATCTAGGTATGGGTAAATGAAGATTTTTTCGTAGATGTGCTGCTACCACTGCCACGCATTTCGAGAAAACGCGGGGGGCAGATTTCAGGCCGAATGGTAGCACTTTGAACTGATAGTGCTGTGAGGCTATCTGGAAGCGCAGGAATTTCCGATGCTTGGGAACTATCGGGATGTGAAAGTATGCATCCTGCAGGTCAATGGAGCACATCCAGTCTCCCTGATGTAGCTGAGGGAAAATCTGGTGAAGAGCCAGCATCCTGAACTTTTGCTTTCTTATGTACTTGTTCAGAAGCCGTAAGTCCAGAATTGGTCTGAAAACGCCCTCTCGGCCTTTTTTCGCCACCAGAAAATAACGGGAGTAAACCCCCTTCCCTCTGTGCGCCTGTGGAACTTTTTCTATTGCCTTCTTTCGTAAAAGGGCGCGAGCCTCTTTGCGCAATAGGCTGACGTGAGACGGATTGCATTTGGCTGGTGGCAAGTGCGGTGGAGGTTGCCGGAAAAGAAGAGAGTAGCCATTCTCGACAATGTTGAGCACCCATTTGTCTTTTGTGATAGAACGCCACTTGTGAATAAAGTCTGTGATACTTCCCCCCACCGGAGTGGTGCACAGTGTTAAGGGAAGCGAGTCCTCATTGCTTGGCCATCGCGCTGTGGGTGTGGACTGTTGTGGTCTACTTGACCCTCGTTCACTTGTGGCCTTACGAGACTGAAAAAGCGGGCGTTCTTGTCTTTGCTGTGGCCTCTGGGACCAGTGAGGGGTTTGAACCCTCTGCTGGAAAGGGTGCCTGTCATAAGGCCTATACCTTCGCCTGAAGTCCTTCCTCTCCAGGCCTACTGCCCTCATGGTGTCCACTTCAGTTTTCATGCGCGCCATTTCTTCGTCCGTATGGGTACCAAACAGCGAGTTCCCGTTGAATGGAAGATTTAGGATGCGCTGTTGTGCTTCCTGTTTTAATCTAGTCAGTCTCAACCAGGAAGACCTTCTTGCACAGATCCCATGTGCGTACCCATGTGCAGCTAAGTCTGCTCCATCTGCCGCTGCGCTGATGACCTGGTTGGAGACCAGACATCCCTCTTGAAGGATCTCTTGGAAGTCCTGCCTGTCCTCTCTAGGTAATTTTTCTGTGAACCGGTTGAGAGAGTCCCACAGTGAACGGTCATATCTGCCTAGGAGTGCAGACGCGCTGGAGACCTTCATCATAGATGCCGCCGTGCCGCACATTTTCCTCCCCAGAGAGTCTTTATGTCTGCTCTCTTTGTCCGGTAGAACCGTGGAGGATGATGCCACTGAGTGAGTTTTTCGGGCTGCGGCCAATATGACTGAGTCCGGCGGCGGAGACGTTCTGAGAAATAAAGGATCTTGTTCAGGCGCTTTATATTTTTTCAAAATCCTAGCAGGAGCAGATTTGAGGGTGGATGGCGCTAAAAAGTTGTCCATGGTTGGCTGCAACAGACCAGGCACTAGCGGCAGTAGCTTTTTCGAAACCGCTCTATGCTGTAGAGTCTCAAAAATGACTGATGAGGAGGTTGATGGTTCTGGAACCTCTATGTTTAGCTTCTGTGCTCCCCTGACAAGCACCTCATTAAAAGTAGTGATGTCGTCCACCGGTGAAACCCTAGCTGGTGGAGAATCTGTTAAGGTGGGGGAGTATCGTCTGACGGATGACCCGGACGATGACCAAGAGGGCGACCTTCTGTGTCTTGATCGTAACCTAGATAGTCGCTGGGAACGTGACCTGCTACGAGACGCTGTAGCAGAGCGCCCAGGCGTTGTCGTCGGTTGGCGAGAAGCAGAACGAGCCCGTCCTGCCCACGCTATCGGTGATGGTGTTCTCGGGAGAGAGGCAGTAGGAGAGTACATCCGTGAATACTGCGAATCCGGGGAGGCCGTTGGTCTGTTAAGGCTCTCCAACCATCTTGGTGACAAATTGATGGGTGAGACATGCCCAGACGATGCCGCTCTCGACCGAGATGAACCACTTCTTATGGAGACTACTGGAGATGGAGTGGTCTTATCTGCTGGCGGAAGCCGATGTTCTGCTCCCTGCAAGACAGGTAAAACCTGTGTCAACGTCAACAGCCGTAATGACGTCGAAGGGAGCGCCGCCGGTTGTTCCTGTCTCGACGTTGAGTGTCTTGACGTCGAACGGCGATCTCTGGACCGCGACCTGCTCACCATCGTGTGCCTCGACGTCGAGCGGTGGACGGCCGATGTCCTCGCTCTCGCCGCTGGGGCGATTTCGACGTCGTCTCTCTTGACGTCGAGGGGTGCGAGGCCTTCGGTGGCGAATGGGCGCGCCGGTGATGGCACGACATCGATCGGCGGGTTGCCGTCGACAGAGATATGCCCCTACGATGGCCATGTTCTCTCGACGCCGTATCCTTCGACGTCAGGCGGGTCGCCGTCGACGGCGATCTATGGCTGTGAGATGGTGGCAGCGACGAAGTCGACAGGGAACAAACAGGTATCTTCCTACCTGCTGACGTCGATCTAGACTGTCTCTCCTGAGAGTGGCTTGTTGGCTGCCTAGGAAGCGAAGAGGATGATGTTTTCTGCCTCTCGTGAAGCCCATGAAGCCTGATCTTTTCTCTGTCCTTCAGAGTCCTCTTTGATATGTTCTTGCAGTGTTTGCAAGTGTAAGGGCAGTGACTCTGAGGCAAGCACACAATACAGAGAGTGTGTGGATCTGACTGGGCCTTCTTCCCACAGGAAGGGCATTTCACAAAAAGTTAAGGCATTTTTCTGTCAGGAAAAAACTTCCAAACTCAGACAATGATGTTAGATGTCGAGTAAAATAGGAAAAAACGCTGTTTTAAAGTATTTTTCTGAGAAAAACTCGGACAAACTGAGAGCTCAATGCTCCAGGATCCTCTCAGAAGAAGCCGGAAAAAAGAACTGACCTAACTGTGAACCAACTGTCACCTCTCCTTCACCCCTGAGGCATGGTGGGATACTGGAGGTGCTCAGGGTCTTAAAGGCAAGGTGCCAAAGTTTTTATGGTTCTCCTGTGTTAACCTGCATGCAGCCTATTGGCTAAGAATGCTCTAGTGTTTTTCAATGTAGTTTTTTTATCTTTTTCTCTGATGATTACTACTGCTGATTTCCCTGGGCTCAGTGGTGTGGTTTTAGTAGATATTTTTTCTCTTATTGTAATTTTGAGAACAATAAAAAAAAAAAAATCCATAGAAATAAAGCATTTTAGCCTGTTTATGATTATAGTCTGCATTGCTGTTTTACACATGTATATATGAGTTTAGTATGAAAATTTGTCTACTAAAAATGCTATATATATATTTTTCGTGCATATTTCATACTGTATATATGTGTATTTTATATATGCTCCGGGGTCCCCGCACAAGGGCGGGAATATTCAATGTTTATGACTATTGATGAGGATCCCCTGGAAGAGAAGTCAGAGTTTGGATATCTACAACTACCAACTGAATGTATGGAAGTAATTAAACAGGCAAGAAAGCCCACTACCAGACAGTGTTATGCAAACAAATTGAAAAGGTTTGTATATTTCTGTCAATCTAAACAAATTGCCCCTCTTTCATCGTCAATACAAGACATTGTAAGTTATTTGCTTCATTTAAAAAAGCAAATCTAGCCTTCTCGTCCATTAAAATACATCTCACTGCAATCTCTGCGTATTTGCAAAATATACAACACAGCTCTTGATTTAGAGTCCTTGTTATCAAAGCCTTCATGGAAGGATTAAAACGCATTATTCCACCTAGAACACCTCCAGTGCCTTTGTGGAATCTTAACATAGTACTCACACGACTCATGGGTCCACCATTTGAACCTATGCATTCCTGTCAAATTCAATACTTAACATGGAAAGTTGCCTTCCTAGTTGAAATCACTTCATTAAGAAGAGTTAGTGAAATACAAGCTTTCACTATTCAAGAACCTTTCATACAAGTACACAAACATAAAGTTGTACTTCGAACAAACCCAAAATTTCTCCCAAAGGTTATATCACCGTTTCATATCAAACAAACAGTGGAACTACCAGTCTTCTTCCCACAACCAGACTCTGTAGCAGAAAAAGCCCTGCATACATTAGACATTAACCCCTTCGCTGCCAGGCCTTTTCCCCTCCTGTGCCGAGCCTTTTTTTTGGCTATTTGTGGCAGTTCGCGCTTAGGCCCTGTAGGACGTTGGCTCTGTATGTACTATTTACAAGTAATAAATAGTGTGCACAGAGTCCAAGGGTTCTCCTTCGAGGTAAGATAGTGGCAAAAAGTGATAATTCTAATGCTCTATTTTGTGGTAGTGTGGTCGAGCAATAGGCTTATCAGAGGGTAGTGTTAAGCATTTGTTGTATACACACAGGCAATAAATGAGGAACACATACTCAAAGACAATTCCAGACCAACAGGTTTTTATATAGAAAGAAATATACTTTCTTAGCTTATTTTAAGAACCACAGGTTCAAGATTTACAAGTAATACTTAAAATGAAAGGTATTTCACTCAGGTATTCTAGGAACTTTGAATAATCACAATAGCATTTACAGTTTTGACAAAAATGCCAATAATCTATTTTAAAGGTAGAAACAATGCAAAAAATCAGCAGTTCCTGGGGGAGTTAAGTAAATGTTAAGTTCACAGGTAAGTAAAACACTTACAGGGTTCAAAGTTGGGTACAAGATAGCCTACCGTTGGGGGTTCAAGGCAACCCCAAAGTTACCACACCAGCAACACAGGGCCAGTCAGGTGCAGAGGTCAAAGTGGTGCCCAAAACACATAGGCTTCAATGGAAATAGGGGTGCCCCGGTTCCAGTCTGCCAGCAGCTAAGTACCCGCGTCCTCGGAGGGCAGACCAGGGGCGTTTTGTAGGGCATCGGGGTGGGGGGTGGGACACAAGCAGGCACAGAAAGTACACCCTCAGCGGCACAGGGGCAGCCGGGTGCAGAGTGCAAACAGGTGTCGGGTGTCTGATAGGAATCAATGGGGAGAACCCAGGGGTCTCTTCAACGATGCAGGCAGGCACAAGGGGGGGGGCTCCTCGGTGTAGCCACCACCTGGGCTAGGCAGAGGGTCGCCTGCGAGTCGCTTCTGCAGTTGCAGTGCTGGTTCCAGGTGTCGGGTTCCATGAAGCAGGCAGTCGCGGTCAGGGGGAGCCCTCTGAATTTCCTCTGCCGGCGTCGCTGTGGGGGCACAGGGGGGTCACCTCTGGCTACTCACTAGCTCGCAGTCGCCGGGGAGTCCCCCCTGTAGTGTTAGTTTTCCGCAGGTTGAGCCGGGGGCGTCAGGTGCAGAGTGGAAAGTATTGTGCTTCCGGCGGGAAACGTGTGGTCTTTAGAAGTTGCTTCTTTGTTGCAAAGAGTTGCAGTTTCTGGAACAGGGCCGCTGTTCTCAGGAGTTTCTTGGTCCTTTAGATGCAGGGTAGTCCTCTGAGGCTTCAGAGGTCGCTGGACCCTGTTGGCTGCGTCACTGTTGCAGTTTTCTTCCAAGTGCATGATGCCAAGTTATGATTTGAAAGTGTGCTGAGGCCTGCTAACCAGGCCCCAGCACCAGTGTTCTTTCCCTAACCTGTACCTTTGTTTCCGCAATTGGCACACCCTGGCATCCAGGTAAGTCCCTTGTAACTGGTACCCCTGGTACCAAGGGCCCTGATGCCAGGGAAGGTCTCTAAGGGCTGCAGCATGTCTTATGCCACCCTGGAGACCCCCCACTCAGCAAAGACGCACTGCTTGCCAGCTTGTGTGTGCTGGTAGGGAGAAAACAAGTAAGTCGACATGGTACTCCCCTCAGGGTGCCATGCCAACCTCACACTGCCTATGGCATAGATAAGTCACCCCTCTAGCAGGCCTTACAGCCCTAAGGCAGGGTGCACTATACCATAGGTGAGAGCATAAGTGCATGAGCACTATGCCCCTACAGTGTCTAAGCAAAACCTTAGACCTGTAAGTGCAGGGTAGCCATAAGAGTATATGGTCTGGGAGTCTGTCAAACACGAACTCCACAGCACCATAATGGCTACACTGAAAACTGTGAGGTTTGGTATCAAACTTCTCAGCACAATAAATGCACACTGATGCCAGTGTACATTTTATTGTAACATACACCCCAGAGGGCACCTTAGAGGTGCCCCCGGAAACCTTAACCGACTTCCAGTGTGGGCTGACTAGTTTTAGCAGCCTGCCACACCCCAGACATGTTGCTGGCCACATGGGGAGAGTGCCTTTGTCACTCTGTGGCTAGTAACAAAGCCTGTACTGGGTGGAGGTGCTTCTCACCTCCCCCTGCAGGAACTGGAACACCTGGCGGTGAGCCTCAAAGGCTCACCCCCTTTGTTACAGCACCCCAGGGCACTCCAGCTAGTGGAGTTGCCCGCCCCCTCCAGCCACGGCCCCACTGAGAAAAACAAGGAGTCACTGGCCAGTCAGGAAAGCCCCTAAGGTGTCCTGAGCTGAGGTGACACTGACTTTTAGAAATACTCCATCTTGCAGATGGAGTATTACCCCAATAGGATTAGGGATGTGCCCCCCCCCCTCAGGGAGGGGGCACAAAGAGGGTGTAGCCACCCTCAGGACTAGTAGCCATTGGCTACTAACCCCCACGACCTAAACACACCCCTAAATCGAGTATTTAGGGTCTCCCAGAACACAGCAAGATAGATTCCTGCAACCTAAGACGAAGAAGGACTGCTGAGCTGAAAACCTGCAGAGAAGACGGAGACACCAACTGCTTTGGCCCCAGCTCTACCGGCCTGTCTCCCCACTTCTAAAGACCTGCTCCAGTGACGCATTCCACAGGATCCAGCGACCTCTGAAGCCTCAGAGGACTACCCTGCATATAGAAGGACCAAGAACTCCAGAGGACAGCGGCTCTGTTCCCCAAAGGCCTCAACTTTGCAACAAAGAAGCAACTTTAAACAACACATGTTTCCCGCCGGAAGCGTGAGACTTTGCACTCTGCACCCGACGCCCCCGGCTCGACTTGTGGAGAACAAACACCACAGGGAGGACTCCCCAGCGACTACGAGACCGTGAGTAGCCAGAATTGACCTCCCTGAGCACCCACAGCGACGCCTGCAGAGGAAATCCAGAGGCTCCCCCTGACTGCGACTGCCTGCTTCAAAGACCTGACGCCTGGTAAAGACAGTGCACCCGCAGCCCCCAGGATCCGACCTCCAGTGCAGGAGCGACCCCCAGGTGGCCCTCTCCCTTGGCCAGGTGGTGGCTACCCTGAGGAGCCCCCCCCTTGCCTGCATCGCTGAAGAGATCCCTTGGTCTCCCATTGAAATCTATTGCAAACCCGACACCTGTTTGCACACTGCACCCGGCCGCCCCCGTGCCGCTGAGGGTGTACTTTTTGTGCTGACTTGTGTGTCCCACGCTGCACTACAAAACCCCCCTGGTCTGCCCTCCGAAGACGCGGGAACTTACCTGCTGGCAGACTGGAACCGGGGCACCCCCTTCTCCATTGAAGCCTATGCGTTTTGGGCACCTCTTTGACCTCTGCACCTGACCGGCCATGCGCTGCTGGTGTGGTAACTTTGGGGTTGCCCTGAACCCCCAACGGTGGGCGGCCGATGCCCCAACTTTGAGACTTGGAAGTGTTTTACTTACCTTCAAAACTAACCTTTACTTACCTCCCCAGGAACTGTTGATTTTTGCATGGTGTCCACTTTTGAAATAGTTTACTGCCATTTTCCAAAGAGTGTACACGATATTGTGTTCATTCAAAGTTCCTAAAGTATCTAAGTGAAGTACCTTACATTTAAAGTATTAATTGTAAATCTTGAACCTGTGGTTCTTCAAATAAACTAAGAAAATATATTTTTCAATATAAAAACCTACTTGCCTGGAGTAAGTGCGTGTTCCTCATTTATTGCCTGTGTATGTACAACCAATGCTTAACACTACCCTCTGATAAGCCTACTGCTAGACCACACTACCACAAAATAGAACATTAGAATGATCTATTTTTACCACTATCTTACCTCTAAGGGGAACCCTTGGAATCTGTGCACACTATTTCTTACTTTGAAATAGTATACACAGAGCCTACTTCCTACAATTGCACACTGGCATCAGTGTGCATTTATTGTGCTGAGAAGTTTGGTACCAAACTTCCCGGTTTTCAGTGTAGCCACTATGGTGCTGTGGAGTTCGTGTTTGACAAACTCCCAGACCATATACTCTTATGGCTACCCTGCACTTACGTCTAAGGTTTTGCTTAGACACTGTAGGGGCATAGTGCTCATGCACATATGCCCTCACCTGTGGTATAGTGCACCCTGCCTTAGAGCTGTAAGGCCTGCTAGAGGGGTGACTTACCTATGCCACAGGCAGTGTGAGGTTGGCATGGCACTCTGAGGGGAGTGCCATGTCGACTTAGTCATTTTCTCCCCACCAGCACACACAAGCTGTGAGGGAGTGTGCATGTGCTGAGTGAGGGGTCCCCAGGGTGCCATTCCTCACAGTAGGATTCTGTGGCGACGATTTCTCACCACCTTCTTCCTCTTCCCCAGCTGTTAAAACGTCATCTCCACGGGGAGCAGCTAACACAGAATGCGGAGTCATCCTAGGAGTAACTAGAGGTGGAGGTAAGCTCCTTGGCTTAACAGGAGAAGTTGGAGGTGGCGGTTGATTCTCTGCTGTAGCTGGGAACCTGCTCCTATAATCCTGCAACATTGACTGCAAGTCCTGGATCAAGGAGGCAGGCATCTCTCTTGGTTGAGGCGGCGGTTGATAATAGTGCCCTTGATGGGAGTAATAAGGCTGATATTGATCATACTCATCATCATCATCCTCTTCCTGGTATTTGACATGCAACTGGGATGGGCTGTGCGCATCCCAATTGGACACTCATCCGACTCCTCCCAGTCCAGCAGATGACTAGGTAATTAAGTTGTCACCTTACTTGGTGAAGTATCTGTAGGACAGATTGTCAATCTGGACATTGCTGTGATTTGAACTATGGCTTGAAGATCATGAGACCCAGAAGAAGTAGGAATAGCCTCCATCTGACTCACAGCCACCATTGGCATCGTCAATGGTGTAGACGACGATGGTCCAGTCGACGGCAATGCCATAGTGGATGATCTTTCCATCAATAACTGTCTTGTCGACGGTGGTGTAGTCGACAGTGGCCTCGTCGACCGTGATGCAGCCGACGGAGCTCTCGTCAGCAGTGTTGGCGTCGATGGGGCTTTGATAGACTATGTTGTCAGCGACGATTTTCTCGTCGACTAAGGCGTCAATGTTGACTTCAGCAACGCAGTTTTTTCTGGAGGCTTCGTCGACAGAGGTTTAATAGAAGTAATAGGAGCCTTTTGCACAGACCTCGACGTAGTCGTCGCCGACGATGGTCTGGTCGACGAGGTGGTGGAGACGGTAGTGACGACGACGACGGTGCACACATCTGTCGTCAACGGTGGTGTCGTCGTTGACTTGATTTTGATGGATACCTTTCTAGAGGTAGAAGGCTCAGACGAAGGAGAACGGTGAGACGACTCCTTCTTTCGTCGAGGAGAGGATGGCTCAGATTAAATTGAGCCGTGTAAGACTTTTGCACCTTCCTTATGATGCATTTTTTGCCCCTTTCTGGATCTTTCCGCCTGGCCCAGGTCCTCAGATTTGGACCTTTTATGTGGCCTTTCTGACTCACTCTCCTCACCTGAAGTACAGGATTTTGCCTGTAGCCATGTCAAGAGTCTACCCTCACGGTCCCTGGGGTTTTTTGTAGAGAAAGTACGGCATATCTTGCAGTCTTTCACCTGGTGTTCTAGGTAGAGGCATTATAAGAGGTTTTTATGTGGTTAATCCACATGGAGCCTTTTCTTGCCACAGGTCTTACAAGGGCGGAAAAGGCCTTTTCTAGAAGAATCGGACATCCTTTAGAGGTTTTTTTTTAGAGAAACTCTTCTGAAGAAGTATTAAAAAAAAAAAAAGGAGCAGAGTTCAGGGAGACGCCCTTCACGCGACGTGTGGTAGAAAATCTGAGGGAAATAGCCTCTTTGGAGAGTGTTCTAGAGGGTGCTGGTGCCTGATTAGCCAGCAGCCAGGTTTGGGTCCTTTTCACAAAAGGACTTAGATAGGCTATATGAGTGGTTTGGGTTACCATTATAGCCTATAGGAAAAAAAAAATTGTTTGTTCATTATTGCTTTTCATGTACTGTGGGACTCCCACTTCGACAACGGCGATGATTCAAGCATGTGAATTTATGAAGGATCCAATACTGGATAACGCTGACTACACAACTAGCCATAATGTGATAAAACTCCATGCCCATTAGAATTCCGGCACCCTCCTTTGCCTGCCTCCCCCCCATCCCAAAGCCTGGATACTGTACACTCACCAGATTGCATCCTCACCGGACCTCTAAGGTCTGAGGGGTTCAGACGGGTGAGCACCCCATATGCACGCTGGGGGGACACTTTGAAAATTGCTTGGGGAGCATCGGCCCCAGATTGCCCGCTCTCCCCCTCCAGTATTACCCTCGGGGACCAGTATCACAACTGGGTGACTTGCCGGGGATGCCCTCTACCCTGAATCATACATACCAGACACATTATATAGTTCTTACCTTCACCAGATGTGTTCTCTTTCCCTGTATTACCTCTATAAGGGCCTTATAGTAAATGAAGCTGTGTGACTACATTGTGCACAGTGGTTGATAATATGGGATTATGACATACAACAGAGACAACTCAAATAAAGGATCACTGTATTCCTATTACAGCATTGTTAAGTCACCCTATTAAGTATACAGGGGATGGCCATCTTTGATTAAGATGTCAAATTATTAGCTGATATTGAAAATGTCACTTACCCAGTGTACATCTGTTCGTGGCATTAGTCGCTGCAGATTCACATGTTTGGCACAGTCCGCTGCCTGGTGTTGGGCTCAGAGTATTACAAGTTGTTTTTCTTCGAAGAAGTCTTTTTGGTCACGGGACCGAAGGACTCCTCCCTCCTCGGCTCCATTGCGCATGGGCGTCGACTCCATCTTAGATTGTTTTCCCCGCAGAGGGTGAGGATGGAGTTGTTTGGTATAAATAGTGCCCATGCAATGGAGTGAATATGTATGTACGTTAAGAGTTTCTAATAATTATTTACAAATGTTCAGATGTTTAAGATTTATGATCTACTTCTAAACGGCTACAGGCTTCCCGGGGAGGTGGGAGGGTACATGTGAATCTGCAGCGACTAATGCCACGAACAGATGTACACTGGGTAAGTGACATTTTCAGTTCGATGGCATATGTTGCTGCAGATACACATGTTTGGCATAGACTATAAAGCAGTTACCTCCCCTAAAAGCGGTGGTTTAGCCTGTAGGAGTTGAAGTAGTTTGGAATAATGTTCTTAGTACAGCTTGGCCCACTGTAGCTTGTTGTGCATTTAGTACGTCTACACAGTAGTGTTTAGTAAACGTATGAGGCGTAGACCAGGTTGCAGCCTTACATATTTCGCTCATAGGAATGTTTCCTAGAAAGGCCATTGTAGCACCTTTCTTTCTGGTTGAGTGTGCCTTTGGTGTAATAGGCAATTCTCTTTTGGCTTTAAGATAGCATGTTTGAATGCATCTGACTATCCATCTAGCAATGCCTTGTTTAGAGATTGGATTTCCTATGTGTGGTTTTTGAAAAGCTATGAACAGTTGTTTTGTTTTCCTGATTAGCTTTGTTCTGTCAATGTAATACATTAATGCTCTTTTGATGTCTAATGTATGTAGTGCCCTTTCAGCCACAGAATTTGGTTGTGGGAAGAACACTGGCAATTCTACTGTTTGATTTAAATGGAATGGTGAGATTACTTTTGGCAGAAATTTTGGATTTGTTCTGAGAACTATTTTATTGTTGTGTATTTGAATAAATGGTTCTTGTATGGTAAATGCCTGTATTTCACTTACTCTTCTGAGGGATGTGATTGCAATGAGAAATGCGACCTTCCAGGTTAGATATTGCATTTCACAGGAATGCATGGGTTCGAAAGGGGGACCCATGAGTCTTGTTAAGACGATGTTAAGATTCCATGAAGGAACTGGTGGTGTTCTTGGTGGTATAATTCTTTTTAGCCCTTCCATGAATGCTTTAATAACTGGTATTCTAAATAGAGACGATGAATGAGTAGTTTGTAGGTAAGCAGATATAGCTGCGAGGTGTATTTTTATAGATGAAAAAGCGAGATTTGCTTTTTGCAAATGTAGTAAGTATCCTACTATGTCTTTAGTAGAGGCATGTACTGGTTGTATTTGATTGGCATGGCAGTAGTAAACAAATCTTTTCCACTTAGATGCATAGCAGTGTCTAGTGGAAGGTTTTCTAGCTTGTTTTATGACCTCCATGCATTCTTGTGTGAGGTCTAAGTGTCCGAATTCTAGGATTTCAGGAGCCAAATTGCCAGATTCAATGATGCTGGGTTTGGATGCCTGATCTGTTGTTTGTGTTGTGTTAACAGATCTGGCCTGTTGGGTAGTTTGACATGCGGTACTAGTGAAAGGTCTAGTAGAGTTGTATATCAAGGTTGTCTTGCCCATGTGGGTGCTATTAGTATGAGTTTGAGTTGGTTTTGACTCAACTTGTTTACTAGATATGGAAGGAGAGGGAGAGGGGGAAAAGCGTACGCAAATATCCCTGACCAACTCATCCATAGAGCATTGCCTTGTGATTCGCGGTGTGGGTACCTGGATGCGAAGTTTTGGCATTTTGAGTTTTCTTTTGTTGCGAACAAATCTATCTGGGGTGTTCCCCAAATTTGAAAGTACTTGTTCAGAACTTGGGGGTGAATTTCCCATTCGTGGACTTGTTGGTGGTCTCGCGAAAGGTTGTCTGCTAGTTGGTTTTGTATTCCTGGGATAAATTGTGCTATTAGGCGAATGTTGTTGTGAATCGCCCACTGCCAAATTTTTTGTTAGGAGGCACAATTGTGTTGAGTGTGTTCCTCCTTGTTTGTTTAAATAATACATTGTTGTCATGTTGTCTGTTTTGACAAGAATGGATTTGTGTGTTATTATGGGTTGGAAAGCTTTTAACGCTAGAAATACTGCTAACAGTTCTAGGTAATTGATATGAAATTTTGTTTCGTGTATATCCCATTGTCCTTGAATGCTGTGGTGATTGAGGTGTGCTCCCCACCCTGTCATGGAAGCATCTGTTGTTATAACGTATTGAGGCACTGGGTCTTGAAATGTCCGCCCTTTGTTTAAATTTTTGCTGTTCCACCATAGAAGCGAGAGGTATGTTTGGCGGTCTACCAACACCAGATTTTGAAGTTGACCCTGTGCCTGTGACCATTGTGATGCTAGACACTGTTGTAAGGGTCGCATGTGTAGTCTTGCGTTTGGGACAATGGCTATGCATGATGACATCATGCCTAGAAGTTTTAGCACATGTTTTGCTTGTATCTTTTGGTTTGGAAACATAGCACTTATTACCTTGTGGAATGCCTGCACTTTTTGTGGACTTGGAGTGGCAATTCCTTTTGATGTGTTGATGGTTGCTCCTAGATATTGTTGTGTTTGACACGGTTCTAGGTGTGATTTTGTATAGTTGATGGAAAACCCCAGTTTGTGAAGGGTTTGTATGACAAATGTGGTGTCGTTTGCGCATTTTTTTACTGTGTTGGTCTTGATTAGCCAATCGTCTAGGTAAGGGAACACATGTATCTGTTGTCTCCTGATGTGTGCTGCTACTACTGCTAGACATTTTGTGAACACTCTTGGTGCAGTTGTTATTCCGAATGGCAACACCTTGAATTGGTAATGTATTCCTTTGAATACGAACCGTAGGTACTTTCTGTGAGAAGGGTGTATTGGTTTATGAAAGTACGCATCCTTTAGGTCTAATGTGGTCATGTAATCTTGCTGTTTGAGCAGTGGAATGATGTCTTGTAGTGTGACCATGTGAAAATGGTCCGATATGATGTAGGTATTTAGTGTCCTGAGATCTAATATTGGTCTTAATGTTTTGTCTTTTTTTGGAATTAGAAAGTACAGGGAGTAAACTCCTGTGTTTTTTTGTTGTACTGGTACTAACTCTATTGCATCCTTTTGCAGTAGTGCTTGAACTTCTAGTCCTAAAAGTTCTAAATGTTGTGGTGACATTTTGCGTGTTTTGGGGGGGATGTTTGGTGGGAAGTTGTGGAATTCTATGCAATAGCCATGTTGGATTATTGCTAATACCCAATTGTCTGTTGTAATCTGTTGCCAAGATTGGTAGAATTGGCTTAGTCTTCCCCCCACTGGTGTTGAGTGAAGGGGTTGCGTGACTTGAAAGTCACTGTTTAGGTGGAGGTGTTTTTGGAGTCTGGAATCTTCCCCTACTCCTTGGGAATTGACCCCCCCGATATCCCCTGAAACCTCCCCTTTGGAAGGAACCCTGATATGGTGTGGTTCTTGTTTGTTGGCTGGTGGTGTCTGTGGGTTGGCCACGAAACCCCCCTCTAAATGGAGTTTTTCTGAAAGAGCCTCTGCTCTGCGGGGAGTAGAGTGCGCCCATGGCCTTGGCCGTGTCTGTGTCCTTTTTAAGTTTTTCAATGGCTGTATCCACTTCAGAGCCAAAAAGTTGTTTCTCGTTGAAGGGCATATTAGGACAGCCTGCTGGATTTCAGGTTTGAAGCCTGAAGTGCGTAGCCAAGCGTGTCTCCTTATGGTGACAGCAGTGTTGACTGTTCTTGCTGCAGTATCGGCTGCGTCTAGTGAAGAGCGGATTTGATTGTTTGAGATCGTTTGTCCCTCTTCCACTATTTGCTGCGCCCTTTTTTGGTATTCCTGGGGAAGATGGTCTACGAGAAGTTGCATCTCGTCCCAGTGTGCGCGGTCATATCTGGCCAGCAGCGCTTGTGAATTTGCGATGCGCCACTGGTTGGCTGCCTGTGATGCTACTCTTTTCCCTGCCGCATCAAATTTTCGTCTTTCTTTGTCCGGAGGTGGGGCGTCGCCAGATGTATGTGAATTTGCTCTCTTGCGAGCTGCCCCTACTACCACGGAGTCAGGTGGTAACTGCGAAGTAATAAACATTGGGTCTGTGGGTGGTGGTTTGTATTTCTTATCCACCCTTGGGGTGATGGCTCTTGATTTTACGGGCTCTTCAAAAATTTGTTTTGCGTGCCGTAACATCCCTGGTAGCATTGGGAGACATTGATATTGGCTGTGTGTAGCCGAGAGGGTGTTAAATAAAAAATCATCCTCTATAGGATCGGAATGCAGTTGGACATTGTGGAATTCTGCTGCCCTAGCCATCAGTTGCGAGTATGAGGTACTGTCCTCTGGCGGTGACGGCTTTGTGGGGTATGACTCGGGATCATTGTCCGGCACTGGGGTGTCATACAGGTCCCAAGCGTCTTGATCCTGATCGTCATGACTTATGGTAGTTTGCGCTGGTGAGTGCATTTGTGGCGGTGTTTGTGCCGGCGATGCCTGTGGTGGAGAGGGCGGAGGCGTGACTTTTTTAACCACTTTGGCTTGTGGTTGTGCGTCATCCTTTGGAAGTCCGATCCTTCTTTTCCTCATGATTGGGGGAAGGGTTGATATCTTCCCTGTGTCGTGCTGGATGTACAGTCTCTTTTGTGTGTAGTCCGATTCTACACTTTGGAGCTCTTGTCCAAATCTGTGCATTTGGCCACTTATTCCTTGTTCCTCTGAGTAGGATGAAGGTGTGGTATTTTTCGGCGCCGAGAGAGAATCTTTTTTCGGTTTCGGCACCGACAGAATTTTTGTTCCTTTCGGCATGGATTCTCGGTGCCGATGTTTTTCGGTGCCGGTATCTTCTTTTTGTCTCTCGGAGCCGCTTTCTCGGCTCCGAGGTTGCTCCATGGCGGTCCCTCGACCGGAGTCGGGTGTCTTCGCTATGGGCGTGCCCTTTTTCGGCGCCTTCGACGGGTCGCCTGTTTTATGGGTCGAGCCATGGCCTGTTGGCAGTGGCGTCCCCTGGGCTTTCGGTTTGTCGATGGATTTACTTTTCGACGTCTTACTCACAGTTTGTTGCTGTTGTTCGACGTCGGAGTCTCCGGATTCTGATTCCGGAACCGAGAATGTTTCCTCTTCCTCGTCGAAACGTTGTTTTGTCGACGTGGACGCCATTTGTTGACGCCTGGCTCTTCGGTCCCGGAGTGTTTTTCTGGACCGGAAGGCTCGACAGGCTTCACAGGTATCCTCCTTGTGCTCGGGGGACAAGCACAAGTTACAGACCAAGTGCTGATCTGGATAAGGATACTTACTGTGACATTTTGGGCAGAAACGAAACGGGGTCCGTTCCATCGGCTTCGATGTCGCACGCGGTCGGGCCGACCAGGCCCCGATGGGGGATCGAAACTACCCCAAAGTCTTCCGATGATCGGTGTCGATGTACCTAACTATCCCGATACCGAACGGAACAATACCGACGCTTTCTTCCGAGATTCTGACTAACTTTCCGAACCGAAACACGGAGCGAAAAGGAAGACGTCCGAACCCGACAGCGGAAAAAAACAATCTAAGATGGAGTCGACGCCCATGCGCAATGGAGCCGAGGAGGGAGGAGTCCTTCGGTCCCGTGACCAAAAAGACTTCTTCGAAGAAAAACAACTTGTAATACTCCGAGCCCAACACCAGGCAGCGGACTGTGCCAAACATGTGTATCTGCAGCAACATATGCCATCGAACATGATGTTATGTATCCTGTCACGGCTAAGGATGCTTTTGTGACTGCCATTATTCTTACTGGCTATTGACCTTGTACTGTTGAAAATTAATAAAAAATATATTTTAAAAATAAGTTATGACCAGTTAAGAGTAAATGTTCAGATCCCGTACCTGTCTCTTCAGCTTACGTTCCTTCTGAGACCCATAGTATGTAAGTATCTTAAAGCTCGGACACCACCGTTTCAACTCCATCTCCCAATTGAGCATCACACTCGTAGGAACAATAATAAGATGAGGGCCCCAATTTCCTGTTTGGAACAAAAATGTTATTCAGCTAATGAAAATATAATTTGTAATATTAATATTGAAATATTTCACCCATTTAAGCTGTGCATTCCTAACTTATAGCATTTATTAAGTGGTTTATACTACTGTAAGATGAGACCAAGTGCAGTACACCACAAATCACTAAAAAACAAACAACTTTTTAACAACCAATATTAATTTATTTATGCAGGGCATTCATACAGTTCACTGTTACAACATATAAGTGTTTGTCTGCGCTGTAAAGCTTTTTTTTCATGATTGTTCCAAACTTCTTTGCAGACTTCAGTAGGAAATACAATAGAGGTAATTTATATCACTTTGCTGTCAGTCTACAGCAGTGTCATCTCAATTGAACACCCTAACTTAGGCCACAGTCCCTAATGCCCTCCCATCAAAGGCTAAGAAATTAATTGTGGTGTTTCAAAGACAGTCGCCAACCACATAAAGCACTCCTAAAGCTGTAGTGACTTGAGTTTCCCCATCCATTTTTCCACGCCACTGAAGCAGCAGCAGAAAATTAAAACCTTATACTGTTTGTCCATAATCAATAAAACGGGCAGGCCGGAGAAATTGGTGTGGAATCTTAGGGTACATTCAAAACCCACCAAGAAGTTTGTTACTGAAGGTAAACAATGTTTTCTTTGGCTGAATACTTATACCTTCAGTTTCCTCATCTCTTGATTATAATACCAAGCAAATACCCAATTACATAATGGAGGGCCTTGATGGCTGGTCGTAACAATAAGTCCTGCAGCACAAATTACGAGAAATGCCCATCCCCGCCTCACCTCTTAATGTAGACAACAGAGCTTTGTGAAACCATGAAGGGATGACCCTGTAGCTACGCGACACTGGAAGCACCTGTAGACGAAATTTGCAAAGGCAGATTTTTATGTCTTGGTTCCTGTGAAGAACGCCCTAAAGCCCTTCAGTTTTTCTTTTAGAACCATGGCGTAACAGATTTGATGTACAATTTAGTAACCCTATGTAGGAAGCTGCCCTGATGTGTAGTGGGTATCTATGGTACTTGCACCTTATAACAGGTCCAGATATCCCCTCTCAGTTAAGTGAAGGCAGTGTCTAGAAGCCCGGCTCTCTAGAGGTAGCTGTGGACGAGCAGCCAAGGCTCATCCAGGCAACATGAAAAGCTTGTGCAATACCACTGTAGTCACACAGAACTTACACACATGAAAGAAAACACTCAGTTGCACAAAAATAAAGGTACTTTATTTTTGGAACACAATACCACAAAATACTAGAAGAGTAACGCTCAATAGGAGTTAAGTAATACAATAACTATATACACACAAGTAATCAGAAATAGACATAGAAAAGGTTAAAAATAGCACAAATAGCAAAAAATATAGCGACCATAGGGGGAGCATAAACTAAAATAAGCATTTGCAACATAACCGGTCTCGCATTTGCTCAAGTTAGAGCTATTAGCGATGTAAACTTCTAAACAAGAACAATCGCGCTATGTAAAACCCAGCGCGATTGCGCTGCGTGGAAAATAAAAAGATAAAGTAGAGCAGAAACCAGGCTGAAAACATGGAGCCTCGTATGTTTTCAGTAGTTGGCCGGTGCACTCGAGGAGTGCTATACATTGGAAAAGGTATGACGTATGCATGCCCTTCACTAATAAAAACAAGCTGATTTTAAAAGGCAAGCCCACAAACCAATTAACGTGACTGGAGTAACATAGGCGAAGTTAAAAGTCCAAGGAGAGATTACAACAGGGACGGAGCTCTTGTGCACTCGGCCCTAAACATGGATTGCGAACACAGAATCCCCGCCTAGGTAAGTGGAATGTGTAGAGGGGAGCAGGGAGTACTAGGAAACCACAGAGGCCCAGCGACCAGGAAAGCAGGAGTAAAATCAGTGGAATTTCCCCCAACCACCCAAAAGGAGGAAAAAGAAGAAGACACCAAGACAAGACTGCAAGAAACCAGTGACAGATTCCTGAAGAAAAAAAAACATGTGGAGAGAAGGGACCAAGTCCAAGAGTCACAGTGGACTCCAGGAGGAGTAGGAGTAACTACCCACCCAGCTGAACTTGCAGGAGTTGGCTGACGGTGAAGAAGAACAGGTCAGCACTGGAGCCGGAGAAGCGTTCCTGATGGATTCAGAAGATGTCCCATGCTGGAGTGAAGATTGCAGATGGGTGTCGTGCAGGAATTCCACCAATGAGCCTTGGCAAAGGCAAACTCGCAGATAGTGGAAAAGAAGTACTGATGATGACAAGCAAATCTCTGGAGGAGAATTCAGGAGGGGGAGTTACAGGGGACTCTCAGCATTGCAGAGAGCCCACAGGAGCAGAGGCAGCACCCACAGGAGTCCCACAGGACGGGTACACAGAACTTGCAGTAGGACTACAGAAAAGGATCCCAAGCAGCAGGAGAATCATGCCGAGGGCTGAGCATCGCAGGAAGGATTGCTGGGAACGGGAGCTGCACGTAGCCAGAAGATCCCTTGGAGGAGATACAAACAAGCCTTGGCAGCTTCAACAGACGCGGTGCATGGGAGTACTGTCCTGCGTGGGAAGGCAAAGGCTTACTTCCACCAAAGTTGGACATCTGACAGAGAAGACCAAGAGAACTACTCCGGACCGCCAACAGTAATGCAGGATCCACACAGCCGCTCGTCGTTACACCAGGTGTCTATGGGTGCAGGGGAGTGACTCCTTCACTCCAAGGGAGATTCCTTCTACTTGTGTAGGTTAAAGAGTTGCTATCTCCAGATGATGCACGGCCTGGGAAATGATGCACAGCTGGCAGGAGTAGTAGAAACAATGCTGCAGAATAGTCTTCTTCGTTGTAGCAGCGTTGTTGGTTCCTGGAGTGTACAGTCGTAGTTCCAGTGGCCAGAAGCCAAAGTGGAGGTTGCAGAGGAATCCTGCTGAAGTCTTGCAACCCGAATCTGAGGACACACCCAGAGAGAGAACCTAAATAGCCATGAAAGAGGGATTGGTCAGCTAACCAGGTAAGCACCTATCAGGAGTGAGATCTGACGTTACATTCCTGGACTGGCCACTCAGATGCTCCCAGAGTTCCCTGCCAACAAGATGGCAGAACCCAGAGACCCTATGAGCACCACACTGGGGTGGTAATGGACAAGGGAGTGGTCACTCCCCTTTCCATTGTTCAGTTCAGAACCAGAGGAGGGAATGGGGGTCCCTGAACCGGTGTGGACTGGTCTATGCACAGAGGGCACCAAATGTGCCCTACAAAGCATACCAGAGGCTTGGGGAGGCTACCCACCAGTCACACCTATTTCCAAAGGGAGAGGGTGTTACCTCTCTCTCTCAAAGGAAATCCTTTGTTCTGCCTTTCTGGGCTTGACCAGATGAAGCAGTAGGAGGGCAGAAACCTGTCTGAGGGGTGGCAGCAGCTTGGGCTGCCCAGAAAACTCTTTAAGACTGGTGGAAGCAATGCTGGGGGTCCTCTAAGGAGCCCCCAGAGAGTGCATGGAATCCTACTTCCAATACTTGCAACAGTATTTGGGTATGATTCCGACATTTGATACCAAACGTGCACAGGTTCGGAGTTACCATTGTGTAGCTGGACAAAGGTAGTGACCTATCATGGGAAGTTGGCTCTGTATATACTATCTCAAAGTAAGAGATAGTGTGCACAGACTCCAAGGGTTCCCCTTAGAGGTAAGAGTGGCAAAATTAGATAATTCTTATGCTCTATTTTGTAGTAGTGTGGTCGAGCAGTAGGCTTATGAGAGGGTAGTGTTAAGCATTTGTTGTACACATACACCAGCAATAAATGAGGAACACACACTGAAAGACTAAACTCCAGTGCCCTTTTGATGTCTAATATATGTAAGGCTCTTTCGGCTACGGAGTCTGGTTGTGGAAAAAAGAGTGGGAGTTCCACTGTTTGGTTTAGGTGGAACGGTGATATAACTTTTGGTAAAAATCTGGGATTTGTGCGTAGAACCACTTTATGTTTGTGTATTTGTATAAAGGGTTCTTGTATAGTAAATGCTTGTATTTCACTTACTCTTCAAAGAGATGTGATAGCTATTAGGAAGGCTACTTTCCAGGTTAAGTATTGCATATCACAAGAGTGCATGGGTTCAAATGGTGGACCCATGAGTCGTGTTAATACAATATTGAGGTTCCATGAGGGAACTGGTTGTGTTCTTGGGGGTATGATTCTCTTTAGACCCTCCATAAAAGCTTTGATGACTGTGATTCTAAAGAGTGATATTGAATGTGTAATCTGCAGATAGGCAGATATTGCTTTGAGATGTATTTTAATGGACGAAAAAGCTAGATTTGATTTTTGTAAGTGTAATAAGTAGCTTACTATGTTTTTTGCGGACGCATGTAGTGGTTGAATTTGATTATTATGGCAGTAATAAACAAATCTTTTCCATTTATTTGCATAACAATGTCTTGTAGTAGGGTTTCGTGCTTGTTTAATGACCTCCATACATTCTTGTGTAAGGTCTAAATGTCCAAATTCTAAGATTTCAGGAGCCAGATTGCTAGATTGAGCGATGCTGGATTCGGCTGTTTGATCTGCTGTTTGTGTTGAGTTAACAGATCTGGTCTGTTTGGTAGTTTGATATGAGGTACTACTGACAGATCTAGTAGTGTTGTGTACCATGGTTGGCGAGCCCAAGTTGGTGCTATTAGTATTAGTTTGTTTTGACTCAATTTGTTTACTAGATACGGGAGGAGTGGGAGAGGGGGAAAAGCGTAAGCAAATATCCCTGACCAACTCATCCATAACGCATTGCCCTTGGAGTGTGAGTGCGGATATCTGGACGCAAAGTTTTGGCATTTTGCGTTTTCTTTTGTTGCGAATAGGTCTATTCGTGGTGTTCCCCAGCATTGAAAGTAAGTTTAAAGTATCTGGGGATGAATTTCCCACTCGTGGGTTTGTTGGTGATCTCGACTGAGATTGTCGGCTAACTAGTTTTGAATTCCTGGGATGTATTGTGCTATTAGGCAAATGTGATTGTGAATCACTGTAGGAGGCTGGACTGGCTTGTAGTGAGTACCAAGGGGTACTTGCACCTTGCACCAGGCCCAGTTATCCCTTATTAGTGTATAGGGCGTCTAGCAGCTTAGGCTGATAGATAATGGTAGCTTAGCAGAGCAGCTTAGGCTGAACTAGGAGACGTGTGAAGCTACTACAGTACCACTTAGTGTCATATGCACAATATCATAAGAAAACACAATACACAGTTATACTAAAAATAAAGGTACTTTATTTTTATGACAATATGCCAAAGTATCTTAGAGTGTACCCTCAGTGAGAGGATAGGAAATATACACAAGATCTATATACACAATAGCAAAAATATGCAGTATAGTCTTAGAAAACAGTGCAAACAATGTATAGTTACAATAGGATGCAATGGGGAAACATAGGGATAGGGGCAACACAAACCATATACTCCAAAAGTGGAATGCGAACCACGAATGGACCCCAAACCTATGTGACCTTGTAGAGGGTCGCTGGGACTATTAGAAAATAGTGAGAGTTAGAAAAATAACCCTCCCCAAGACCCTGAAAAGTGAGTGCAAAGTGCACCAAAGTTCCCCTAAGGACAAAGAAGTCGTGTTAGAGGAATAATGCAGGAAAGACACAAACCAACAATGCAACAACTATGGATTTCCAATCTAGGGTACCTGTGGAACAAGGGGACCAAGTCCAAAAGTCACAAGCAAGTCGGAGATGGGCAAATGCCCAGGAAATGCCAGCTGCGGGTGCAAAGAAGCTTCTACTGGACAGAAGAAGCTGAGGTTTCTGCAGGAACGAAAAGGGCTAGAGACTTCCCCTTTGGTGGACGGATCCCTCTCGCCGTGGAGAGTCGTGCAGAAGTGTTTTCCCGCCGAAAGAACGCCAACAAGCCTTGCTAGTTGCAAATCGTGCGGTTAGCGTTTTTGGACGCTGCTGTGGCCCTGGAGGGACCAGGAGGTCGCAAATTGGACCAGGAGAGAGAGGGGACGTCGAGCAAGACAGGGAGCCCTCTCAGCAGCAGGTAGCACCCGGAGAAGTGCCAGAAACAGGCACTACGAGGATGCGTGAAACGGTGCTCACCCGAAGTCGCACAAAGGAGTCCCACGTCGCCGGAGACCAACTTAGAAAGTCGTGCAATGCAGGTTAGAGTGCCGTGGACCCAGGCTTGGCTGTGCACAAAGGATTTCCGCCGGAAGTGCACAGTGGCCGGAGTAGCTGCAAAAGTCGCGGTTCCCAGCAATGCAGCCCAGCGAGGTGAGGCAAGGACTTACCTCCACCAAACTTGGACTGAAGAGTCACTGGACTGTGGGGGTCACTTGGACAGAGTCCCTGGATTCGAGGGACCTCGCTCGTCGTGCTGAGAGGAGACCCAAGGGACCGGTAATGCAGCTTTTTGGTGCCTGCGGTTGCAGGGGGAAGATTCCGTCGACCCACGGGAGATTTCTTCAGAGCTTCTGGTGCAGAGAGGAGGCAGACTACCCCCACAGCATGCACAAGCAGGAAAACAGTCGAGAAGGCGGCAGGATCAGCGTTACAGAGTTGCAGTAGTCGTCTTTGCTACTATGTTGCAGGTTTGCAGGCTTCCAGCGCGGTCAGCAGTCGATTCCTTGGCAGAAGGTGAAGAGAGAGATGCAGAGGAACTCGGATGAGCTCTTGCATTCGTTATCTAAAGTTTCCCCAGAGACAGAGACCCTAAATAGCCAGAAAAGAGGGTTTGGCTACCTAGGAGAGAGGATAGGCTACTAACACCTGAAGGAGCCTATCAGAAGGAGTCTCTGACGTCACCTGGTGGCACTGGGCACTCAGAGCAGTCCAGTGTGCCAGCAGCACCTCTGTTTCCAAGATGGCAGAGGTCTGGAGCACACTGGAGGAGCTATGGACACCTCCCAGGGGAGGTGCAGGTCAGGGGAGTGGTCACTCCCCTTTCCTTTGTCCAGTTTCGCGCCAGAGCAGGGCTAAGGGGTCCCTGAACCGGTGTAGACTGGCTTATGCAGAATTGGGCACATCTGTGCCCAAGAAAGCATTTCCAGAGGCTGGGGGAGGCTACTCCTCCCCTGCCTTCACACCATTTTCCAAAGGGAGAGGGTGTAACACCCTCTCTCAGAGGAAGTCCTTTGTTCTGCCATCCTGGGCCAGGCCTGGCTGGACCCCAGGAGGGCAGATGCCTGTCTGAGGGGTTGGCAGCAGCAGCAGCTGCAGTGAAACCCCAGGAAGGGCAGTTTGGCAGTACCAGGGTCTGTGCTACAGACCACTGGGATCATGGGATTGTGCCAACTATGCCAGGATGGTATAGAGGGGGCAATTCCATGATCATAGACATGTTACATGGCCATATTTGGAGTTACCATTGTGAAGCTACATATAGGTAGTGACCTATATGTAGTGCACGCGTGTAATGGTGTCCCCGCACTCACAAAGTTCAGGAAATTGGCTCTGAACAATGTGGGGGCACCTTGGCTAGTGCCAGGGTGCCCTCACACTAAGTAACTTTGCACCTAACCTTTACCAGGTAAAGGTTAGACATATAGGTGACTTATAAGTTACTTAAGTGCAGTGTAAAATGGCTGTGAAATAACGTGGACGTTATTTCACTCAGGCTGCAATGGCAGGCCTGTGTAAGAATTGTCAGAGCTCCCTATGGGGGGCAAAAGAAATGCTGCAGCCCATAGGGATCTCCTGGATCCCCAATACCCTGGGTACCTCAGTACCATATACTAGGGAATTATAAGGGTGTTCCAGTAAGCCAATGTAAATTGGTAAAATTGGTCACTAGCCTGTTAGTGACAATTTGAAAAGAAATGAGAGAGCATAACCACTGAGGTTCTGGTTAGCAGAGCCTCAGTGAGACAGGCACCACACAGGGAACACATACATATAGGCCACAACCTTATGAGCACTGGGGTCCTGACTAGCAGGGTCCCAGTGACACATAACAACCATACTGAAAACATAGGGTTTTCACTATGAGCACTGGGCCCTGGCTAGCAGGATCCCAGTGAGACAGTGAAAACACCCTGACATACACTCACAAACAGGCCAAAAGTGGGGGTAACAAGGCTAGAAAGAGGCTACTTTCTCACAATCACCCAATGCCAAATCTTTTGTGCTAAGAGAGATAGCTGTGATGAGTGTGTCCCTCCCTGTTTGTTTAGGTAATACATTGTTGTCATACTGTCTGTTTAGACAAGAATATGTTTGTGGGCTATTAATGGTTGTAATGCTTTCAATGCTAGAAATACTGCTAGCAGTTCCAGATGATTTATATGAAGTTGGCTTTGTTGAGCATCGCATTGTCCCTGTATGTTGTGCTGGTTGAGGTGTGCTCCCCGCCCTACCATGGAAGCATCTGTTATTACGTATTGAGGCACAGGGTCATGGAATGGCCGCCCTTGGTTTAAATTTATAGGATTCCACCATTGAAGCGAGGAGTGTTTTTGGCGGTCTATCAACACTAGATCTTGAAGTTGACCCTGTGTTTGTGTCCATTGTGTTGCTAGGCACTGTTGTAAGGGCCGCATGTGTAGTCTTGCGTTTGGGACAATGGCTATGCATGAAGACATCATGCCTAGAAGTTTCATCACAAACCTCACTTGATAGTGGTGGTTTGGGTGCATCTTTAGTATTACATTTTGGAATGCTTGTACCCTTCGTGGATTTGGAGTGGCAATCCCTTTTTGTGTGTTGATTGTTGCTCCTAAGTATTTTTGTATTTGACACGTTGTAGATGTGATTTTTGGTAGTTTATAGAGAACCCTAGCTTGAGAAGGCTTTCTATGACGTATTTTGTGTGTTGAAGACACTGTTGCTGAGTGTTGGTTTTTATTAACCAATCGTCTAAATAAGGGAATACGTGCATGTGCTGCCTCCTGATATGGGCAGCTTCTACCGCAAGGCATTTTGTGAATACTCTTGGTGCTGTTGTTATCCCGAACGGTAACACTTTGAATTGGTAATGCACGCCTTGTATTACAAACCTAAAGTATTTCCTGTTGGAAGGATGTATGGGTAAGTGGAAGTAAGCATCCTTGAGATCTAATGTTGACATATAGTCCTGTTTGAGCAAGGGAATCATGTCTTGAAGTGTCACCATGTGAAATTGATCTGATTTGATGTAAAGATTCAGTGTTCTGATGTCTAATATGGGTCTCAGTGATTTGTCCTTTTTTGGAATTAGGAAATACAGGGAGTAAACACCTGTTCCTTTTTGATGGTTGGGTACTAGTTCTATTGCTTCTTTTTGTAACGCTTGGACTTCTAGTTGTAACAGATCTAAGTGCTGTTTTGACATGTGTGCTCTTGGAGGCACATTTGGTGGTATTTGTAGGAATTCTATGCAATAACCATGTTGAATAATGGCTAGGACCCACGAGTCCGAAGTTATGTGTTTCCAATTTTGGTAATAATCTGTGAGTCTCCCCCCACTGGTGTTGTGTGTTAGGGGTTTGTGACGTTGGAGTCACTATTTAGTTTGTGGGGTTTTGAGCTTTGGAATTTCCCTCTTGTTTTAGGGAACTGTCCACCCCTATATTGTCCCCGGAAGCCTCCTCTTTGGTACTGGCCCTGGTATGTGGGTCTGGCCAGTGAGGTAGAAGGCTCTGTGGTTTGGGCCCGAAACCCCCCTCTAAAGTGTGGCTTCCTAAAAGTGCCTCTGCTCTGTGGGGAGTAGAGCGCGCCTATGGCTTTGGCCGTGTCAGTGTCTTTCTTTAGTTTGTCTATTGCTATATCCACCTCCAGCCCAAACAATTGTTGTCCGTTGAAAGGCATATTCAGCACAGCCTGCTGGATTTCTGGCTTAAATCCGTAGGTACGTAGCCACGCGTGTCTCCGAATGCTGACCGCCGTGTTTATTGTTCTGGCCGCCGTGTCTGCTGCGTCCATTGCTGACCTTATTTGATTGTTGGAGATGGTTTGGCCCTCCTCTACAATCTGTTGGGCATGCTTTTGGAACTCTTTGGTAAGGTGTTAAATGAAATTTTGCATTTCGCCCCAATGTGCCCTGTCGTATCTTGCCAATAGAGCCTGAGAATTGGCAATTCGCCATTGATTGGCTGCCTGTGCTGCCACCCTTTTGCCTGCAGCATCAAATTTCCGACTTTCTTTTGTCGGGTGGTGGTGCGTCCCAGGAAGTTTGTGAGTTTGCCCTTTTCCGGGCTGCTCCCACTACCACTGAATCAGGAGTCAGCTGTTGCGTAATGTATAAAGGGTCCGTAGGGGGAGGTTTATATTTCTTTTCCACCCTAGGTGTGATGGCTCTGCTCTTGACTGGGTCCTGAAACACCTGTTTGGCGTGTTTTAACATGCCTGGTAACATTGGCAAACTTTGGTATTGATTGTGTGTTGATGACAGGGTATTGAACAAGAAGTCATCTTCTATAGGTTCTGAATGTAATGCTACGTTATGAAAAGTAGCTGCCCTGGAGACCACCTGCATGTAAGCAGTACTGTCTTCTGGTGGTGATGGCCTTGCCGGGTAGCAATCCGGACTATTATCAGAGACTGGTGCATCGTACAGATCCCATGCATCTGGGTCATCTTGGCTCATCCCTGTGTGCGTTGGTGACTGCACCACTGGTGGTGTTGCTATTGGGGACAGATGTGGTGAAGGCGGTGGTGATGGCTGTGGAGAAAACTGTGGTGTTTTTTCTTTAGCCACTTTTGCTTTTGGCTGCATTTCCGCCTCATGGAATGTGAGCTTCCACTTCATCTTAATTGGGGGAAGTGTACCTATTTTCCTCGTGTCTTTCTGTATATGGAGCCTCCTTTGGGTATGGTCTGGCTCTCCCATCCCCAGTTCTTGTTCAAACCTGTGGCCTTGTAATTGTGAGGAAAGGCCCTGTTCGTCCGTATAGGAGCTTTGTTTCGGCTCAGAGGCTGTGTGTTTTGGCACCGAAACCTTTTCAGCAGTCTTTTTCGGTTCCGAAGAAACCTTTTTGGATTTCGGGGTGCCGATTTCTCGGTGCCGGATGTGGTCGGAGCCGGTATCTCGGTGCTGCATATGTTCGGAGCCGGGATCTCGACCGGAGTCGGATGTCTTCGGCTGCTGTGGTTTTTTTTTCGGTGCTGATGGTTGGTCACCGTGCTTTCAGGTAAAGCCATGTGTAAGGAAATGCCTCCTTGGCATGGTTACCCCCTGACTTTTTGCCTTTGCTGATGCCAAGTTATGATTTGAAAGTGTGCTGAGGCCTGCTAACCAGGCCCCAGCACCAGTGTTCTTTCCCTAACCTGTACCTTTGTTTCCACAATTGGCACACCCTGGCATCCAGGTAAGTCCCTTGTAACTGGTACCCCTGGTACCAAGGGCCCTGATGCCAGGGAAGGTCTCTAAGGGCTGCAGCATGTCTTATGCCACCCTAGGGACCCCTCACTCAGCACAGACACACTGCTTGCCACCTTGTGTGTGCTAGTGGGGATAAAAAGAGTAAGTCGACATTGCACTCCCCTCAGGGTGCCATGCCAACCTCACACTGCCTATAGGTATAGATAAGTCACCCCTCTAGCAGGCCTTACAGCCCTAAGGTAGGGTGCACTATACCATAGGTGAGGGCATAGGTGCATGAGCACTATGCCCCTACAGTGTCTAAGCAAAACCTTAGACATTGTAAGTGCAAGGTAGCCATAAGAGTATATGGTCTGGGAGTCTGTCATGCACGAACTCCACAGCACCATAATGGCTAAACTGAAAACTGTGAAGTTTGGTATCAAACTTTTCAGCACAATAAATGCACACTGATGCCAGTGTACATTTTATTGTAACATACACCCCAGAGGGCACCTTAGGGGTATCCCCTGAAACCTTAACCGACTACCCGTGTAGGCTGACTAGTTTTAGCAGCCTGCCACACACCAGACATGTTGCTGGCCACATGGGGAGAGTGCCTTTGTCACTCTGTGGCTAGTAACAAAGCCTTTACTGGGTGGAGGTGCTTCTCACCTCCCCCTGCAGGAACTGTAAAACCTGGCAGTGAGCCTCAAAGGCTCACCCCCTTTGTTAGAGCACCCCAGGGCACTCCAGCTAGTGGAGTTGCCTGCCCCCTCCAGCCACGGCCCCACTTTTGGCGGCAAGGCCAGAGGAGATAATGAGAAAAACAAGGAGGAGTCACTGACCAGTCAGGACAGCCCCTCAGGTGTCCTGAGCTGAGGTGACTGACTTTTAAAAATCCTCCATCTTGCAGATGGAGGGTTCCACCAATAGGATTGGGATGTGTCCCCTTCCCCTCAGGGGGAGGCACAAAGAGGGTGTAGCCACCCTCAGGGCTAGTAGCCATTGGCTACTAACCCCCCAGACCTAAACACACCCCTAAATTCAGTATTTAGGGGCTCCCAGAACCTAGGTAACTAGATTTCTGCAACCTAAGACGAAGAACGACTGCTGAGCTGAAAAACCTGCAGAGAAGACGGAGACACCAACTGCTTTGGCCCCAGCTCTACCGGCCTGTCCCCCCACTTCTAAAGACACTGCTCCAGCGACGCGTTCCACAGGATCCAGCGACCTCTGAAGCCTCAGAGGACTACCCTGCATCTAGAAGGACCAAGAACTCCCGAGGATAGCGGCTCTGTTCCCCAAAGACTGCAACTTTGCAACAAAGAAGCAACTTTGAAACTACACACGTTTCCCGCCAGAAGCATGAGACTTTGCACTCTGCACCCGACACCCCCAGCTCAACTTGTGGAGAACAAACATCACAGGGAGGACACCCCGGCGACTACGAGACCGAGAGTAACCAGAGTTAATCCGCCTGGGCCCCCACAGCGACCCCTGCAGAGGGAATCCCGAGGCTCCCCCTGACGCGAGTGGCTGCTTCAAAGACCCGACGCCTGGTAAAGACTCTGCACCCGCAGCCCGCAGGACCTGAAGAATCTGACCTCCAGGTGGCCCTCTCCCTTGCCCAGGTGGTGGCTACCCAAAGGAGCCCCCCCCCCCTTGCCTGCATCGCTGAAGAGACCCCTTGGTATCCCATTGAAACCTATTGCGAACCGGATGCTTGTTTGCACACTGCTCCCGGCCGCCCCTGTGCCACTGAGGGTGTACTTTTTGTGCTGACTTGTGTCCCCACCGGTGCCCTACAAAACCCCCCTGGTCTGCCCTCCGAAGACGCGAGTACTTACCTGCTGGCAGACTGGAACCGGGGCACCTCGTTCTCCATTGAAGCCTATGCGTTTTGGGCACCAATTTGACCTCTGCACCTGACAGGCCCTGAGCTGCTGGTGTGGTAACGTTGGGGTTGCCCTGAACCCCCAACGGAGGGCTACCTTGGACCCAACTTTGAACCCCGTAGGTGGTTTACTTACCTGCAAAAACTAACAAACACTTACCTCCCCCAGGAACTGTTGAAAATTGCACTAAGTGCCTAGTTTTAAAATAGCTATATGTAATTTGTGTGAAAACTGTATATGCTATTTTGCTAATTCAAAGTTCCTAAAGTTCCTAAGTGAAATACCTTTCATTTAAAGTATTACTTGTAAATCTTGAACCTGTGGTTCTTAAAATAAATTAAGAAAATATATTTTTCTATACAAAAACCTATTGGCCTGGAATTGTCTCCGAGTGTGTGCTCCTCATTTATTGCCTGTGTGTGTACAACAAATGCTTAACACTACCCTCTGATAAGCCTACTGCTCGACCACACTACCACAAAATAGAGCATTAGAATTATCTCTTTTGCCACTATCTTACCTCTAAGGGGAACCCTTGGACTCTGCGCATGCTATTTCTTACTTTGAAATAGTACATACAGAGCCAACTTCCTACACCATGGCCTGTCGGCGGTGGCGTCCCCTGGGCCTTCATGATTTTTGAGTGAGTTGTTGCCGGGGCAGGCTTACTCACGGTTTGTTGCCTCGTGGGCTGCTCACTCTCGGGCTCGTCCGAGTCCGAATCTGGAATGGAGAATGTCTCCTCTTCTTCGACGTCGGGGTGTTCAGCCGGTGTCGACACCATTTGAAGTCTTCGAGCTCTCCGGTCCCGCAGCGTCTTCTTCGACCGAAATGCCCGACAGGCCTCTTGTGTTCGGGGGACAAACACAAATTACAGACCAAATGTTTGTCTGTATAAGAATATTTAGCGTGGAATTCGGGGCAGAAGTGGAATAGCGCCCGTTCCATGAGCCTTGAAAACGCACGCGGTCGGGCCGACCAGGCCCCGCTGAGGAGTGGAAGCCCCGAAGGGCTGCTGGAGCTCTTCTTTTCTTCGGTGTTGATGTGCTATCACTAACCCGATACCGAGCGCAAACAATACCGTCGATTTTTCAGATTGTTAACTAAGTTTTCCGAACCGAAACACGGAGCCTAAGAGGAACACGTCCGAACCCGATGGCGGAAATAAAACAATCTAAGAAGGAGTCGACGCCCATGCGCAATGGAGCCAAAAAGGAGTAGACCCTCGGTCTCGTGACTCAAAAAGACTTCTTCGAAGAAAAACAACTTGTAACACTCCGAGCCCAACACTAGATGGCAGGATAATGCACAGCATGTGTATCTGCAGCTACACATGCCATTGAACATATATATGGAAAATGTCACTTACCCAGTGTACATCTGTTCGTGGCAATAGTCGCTGCAGATTCACATGCTGTGCACATCCCGCCATCTGGTGTTGGGCTCGGAGTGTTACAAGTTGTTTTTGTTCGAAGAAGTCTTTTCGAGTCACGAGACCAAGGGACTTCTCCCATTTCGGCTCCATTGCGCATGGGCGTCGACTCCATCTTAGATTGTTTTCCCCCCGCAGAGGGTGAGGTAGGAGTTGCGTATGCTAATAGTGCCCATGCAATGGAGTAATGTACATAATGTAGTTTAAAGTAATATATTTTCAAATTTACAAATTTACCAATGTTCAAGACCAACTTCTTAACGGCTACTGGCTCCCGGGGAGGCGGGTGGGCGCATGTGAATCTGCAGCGACTAATGCCACGAACAGATGTACACTGGGTAAGTGACATTTTCCGTTCGATGGCATGTGTAGCTGCAGATACACATGCTGTGCATAGACTAGTAAGCAGATATCTCCCCAAAAGCGGTGGTTCAGCCTGTAGGAGTTGAAGTTGTTTGAAATAATGTTCGTAGTACTGCTTGACCTACTGTGGCTTGTTGTGCCGTTAACACATCTACACAGTAGTGTTTGGTAAATGTATGAGGCGTAGACCATGTAACTGCCTTACATATTTCTGTCATTAGAATATTTCCTTGAAAGGCCATGGTAGCACCTTTCTTTCTGGTTGTGTGTGCCTTTGGTGTAATAGGCAGTTCTCTCTTTGCTTTAAGATAGCAGGTTTGAATACACTTAACTATCCATCTAGCAATGCCTTGTTTAGAAATTGGATTACCTGCATGAGGTTTTTGGAAAGCAATAAATAATTGTTTTGTTTTTCGAATTAGTTTTGTCCTGTCAATGTAGTACATTAACGCTCTTTTGATGTCTAATGTATGTAGTGCTCTTTCAGCTACAGAGTCTGGCTGTGGGAAGAACACTGGTAATTCTACTGTTTGATTCAAGTGGAACGGTGATATAACTTTTGGTAAAACTTTTGAATTTGTCCGTAGAACTACTTTATGCTTGTGTATTTGAATAAATGGTTCTTGTATGGTAAATGCTTGAATTTCACTTACTCTTCTTAGAGATGTGATGGCAATTAAAAATGCAACTTTCCATGTTAAGTATTGCATTTCACAAGAGTGCATGGGCTCAAAAGGTGGACCCATGAGTCGTGCTAAGACAATGTTGAGGTTCCATGAAGGAACTGGTGGTGTTCTTGGTGGTATTATTCTTTTTAGTCCTTCCATAAACGCTTTTATGACTGGTATCCTAAATAGTGAGGTTGAGTGCGTAATTTGCAGGTAAGCTGAAATTGCGGTAAGATGTATCTTTATGGAAGAGAAAGCTAGCTTTGACTTTTGCAAATGTAGTAAGTATCTTACGATGTCTTTGGCAGATGCGTGTAAGGGTTGAATTTGATTATTATGGCAGTAATAAACAAATCTTTTCCACTTATTTGCATAGCAATGTCTAGTGGTAGGTTTTCTAGCTTGTTTTATGACCTCCATACATTCCTGTGTAAGGTCTAAGTGTCTAAATTCTAGGACTTCAGGAGCCAAATTGCTAGATTCAGTGATGCTGGATTTGGATGCCTGATCTGTTGTTTGCGTTGTGTTAACAGATCTGGTCTGTTTGGTAGTTTGACATGAGGCACTACAGAGAGGTCTAGTAGTGTTGTGTACCAAGGTTGTCTTGCCCATGTTGGCGCTATCAGTATGAGTTTGAGTTTGTTTTGACTCAATTTGTTTACCAGATATGGAAGGAGTGGGAGAGGGGGAAAAGCGTAAGCAAATATCCCTGACCAGCTCATCCATAACGCATTGCCCTGAGACTGATCTTGTGGGTACCTGGATGCGAAGTCTTGGCATTTTGCGTTTTCCTTTGTTGCAAATAGATCTATTTGTGGTGTTCCCCAATTTTGGAAGTATTTGGGGGTGAATCTCCCATTCGTGGATCTGTTGGTGATCCCGAGAGAGATTGTCTGCTAACTGGTTTTGAATTCCTGGAATAAATTGTGCTATTAGGCAAATGTGGTTGTGAATCGCCCAATGCCATATTTTTTGTGCCAGGAGACACAACTGTGTTGAGTGTGTCCCCCCCTTGTTTGTTTAGGTAATACATTGTTGTCATGTTGTCTGTTTTGACAAGAATGTGTTTGTGGCTTATTATGGGTTGAAATGCTATTAGCGCTAGAAATAATGCCAATAGTTCTAAGTGATTTATGTGAAACTGTTTTTGCTGAGTGTCCCATTGTCCTTGGATGCCGTGTTGATTGAGGCGTGCTCCCCACCCTATCATGGAGGCATCTGTTGTTATTACATATTGTGGCACTGGGTCTTGGAAAGGCAGCCCTTGGTTTAAATTTATACTGTTACACCATTGAAGCGAGGTGTATGTTTGGCGGTCTATCAACACCAGATCTAGAAGCTGACCCTGTGCTTGTGACCATTGTGATGCTAGGCACTGTTGTAAGGGCCGCATGTGCAACCTTGTGTTCGGGACAATGGCTATGCATGAGGATATCATGCCTAGTAGTTTCATCACCATTTTGACTTGTATCTTTTGTTTTGGATACATGGTCTTTATTACATTGTGAAATGCTTGAACCCTTTGTGGGCTTGGAGTGGCAATCCCTTCTGCTGTGTTGATTGTCGCTCCCAAGTATTGCTGTGTTTGACACGGCAGAAGGTGTGACTTTGTGTAGTTGATTGAGAAACCTAGATTGTGGAGGATTTCTATGAGGTACTTCGTGTGTTGTGAACACCGTTTTAGCGTGTTGGTTTTGATTAACCAATCGTCTAGGTACGGGAACACATGTATTTGCTGCCTTCTGATATGTGCAGCTACTACTGCCAGGCATTTTGTAAAGACTCTTGGCGCAGTTGTTATTCCGAATGGCAACACTTTGAACTGGTAATGTACCCCTTGGAATACACACCTTAGGTACTTTCTGTGTGAAGGATGTATCGGTGTAGGAAGTTGGCATGTAGGAAGTTGGCTCTGTATGCACTATTTCAAAGTAAGGAATAGTATGCACAGAGTCCAAGGGTTCCCCTTAGAGATAAGATAGTGGAAAAAAGAGATAATACTAATGCTCTATTTTGTGGTAGTGTGGTCGAGCAGTAGGCTTATCCAAGGAGTAGTGTTAAGCATTTGTTGTACATACACATAGACAATAAATGAGGTACACACACTCAGAGACAAATCCAGCCAATAGGTTTTTGTATAGAAAAATATCTTTTCTTAGTTTATTTTAAGAACCACAGGTTCAAATTCTACATGTAATATCTCATTCGAAAGGTATTGCAGGTAAGTACTTTAGGAACTTTAAATCATAAACATTGCATGTATACTTTTCAAGTTATTGACAAATAGCTGTTTTAAAAGTGGACACTTAGTGCAATTTTCACAGTTCCTAGGGGAGGTAAGTTTTTGTTAGTTTTACCAGGTAAGTAAGACACTTACAGGGTTCAGTTCTTGGTCCAAGGTAGCCCACCGTTGGGGGTTCAGAGCAACCCCAAAGTCACCACACCAGCAGCTCAGGGCCGGTCAGGTGCAGAGTTCAAAGTGGTGCCCAAAACACATAGGCTAGAATGGAGAGAAGGAGGTGCCCCGGTTCCGGTCTGCTTGCAGGTAAGTACCCGCGTCTTCGGAGGGCAGACCAGGGGGGTTTTGTAGGGCACCGGGGGGGACACAAGTCCACACAGAAATTTCACCCTCAGCAGCGCGGGGGCGGCCGGGTGCAGTGTAGAAACAAGCGTCGGGTTTGTAATGGAAGTCAATGGGAGATCTCGGGATCTCTTCAGCGCTGCAGGCAGGCAAGGGGGGGGTTCCTCGGGGAAACCTCCACTTGGTCAAGGGAGAGGGACTCCTGGGGGTCACTCCTCCAGTGAAAGTCCGGTCCTTCAGGTCCTGGGGGCTGCGGGTGCAGGGTCTCTCCCAGGTGTCGGGACTTAGGATTCCAAGAGTCGCGGTCAGGGGAAGCCTCGGGATTCCCTCTGCAGGCGGCGCTGTGGGGGCTCAGGGGGGACAGGTTTTTGTACTCACAGTCTTGGAGTAGTCCTGGGGTCCCTCCTGAGGTGTTGGATCGCCACCAGCCGAGTCGGGGTCGCCGGGTGCAGTGTTGCAAGTCTCACGCTTCTTACGGGGAGCTTGCAGGGTTCTTTAAAGCTGCTGGAAACAAAGTTGCAGCTTTTCTTGGAGCAGGTCCGCTGTCCTCGGGAGTTTCTTGTCTTTTCGAAGCAGGGGCAGTCCTCAGAGGATGTCGAGGTCGCTGGTCCCTTTGGAAGGCGTCGCTGGAGCAGGATCTTTGGAAGGCAGGAGACAGGCCGGTGAGTTTCTGGAGCCAAGGCATTTGTCGTCTTCTGGTCTTCCTCTGCAGGGGTTTTCAGCTAGGCAGTCCTTCTTCTTGTAGTTGCAGGAATCTAATTTTCTAGGGTTCAGGGTAGCCCTTAAATACTAAATTTAAGGGCGTGTTTTAGGTCTGGGGGGTTAGTAGCCAATGGCTACTAGCCCTGAGGGTGGGTACACCCTCTTTGTGCCTCCTCCCAAGGGGAGGGGGTCACAATCCTAACCCTATTGGGGGAATCCTCCATCTGCAAGATGGAGGATTTCTAAAAGTCAGAGTCACCTCAGCTCAGGACACCTTAGGGGCTGTCCTGACTGGCCAGTGACTCCTCCTTGTTGCTTTCTTTGTTCCCTCCAGCCTTGCCGCCAAAAGTGGGGGCCGTGGCCGGAGGGGGCGGGCAACTCCACTAAGCTGGAGTGCCCTGCTGGGCTGTGACAAAGGGGTGAGCCTTTGAGGCTCACCGCCAGGTGTTACAGCTCCTGCCTGGGGGAGGTGTTAGCATCTCCACCCAGTGCAGGCTTTGTTACTGGCCTCAGAGTGACAAAGGCACTCTCCCCATGGGGCCAGCAACATGTCTCTGGTGTGGCAGGCTGCTGGAACTAGTCAGCCTACACAGACAGTCGGTTAAGTTTCAGGGGGCACCTCTAAGGTGCCCTCTGTGGTGTATTTTACAATAAAATGTACACTGGCATCAGTGTGCATTTATTGTGCTGAGAAGTTTGATACCAAACTTCCCAGTTTTCAGTGTAGCCATTATGGTGCTGTGGAGTTCGTGTTTGACAGACTCCCAGACCATATACTCTTATGGCTACCCTGCACTTACAATGTCTAAGGTTTTGTTTAGACACTGTAGGGGTACCATGCTCATGCATTGGTACCCTCACCTATGGTATAGTGCACCCTGCCTTAGGGCTGTAAGGCCTGCTAGAGGGGTGTCTTACCTATACTGCATAGGCAGTGAGAGGCTGGCATGGCACCCTGAGGGGAGTGCCATGTCGATTTACTCGTTTTGTCCTCACTAGCACACACAAGCTGGCAAGCAGTGTGTCTGTGCTGAGTGAGAGGTCTCCAGGGTGGCATAAGACATGCTGCAGCCCTTAGAGACCTTCCTTGGCATCAGGGCCCTTGGTACTAGAAGTACCAGTTACAAGGGACTTATCTGGATGCCAGGGTCTGCCAATTGTGGATACAAAAGTACAGGTTAGGGAAAGAACACTGGTGCTGGGGCCTGGTTAGCAGGCCTCAGCACACTTTCAATTGTAAACATAGCATCAGCAAAGGCAAAAAGTCAGGGGGCAACCATGCCAAGGAGGCATTTCCTTACACAACCCCCCCCCCAAACGAAAGAGGATGAGACTAACCTTTCCCAAGAGAGTCTTCATTTTCTAAGTGGAAGAACCTGGAAAGGCCATCTGCATTGGCATGGGCAGTCCCAGGTCTGTGTTCCACTATAAAGTCCATTCACTGTAGGGAGATGGACCACCTCAACAGTTTAGGATTTTCACCTTTCATTTGCATCAGCCATTTGAGAGGTCTGTGGTCAGTTTGAACCAGGAAGTGAGTCCCAAAGAGGTATGGTCTTAGCTTCTTCAGGGACCAAACCACAGCAAAGGCCTCCCTCTCAATGGCACTCCAACGCTGCTCCCTGGGGAGTAACCTCCTGCTAATGAAAGCAACAGGCTGGTCAAGGCCATCATCATTTGTTTGGGACAAAACTGCCCCTATCCCATGTTCAGAGGCATCAATCTGCACAATGAACTGCTTAGAATAATCTGGAGCTTTTAGAACTGGTGCTGAGCACATTGCTTGTTTCAGGGTGTCAAAGGCCTGTTGGCATTTCACAGTCCAGTTCACTTTCTTGGGCATTTTCTTGGAGGTGAGTTCAGTGAGGGCTGTCACAATGGATCCATATCCCTTCACAAACCTCCTGTAATACCCAGTCAAGCCAAGGAATGCCCTGACTTGAGTCTGGGTTTTTTGAGCTACCCAGTCCAGAATAGTCTGGATCTTGGGTTGGAGTGCTGAACTTGGCCTCCACCTACAAGGTGGCCCAAGTAAACCACAGTTCCCTGCCCTATCTGGCATTTGGATGCCTTGATAGAGAGGCCTGCAGATTGCAGAGCCTTCAAAACCTTCTTCAGGTGGACCAGGTGATCCTGCCAGGTGGAGCTAAAGACAGCAATATCATCAAGATAAGCTGTGCTAAAGGACTCCAAGCCAGCAAGGACTTGATTCACCAACCTTTGGAAGGTGGCAGGGGCATTCTTTAAACCAAAGGGCATAACAGTAAACTGATAATGCCCATCAGGTGTGGAGAATGCTGTTTTCTCTTTTGCTCCAGGTGCCATTTTTATTTGCCAGTACCCTGCTGTCAAGTCAAAGGTACTTAAGAATTTGGCAGCACCTAATTTGTCTATGAGCTCATCAGCTCTTGGAATTGGATGAGCATCTGTCTTGGTGACAGAATTGAGCCCTCTGTAGTCCACACAAAACCTCATCTCTTTCTTTCCATCTTTGGTGTGAGGTTTGGGGACTAAGACCACTGGGCTAGCCCAGGGGCTGTCAGAGCGCTCAATTACTCCCAATTCCAGCATCTTGTGGACTTCCACCTTGATGCTTTCCTTAACATGGTCAGACTGTCTAAAGATTTTGTTTTTGACAGGCATGCTGTCTCCTGTGTCCACATCATGGGTACACAGGTGTGTCTGACCAGGGGTTAAGGAGAAGAGTTCAGGAAACTGTTGTAGGACTCTCCTACAATCAGCTTGCTGTTGGCCAGAGAGGGTGTCTGAGTAGATCACTCCATCTACTGTGCCATCTTTTGGGTCTGATGACAGAAGATCAGGGAGAGGTTCACTCTCTGCCTCCTGATCCTCATCTGTTACCATCAACAGATTCACATCAGCCCTGTCATGGAAGAGCTTAAGGCGGTTCACATGGATCACCCTCTTGGGGCTCCTGCTTGTGCCCAGGTCCACCAGGTAGGTGACCTGACTCTTCCTTTCTAGCACTGGGTAAGGGCCACTCCATTTGTCCTGGAGTGCCCTGGGAGCCACAGGCTCCAGAACCCAGACTTTCTGCCCTGGTTGGAACTCAACCAGTGCAGCCTTTTGGTCATACCAAAACTTCTGGAGCTGTTGGCTGGCCTCAAGGTTTTTGGTTGCCTTTTCCATGTACTCTGCCATTCTAGAGCGAAGGCCAAGTACATAGTCCACTATGTCCTGTTTAGGCTCATGGAGAGGTCTCTCCCAGCCTTCTTTAACAAGGGCAAGTGGTCCCCTTACAGGATGACCAAACAGAAGTTCAAAGGGTGAGAATCCTACTCCCTTCTGTGGCACCTCTCTGTAAGCGAAAAGCAGACATGGCAAGAGGACATCCCATCTCCTTTTGAGTTTTTCTGGGAGCCCCATGATCATGCCTTTTAATGTCTTGTTGAATCTCTCAACCAAGCCATTAGTTTGTGGATGGTATGGTGTAGTGAATTTATAAGTCACTCCACACTCATTCCACATGTGTTTTAGGTATGCTGACATGAAGTTGGTACCCCTGTCAGACACCACCTCCTTAGGGAAACCCACTCTGGTAAAGATACCAATGAGGGCCTTGGCTACTGCAGGGGCAGTAGTCGACCTAAGGGGAATAGCTTCAGGATACCTGGTAGCATGATCCACTACTACCAGGATATTGAAAATGTCACTTACCCAGTGTACATCTGTTCGTGGCATCAGTCGCTGAGATTCACATGGTATGCATGAGCTCGCCATCTGGTGTTGGGTCGGAGTGTTACAAGTTGTTTTTCTTCGAAGAAGTGTTTTCGAGTCACGGGACCGAGTGACTCCACCTTCTGTGCTCATTGCGCATGGGCGTCGACTCCATCTTCGATTGTTTTCCCCGCAGAGGGTGAGGTAGGAGTTGTACTATAGTAATAGTGCCCGCGCAATGAAAAATGTAAGTATGTACCTATTAAAGGATTAAGTAATATATATACAAATGTACAAAATTGAAGGTAACTTCTGAACTGCTACAGGCTTCCGGGGAGGTGGGTGGGTCCATGTGAATCTCAGCGACTGATGCCACGAACAGATGTACACTGGGTAAGTGACATTTTCAGTTCGATGGCATCTGTCGCTGTAGATACACATGGTATGCATAGACTAGTAAGCAGTTAGTTCCCCATAAGCGGTGGTTTAGCCTGTAGGAGTAGAAGTTGTCTGAAATAGAGTTCTTAATACAGCTTGACCTACTGTAGCTTGTTGTGCGGATAGCACATCTATACAGTAGTGTTTGGTGAATGTGTGAGGCGTAGACCAAGTGGCTGCCTTACATATTTCTTGTATTGGGATGTTTCCTAAAAAGGCCATTGAAGCACCTTTTTTCCTTGTTGAATGTGCCCTGGGAGTAATGGGCAGTTGTCTTTTTGCTTTAAGGTAGCAGATTTGGATGCATTTAACTATCCATCTGGCTATACCTTGTTTTGATATTGGGTTACCTGCATGAGGTTTTTGGAATGCAATAAATAGCTGTTTAGTTTTTCTGATGTTCTTCGTTCTGTCAATGTAGTACATTAATGCTCTTTTGACATCTAATGTATGTAGTGCTCTTTCAGCCACAGAATCTGGCTGTGGGAAGAATACTGGTAATTCTACCGTTTGATTTAGATGGAATGGAGAAATAACTTTTGGTAAAAATTTTGGATTAGGTCGTAGGACGACCTTATTTTTATGTATTTGTATAAAAGGCTCTTGTGTTGTGAACGCTTGAATTTCACTTACTCTTCTTAGAGATGTAATGGCGATGAGAAAGGCAACTTTCCAGGTGAGGAATTGTATTCCGCAAGAGTGCATGGGTTCGAAGGGTGGGCCCATGAGTCTTGTTAGAACCACGTTTAGGTTCCATGAAGGAACAGGTGGTGTTCTTGGTGGTATAATTCTTTTAAGCCCTTCTATGAATGCTTTGATAACTGGTATCCTATACAAGGAAGTCGAATATGTAGTTTGCAGGTATGCAGATATTGCTGCAAGGTGTATTTTAATAGAAGAGAAGGCTAGCTTTGCTTTTTGTAAATGGAGCAAGTAATTTACTATATGTTTTGGAGTTGCCTCTAGTGGTTGTATCTGATTATGATGGCAGTACCAAACAAATCTTTTCCACTTACTTGCGTAGCAGTGTCTAGTGGATGGCCTTCTGGCCTGCTTTATGACTTCCATACACTCTTGGCTAAGTTGTAAGTGTCCGAATTCTAGGATTTCAGGAGCCAGATTGCTAGATTCAGCGATGCTGGGTCCGGGTGTCTGATCTGTTGGTTGTGTTGCGTTAACAGATCTGGTTTGTTGGGCAGTTTGATGTGTGGTACTACAGACAGATCTAGCAGTGTTGTGTACCAGGGTTGTCTTGCCCACGTTGGTGCTATTAAAATGAGTTTGAGTTTGTTTTGACTCAATTTGTTTACTAGGTAAGGAAGGAGAGGGAGAGGAGGAAAAGCGTAAGCAAATATTCCTGACCAGTTCATCCATAGGGCATTGCCTTGGGATTGCTTGTGTGGGTATCTGGACGCGAAGTTTTGGCATTTTGCGTTCTCTTTTGTTGCAAATAAGTCTATTTGTGGTGTTCCCCAGAGTGTGAAGTAGGTGTTCAGAATTTGTGGGTGGATTTCCCATTCGTGAACTTGCTGGTGATCTCGAGAGAGATTGTCTGCCAGCTGATTCTGGATCCCCGGAATAAACTGTGCTATTAGACCAATTTGATGGTGGATAGCCCACTTCCATATTTTTTGAGCTAACAAGCTTAACTGCGTTGAATGTGTTCCTCCTTGTTTGTTTAGATAATACATCGTTGTCATGTTGTCTGTTTTGACAAGGATGTATTTGTGGGTTATGATTGGTTGGAAAGCTTTTAGTGCTTGAAAAACTGCTAATAATTCTAGATGATTTATATGCAGTTTTGTTTGATGTATGTTCCATTGTCCTCTTATGTTGTGTTGATTGAGATGTGCTCCCCACCCTGTCATGGAAGCATCTGTTGTTATTACGTACTGTGGCACTGGGTCTTGGAAAGGCCGCCCTATGTTTAAATTTATACTGTTCCACCATAGAAGCGATAGGTAAGTTTGGCGGTCTAGCAACACCAGATCTAGAAGGTGACCCTGTGCTTGAGACCACTGTGAGGCTAGGCACTGTTGTAAGGGCCTCATGTGCAGTCTTGCGTTTGGGACAATGGCTATGCATGAGGACATCATGCCTAGGAGCTGTAGTATTGTTCTTGCTTGTATTGTTTGGTTTGGAGACATGTGTTGAATGACCCTGTTGAAATTGTGGATCCTTTGTGGAGTTGGCGTTGCTACTCCTTTTGTTGTGTCTATTATGGCTCCTAGATATTGCTGTACTTTGCTTGGCAGAATGTTTGATTTTGCAAAGTTGACGGTGAACCCTAAATTGTAGAGGGTTTGTATGACTTGATTTGTGTGGTTTGAGCATTGTGTGAGCGAACTGGTTTTGATTAGCCAGTCGTCTAGATACGGGAACACATGTATTTGCTGCCTTCTGATGTGTGCAGCGACTACTGCTAGGCACTTTGTGAATACTCTTGGAGCGGTTGTTAAACCAAAAGGCAATACTTTGAATTGGTAATGTATTCCTTTGAATACAAACCTTAGATATTTCCTGTGTGATTGATGGATTGGTATATGGAAATATGCGTCCTTGAGGTCTAGGGTTGTCATGTAGTCGTGTTTTCTGAGCAATGGTAACACTTCTTGTAGTGTGACCATGTGAAAGTGGTCTGATTTGATGAATGTGTTTACTACCCTGAGGTCTAGAATTGGTCTCAGTGTTTCGTCCTTTTTTGGTATCAAGAAGTACAGTGAATAAACTCCTGTGTTTATTTGTGTGCTTGGTACTAATTCTATTGCATTTTTTTGCAGTAGTGCTTGAACTTCTATCTCTAGAAGTTGTGAATGGTATTTTGATAAATTTTGTGATTTTGGTGGTATGTCTGGAGGGAATTGCATGAATTCTATGCAATAACCATGTTGGATAATTGCTAGGACCCATGTATCTGTAGTTATTTTGTCCCATGCTTCGTAATATTGATGTATCCTCCCCCCCACTGGTGTTGTGTGGGAGGGGTGAGTGACGTGTGAGTCACTGCTTGTTGGTAGTGTTTTTGGGGCTTTGAAATCTTCCTCTATTCCTAGGAAATTGCCCCCCTCTATACTGGCCCCGAAAACCTCCCCTGTACTGTCCCTGGTAGGTGGGCGGTGCGGACTGTGAGGTGCTAGCTTGTGTGGCCTGACCCCGAAACCCTCCTCTAAAAGGTGTTTTGCGGAAGGTGTTATAAGATCCTCTGCTCTGCGGGGAGTAGAGTGCGCCCATGGCCTTGGCAGTGTCAGTGTCCTTTTTGAGCTTTTCTATAGCTGTGTCGACCTCCGGACCGAACAGAAGTTTCTCGTTTACTGGCATGTTAAGCACTGCCTGCTGAATTTCTGGCTTGAATCCAGACGTTCTGAGCCATGCGTGCCTACGGATGGTAACCGACGTATTAATGGTTCTTGCGGCCGTGTCTGCTGCATCCATGGAGGAGCGGATTTGATTGTTGGAAATGTTTTGACCCTCCTCAACAACCTGTTTTGCTCTTTTTTGCAGATCTTTTGGGAGATGTTCAATGAGATGCTGCATCTCATCCCAGTGGGCTCTGTCGTATCGCGCTAGCAGCGCTTGTGAATTTGCGATGCGCCACTGGTTTGCTGCTTGGACAGCAACCCTCTTCCCGGCTGCATCGAACTTCCTACTTTCTTTATCTGGGGGAGGTGCATCCCCAGAAGTGTGTGAGTTTGCCCGTTTTCTGGCAGCCCCTACCACCACAGAGTCTGGTGGCAGCTGAGAGGTGATGAAGACAGGGTCCGTAGGAGGCGCCTTATACTTTTTGTCCACCCTAGGCGTCACTGCCCTACTTTTAACTGGCTCCTTGAAAATGTCTTTTGCATGGCGTAGCATGCCTGGGAGCATCGGCAGGCTTTGGTAGGAGCTGTGGGTTGAGGAGAGGGTGTTAAATAAAAAATCATCCTCTACTTGTTCCGAGTGTAGTTCCACATTATGGAATAGAGCTGCTCTAGCCACCACTTGTGAGTAGGCTGTGCTGTCTTCCGGTGGTGATGGCCTAGTTGGGTATGTGTCTGGGCTGTTATCAGACACTGGTGCGTCGTACAAGTCCCACGCATCCTGATCTTGGTCGTCGTGGCTCATGGCGGTGTGAGCTGGCGAATGTGACGGGGTGTAAGTTGGCGAAGCCGGAGTTACAGGTGGAGGCGAGGGAGGAGGTGTTACCTTTTGTGTTGTGTCTTGCTGAGGAGTAAACTGAAGCGTTCTCTTTCGTTTGACAGGTGGAAGGGTACTGATCTTCCCAGTCCCCTGCTGAATAAAGATACGCTTTTGCGTGTGATCCACGTCAGTGGATTGCAGTTCTTGTTCAAATCTATGTTTCTTCAGTTGAGAAGACATAGAATGCTCTTCGGTATAGGAGCCAGAAACAGGGTCTGATGTCGCTTTTTTCGGCTCCGAAAGCCCTGTCGATTGTTTTTTCGGCTCCGAGGTAACCTTCCTCTTTTTCTGTGCCGAAAATTCTTGGCCTCTATGGTCTTCGGCGCCACTGTCTCGGCGTCGATCGGTGTCGACACCGAACTCTCGGTGTCGATGCTTCTGTTTAGCACTCTCTCGGTCCCGAGGAGGCTGCGTGCCGGTGTCTCGACCGAAGTCGGACGATCTCGACACTGAATGGGCCTTTTTCGGTGCCGATTGTTGGTCACCGAGAATTTGGGTGGAGCCATGGCCGGTTGGCAGTGGCGTCCCCTGGGCCTTCTTTCCTTTTTTAAGGTTTGATCTCGACGTCTTACTCACAGTTCTTGTAGAGTGTAGCTCGTCGGAGTCTGAATCCTGGATGGAAAAGGATTCCTCCTGTTCTTCTTCTGTCTCGAACTGTCGACGCTCTTTCGGCGTGGACGCCATCTGCAGTCTTCTCGCTCGACGGTCGCGCAGAGTTTTTCGGGACCGGAACGCCCGACAGGCCTCGCAGGATTCTTCACTGTGCTCGGGTGACAGGCACAGATTACAGACCGAGTGCAGGTCCGTATAAGGATATTTGTTGTGGCATTCGGGGCAGAATCGAAACGGGGTCCGATCCATCGGCGTTGTCCTCCACGCGGTCGGGCCGACTAGGCCCCGACGGGGTGCCGAAATCTACCCCGAAGGGCACCGAAGCGCTTCGATGTTCAACGCGTCGTCGTATGTGTCTATCTCTAACCGGATCGCAACGATACCGTCGAAAATCTTCCGTCTTCAGCTATCTTTCCGTTCCGAAACTCGGAGCGACATGAACACGTCCGAACCCGATGGCGGAAAGAAAACAATCGAAGATGGAGTCGACGCCCATGCGCAATGAGCACAGAAGGTGGAGTCACTCGGTCCCGTGACTCGAAAACACTTCTTCGAAGAAAAACAACTTGTAACACTCCGACCCAACACCAGATGGCGAGCTCATGCATACCATGTGTATCTACAGCGACAGATGCCATCGAACACATATTTCCTGAGGCTGTGGGAGGTTCTAGTGGACCAACTATGTCCACACCCACTCTTTCAAAGGGAACCCCCACCACTGGAAGTGGAATGAGGGGGGCCTTTGGATGCCCACCTGTCTTACCACTGGCTTGACAGGTGGGGCAGGAGAGGCAAAACTCCTTAACCATGTTGGACATATTGGGCCAGTAGAAGTGGTTGACTAACCTCTCCCACGTCTTGGTTTGTCCCAAATGTCCAGCAAGGGGAATGTCATGGGCCAATGTTAGGATGAACTTCCTGAACAGCTGAGGCACTACCACTCTCCTAGTGGCACCAGGTTTGGGGTCTCTGGCCTCAGTGTACAGGAGTCCATCTTCCCAATAGACCCTATGGGTTCCAGTTTTCTTGCCCTTGGACTCTTCAGCAGCTTGCTGCCTAAGGCCTTCAAGAGAGGGACAGGTTTCTTGTCCCTTACACAGCTCCTCCCTTGAGGGTCCCCCTGGGCCTAAGAGCTCAACCTGATAAGGTTCAAGCTCCAAAGGCTCAGTTCCCTCAGAGGGCAGAACTTCTTCCTGAGAAGAGAGGTTCCCTTTCTTTTGCTGTGTTGCAGTTGGTTTCCCAACTGACTTTCCTTTCCTCTTGGTAGGCTGGGCCATTCTTCCAGACTCCAGCTCTACTTGTTCACCCTGTGCCTTGCATTGTGCTCTGGTTTTCACACACACCAGTTCAGGGATACCCAGCATTGCTGCATGGGTTTTTAGTTCTACCTCAGCCCATGCTGAGGACTCCAGGTCATTTCCAAGCAGACAGTCCACTGGGATATTTGAGGAGACCACCACCTGTTTCAGGCCATTGACCCCTCCCCATTCTAAAGTAACCATTGCCATGGGATGTACTTTTCTCTGATTGTCAGCGTTGGTGACTGTGTAAGTTTTTCCAGTCAGGTATTGGCCAGGGGAAACCAGTTTCTCTGTCACCATGGTGACACTGGCACCTGTATCCCTCAGGCCCTCTATTCTAGTCCCATTAATTAAGAGTTGCTGTCTGTATTTTTGCATGTTAGGCGGCCAGACAGCTAGTGTGGCTAAATCCACCCCACCCTCAGAAACTAGAGTAGCTTCAGTGTGGACCCTGATTTGCTCTGGGCACACTGTTGATCCCACTTGGAGACTAGCCATACCAGTGTTACCTGGATGGGAGTTTGGAGTGGAACCTTTCTTGGGACAGGCCTTGTCTCCAGTTTGGTGTCCATGCTGTTTACAGCTATGACACCAGGCCTTTTTGGGATCAAAGTTTTTACCCTTGTACCCATTGTTTTGTGAAGAGGCTCTGGGCCCACCCTCCTGTGCAGGTTTTTGGGGGCCTGTAGAAGACTCTTTACTATTTTTAGTTTTGGTTGTCTCATCACCCTTCCCCTGGGGAGTCTTTGTGACCCCTTTCTTTTGGTCACCCCCTGTTGAAGTCTTGGACACCCTTGTCTTGACCCAATGGTCCGCCTTCTTTCCCAATTCTTGGGGAGAAATTGGTCCTAGGTCTACCAGATGCTGATGCAGTTTATCATTGAAACAATTACTCAATAGGTGTTCTTTCACAAATAAATTGTACAGCCCATCATAATTACTTACACCACTGCCTTGAATCCAACCATCTAGTGTTTTCACTGAGTAGTCAACAAAGTCAACCCAGGTCTGGCTCGAGGATTTTTGAGCCCCCCTGAACCTAATCCTGTACTCCTCAGTGGAGAATCCAAAGCCCTCAATCAGGGTACCCTTCATGAGGTCATAAGATTCTGCATCTTTTCCAGAGAGTGTGAGGAGTCTATCCCTACACTTTCCAGTGAACATTTCCCAAAGGAGAGCACCCCAGTGAGACCTGTTCACTTTTCTGGTTACACAAGCCCTCTCAAAAGCTGTGAACCATTTGGTGATGTCATCACCATCTTCATATTTAGTTACAATCCCTTTAGGGATTTTCAACATGTCAGGAGAATCTCTGACCCTATTTATATTGCTGCCACCATTGATGGGTCCTAGGCCCATCTCTTGTCTTTCCCTTTCTATGGCTAGGAGCTGTCTCTCTAAAGCCAATCTTTTGGCCATCCTGGCTAACAGGAGGTCATCTTCACTGAGAGCATCCTCAGTGATTTCAGAAATGTGGGACCCTCCTGTGAGGGACTCACTATTTCTGACTAACACAGTTGGAGACAGGACTTGAGGGGTCCTGTTCTCCCTATTTAGGACTGGAGGAGGGACATTGGCCTCCAAGTCACTAATTTCTTCCTCTGTGAGGTCATCATCAGAGGGGTTGGCTTTTTCAAACTCTGCCAACAGCTCCTGGAGCTGAATTTTGGTAGGTCTGGAGCCAATGGTTATTTTTTTGATATTACAGAGAGACCTTAGCTCCCTCATCTTAAGATGGAGGTAAGGTGTGGTGTCGAGTTCCACCACCTGCATCTCTGTATCAGACATTATTCTGCTAAGAGTTGGAATACTTTTTTAAGAATCTAAAACTGTTTCTAGAATCTAATTCAAACTTTTAACAAACTTTTAAACTCTAAAAAGACAATGCTAAACAGGGACTTAACACACAAGGCCCTAGCAGGACTTTTAAGAATTTAGAAAACTTTCAAATTGCAAAAATGAATTTCTAATGACAATTTTGGAATTTGTCGTGTGATCAGGTATTGGCTGAGTAGTCCAGCAAATGCAAAGTCTTGTACCCCACCGCTGATCCACCAATGTAGGAAGTTGGCTCTGTATGTGCTATTTCAAAGTAAGGAATAGCATGCACAGAGTCCAAGGGTTCCCCTTAGAGGTAAAATAGTGGTAAAAATAGATAATACTAATGCTCTATTTTGTGGTAGTGTGGTCGAGCAGTAGGCTTATCCAAGGAGTAGTGTTAAGCATTTGTTGTACATACACATAGACAATAAATGAGGTACACACACTCAGAGACAAATCCAGCCAATAGGTTTTTGTATAGAAAAATATCTTTTCTTAGTTTATTTTAAGAACCACAGGTTCAAATTCTACATGTAATATCTCATTCGAAAGGTATTGCAGGTAAGTACTTTAGGAACTTTAAATCATAAACATTGCATGTATACTTTTCAAGTTATTCACAAATAGCTGTTTTAAAAGTGGACACTTAGTGCAATTTTCACAGTTCCTAGGGGAGGTAAGTTTTTGTTAGTTTTACCAGGTAAGTAAGACACTTACAGGGTTCAGTTCTTGGTCCAAGGTAGCCCACCGTTGGGGGTTCACAGCAACCCCAAAGTCACCACACCAGCAGCTCAGGGCCGGTCAGGTGCAGAGTTCAAAGTGGTGCCCAAAACACATAGGCTAGAATGGAGAGAAGGGGGTGCCCCGGTTCCGGTCTGCTTGCAGGTAAGTACCCGCGTCTTCGGAGGGCAGACCAGGGGGGTTTTGTAGGGCACCGGGGGGGACACAAGTCCACACAGAAATTTCACCCTCAGCAGCGCGGGGGCGGCCGGGTGCAGTGTAGAAACAAGCGTCGGGTTTGTAATGGAAGTCAATGGGAGATCTCGGGATCTCTTCAGCGCTGCAGGCAGGCAAGGGGGGGGTTCCTCGGGGAAACCTCCACTTGGTCAAGGGAGAGGGACTCCTGGGGGTCACTCCTCCAGTGAAAGTCCGGTCCTTCAGGTCCTGGGGGCTGCGGGTGCAGGGTCTCTCCCAGGTGTCGGGACTTAGGATTCCAAGAGTCGCGGTCAGGGGAAGCCTCGGGATTCCCTCTGCAGGCGGCGCTGTGGGGGCTCAGGGGGGACAGGTTTTTGTACTCACAGTCTTGGAGTAGTCCTGGGGTCCCTCCTGAGGTGTTGGATCGCCACCAGCCGAGTCGGGGTCGCCGGGTGCAGTGTTGCAAGTCTCACGCTTCTTGCGGGGAGCTTGCAGGGTTCTTTAAAGCTGCTGGAAACAAAGTTGCAGCTTTTCTTGGAGCAGGTCCGCTGTCCTCGGGAGTTTCTTGTCTTTTCGAAGCAGGGGCAGTCCTCAGAGGATGTCGAGGTCGCTGGTCCCTTTGGAAGGCGTCGCTGGAGCAGGATCTTTGGAAGGCAGGAGACAGGCCGGTGAGTTTCTGGAGCCAAGGCAGTTGTCGTCTTCTGGTCTTCCTCTGCAGGGGTTTTCAGCTAGGCAGTCCTTCTTGTAGTTGCAGGAATCTAATTTTCTAGGGTTCCGGGTAGCCCTTAAATACTAAATTTAAGGGCGTGTTTTAGGTCTGGGGGGTTAGTAGCCAATGGCTACTAGCCCTGAGGGTGGGTACACCCTCTTTGTGCCTCCTCCCAAGGGGAGGGGGTCACAATCCTAACCCTATTGGGGGAATCCTCCATCTGCAAGATGGAGGATTTCTAAAAGTCAGAGTCACCTCAGCTCAGGACACCTTAGGGGCTGTCCTGACTGGCCAGTGACTCCTCCTTGTTGCTTTCTTTGTTCCCTCCAGCCTTGCCGCCAAAAGTGGGGGCCGTGGCCTGAGGGGGCGGGCAACTCCACTAAGCTGGAGTGCCCTGCTGGGCTGTGACAAAGGGGTGAGCCTTTGAGGCTCACCGCCAGGTGTTACAGCTCCTGCCTGGGGGAGGTGTTAGCATCTCCACCCAGTGCAGGCTTTGTTACTGGCCTCAGAGTGACAAAGGCACTCTCCCCATGGGGCCAGCAACATGTCTCTGGTGTGGCAGGCTGCTGGAACTAGTCAGCCTACACAGACAGTCGGTTAAGTTTCAGGGGGCACCTCTAAGGTGCCCTCTGTGGTGTATTTTACAATAAAATGTACACTGGCATCAGTGTGCATTTATTGTGCTGAGAAGTTTGATACCAAACTTCCCAGTTTTCAGTGTAGCCATTATGGTGCTGTGGAGTTCGTGTTTGACAGACTCCCAGACCATATACTCTTATGGCTACCCTGCACTTACAATGTCTAAGGTTTTGTTTAGACACTGTAGGGGTACCATGCTCATGCACTGGTACCCTCACCTATGGTATAGTGCACCCTGCCTTAGGGCTGTAAGGCCTGCTAGAGGGGTGTCTTACCTATACTGCATAGGCAGTGAGAGGCTGGCATGGCACCCTGAGGGGAGTGCCATGTCGATTTACTCGTTTTGTCCTCACTAGCACACACAAGCTGGCAAGCAGTGTGTCTGTGCTGAGTGAGAGGTCTCCAGGGTGGCATAAGACATGCTGCAGCCCTTAGAGACCTTCCTTGGCATCAGGGCCCTTGGTACTAGAAGTACCAGTTACAAGGGACTTATCTGGATGCCAGGGTCTGCCAATTGTGGATACAAAAGTACAGGTTAGGGAAAGAACACTGGTGCTGGGGCCTGGTTAGCAGGCCTCAGCACACTTTCAATTGTAAACATAGCATCAGCAAAGGCAAAAAGTCAGGGGGCAACCATGCCAAGGAGGCATTTCCTTACACCGGGTAAGTGACATTTTCCGTTCGGTGGCATGTGTAGCTGCAGATACACATGCTGTGCATAGACTAGTAAGCAGTTATCTCCCCAAAAGCGGTGGTTCAGCCTGTAGGAGTGGAAGTAGTTTGAAATAAAGTTCTTAGTACAGCTTGACCTACTGTGGCTTGTTGTGCAGATAACACGTCTACACAGTAGTGCTTAGTAAATGTGTGAGGCGTAGACCATGTTGCTGCCTTACATATTTCGTTCATTGGAATATTTCCTAGAAAGGCCATGGTAGCACCTTTCTTTCTGGTTGAGTGTGCCTTTGGTGTAATAGGCAGCTGTCTCTTTGCTTTAAGATAGCAGGTTTGGATGCACCTAACTATCCATCTAGCTATACCTTGTTTTGATATTGGATTTCCTGTATGAGGTTTTTGAAATGCAATAAATAGTTGTTTTGTTTTCCTAAATAGTTTTGTTCTGTCAATGTAGTACATTAGTGCTCTTTTGATGTCTAATGTATGTAGTGCTCTTTCAGCTATTGAGTCAGGCTGTGGAAAGAACACTGGCAATTCTACTGTTTGATTTAAGTGGAACGGTGAGATGACCTTTGGTAAGAATTTTGGGTTGGTTCTTAGAACTACCTTATTTTTGTGTATTTGAATAAATGGTTCTTGTACAGTAAATGCCTGAATTTCACTTACTCTTCTTAGAGATGTAATGGCAATGAGAAATGCAACTTTCCACGTTAGATATTGCATTTCGCAAGAATGCATGGGTTCGAAAGGTGGACCCATGAGTCTTGTTAAGACAATATTGAGGTTCCATGAAGGAACAGGTGGTGTCCTTGGTGGTATAATTCTTTTTAGGCCTTCCATAAATGCTTTAATGACAGGTATTCTAAATAGGGAAGTTGAATGAGTAATTTGCAGGTATGCAGATATTGCTGCGAGATGTATCTTTATGGAAGAGAAAGCTAGATTTGACTTTTGCAAATGTAGTAAATACACTACAACATCTTTTGGAGATGCATGCAATGGTTGAACTTGATTATTATGGCAGTAGCAAACAAATCTTTTCCATTTACTTGCATAGCAGTGTCTAGTGGATGGCCTTCTAGCTTGTCTTATGACCTCCATACATTCCTGTGTGAGGTTTAAGTGTCCAAATTCTAGGATTTCAGGAGCCAAATTGCTAGATTCAGCGATGCTGGCTTTGGATGCCTGATTTGTTGCTTGTGTTGTGTTAACAGATCTGGCCTGTTGGGTAGTTTGACATGAGGTACTACTGACAGGTCTAGTAGTGTTGTATACCAAGGTTGTCTTGCCCATGTTGGTGCTATTAGAATGAGTTTGAGTTTGTTTTGACTCAATCTGTTTACTAGATATGGAAGGAGAGGGGGAAAAGCGTATGCAAATATCCCTGACCAATTCATCCATAGAGCATTGCCTTAAGATTGCCGGTGTGGGTACCTGGATGCGAAGTTTTGGCATTTTGCGTTTTCTTTTGTTGCAAATAGATCTATTTGAGGTGTTCCCCAAATTTGGAAGTAAGTGTTCAGGATTTGGGTGTGAATCTCCCATTCGTGGACCTGTTGGTGATCCCGAGAGAGACTGTCTGCTAGCTGGTTCTGGATCCCTGGAATAAACTGTGCTATTAGGCGAATGTGGTTGTGAATTGCCCAATGCCATATTTTTTGTGTTAGGAGACACAACTGTGTTGAGTGTGTCCCCCCCTGTTTGTTTAAATAATACATTGTTGTCATGTTGTCTGTTTTGACCAGAATGTATTTGTGGGTTATTATGGGTTGGAATGCTTTCAACGCTAGAAATACTGCTAACAATTCGAGGTGATTGATATGAAACTTTCTTTGATGTACGTCCCATTGTCCTTGTATGCTTCGTTGATTGAGGTGTGCCCCCCACCCTGTCATGGAAGCATCTGTTGTTATCACGTATTGTGGCACTGGGTCTTGGAAAGGCCGCCCTCGGTTTAAATTTGTACTGTTCCACCATAGAAGCGAGATATATGTTTGGCGGTCTATCAACACCAGATCTAGAAGTTGACCCTGTGCGTGTGACCATTGTGATGCTAGGCACTGTTGTAAAGGCCTCATGTGCAATCTTGCGTTTGGGACAATGGCTATGCATGAGGACATCATGCCTAGGAGTTTTAATACCATCTTTGCATGTACTTTTTGTGTTGGATACATAGCTTGTATCACCTTGTGAAAATTGTGAACCCTTTGTGGACTTGGAGTGGCTATCCCCTTTGTTGTGTTGATTGTCGCTCCTAAGTATTGCTGTGTTTGACACAGCAGAATGTGTGACTTTGCATAGTTGATGGAGAAACCCAGTTTGCAAAGGGTTTGTATAACATAATCTGTGTGGTGTGAACACTTTGTTAGCGAGTTGGTTTTTATTAACCAATCGTCTAGGTACGGGAACACGTGTATTTTCTGCCTTCTGATATGTGCAGCTACTACTGCTAGACATTTCGTAAAAACTCTTGGCGCGGTTGTTATTCCGAATGGCAACACTTTGAATTGGTAGTGTATTCCTTTGAATACGAACCGTAGGTATTTCCTGTGTGATGGATGTATCGGTATATGGAAATACGCATCTTTTAGATCTAAGGTTGTCATGTAGTCCTGCTGTTTCAGTAGTGGTATTACGTCTTGTAACGTGACCATGTGAAAGTGTTCTGATTTGATGAAGGTGTTTAATGTTCTGAGATCTAATATCGGTCTCAGAGTTTTGTCCTTTTTTGGTATTAGAAAGTACAGTGAGTAAACTCCTGTGTTCTTTTGTGCACCTGGTACTAATTCTATTGCGTCTTTTTGCAGTAATGCTTGAACTTCAAGTTGTAGAAGGTCTAAATGCTGTTTTGACATATTTTGTGTTTTCGGTGGGACGTTTGGAGGGAGTTGGAGAAATTCTATGCAATAACCATGTTGGATAATTGCTAAGACCCAAGTGTCTGTTGTTATCTCCTCCCAAGATTTGTAGAAATGGCTTAGTCTTCCCCCCACTGGTGTTGTGTGAAGGGGTTGAGTGACTTGTGAGTCACTGCTTGTTTTGAGGGGTTTTGGGCCCTTGAAATTTTCCCCGGTTTCTTGGGAATTGGCCCCCTCTGTATTGGCCCCGAAAGCCTCCCCTTTGATACTGTCCCTGGTAGGTAGACGGTGTTGTTTGTGAGGTGCTGGCTTGTGTGGCTTGACCTCGAAACCCTCCTCTGAAAGTAGTTTTGCGAAATGTGCCAAATGTGCCTCTGCCCTGCGGGGAATAGAGTGCGCCCATGGCTTTAGCTGTGTCAGTGTCTTTCTTTAATTTTTCAATTGCAGTGTCCACTTCTGGTCCAAACTATTGTTGTTCATTGAACGGCATATTGAGCACTGCCTGTTGTATCTCAGGTTTGCAGCCGGATGTGCGCAGCCATGCGTGCCTCCTTATCGTTACAGCAGTATTTATAGTCCTTGCAGCTGTATCTGCTGCATCCATAGAAGAACGGATTTGGTTGTTGGATATGTTTTGTCCCTCTTCAACCACTTGTTTTGCCCGTTTTTGGAATTCTTTGGGGAGGTGCTCGATGAGATGCTGCATCTCGTCCAATGGGCTCTGTCATATCGCGCTAGGAGTGCCTGCTAGTTGGCGATGCGCCACTGATTTGCAGCTTGTACTGCAACCCTTTTCCCGGCTGCATCAAACTTTCGGCTCTCCTTGTCTGGAGGTGGTGCATCGCCTGATGTGTGCGAGTTGGCTCTTTTACGAGCTGCTCCTACGACAACTGAATCTGGTGTCAGTTGTGATGTAATAAAAGCAGGGTCTGTGGGTGGTGCCTTGTATTTCTTCTCCACCCTTGGGGTTATTGCTCTGCTTTTAACTGGCTCCTTAAAGATTTGTTTAGGGTGCCTTAGCATTCCCGGGAGCATAGGAAGGCTTTGATAATTGCTATGGGTGGAGGACAGGGTGTTAAAAAGGAAGTCATCCTCGATAGGCTCTGAATGTAGCGATACGTTATGAAACTCTGCTGCCCTAGCTACCACCTGAGCATACGCTGTACTGTCCTCAGGTGGTGAGGGCTTAGTGGGGTACGACTCAGGGCTATTGTCCGATACTGGGGCGTCAGAGATCCCATGCGTCCTGGTCATCTTGGCTCATGGTGGTATGAGCTGGTGATTGTGACGGAGTCTGTGCCGGTGATATAGGAGTTACCTTCTTTACCACTTTTGCTGGTGGTGTTTTTTCTTGTTGTTGGAAATCTAGTTTCCTTTTTCTTCTGATTGGGGGAAGGGTGCTGATCTTCCCTGTACCACTTTGTATAAAGATCCGCTTTTGCGTGTGATCTACAGCTGTTGTTTGTAATTCCTCCTCAAATCTGTGTTTTTGAAGTTGGGAGGACAGTGATTGTTCCTCTGAGTAGGAACTGGCTTTCGGTTCGGTTGCTGGGCGTTTTGGCACCGAAACCGTGTCTTTTGTTGTTTTCGGCTCCGAAGAGATTTTCCTCTTTTTCGGTGTCGTACCTTCTTGGCGTCGACCATCTTCGGTGCCGCTATCTCTGTGCCGAGCAGCTTCGGTGCCGCTGTCTCGGTGTCGACCCTTTTCTGCGGCACTTTCTCGGTCCCGAGATTGCTGCGTGCCTGTGTCTCGACCTGAGTAGGACGATCTCGGCACCAGTTCGCTCTTTTTCGTTGCCCATGGACGGTCACCTACTTTATGGGTTGAGCCATGGCCTGTCGGCAGTGGCGTCCCCTGGGCTTTGTCTGTTTTTCTGTGTGATGCTTGTTTCGACGTCTTACTCACGGTTTCTTCGACGTCGAATTCTTCGGAATCCGATTCGTGGATGGAGAATGTTTCTTCTTCTCCTTCTTCCTCGAACCGTTGTTGTCCTGTCGGCGTGGACGCCATCTGCAACCTTCTGGCTCTTCGGTCTCGGAGCGTTTTTCTCGACCGAAACGCTCAACAGGCCTCACACGTCTCTTCTTTGTGCTCGGGTGACAGGCACAAGTTACAGACCAAATGTTGGTCTGTATAGGGATATTTACTGTGGCATTTAGGACAGAATCGGAACGGGGTCCGTTCCATCAGTCTCGATGTTAAACGCGGTCGGGCCGACCAGGCCCCGACTGGAGATCGAAATAATCCCGAAGGGCTACCGGAGCTCTTCAAGATTCGGTGTCGATTCTAATCTAACCCGATACCGAACGAAACAATACCGACGAATTTTCCGTTGATTCTGACTAACTTTCCGACCCGAAACACGGAGCGAAAAGGAACACGTCCGAACCAGATGGCGGAAAAAAAAACAATCTAACATGGAGTCGACGCCCATGCGCAATGGAACCAAAGTAGGAGGAGTCCCTCGGTCTTGTGACTCGAAAAGACTTCTTCGAAGAAAAACAACTTGTAACACTCCGACCCAACACCAGACGGCGGACTATGCACAGCATGTGTATCTGCAGCTACACATGCCACCAAACATATATTTTCTTAGTTTATTTTAAGAACCACAGGTTCAAATTCTACAGGTAATATCTCATTTGAAAGGTATTGCAGGTAAGTACTTTAGGAACTTTGAATAATTACAGTAGCATATATACTTTTCACATAAAACACAAATAGCTGTTTTAAAAGTGGACACAGTGCAATTTTCACAGTTCCTGGGGGAGGTAAAGTATTGTTAGTTTTTGCAGGTAAGTAACCCACCTAAAGGGTTCAGATTTGGGTCCAAAGTAGCCCATCGTTGGGGGTTCAGAGCAACCCCAAAGTCACTACACCAGCAGCTCAGGGCCGGTCAGGTGCAGAGTTCAAAGTGGTGCCCAAAACACATAGACTTCAATGGAGAGAAGGGGGTGCCCCGGTTCCAGTCTGCCAGCAGGTAAGTAACCGCATCTTCGGAGGGCAGACCAGGAAGGTTTTGTAGGGCACCGGGGGGGACACAAGTTCACACAAAAAGTACACCCTCAGCGGCACTGGGGCGGCCGAGTGCAGTGTAGAAACAAGCGTTGGGTTTTCAATGTAAATCAATGGGAGACCAAGGGGTCTCTTCAGCGATGCAGGCAGGCAAGGGGGGGGCTCCTCGGGGTAGCCACAACCTGGGCAAGGGAGAGGGCCTCCTGGGGGTCACTTCTGCACTGAAGTTCCGATCCTTCAGGTGCTGGGGGCTGCGGGTGCAGGGTCTTTTCCAGCCGTCAGGATTTTAGAGTCAGGCAGTCGCAGTCAGGGGGAGCCTGGGGATTCCCTCTGCAGGCGTCGCTGTGGGGGCTCAGGGGGGACAACTTTGGTTACTCACAGTCTCGGAGTCGCCGGAGGGTCCTCCCTGAGGTGTTGGTTCTCCACCAGTCGAGTCGGGGTTGCCGGGTGCAGTGTTGCAAGTCTCACGCTTCTTGCGGGGATTGCAGGGGTCTTTAAATCTGCTCCTCTGTAACAAAGTTGCAGTCTTTTTGGAGCAGGTCCGCTGTCCTCAGGAGTTTCTTGTTCCTCTTGAAGCAGGGCAGTCCTCTGAGGATTCAGAGGTCGCTGGTCCTTGAGAAAGCGTCGCTGGAGCAGGTTTCTTTAGAAGGCAGGAGACAGGCCGGTAGGACTGGGGCCAAAGCAGTTGGTGTCTTCTTTCTTCTTCTGCAGGGGTTTTCAGCTCAGCAGTCTTCTTCTTCGGTAAGTTGCAGGAATCTAAATTCTTAGGTTCAGGGAAGCCCTTAAATACTAAATTCAAGGGCGTGTTTAGGTCTGGGGGGTTAGTAGCCAATGGCTACTAGCCCTGAGGGTGGGTACACCCTCTTTGTGTCTCCTCCCAAGGGGAGGGGGTCACATTCCTATCCCTATTGGGGGAATCCTCCATCTGCAAGATGGAGGATTTCTAAAAGTTAGAGTCACCTCAGCTCAGGACACCTTAGGGGCTGACCTGACTGGCCGGTGACGAATCCTTGTTATTCTCATTATCTCCTCCGGCCTTGCCGCCAAAAGTGGGGCACAAGCTGGCTAGAAGTGTGTCTGTGCTGAGTGAGGGGTCCCTAGGGTGGCATAAGATATGCTGCATCCCTTAGAGACCTTCCCTGGCATCAGGGCCCTTGGTACCAGGGGTACCAGTTACAAGGGACTTACCTGGATGCCAGGGTGTGCCAATTGTGGAAAAGTACAGGTTAGGGAAAGAACACTGGTGCTGGGGCCTGGATAGCAGGCCTCAGCACACTTTCAATTCAAAACATAGCATCAGCAAAGGCAAAAAGTCAGGGGGTAGCCATGCCAAGGAGGCATTTCCTTACAATCGGTATATGGAAATATGCATCCTTTAGGTCTAGTGTTGTCATGTAGTCTTGTTGTTTGAGCAGTGGGATTACGTCCTGTAATGTCACCATGTGAAAGTGATCTGATTTGATGTATGTATTTAATGTTCTGAGATCTAGTATAGGTCTCAGACTCTTGTCTTTTTTGGGTATGAGAAAGTACAGAGAGTAAACTCCTGTCCCTTTGTGTTGGTTTGGTACTAATTCTATTGCTTCTTTTTGTAGCAATACCTGAACCTCTATCCTAGAAGATCTATATGTTGTTTTGACATATTGTGTGTTTTCGGTGGGACGTTTGGAGGGAATTTAAGAAATTCTATGCAATAACCATGCTGGATAATTGCTAGGACCCAAGTGTCTGTTATTTCCTCCCAATGTTTGTAATACTTGGTTAGTCTCCCCCCCACAGATGTTATGTGTTGGGGATTTGTGACTTGGAAGTCACTGCTTGCTTTGAGGAGTTTTGGGACTTTGGAACTTCCCTCTATTCTTTTGGAATTGTCCCCCTCTATATTGTCCCCGAAAACTTCCCCGCTGATGCTGGCTCTGGTAAGTGGGTCTTGTTTGTGAGGTTGAGGGGTCTGTGCTTTGTCCTCGAAACCCCCCTCTAAACTGTGTTTTTCGAAATGTGCCTCTGCTCTGTGGGGAGTAGAGTGCGCCCATGGCTTTGGCCGTGTCAGTGTCTTTCTTAAGTTTTTCGATCGCAGTGTCCACCTCCGGCCCAAACAACTGCTGTCCGTTGACTGGCATATTCAGCACAGCTTGCTGTATTTCTGGTTTAAATCCTGAAGTACGCAGCCATGCATCTCTCCTTATTGTTACTGCTGTGTTGACAGTTCTAGCAGCTGTGTCTGCAGCATCCATTGCTGACCGGATCTGATTGTTGGAGATACTTTGTCCTTCTTCTACTATTTGCTGCGCTCTCTTTTGGAACTCCTTGGGCAAATGTTCTATAAAGTGTTGCATTTCGTCCCAATGGGCCATATCGTATCTGGCCAACAAAGCCTGTGAATTGAAAAATACGCCACTGGTTTGCTGCCTGTGCCGCCACCCTCTTGCATGCTGCGTCGAATTTTCGACTTTCTTTATCTGGAGGTGGTGCATCTCCTAAACTATGTGAGTTTGCTCTCTTGCGCGCTGCCCCTACTACAACTGAGTCCGATGTTAGCTGTTGTGTGATGTACACGGGGTCTGTTGGTGGCGATTTTTATTTTTTCTCCACTCTTGGAGTAATGGCCCTTCCTTTTACAGGCTCTTCAAACACTTGTTTGGAGTGTTTTAGCATTCCTGGTAGCATAGGAAGACTTTGATACTGGCTGTGTGTGGACGACAGTGTGTTAAAAAGAAAGTCGTCTTCAATGGGCTCAGCATGCAGGCTGACATTATGAAATGCCGCTGCTCTCGACACCACCTGTGCGTAGGCTGTACTATCCTCTGGTGGCGACGGTCTAGCTGGATAACATTCAGGACTATTATCTGACACTGGTGCGTCAAAGGTCCCATGCGTCAGGGTCATCTTGACTCATTCCTGTATGAGTTGGGGATTGCATCATTGGTGGAGTGGCTACCGGTGATGGTTGCGGAGAGCATTGTGGAGATGGTGGTGGGGTTACTTGTTTAGCCACCTTTGCCTGTGGCTGCTTGTCTTTTTCTTGGAAGGCAAGTTTGCGTTTCATTTTAATCGGAGGGAGAGTACTGATCTTCCCTGTTTCTTTTTGGATATGGAGCCTTCTTTGTGTATAGTCTGGCTCTATTGTTTCCAATTCCTGTCCAAATCTTTGTGTCTTCATTTGTGTGGACAGTCCTTGTTCCTCAGTGTAGGAACTTGTTTTCGGTTCCGAGGCCGGATGTTTTGGTATCGAAACCTTTTCGGCTGCTTTTTTCGGTTCCGACGAAACCTTCTTTACTTTCGGCGTAGTGGTCTCTCGGTGCCGCTATCTCTGTGCCGAACCTGCTCGGAGCCACTATCTCGGGCCCGAGATTGCTGTGTGGCGGTATCTCGACCGGAGTCGGATGAATTCGCCACCAGCGTGCCCTTTTTTGGTGCCGATGATCGGTCACCTATTTTTCGGGTTAAGCCATGGCCTGTTGGCGGTGGCGTCCCCTGGGCTTTAGTGGTTTTTTCGTGAGTTTTGTGTTTCAACGTCTTACTCACGGTTTTCGGCGTTTCCTCGGGATCGATCTCATCCGAGTCCGATTCATGGATGGAGAATGTTTCTTCCTCCTCCTCGAAACGCTCTTGTCCAGTCGGCGCCGACGCCATTTGCAGTCTCCTTGCTCTTTGGTCTCTTAGTGTTTTCCTGGACCGAAACGCTCGACAGGCTTCACAAGTATCTTCCTTGTGTTCCGGCGACAAACACAAGTTACAGACCAGATGCTGATCTGTATATGGATACTTGTTATGGCATTTTGGGCAGAAGCGGAATGGGGTCCGTTCCATCAGCCTTGAAGATACACGTAGCCGGGCCGTCCAGGCCCCGACGGGGGATCGAAGAAAACCCCGAAGGACCACCGGAGCTCTTCCAAAGTCGGTGTCGATCTGTTGTAACTAACCCGCTACCGAACGGAAACAATACAGACGATTTTTCCGAGATTCTAACTAACTTTCCGACCCGAAACACGGAGCGAAAAGGAACACGTCCGAACCCGATGGCGGGAAAAAAAAAAAAAACTAAGATGGAGTCGACGCCCATGCGCAATGGAGCCGAAATGGGAGGAGTCCCTCGATCTCGTGACTCGAAAAGACTTCTTCAAACAAAAACAACTTGTAACACTCCGAGCCCAACACCAGATGGCGGGCTGTGCACAGCATGTGTATCTGCAGCTACACATGCCATAGAACATATGGAAAATGTCACTTACCCAGTGTACATCTGTTCGTGCTAGTAATAGTGCCCATGCAATGGAGTGAATACGTATGTACATAATGTAGTTTAAAGTAATATATATATTTACAAATATACAGATGTTCAAGATCAACTTCTAAACGGCTACAGGCCCCCGGGGAGGCGGGTGGGCGCATGTGAATCTGCAGCGACTAATGCCACGAACAGATGTACACTGGGTAAGTGACATTTTCCGTTCGGTGGCATGTGTAGCTGTAGATACACATGCTGTGCACAGACTAGTAAGCAGTTATCTCCCCAAAAGCGGTGGTTCAGCCTGTAGGGCTTGAAGTTGTCTGAAACAATGTTCGTAGTACTGCTTGGCCTACTGTGGCTTGCTGTGTTGTTAGCACCTCTACACAGTAGTGTTTGGTAAATGTATGAGGCGTAGACCATGTAGCTGCCTTACATATTTCTGTCATTGGAATATTTCCTAGAAAGGCCATGGTAGCACCTTTCTTTCTAGTTGAGTGTGCCTTTGGTGTAATAGGCAGTTCTCCTTTTGCTTTAAGATAACAGGTTTGAATGCACTTAACTATCCATCTAGCAATGCCTTGCTTAGAAATTGGATTTCCTGTATGAGGTTTTTGGAAAGCAAAAAATAATTGTTTTGTTTTGCGAATTAGTTTTGCTCTGTCAATGTAGTACATTAACGCTCTTTTGATGTCTAATGTATGTAGTGCTCTTTCAGCTACAGAGTCTGGCTGTGGGAAGAACACTGGTAATTCTACTGTTTGATTTAAGTGGAACGGTGATATGACTTTTGGTAAAAATGTAGGATTTGTTCGTAGAACTACTTCATGCTTGTGTATCTGAATAAATGGTTCTTGTATGGTAAATGCTTGAATCTCACTTACTCTTCTTAAAGATGTGATGGCAATTAAAAATGCAACTTTCCATGTTAAGTATTGCATTTCACAAGAGTGCATGGGCTCAAAAGGTGGACCCATGAGTCGTGTTAAGATAATGTTGAGGTTCCATGAAGGAACTGGTGGTGTTCTCGGTGGTATAATTCTCTTTAGACCTTCCATAAATGCTTTTATGACTGGTATTCTAAATAGAGAAATTGAGTGCGTAATTTGCAGGTAAGCTGAAATTGCTGTAAGATGTATTTTAATGGATGAAAAAGCTTTGATTTTTGCAAATGTAGTAAGTATCCTACGATGTCTTTGGCAGATGCGTGTAAGGGTTGAATTTGATTATTATGGCAGTAATAAACAAATCTTTTCTACTTATTTGCATAGCAATGTCTAGTGGTAGGTTTCCTAGCTTGTTTTAGGACCTCCATACATTCCTGTGTAAGGTCTAAATGTCCGAACTCTAGGACTTCAGGAGCCAGATTGCTAGATTCAGCGATGCTGGATTTGGGTGTCTGATCTGTTGTTTGAGTTGCGTTAACAGATCTGGTATGTTTGGTAGTTTGACATGAGGCACTACTGAGAGGTCTAGTAGTGTTGTGTACCAAGGTTGGCTTGCCCATGTTGGTGCTATTAGTATGAGGTTGAGTTTGTTTTGACTCAGCTTGTTTACTAGATATGGAAGGAGTGGGAGAGGGGGAAAAGCGTAAGCAAATATCCCTGACCAACTCATCCATAACGCATTGCCCTGAGACTGATCTTGTGGGTACCTGGATGCGAAGTTTTGGCATTTTGCGTTTTCCTTTGTTGCAAATAGATCTATTTGTGGTGTTCCCCAACTCTGGAAGTAAGTTTTTAGTATTTGGGGGTGAATCTCCCATTCGTGGATCTGTTGGTGATCCCGAGAGAGATTAGCTGGTTCTGAATTCCTGGAATAAATTGTGCTATTAGGCGAATGTGGTTGTGAATCGCCCAATGCCATATTTTCTGTGCCAGGAGACAACTGTGTTGAGTGTGTGCCTCCCTGTTTGTTTAGGTAATACATCGTTGTCATGTTGTCTGTTTTGACAAGAATGTGTTTGTAGCTTATTATGGGTTGAAATGCTTTCAGCACTAGAAATACTGCCAATAGTTCTAATTGATTTATGTGAAACTGTTTTTGGGGAGTGTCCCATTGTCCTTGGATGCTGTATTGATTGAGGTGTGCTCCCCACCCTATAATGGAGGCATCTGTTGTTATTACATATTGTGGCACTGGGTCTTGGAAAGGCCGCCCTTGGTTTAAATTTATACTGTTCCACCATTGAAGCGAGGTGTATGTTTGGCGGTCTACCAACACCAGATCTAGAATTTGACACTGTGCCTGTGACCACTGTGATGGTAGGCACTGTTGTAAGGGCCGCATGTGCAACCTTGCGTTTGGGACACTGGTTATGCATGAGGACATCATGCCTAAGAGTTTCATCACCATTTTGACTTGTATTTTTTGATTTGGATACATGGCCTGTATTACATTGTGAAATGCCTGAATTCTTTGTGGACTTGGAGTGGCAATCCCTTTTGCTGTGTTGATTGTCACCCCTAAGTATTGCTGTGTTTGACACGGCAGAAGGTGTGACTTTGTGTAGTTGATTGTGAAACCTAGTTTGTGGAGGGTTTCTATGACATACTCTGTGTGTTGTGAACACCTTTCTAGCGTGTTGGTTTTGATTAACCAATCGTCTAGGTACGGGAACACATGTATTTGCTGCCTTCTGATATGTGCAGCTACGACTGCTAGGCACTTTGTAAAAACTCTTGGCGCAGTTGTTATTCCGAATGGCAACACCTTGAATTGGTAATGTATCCCTTGGAATACAAACCTTAAGTACTTTCTGTGTGAAGGATGTATCGGTATATGGAAATATGCATCCTTTAGGTCTAGTGTTGTCATGTGGTCTTGTTGTTTGAGTAGTGGGATTACGTCTTGTAATGTCACCATGTGAAAGTGATCTGATTTGATGTAGGTATTTAATGTTCGGAGATCTAATATAGGTCTCAGAGTCTTGTCTTTTTTGGGTATGAGAAAGTACAGAGAGTAAACTCCTGTTCCTTTCTGGTGTTCTGGTACTAATTCTATTGCTTCTTTTAGTAGTAATGCCTGAACTTCTAGTCCTAGAAGATCTATATGTTGTTTTGACATATTGTGTGTTTTCGGTGGTACGTTTGGAGGGAATTTGAGAAATTCTATGCAATAACCATGCTGGATAATTGCCAGTACCCAAGTGTCTGTTGTTATCTCCTCCCAATGTTTGTAAAATTGTCTTAGTCTCCCCCCCCACAGGTGTTATGTGTTGGGGATGTGTGACTTGGAAGTCACTGTTTGTTTGGAGGGGTTTTGGGGCTTTGGAACTTCCCTCTATTTTTTTGGAATTGTGCCCCTCTATATTGCCCCTGAAAACTTCCCCGCTGGTATTGGCTTTGAAAAGCGGGCCTTGCTTGTGAGGTTGTGGCATCTGTAGGTTGACCTCGAAACCCTCCCCTAAATGGCGTTTTGCGAAATGTGCCTCTGCTTTGTGGGGAGTAGAGTGAGCCCATGGCTTTTGCGGTATCAGTATCTTTTTTGAGTTTTTCAATAGCAGTGTCGACTTCCGGCCCAAACAACTGCTGTTCATTAAAGGGCATATTCAGCACGGCTTGTTGTATTTCCGGCTTCAATCCTGACGTACGCAACCATGCGTGTCTCATTGTTATTACAGTATTTACTGTCCTTGCAGCTGTATCTGCTGCTTCCATTGATGACCGTATCTGATTATTGAAGATACTTTGTCCTTCTTCTACCATTTGTTGTGCCCTTTTTTGGAACTCTTTGGGTAAGTGTTCTATGAAATGCTGCATTTCGTCCCAATGAGCTCTATCGTATCTTGCCAAAAGTGCTTGTGAATTGGCAATACGCCATTGGTTTGCTGCTTGTGCTGTAACTCTTTTACCCGCAGCATCGAATTTGCGACTCTCCTTGTCTGGAGGTGGTGCATCTCCCGAGGTATGAGAGTTTGCTCTCTTGCGAGCTGCCCCAACAACCACAGAATCTGGTGTTAATTACTGCGTAATATAAACAGGGTCTGTTGGTGGTGGCTTGTACTTTTTTTCCACCCTTGGAGTTATGGCTCTGCCTTTAACAGGATCCTGAAATATTTGTTTTGAATGTTTTAGCATTCCCGGGAGCATAGGTAAGCTTTGGTATTGGCTATGAGTGGAGGAGAGTGTATTAAATAAAAAGTCATCCTCAATTGGTTCTGAATGCAAGGTGACTTTATGAAACGCAGCTGCCCTTGAGACCACCTGCGTGTAGGATGTACTGTCTTCAGGTGGCGACGGCCTTGTAGGGTAACAGTCTGGGCTGTTATCTGATACAGGAGCATCATAAAGGTCCCATGCATCAGGATCATCTTGACTCATTGCAGTATGAGTCGGGGATTGAATCAGTGGTGGAGTGGCTACCGGTGATGTGTGCATTGATGGTGGTGGAGTTGTTTGTCTTGCCACCTTTGCCTGTGGCTGCTTGTCCTTTTATTGAAAGGCAAGTCTTCTTTTCATCTTAATTGGGGGAAGAGTGCTTATTTTCCCTGTGTCTTTTTGAATGTGGAGCCTTCTTTGAGAGTAGTCTGGCTCAACAGATTGAAGTTCCTCTCCGAACTTATGTCCTTGCATCTGGGAGGACAATCCCTGTTCCTCTGTGTAGGAACCTGTTTTCGGTTCCGAGGCTGGATGTTACGGAATCGAAATCTTTTCGGTCGCCTTTTTGGGCTCCGAGGCAACCTTCTTTATTTTCGGCGTCGTGGTTTCTCGGTGCCGAACCATTTCGGTGCCACTGTCTCGGTGCCGAATCTGTTCGGAGCCGCTATCTCGGGCCCGAGATTGCTGTGTGGCGGTATCTCGGCCGGAGTCGGATGACTTTGCCACATGCATGCCCTTTTTCGGTGCTGATGATCGGTCACCTATTTTTCGGGTTAAGCCATGGCCTGTTGGCGGTGGCGTCCCCTGGGCTTTTGTCGTCTTCTCGTGAGTTTTATGTTTCGATGTCTTACTCACGGTTTTCGGCGTTTCTTCGGGATCGAGCTCGTCCGAGTCATGGATGGAGAAGCTTTCTTCTTCCTCCTCGAAACGCCCTTGTCCTGTCGGCGCCGACGCCATCTGCAGTCTTCTTGCTCTTCGGTCTCTTAATGTCTTTCTCGACCGAAACGCTCGACAGGTTTCACAGGTATCCTCCTTGTGCTCTGGAGACAGACACAAGTTACAGACCAGATGCTGATCTGTATATGGATACTTGTTATGACATTTTGGGCAGAAGGGGAATGGGGTTCGTTCCATCAGCCTTGAAGAAACACGTGGCGGGGCCGACCAGGCCCCGACGGGGGGATCGAAAAAAACCCAAAGGGCCACCGGAGCTCTTCAAAAGTCGGTGTCGATCTGTTATAACTAACCCGATACCGAACGCAAACAATACCGACGATTTTTCCGAGATTCTAACTAACTTTCCGACCCGAAACACGGAGCGAAAAGGAACACGTCCGAACCCGATGGTGGAAAAAAAACAATCTAAGATGGAGTCGACGCCCAAGCGCAATGGAGCCGAAATGGGAGGAGTCCCTCGATCTCGTGACTCGAAAAGACTTCTTCGAAGAAAAACAACTTGTAACACTACGAGCCCAACACCAGATGCGGGATGTGCACAGCATGTGTATCTGCAGCTACACATGCCACCAAACATATATATATATATATATATATATATATATATATATATATATATATATATATATATATATATATATATATATATAATGTAACTTACCCAGTGTACGTCTGTTCGTGGCATGAGACGCTGCAGATTCACATGTTGTGCATATCCCGCCGTCTAGTGTTGGGCTCGGAGTGTTACAAGTTGTTTTTCTTCAAAGAAGTCTTTTCGAGTCACGAGATCGAGGGACTCCTCCCATTTCGGCTCCATTGCGCATAGGCGTCGACTCCATCTTAGATTGTTTTCCCCGCAGAGGGTGAGGTAGGAGTTGTGTAAATAGTAATAGTGCCCATGCAATGGAGTAAGTATGTACATACATAATGTGACTAAAAGTGATATATTTACAGATTTACAAATGTACAGTTTTAATTTTTTGTCAACTTTGAACGGCTACAGGCTCCCGGGGAGGTGGGAGGGCGCATGTGAATCTGCAGCGTCTCATGCCACGAACAGATGTACACTGGGTAAGTGACATTTTCCGTTCGATGGCATGTGTAGCTGCCAATACACATGCTGTGCATAGACTAGTAAGCAGTTATCTCCCCAAAAGCAGTGGCTTAGCTTGTAGGAGTTGAAGTTGTTTGAAATAAAGTCCGTAGTACTGCTTGTCCTACTGTGGCTTGCTGTGTTGTTAACACATCCACGCAGTAATGCTTGGTAAATGTATGAGGCGTAGACCATGTGGCTGCCTTACAGATTTCAGTCATTGGTATGTTTCCTAGAAAAGCCATGGTGGCACCTTTCTTTCTAGTGGAGTGTTCCTTTGGTGTAATAGGCAGTTCTCTTTTTGCTTTTATATAACAGGTTTGAATACATTTAACTATCCATCTGGCAATGCCTTGTTTGGATATTGGATTCCCTGTATGAGGTTTTTGGAAAGCAACAAACAATTGTTTTGTGAATTTGTTTGGTTCTATCAATGTAGTACATTAGTGCCCTTTTGATGTCTAATGTATGTAATGCTCTCTCAGCTACAGAATCTTGTTCTGGAAAGAACACTGGGAGTTCCACTGTTTGATTTAAGTGGAACGTTGAAATGACTTTAGGTAAGAATTTTGGATTTGTGCGTTCAACTACTTTATGAATGTGTATTTGTATAAAGGGTTCTTGTATAGCAAATGCTTGTATTTCACTTACTCTTCTGAGAGATGTGATAGCCATTAGAAAGGCTACTTTCCATGTTAAGTACTGGATCTCACATGAGTGCATGGGTTCAAATGGTGGACCCATCAGTCGTGTTAATACGATGTTGAGGCTCCACGAAGGAACTGGTGGTGTTCTTGGTGGGATAATCCTTTTCAGACCCTCCATAAATGCTTTTATAACTGGGATTCTGAATAATGGAGTTGAATGCGTAATTTGCAGATAAGCCGAAATTACAGTCAGATGTATTTTAATGGATAAAAAAGCTAACTTGGACTTTTGTAAGTGTAGTAGGTAGCTTACAATGTTTTTAGCAGATGCGTGTAATGGTTGAATTTGATTATTATGGCAGTAATAAACAAATCTTTTCCACTTATTTGCATAGCAATGTCTTGTGGTTGGTTTCCTAGCTTGTTTTATGACCTCCATGCATTCTTGTGTAAGGTCTATGTGTCCAAATTCTAAGATCTCAGGAGCCAAATTGCTAGACTGAGCGATGCTGGATTCGGGTGTCTGATCTGTTGTTTGTGTTGAGTTAACAGATCTTGTCTGTTTGGCAGTCTGATATGAGGCACTACTGACAGGTCTAGTAGTGTTGTGTACCAAGGTTGTCGTGCCCAAGTTGGTGCTATCAGTAAGAGTTTGAGTTTGTTTTGACTCAATTTGTTTACTAGATACGGAAGGAGTGGGAGAGGGGGAAAAGCGTATGCAAATATCCCTGACCAACTCATCCTTAACGCATTGCCTTGAGAGTGAGCCTGTGGGTACCTGGATGCAAAGTTTTGGCATTTTGCGTTTTCTTTTGTTGGAAATAGGTCTATTTGAGGTGTTCCCCATCTTTGGAAGTAAGTTTTTAGTATTTGGGGATGAATTTCCCATTCGTGGATCTGTTGGTGATCCCGAGAGAGATTGTCGGCTAACTGATTTTGAATTCCTGGTATGAACTGCGCTATTAGGCGAATGTGGTTGTGAATAGCCCAATGCCATATCTTTTGAGCTAAGAGACACAATTGTGTCAAGTGTGTCCCTCCCTGTTTGTTCAGATAATAGATTGTTGTCATGTTGTCTGTTTTGACAAGAATGTGTTTGTGGGTTATTAGTGGTTGAAATGCTTTCAACGCTAGAAATACTGCTAGTAGTTCCAAGTGATTTATATGGAGCGGTCTCTGCTGAGTGTCTCATTGTCCTTGGATGCTGTGTTGGTTGAGGTGTGCTCCCCACCCTACCGTGGAAGCATCTGTTGTGATCACGTATTGAGGCACTGGGTCTTGGAAAGGCCGCCCTTTGTTTAAATTTATAGTATTCCACCATTGAAGCGAGGTGTATGTTTGGCGGTCTATCAACACTAGATCTTGAAGTTGAGCCTGTGCTTGTGACCATTGCTCCCAAGTACTGTTGTATTTGACACGGCTGTAGGTGTGATTTTTTGTAGTTGATTGAGAACCCTAGCTTGTGAAGGGTTTCTATAACGTACTTTGTGTGTTGTGAACACCGTTCTTGCGTATTGGTTTTGATTAACTAATCGTCTAGATACGGGAACACATGTATTTGCTGTCTTCTGAAATGGGCTGCCACTACGGCAAGGCATTTTGTAAAAACTCTTGGCGCTGTTGTTATTCCGAATGGCAACACTTTGAACTGGTAATGTACTTCTTGGATTACAAACCTTAAGTATTTTCTGTGGGAAGGATGTATGGGTATATGGAAATACGCATCCTTGAGGTCTAACGTTGTCATGTAGTCTTGTTGTTTGAGCAATGGGATCACGTCTTGCAGTGTCACCATCTGAAAGTGATCTGATTTGATGTAAAGATTTAAGGTTCTGAGATCTAAGATGGGTCTTAGAGTTTTGTCTTTTTTGGGTATGAGAAAGTACAGGTAGTAAACACCCGTTCATTTTCTGATGATTTGGTACTAGTTCTATTGCATCTTTTTGCAACAACGCTTGGACCTCCAGCTGTAATAGATCCATGTGTTGTTTGGACATGTGTGTTTTCGGTGGCACATTTGGAGGGAATTGTAGGAATTCTATGCAATAACCATGTTGGATAATGACTAGGACCCACGTGTCTTATTTTCTCCCAGTTTTGGTAAAAATTTCTTAGTCTCCCCGCCACTGGTGTTATGTGTTGGGGATTTGTGACACTGAAGTCACTGTTTATTTTGCGGGGTCTTGGGACTTTGGAACTTTCCTCTAGTTTTAGGGAACTGTCCCCCTCTGTATTGTCCCCGAAAACGTCCCCTCTGATACTGGCTCTGGTATGTGGGCCTTGTTTGTAAGGTTGAGGGTTCTGTGCTCTGTCCCCGAAACCCCCATCTAAACTGTGTTTTTCGAAATGTGCCTCTGCCCTGTGGGGAGTTGAGTGCGCCCATGGCCTTGGCCGTATCTGTGTCCTTTTTAAGTTTCTCGATAGCAGTGTCCACTTCCGGCCCAAACAACTGCTTTCCGTTGAAAGGCATATTTAGCACCGCCTGTAGAATTTCTGGCTTGAATCCTGAGGTGCGTAGCCATGCGTGTCTCCGTATGGTGACCGCCGTATTTACAGTTCTTGCAGCTGTGTCTGCTGCATCCATTGCCGACCGTATCTGGTTATTAGAGATACTCTGGCCTTCTTCCACCACTTGTTGCGCACGCTTTTGGAACTCTCTGGGTAAATGCTCTATGAAGTGTTGCATTTCGTCCCAATGAGCTCTATAGTATCTTGATAGCAAGGCCTGTGAATTGGCAATGCGCCATTGGTTGGCTGCTTGTGCCGCAACCCTTTTCCCCGCTGCGTCGAACTTGCGACTTTCCTTGTCGGGTGGTGGTGCATCTCCCGAGGTGTGTGAGTTCGCCCTTTTGCAAGCTGCACCTACTACCACTGAGTCCGGTGTTAATTGCTGCGTGATGTACACAGGGTCTGGTGGTGGTGGTGGTTTGTACTTTTTCTCCACCCTTGGAGTGATGGCTCTGCCTTTCACAGGCTCTTGAAAGACTTGTTTGGAGTGTTTCAACATTCCCGGTAACATAGGAAGACTCTGGTACTGACTATGTGTGGACGACAGAGTATTAAACAAAAAGTCATCTTCAATTGGTTCTGCGTGCAGGGTGACATTGTGAAATGCGGCTGCTCTAGACACCACCTGTATGTAAGCGGTACTGTCCTCAGGTGGTGATGGTCTCGCTGGGTAGCAGTCGGGACTGTTATCTGATACAGGCGCATCATAAAGATCCCATGCGTCAGGATCATCTTGGCTCATTCCTGTATGCGTTGGGGACTGCACCATTGGTGGAGTGGCCATTGCTGATGGTTGTGGTGAGCGATGTGGTGATGGTGGCGGAGTTACTTGTCTTGCCACCTTTGCTTGTGGCTGTTTGTCTTTCTCTTGGAAAGCAAGTTTCCTTTTCATTCGGATTGGAGGGAGAGTTCTGATTTTCCCCGTCTCTTTTTGAATGTGGAGCCTTCTCTGTGTGTAATCTGGCTCCCCTGCTTCTAGCTCCTGCCCAAATTTGTGTCCTTGCATTTGTGAGGACAGTCCCTGCTCCTCAATGTAGGAACTTGGTTTCAGCTCTGAAGCCGGATGTTTCGGTATTGAAACTTTTTCAACTGTCTTTTTCGGCTCCGAAGACACTTTTTTGGCTTTCGGTGTTCAGATATCTCGGTGCCGATCTTTTTCGGTGCTGGTTTCTCAATGTCAAGATTGCTCTGACCCGGTGTCTGTGTCGAGCCTGTTCTGTGCCGGTATCTCGACCGGAGTCGGATGACTTCGACACCTGCGTGCCCTTTTTCGGTGCCGAAGGCCGGTCACCTAATTTTCGGGTTAAGCCATGGCCTGTCGGCGGTGGCGTCCCCTGGGCTTTAATGTATTTTCCGTGAGTTTTGGCCAGTGGTGTTTTACTCACCGTTTTCAGAGTCTATTCGGTTTCGGCCTCGTCTGAGTCCGAATCCGCGATGAAGGCTTCTTCTTCCTCCAAGTCTTGGTGTCCTGCCGACGCCATTTGAAGTCTTCTTGCTCTCCGGTCTCTTAGCGTTTTCCTTGACCGAAACGCTCGACAGGCCTCGCAGGTATCCTCTTTGTGTTCGGGAGACAAACACAAATTACAGACCAGATGCTGATCTGTGTAAGGATACTTGTTGTGGCATTCGGGGCAGAAGCGGAGTGGGGTCCGTTCCATTAGCCTTGAAGACGCATGTGGTCAGGCCGACCAGGCCCCGCTGGGGAATCGAAACCCCTAAGGGCCACCGGAGCTCTTCAAAATTCGGTGTCGATCTGCGTTAACTAACCCAATACCGAACGCAAACAATACCGTCAAATTTTCCGAGATTTTAACTTACTTTCCGAGCCGAAACACGGAGCGAAGAGGAACACGTCCGAACCAGATGGCGGAAAGAAAAAAATCTAAGATGGAGTCGACGCCCATGCGCAATGGAGCCGAAAGGGGAGGCGTCCCTCGATCTCGTGACTCGAAAAGAATTCTTTGAAGAAAAACAACTTGTAACACTCCGAGCCCAACACTAGATGGCGGGATATGCACAGCATGTGTATCTGCAGCTACACATGCCATCGAACATATATATATATATATATATATATATATATATATATATATATATATATATATATATATACATACATACACATACATACATATATACACACACACATATGGAAAATCTCACTTACCCAGTGTACATCTGTTCGTGGCATGAGACGCTGCAGATTCACATGCTGTGCATTATCCTGCCATCTAGTGTTGGGCTCGGAGTGTTACAAGTTGTTTTTCTTCGAAGAAGTCTTTTCGAGTCACGAGACCAAGGGACTCCTCCCTTTCGGCTCCATTGCGCATAGGCGTCGACTCCATCTTATATTGTTTTCCCCGCAGAGGGTGAGGTAGGAGTTGTGTATATAGTAAAGGTGCCCATGCAATGGAGTGAGTATGTATGTACATAATGGATAAGTTACTTAGCTGTAAATCCTAGTTCTCTTCCAGGGGTATCCTCATCAAAGTCCTAAACATTGAATATTCCCGCCCTTGTGCGGAGACCCCGGAGCATATATAAAATACACACATATAAAGTATGAAATAGGCACGAAAAATATATATAGCATTTTTAGTAGACATATCTTTCATACTAAACTCATATATACATGTGTAAAACGGCAATGCAGGCTATAATCATAAACAGGCTAAAATGCTTTATTTCTATGAAGTTTTCTTTTTTTTTTAATCATAATAAAATTACAATAGAGAATAAATATCTACCCAAGCCCCCAAAACTGGGCTTAGGGAAATAAGCAGTAGTAATCACTAGAGAAAAAAGAGAAAAAACTACATTGAAAAACAATGGAGCATTCTTAGCTAATAGGCTGCATGCAGGTTAACACAGAAGAACCATAAAAAACTTGGCACCGTGCCTTTAAGACCCTGAGCACCTCCAGTATCCCACCATGCCTCAGGGGTGAAGGAGAGGTGACAGATGGTTCACAGTTAGGTCAGTACTTTTTTACGGTGATAATCTGTGTAACTGATTCGAAAGAAAGTCTGTCCTGCACTTCTAGGAGACGTGCGTTCGGGGAGGAGGGTGGGTTGTTTATGACTTTGATGAGGATACCCCTGGAAGAGAACTAGGATTTACAGGTAAGTAACTTATCCTTCTCTTCCAGGGGATCCTCATCAATAGTCATAAACATTGAATAGATTAGCAAGCCCATCCCTAAACTCTGCGGAAGTGCAGGAATAGACATGTATCATGCAAACAAATTTCTCAGAGAGGCCTGCCCCACTTGGGCATCTGCTCTTGCATCTGAGTCCAAACAGTAATGTCTAGTAAATGTATGTACAGACTTCCATGTAGCAGCCTTACAAATTGGAACATTGTTAAGGAGGGCAGCAGTAGCCGCTTTTCCCCTTGTGGAATGCGCTTTAGGTCTACCTAGTAGTTGTTTGTTAGCCAACTGGTAAGCATTAACAATACAAGAAACTATCCATCTTGATATTGTTCGTTTAGATGCTGCCTCTCCTGTCCTCAAATGAACATAATTTACAAACAAGTGGTTGGAATGTATAATCAATTTTGTTTTATCCAAATAAAATTTTTGCACTCTTTTCAGATCTAGGGAGTGCAACGCTTTCTCCGCCGGAGTCTCCGGATTGGGGAAGAAAGTCGGTAGAGAAATAGTCTGATGTGGAATTCTGACACCACCTTCGGTAGGAATGATGGGTGAGTTCGCAGAACTACTCTATTGTCGTGAAAGACTGTGTACGGTTCTTTGGAAGACCAAGCCTGAATTTCACTGACCATCCCCGCGGAAGTAATGGCTACCAAAAAAGCCGTCTTCCACGTAAGGTGTTGCAAAGAGGCTTTGTGTATAGGTTCGAAAGGAGGGCCCATAAGGTTTGACAGTACTATGTTCAGTTCCCATGGAGGGGAGGGTCTCCGAATGGGCGGAAAAACTTTTTTCAAACCTTCCAAGAAATCCTTGACTACTGGTTTCGTAAAGAAGAAGGATTCCTGAGAAGGTGACTTACGATAGGCTCTAATGGCAGACAAATGTACCTTAATAGATGATACCTGCAGACCGGACTTTGCCAGATGGAGTAAGTAAGACAATATGACATCCTCCTGAGCCCGTATGGCATTCTGACCTTGTTGACAGCACCATATGTAGAACCTCTTCCACTTAAGCGCGTAAGAACGCCGCGTGGAAGGTCGTCTGGACTCCTTCAAGATGTTCATGCACGCCTGCGAGAGCCCTAGGTGCCCATACTGCAGGAATTCAGGAGCCATGCTGTCAAGCTCAGAGAGAGTAGGTTGGAATGCAGAACCCTGCCCTCCATCCTGCTCAGAAGATCCGGTCTGCACGGCAGCCTCCTGTGAGGTTGTTCAGATAGGTCGAGGAGATCTGTGTACCAGAATTGACGGGGCCATTGCGGAGCTATGAGAATCATTCTGGTGCTGGATCTGTAAAGTTTGTTGATCACTGCCGGTATGAGGGGAATCGGTGGAAAAGCGTAGAGAAATATCCCTGACCAGTCGATCAACAGGGCATTCCCTCGAGATCCCGGACGGTAGAACCTGGATGCGAAGTCTGGGCATTTCTTGTTTACCTCGTCTGCGAAGAGATCCAATTGAGGTCGACCCAATTGAGCGAAGATGTCTTCGAAAACTTCGCCGTGTAGGACCCAATCGTGGGCGTCCTCTAGGTGTCTGCTCAGGAAATCTGCTTCCACGTTTTGTTGACCTGGTAGGTGAACAGCTGTAAGTGACATTCCTCTGGCCAGGAGCCAATGCCAGATTGTTTGGGACTCCCGAGATAGGGGTAGGGATCTCGTTCCCCCCTGTCTGTTCAAATAATCCATTGTGGTTGTATTGTCCGTTTGTATTAGGAGAGATTTCCCCTGAATCGATGGAGCAAAAGACTTGAGAGCCAGATGGACCACTCTGAGCTCCAGCAGATTGATGTGGTACTTCCTTTCGATGTCGGACCACAGGCCCTGAGCTTGAAGGGGACCTAGATGAGCCCCCCCATCCCTGAAGAGACGCATCCGTTATCAGAGTGTCGGATGGAATTACCTGGTGAAACGGAGCCCCTACTGACGGGTGAGGTCTGTGCATCCACCATTGCAATGACTGACGTGCTGCTATCGGCAGCCGCACTCTGTCCTCTGGCTCCAGTTGTTCTCCAACGCCTCTTGGAGGGGCCTCATATGCAGCCTGGCATTTGGGACAATGAAAATGCATGATGCCATGGAGCCCAGCAGAGATGTCACCTGACGGGCCGTAGGTTCGTCGGATTTTAACAGGTCTTGACACTTTCTCTTTATTGATAATAGTCATTCCTCCGAAGGATACACTCTTTGGAGCTCTGTGTTTAGTATAGCTCCCAGGTAGTGGAGGTTCTGTGTTGAAATCAAGGTGGACTTTTGGTAGTTGACTTGAAGACCTAGAGACTCTAAAACCTTGAGCACAATGTCCCGATGGGCTCTCGCCTGATCCGGAGAGGAGGCTTTCAGTAGCCAGTCGTCTAGGTATGGGTAGATGAAGATTTTTTGTTTTCGAAGATGTGCCGCTACCACTGCCACACATTTCGAGAAGACGCGGGGGCAGATTTCAGGCCGAATGGTAGCACTTTGAACTGATAGTGCTGTGAGGCTATCTGGAAGCGCAGGAATTTACGATGCTTGGGAACTATCGGGATGTGAAAGTATGCATCCTGCAGGTCGATGGAGCACATCCAGTCTCCCTGATGTAGCTGAGGGAAAATTTGGTATAGAGCCAGCATCCTGAACTTTTGCTTTCTTATGTACTTGTTCAGAACCCGTAAGTCCAGAATCGGTCTGAAAACGCCCTCTCGGCCTTTTTTCGCTACTAGAAAATAACGGGAGTAAATCCCCTTTCCTCTGTGTGCAAGCGGAACTTTTTCTATTGCCTTCTTTCGTAAGAGGGCGAGAGCCTCTTTGCGCAATAGGCTGACATGAGATGGATTGCATTTGGCTGGTGGCAAGTGCAGTGGAGGTTGTCTGAAAAGAAGAGAGTAGCCATTTTCGACAATATTGAGCACCCATTTGTCTTTTGTGATAGAGTGCCACTCGTGAAGAAAATCAGTGATACTTCCCCCCACCGGAGTGGTGCACAGTGTCGAGGGAAGCGAGTTCTCATTGCTTGGCCAGCGCTTTTGGTGTGGACTGTTGAGGTCTACTTGACCCTTGTTCCCTTGTGGCCTTACGAGCCTGAAAAAGAGGGTGTCCCTGCCTTTGCTGTGGCCTCTGGGACCAGTGAGGGGTTTGAACCCTCTGCTGGAAAGGGCGCCTGTCATAAGGCCTATACCTCCGCCTGAAGTCCTTCTTTCTTTCCAGGCCTACTGCCCTCATGGTGTCCACTTCAGTCTTCATGCGCGCCATTTCTTTGTCCGTATGGGTACCAAACAGCGAGTTCCCGTTGAATGGGAGATTTAGGATGCGCTGTTATGCTTCCTGTTTTAAACCAGTCAATCTCGACCAGGAAGACCTTCTTGCACAGATTCCATGTGCGTACCCATGTGCAGCTAAGTCTGCCCCATCTGCCGCTGCGCTGATGACTTGGTTGGATACCAGACATCCCTCTTGCAGGATCTCTTGGAAGTCCTGTCTGTCTTCCCTAGGTAATTTTTCTGTGAACCTGTTGAGAGAGTCCCACAGAGAACGGTCATATCTGCCTAGGAGTGCAGACGCGCTGGAGACCTTCATTACAGATGCCGCTGTACCGCACATTTTTCTTCCCAGAGAGTCTAGATGTCTGCTCTCTTTGTCCGGTGGGACTGTGGAGGATGATGCCACGAGTGAGTTTTTCGGGCTGCGGCCAATATTACGGAGTCCGGTGGCAGATCCTTTCTTAGGAATAAAGGATCTTGTTCAGGCGCTTTATATTTTTTCAAAATCCTAGCCAGAGCAGATTTGAGGGTGGCTGGCGCCAAAAAAGTGTCCATGGTTGGCTGCAACAGACCAGGCACTAGCGGCAGTAGCTTTTTCGAAACTGCTCCATGTTGTAGAGTCTCAAAAATGACTGATGAGGAGGTTGATGGTTCTGGAACCTCTATATTTAACTTCTGTGCTCCCCTGAAAAGTACCTCATTAAAAGTAGTGATGTCATCCACCGGTGAGACTAGAGCTGGTGGAGAATCTGTTAAGGTGGGGGAGTAACGTCCGACGGATGACCCTGACGACGACCAAGAGGGTGATCTTCTGTATCCTGATCGTGACCTAGATCGTCGCTGGGAACGTGAACGGCTGCGAGACGCTGTAACAGAGCGCCCAGGCCTCGTGGTCGGTTGGCGAGAAGCAGAACGAGCCCGTCCTGCCCGTGCTGTCGGTGATGGTGTTCTCGGGAGAGAGAGGCAGTAGGAGAGTACATCCGTGAATACTGCGAATCCGGGGAGGCCGCTGGTCTGTTAAGGCTCTCCAACCATCTTGGCGACAAATTGATGGGTGAAACATGCCCCGATGATGCCGCTCTCGAACAAGATGAATCACTCCTTATGGAGACCACTGGAGATGGAGCGGCCTTATCTGCTGGCGGAAGTCGATGTTCTACTCCCTGCAAGACAGGTAAAACCTGTGTCGACGTCGACAGCTGTACTGACGTCGAAGGGAGCGCCGCCGGTTGTTCTTGCCTCGACGTTGAGTGCCTCGAAGTTGAGTGTCTTGACGTCGAACGGCGATCTCTGGACCTCGACCTGCTCGCCGTCGTGTGCCTCGACGTGGAGCGGTGGGCGGCCGACGGCGGATGTCGCTCTCGCCGCCGTGGCGACTTCGACGTCGTGTCTCTTGACATCGAGGGGTGCAAGGCCTTCGACGGCGAACGGGCGCGCCGGTGATGGCTCGACGTCGATCAGCGGGCTGCTGTCGACGGAGATATGCCCCTGCGATGGCCATGTTCCCTCGACGCCGTATCCTTCGACGTTGGGCGGGTCACCGTCGACGGCGATCTATGGCGGTGAGATGGTGGCAGTGACGACGTAGACGTGGAACAAACAGGTACTTTCCTACCTGCTGACGTCGACCTAGCCATTCTCTCCTGAGAGTGGCTTGTTGGCTGCCTGGGAAGCGAAGAGGATGATGTTTTCTGCCTCTCGTGAAGCCCATGAAGCCTGATCTTTTCTCTGTCCTTCAGAGTCCTCTTTGACATGTTCTTGCAGTGTTTGCAAGTGTCAGGGCAGTGACTCTGAGGCAGGCACACAATACAAAGAGAGTGTGGATCTGACTGGGCCTTCTTCCCACAGGAAGGGCATTTGACGAAAAGAGAAGGCATTTTTCTGTCAGGAAAAAACTGCCAAACTCAGACAATGATGTTAGATGTTGAGTAAAATAGGAAAAAACGCTGTTTTAAAGTATTTTTCTGAGAAAAACTCAGAAAAACTGAGAGCTCAATGCTCCAGGATCCTCTCAGAAGAAGCTGGAAAAAAGAACTGACCTAACTGTGAACCAGCTGTCACCTCTCCTTCACCCCTGAGGCATGGTGGGATACTGGAGGTGCTCAGGGTCTTAAAGGCACGGTGCCAACGTTTTTATGGTTCTCCTGTGTTGACCTGCATGCAGCCTATTGGCTAAGAATGCTCCATTGTTTTTCAATTTAGTTTTTTTTTCTCTTTTTCTCTAGTGATTACTACTGCTTATTTCCCTAAGCCCAGTTTTGGGGCTTGGGTAGATATTTATTCTCTATTGTAATTTTATAAAGATCAAAAAAAAAAAAAAAAACTTAATAGAAATAAAGCATTTTAGCCTGTTTATGATTATAGCCTGCATTGCTGTTTTACACATGTATATATGAGTTTAGTATGAAAAATATGTCTACTAAAAATGCTATATATATTTTTTTTCCGTGCATATTTCATACTTTATATGTGTGTATTTTATATATGCTCCGGGGTTCCCGCACAAGGGCGGGAATATTCAATGTTTATGACTATTGATGAGGATCCCCTGGAAGAGAAAGGTAGGAGTCCCTCGGTTGCATGACTCGAAAAGACTTTGGAAGAAAAACAACGTATAACACTCCGAGCCCAACACTACATGGCAGGATAATGCACAGCATGTGTATCTGCAGCTACACATGCCACCAAACATTTAGGCATATAGGTTTTTATATAGAAAAATATTTTCTTAATTTATTTTAGAACCATAAAATTCAGAATTCAAGTAAGTACATAACTTGTACTTGGCATAGGTAAAATAGAACTTTGAAGTAAAACAGTAATGTACACAGTTTGGCATAAAATGGCAATAAGCTATTTTAGAAGTGGACACTGCAAAATTCAACAGTTCCAGAGGGAGGTAAGTAAAGGTTATTTTGTCAGGTAAGTAAAGCACTTACAAGTTCAGTCCCCGGGACATAGCCAGCCCACCGTTGGGGGTTCAAGTCAACCCCTAACACCCAGCACCAGCAACACAGGGCCGGTTAGGTGCAGAGGCCAAAGAGGGGACCAAATAGCATACGTGCTTATGGAGACTAGGGGTGCTCCGGTTCCAGTCTGCTAGCAGGTAAGTACCTGCGGCCTCAGTGAGCAGACCAGGGGGGTTTTGTAGAGCACGGGGGGGTCCCAAACAAGCACACAAAATACACCTTCATCTGCACAGGGCAGCCGGGTGCAGTGTGGAAAGCAGGTGTCGGGTTTTGTATTGGTTTCAATGGAGGCACCCGGGGTCACTCTGGCGATGCAGGCAAGGAACGGAGGGGGGAGAGATTCTCAGGCCAGCCACTGACTGGGCAAGGACAAGGGCCACCTGTTGGTCACTCCTGCACCGGTAGTTGGCTCCTCTCGGGCCTGGGGGCTGAGGGTGCAGTGCTTCTTCCAGACGTCAGGTTATTTGTTATTGGGCAGTCGCAGTCAAGGGGAGCCTTTGGATTCTCTCTGCAGGTGACGCCGTGGGGCTGCAGGGAGGCCAGGTCGTGGGAGTCACCTGGGGGTCCTCGCTGCAGTGTTGGTTTCTTTGGACACGGGCCGGGGGCATCGGGTGCAGAGTGTTGGGGACTCATGGTTCCAAAGTGACGCTGGCGTCCCTTTAAAGATGGGTTCTTCTTTGTAGATTAGACACAGCCGCTGTCCACAGGGGTGTATTGGTCCTTTGGGTTGCAGGGCAGTCCTCTGAGTCAGCAGAGGTCGCTGGTCCCGCTGGATGTGTCGCTGTTGAAGGTTCTCTGAATCTGGAGACAGGCCGGTAGGACGGGGCCAAAGCAGTTGTCGTCTCAGTCTTCTCTGCGGGTTTTCAGGTCAGCAGTCCTCCTTGTTCAGGAATCTGAAATCCTGGGTTCAGGGTCGCCCCTAAATACTGAATTTAGGGGTGTGTTAGGGTCACAGGGCAGTAGTCAATGGCTACTGTCCTTGAGGGTGCCTACAGCCTCCCTGTGTTTCCTCCCTTTGGGGAGGGGAGCACATCCCTATTGGGCTAAATCATCCAAAACAATATGGTGGATTTTCTACGGAGGGGGTCACTTCAGCTCTGGTCACCTTAGGGGTGGTCCTGGCTGATGGGGTGGCTCCTCCTTGATTTTCTCATTATTTCCCCAGACCTGCCACCAAAATTGGGGGCTGTGTCCAGGGGGCCAGCATCTCCACTAGCTGGAGTGCCCTGGGGCATTGTAACACGAAGCCTGAGCCTTTGTGGCTCACCACTAGGTGTTACAGTTCCTGCAAGGGGGGGGGGGGTGAAGAACCTCCACCCAGTGCTGGCTTTGTTTCTGGCCGCAGAGAGCACAAAAGCTCTAACCCCATGGGGTCAGAAACTCGTCTCTCAGTGGTAGGCTAGCACAGACCAGTCAGTCCTGCACTGAGGGATTGGGTAAATTACATAAGGCACTAAGATGCCCTCTGTGTGAATTTTTTAATAAATCCAGCACTGGCACCAGTGTGGGTTTATTATTCTGAGACGATTGATACCAACCTTCCCAGTGTTCAGTGTAGCCATTATGGAACTGTGGAGTTCGTTTTGACAAACTCCCAGACCATATATTTAATATGGCCACACTGTACTTACAATGTCTAAGAAGAGACCTAGACAGGAGAAAGAGAAAGAGAGAGCGAGAGCGAAAGAGAAAGAAAGAGAGAGAGAGAAAGAGAGAGAGAGAGAAAGAGAAAGAAAGAGAGAAAGAGAAACAGCGAGAAAGAGAAAGAAAGAGAGCAAGAGAGAAAGAAAGAGAGTGATCGCTTTTTGAAGCACTATAGGCTTATGGTCTTGCCTACCTGAAACTGACCACCATCAACAGACCACTCCTTTTTTCGCTTCTCTAGTGTCAACAGCCAAATGCCTTAAGTGACCCAAGGGGCTTTTAAAAATTCTCTCTATGCACCAGTCATGGAACAGAGAGCAAAACAGCTAAGAGAATGCTATGGGCTGTTGAGACTTGGATGTTTATCCTTTATTGTGAATTTCCAGTGGCAGTTGGGGTAAAATATCATACTCGAAAATAGCATAGAGGAACCCCTGGGATCATATGCTGGCTAGATTCCATTCCCAAACTAAGCTCTCTCGGATCACCTCTATTATCAATGGTGGGGGAAAAAAATTGTGAGGCATGTACATGGGCATTGTGGGATTACTTTTGATGTTCTAAGAGGGCTCTGCCTATTTCAAAGCCCATTCACTAAGATACATTTTGTAACAAACTCTCCTAAGCCCAACCACTAGAAGACAGAATTGTGAAAAACATGTAATTCTAGATGATTTCCCGCTTAAAAAAAGTTATTAGTACTTTATGACCCTATCCAAAACTCAGGGACAGAGGCCATAAAAGTGTGGTCTAGCTTTGTGCCTGCATCCAATGCAACCAGCAATCCTCTTACCCTTTGCTATGGCCAGGTGCGCCAGTAGTGAAATTGTCTGGATGGTTTTTCCAAGCCCCATTTCATCAGCCAAGATTCCATTGAGCTTCTTCTCATACATGGTGACCAACCAGTCAAGACCGATGTGCTGGTACTCACGTAAAGTCCCACGCAAAAGGAATGGAACTGGAGTCTTCACCTAAGAAGAGAAAAGTGCAAATTATTCACTGTAGTGACAAGTAAAAAGTCTATCATAAGTCCAGCTACAGAGAAACAGCACTGAGACAGAACAATGCATCAATTTTAGCCAAAATGTTACTTTTTGAAGGTCGGTTTTAAGCTCGGCCTGAACAGACCTAGCCTCCCTAATTGCTGCACCACTTCACACACTTTCAATGGCTGCCAGCATTCCTCTACAGCAGTGGTTCCCAATCTGTGTGCCGTCAAGACTAGCCATGGACGCCGCAGTTCACTGAAAATATCTGCTCCGTTTGGTAATTATCAATATGTTCTTTTCTTTTGATGAAGCAGCTAACCAGGTAGAGGTGAAAGTAAAACTGAAGGCTGAGCGTGCCAGACTAGAGCACCTGCATTACCCAAAAGGAGAAAGCAGACAAGTTATTTGATCTTATCAGATAATTATGTCAGTGTTTCTTTCCATTATCTGGGTATGTTTTATGAACTGCAGCCAATAATTCTGTGTACTGGCATTAAGAATTTCTCTGTGTGGCGTTTTTTCTTTTCTTGGAACAGCGCATTATGTCAGTCTTGCAACCCTACCCTAGCCGCCAGCTTGACAGAGCCAAAACACAAAGGCAAAAGATACTTATTACTGTAAGTGTATGGCATTTGTCGGCAAAATCCAATCTTTATGACACTGTGATATTTAGTAACGGTTTTTTTCAGAGTAGGATTGTTCGATTCTGATCTGTTTCAGGCCTCCCCTCCTCTATATTGGCTTATTTTATAATTACAGCGTAATTAAAAAAGAAAAGAAAAAAATGCAAACCTGAATCTGCAGGGCTTTAGGCTCAGTTGAAATGACACTCCAGCTTTTGCAAACATTGATGCATATTTACCATTTCCAGTACCTCGCCACCAGCTTCAAACCCTTGCCTTCTCCTAATTTTAAAATTAGAAAATGCAATGAGTGGAGCTTGCAGGAGCCACTACTCAGGTTAACAAGCATTTGCAATGCAACCGGTCTCGCATTACGACGAGTTAGAGCTATTAGCTTGTAAACTCCTAACCGGACTTTTCTTGCCACATTAAATGAAACGAGAAAAAAAATAAAAAACACTGTAAAACACAGCACGATTGAGCTGCGAAATAAAGAGAAAAAGTAATCCAGAAACCATACGGAAAACATGGAACCTCATATGTTTCCAATAGTTTACCAGTGCTCTCGAGGAGAGCTAAACACTGGAAAAGGCATGACGAATGCATGTGTAAGGAAATGCCTAAAACAAGCGGATTTTAAAAGGCAAGCCCACGAGTCAATGAAAGTGACTGACTTAACATAGGCGTGGTTAAAATCCCCCTAAAGAGAGATTAGAAAAGGGATGGAGCGCTTTGAGCTCGCCCCAAAAAAGTGTATATCTATGGGGCATGAGAAGCAGGTGCATTAAAACAGGCACTGATAAAGCCTGTAGGTCTTGTGTTGGCAAGCTGGTAAGATGGTTACTGTAAAGAAATGGCTCCCTGTTGCAGTTACCCCCCACTTTTTGCCTGATACTGATGCTGACTTGACTGAGAAGTGTGCTGGGACCCTGCTAACCAGGCCCCAGCACCAGTGTTCCTTCACCTAAAATGTACCATTGTATCCACAATTGGCACACCCTGGCATTCAGATAAGTCCCTTGTAACTGGTACTTCTAGTACCAAGGGCCCTGATGCCAAGGAAGGTCTCTAAGGGCTGCAGCATGTCTTATGCCACCCTAGAGACCCCTCACTCAGCACAGACACACTGCTTACAAGCCTGTGTGTGCTAGTGAGAACAAAATGAGTAAGTCGACATGGCACTCCCCTCAGGGTGCCATGCCAGCCTCTCACTGCCTATGCAGTATAGGTAAGACACCCCTCTAGCAGGCCTTACAGCCCTAAGGCAGGGTGCACTATACCATAGGTGAGGGTACCAGTGCATGAGCACTGTGCCCCTACAGTGTCTAAACAAAACCTTAGACATTGTAAGTGCAGGGTAGCCATAAGAGTATATGGTCTGGGAGTCTGTTTTACACGAACTCCACAGCACCATAATGGCTACACTGAAAACTGGGAAGTTTGGTATCAAACTTCTCAGCACAATAAATGCACACTGATGCCAGTGTACATTTTATTATAAAATGCACCCCAGAGGGCACCTTAGAGGTGCCCCCTGAAACTTAACCGACTATCTGTGTAGGCTGACTAGTTTTAGCAGCCTGCCACAAACCGAGACATGTTGCTGGCCCCAGGGGGAGAGTGCCTTTGTCACTCTGAGGCCAGTAACAAAGCCTGCACTGGGTGGAGATGCTAACACCTCCCCCAGGCAGGAATTGTCACACCTGGCGGTGAGCCTCAAAGGCTCACCTCCTTTGTGCCAACCCAGCAGGACACTCCAGCTAGTGGAGTTGCCCGCCCCCTCCGGCCAGGCCCCACTTTTGGCGGCAAGGCCGGAGAAAATAATGAGAAAAACAAGGAGGAGTCACTGGCCAGTCAGGACAGCCCCTAAGGTGTCCTGAGCTGAAGTGACTCTAACTTTTAGAAATCCTCCATCTTGCAGATGGAGGATTCCCCCAATAGGGTTAGGATTGTGACCCCCTCCCCTTGGGAGGAGGCACAAAGAGGGTGTACCCACCCTCAGGGCTAGTAGCCATTGGCTACTAACCCCCCAGACCTAAACACGCCCTTAAATTTAGTATTTAAGGGCTACCCTGAACCCTAGAAAATTAGATTCCTGCAACTACAAGAAGAAGGACTGCCTAGCTGAAAACCCCTGCAGAGGAAGACCAGAAGACGACAACTGCCTTGGCTCCAGAAACTCACCGGCCTGTCTCCTGCCTTCCAAAGATCCTGCTCCAGCGACGCCTTCCAAAGGGACCAGCGACCTCGACATCCTCTGAGGACTGCCCCTGCTTCGAAAAGACAAGAAACTCCCGAGGACAGCGGACCTGCTCCAAGAAAAGCTGCAACTTTGTTTCCAGCAGCTTTAAAGAACCCTGCAAGCTCCCCGCAAGAAGCGTGAGACTTGCAACACTGCACCCGGCGACCCCGACTCGGCTGGTGGCGATCCAACACCTCAGGAGGGACCCCAGGACTACTCTAAGACTGTGAGTACAAAAACCTGTCCCCCCTGAGCCCCCACAGCGCCGCCTGCAGAGGGAATCCCGAGGCTTCCCCTGACCGCGACTCTTTGAATCCTAAGTCCCGACGCCTGGGAGAGACCCTGCACCCGCAGCCCCCAGGACCTGAAGGACCGGACTTTCACTGGAGAAGTGACCCCCAGGAGTCCCTCTCCCTTGCCCAAGTGGAGGTTTCCCCGAGGAACCCCCCCCTTGCCTGCCTGCAGCGCTGAAGAGATCCCGAGATCTCTCATAGACTAACATTGCGAACCCGACGCTTGGTTCTACACTGCACCCGCCCGCCCCCGCGCTGCTGAGGGTGAAATTTCTGTGTGGGCTTGTGTCCCCCCCGGTGCCCTACAAAACCCCCCTGGTCTGCCCTCCGAAGACGCGGGTACTTACCTACAAGCAGACCGGAACCGGGGCACCCCCTTCTCTCCATTCTAGCCTATGTGTTTTGGGCACCACTTTGAACTCTGCACCTGACCGGCCCTGAGCTGCTGGTGTGGTGACTTTGGGGTTGCTCTGAACCCCCAACGGTGGGCTACCTTGGACCAAGAACTAAGCCCTGTAAGTGTCTTACTTACCTGGTTAACCTAACAAATACTTACCTCCCCTAGGAACTGTGAAAATTGCACTAAGTGTCCACTTTTAAAACAGCTATTTGTGAATAACTTGAAAAGTATACATGCAAGTTTGATGATTTGAAGTTCCTAAAGTACTTACCTGCAATACCTTTCGAATGAGATATTACATGTAGAATTTGAACCTGTGGTTCTTAAAATAAACTAAGAAAAGATATTTTTCTATACAAAAACCTATTGGCTGGATTTGTCTCTGAGTGTGTGTACCTCATTTATTGTCTATGTGTATGTACAACAAATGCTTAACACTACTCCTTGGATAAGCCTACTGCTCGACCACACTACCACAAAATAGAGCATTAGTATTATCTCTTTTTGCCACTATCTTACCTCTAAGGGGAACCCTTGGACTCTGTGCATACTATTCCTTACTTTGAAATAGTGCATACAGAGCCAACGTCCTACATTGGTGGATCAGCGGTGGGGTACAAGACTTTGCATTTGCTGGACTACTCAGCCAATACCTGATCACACGACAAATTCCAAAATTGTCATTAGAAATTGATTTTTGCAATTTGAAATTTTTCTAAATTCTTAAAAACCCTGCTAGGGCCTTGTGTGTTAAGTCCCTGTTTAGCATTGTCTTTTAGAGTTTAAAAAGTTTGTTAAAAGTTTGAATTAGATTCTAGAAACAGTTTTAGATTCTTAAAAAAGTATTCCAACTCTTAGCAGAATAATGTCTGATACAGAGATGCAGGTGGTGGAACTCGACACCACACCTTACCTCCATCTTAAGATGAGGGAGCTAAGGTCTCTCTGTAATATAAAGAAAATAACCATTGGCTCCAGACCTACCAAAATTCAGCTCCAGGAGCTGTTGGCAGAGTTTGAAAAAGCCAACCCCTCTGAGGATGACTTCACAGAGGAAGAAATTAGTGACTTGGAGGGCAATTCCCCCCTTCCAGTCCTAAATAGGGAGACCAGGGCCTCTCAAGCCCTGTCTCCAAAAATGATAGTCAGAAATGTTGCTTCCCTCACAGGAGGGTCCAGCATTTCTGAAATCACTGAGGATGCTCTCAGTGAAGATGACCCCCTGTTAGCCAGGATGGTCAAAAGATTGGCTTTGGAAAAGCAGCTCCTAGCCATAGAAAGGGAAAGAAAAGAGATGGGCCTAGGTCCCATCAATGGTGGCAGCAACTTAAATAGGGTCAGAGATTCTCCTGACATCCTAAAAATCCCCAAAGGGATTGTAACAAAATATGAAGATGGTGATGACATCACCAAATGGTTCACAGCTTTTGAGAGGGCTTGTGTAACCAGAAAAGTGAACAGATCTCACTGGGGTGCTCTCCTTTGGGAAATGTTCACTGGAAAGTGTAGGGATAGACTCCTCACACTCTCTGGAAAAGATGCAGAATCTTATGACCTCATGAAGGGTACCCTGATTGAGGGCTTTGGATTCTCCACTGAGGAGTATAGAATTAGATTCAGGGGGGCTCAAAAATCCTCGAGCCAGACCTGGGTTGATTTTGTAGACTACTCAGTAAAAACACTAGATGGTTGGTTAACTGGAAATGAAGTGTGTGACTATGTTGGGCTTTATAATTTGTTTATGAAAGAACACATTTTAAGTAACTGCTTCAATGAAAAGTTGCATCAGTATCTGGTAGACCTAGGTCCAATTTCTCCCCAAGAATTGGGAAAGAAGGCAGACCACTGGGTCAAGACTAGGGTAACCAAAACTTCCACTGGGGGTGACCAAAAGAAAGGGGTTACAAAAACTCCCCAGGAGAAAGTGGGTAACACTAGAAACAAAGAAAAAGAGTCCTCTGTAGGCCCCCAAAAACCAGAACAGGTGGGTGGGCCCCAAGACACAACCCAAAACAAAGGTGGGTACCAGGGTAAGAACTGGGATGCCACTAAGGCATGGTGCCACAACTGTAAACAGTCTGGGCACCACACCAAGGACACTTCTTGTCCCAAAAACAAACCCCAGAACAAAATTCCTGGGGTAACCAGTGTAGCCATGGGAGATGACTCCTCGGATGAGGAGGTCTTCCTAGCCTTCAACTGGAAACAGGGCCCAACAGGTGAGTTGGAGATTCCAGAGGGAAGTAGACACTTCCACCACCTACTGGTGAATGGAATCCCAACCACTGCCCTGAGAGACACTTGTGCCAGTCACACTATTGTGCATGACAGGCTGGTGCTCTCAAACCAGTACATCCCAGGTGAGACTGCCAGGGTAAGAGTTAGCCTAGACAGGGTCACTAAGAGGCCTGTGGCTTTAGTGCCCATAGAAGTGGGTGGCACTCTTAGCTGGAGAAGGGTAGTAGTCAGTACAGACCTCCCCCTTGATTGTCTCCTTGGAAATGACTACCCAGAGGTTAGTCAGAGCTCAAGAGAGGAACTGGTCCAGTGCCAGTCCTCTCCCAAGGATTCTGGAAGTCCTGCCTCTGCAGTAAATGCAAGCAGGCCCCAGAAGAAGAAGAAAAGAAAACAGAGTAGGAAGGGTGGACAACCTTTAGCCAAGGTTACAGCAAGCCAAGGAGATTCTGCTCCAGTAGGGGAGAACTCCAAAAATGGCCCTGATAAAGTCCAACCTGACCCACAAGAAGTCCTGGCTAGTCAGGCAACTGTTAAACCTGAGTGGGTGGCTCCTCAGCTAACAGAAGAAAGAGTGGAAGAAGGGTGTTTACTACAAGATGTGGTAACCCCCCACTCCAATACAGCAGACAGGCAACCTGAACCCAAAGAAGCCTGTAACTTAGCCCCTTCCCTTTTAGGTGAAGAGCTAAAGGTGTGGTTCTGGGCACTGACAGCTGTCAGTGGCCTCTGCTGGGTGTTAGCCTTTATGGCTGCACTATCCTTAGCATGGTGGTCTGACCCCATGCCAAATAGCAAGTTAGGCCCCCTGACCCTATTGGTCATGGTGGGGTTACTCCAGCTCTGGGTAACCTCTCTGGGTAAGCTAGGGGTAACCCTGGCCAAGATAAGATTAGCAGAGGTGGATACCTCTAAACCCAAAATAAAAAGAATGGGTGGAGACATTGAAGAGGCAGACAAGAGGCAATTCAGACTAGGTCCTATCACTGTGGAAGTGGGTCAGTTCCCCAAAGGGAATGACCTGAACAGAAGGATGTCAGGCAGAGTAGGCCCTGCAACTAACCAGCCTATTTCTCCTACTCTTCCTCGCCTGACAGACTAGGAAGACTCTCCCAGCTTGGGCTGAGTCTCCTGGCCTGTGGGCTGGGGGGGGCTTGTGTAAAGAAATGGCTCCCTGTTGCAGTTACCCCCCACTTTTTGCCTGATACTGATGCTGACTTGACTGAGAAGTGTGCTGGGACCCTGCTAACCAGGCCCCAGCACCAGTGTTCCTTCACCTAAAATGTACCATTGTATCCACAATTGGCACATCCTGGCATTCAGATAAGTCCCTTGTAACTGGTACTTCTAGTACCAAGGGCCCTGATGCCAAGGAAGGTCTCTAAGGGCTGCAGCATGTCTTATGCCACCCTAGAGACCCCTCACTCAGCACAGACACACTGCTTACAAGCCTGTGTGTGCTAGTGAGAACAAAATGAGTAAGTCGACATGGCACTCCCCTCAGGGTGCCATGCCAGCCTCTCACTGCCTATGCAGTATAGGTAAGACACCCCTCTAGCAGGCCTTACAGCCCTAAGGCAGGGTGCACTATACCATAGGTGAGGGTACCAGTGCATGAGCACTGTGCCCCTACAGTGTCTAAGCAAAACCTTAGACATTGTAAGTGCAGGGTAGCCATAAGAGTATATGGTCTGGGAGTCTGTTTTACACGAACTCCACAGCACCATAATGGCTACACTGAAAACTGGGAAGTTTGGTATCAAACTTCTCAGCACAATAAATGCACACTGATGCCAGTGTACATTTTATTATAAAATGCACCCCAGAGGGCACCTTAGAGGTGCCCCCTGAAACTTAACCGACTATCTGTGTAGGCTGACTAGTTTTAGCAGCCTGCCACAAACCGAGACATGTTGCTGGCCCCAGGGGGAGAGTGCCTTTGTCACTCTGAGGCCAGTAACAAAGCCTGCACTGGGTGGAGATGCTAACACCTCCCCCAGGCAGGAATTGTCACACCTGGCGGTGAGCCTCAAAGGCTCACCTCCTTTGTGCCAACCCAGCAGGACACTCCAGCTAGTGGAGTTGCCCGCCCCCTCCGGCCAGGCCCCACTTTTGGCGGCAAGGCCGGAGAAAATAATGAGAAAAACAAGGAGGAGTCACTGGCCAGTCAGGACAGCCCCTAAGGTGTCCTGAGCTGAAGTGACTCTAACTTTTAGAAATCCTCCATCTTGCAGATGGAGGATTCCCCCAATAGGGTTAGGATTGTGACCCCCTCCCCTTGGGAGGAGGCACAAAGAGGGTGTACCCACCCTCAGGGCTAGTAGCCATTGGCTACTAACCCCCCAGACCTAAACACGCCCTTAAATTTAGTATTTAAGGGCTACCCTGAACCCTAGAAAATTAGATTCCTGCAACTACAAGAAGAAGGACTGCCTAGCTGAAAACCCCTGCAGAGGAAGACCAGAAGACGACAACTGCCTTGGCTCCAGAAACTCACCGGCCTGTCTCCTGCCTTCCAAAGATCCTGCTCCAGCGACGCCTTCCAAAGGGACCAGCGACCTCGACATCCTCTGAGGACTGCCCCTGCTTCGAAAAGACAAGAAACTCCCGAGGACAGCGGACCTGCTCCAAGAAAAGCTGCAACTTTGTTTCCAGCAGCTTTAAAGAACCCTGCAAGCTCCCCGCAAGAAGCGTGAGACTTGCAACACTGCACCCGGCGACCCCGACTCGGCTGGTGGCGATCCAACACCTCAGGAGGGACCCCAGGACTACTCTAAGACTGTGAGTACAAAAACCTGTCCCCCCTGAGCCCCCACAGCGCCGCCTGCAGAGGGAATCCCGAGGCTTCCCCTGACCGCGACTCTTTGAATCCTAAGTCCCGACGCCTGGGAGAGACCCTGCACCCGCAGCCCCCAGGACCTGAAGGACCGGACTTTCACTGGAGAAGTGACCCCCAGGAGTCCCTCTCCCTTGCCCAAGTGGAGGTTTCCCCGAGGAACCCCCCCCTTGCCTGCCTGCAGCGCTGAAGAGATCCCGAGATCTCTCATAGACTAACATTGCGAACCCGACGCTTGGTTCTACACTGCACCCGGCCGCCCCCGCGCTGCTGAGGGTGAAATTTCTGTGTGGGCTTGTGTCCCCCCCGGTGCCCTACAAAACCCCCCTGGTCTGCCCTCCGAAGACGCGGGTACTTACCTACAAGCAGACCGGAACCGGGGCACCCCCTTCTCTCCATTCTAGCCTATGTGTTTTGGGCACCACTTTGAACTCTGCACCTGACCGGCCCTGAGCTGCTGGTGTGGTGACTTTGGGGTTGCTCTGAACCCCCAACGGTGGGCTACCTTGGACCAAGAACTAAGCCCTGTAAGTGTCTTACTTACCTGGTTAACCTAACAAATACTTACCTCCCCTAGGAACTGTGAAAATTGCACTAAGTGTCCACTTTTAAAACAGCTATTTGTGAATAACTTGAAAAGTATACATGCAATTTTGATGATTTGAAGTTCCTAAAGTACTTACCTGCAATACCTTTCGAATGAGATATTACATGTAGAATTTGAACCTGTGGTTCTTAAAATAAACTAAGAAAAGATATTTTTCTATACAAAAACCTATTGGCTGGATTTGTCTCTGAGTGTGTGTACCTCATTTATTGTCTATGTGTATGTACAACAAATGCTTAACACTACTCCTTGGATAAGCCTACTGCTCGACCACACTACCACAAAATAGAGCATTAGTATTATCTCTTTTTGCCACTATCTTACCTCTAAGGGGAACCCTTGGACTCTGTGCATACTATTCCTTACTTTGAAATAGTGCATACAGAGCCAACGTCCTACATTGGTGGATCAGCGGTGGGGTACAAGACTTTGCATTTGCTGGACTACTCAGCCAATACCTGATCACACGACAAATTCCAAAATTGTCATTAGAAATTGATTTTTGCAATTTGAAATTTTTCTAAATTCTTAAAAACCCTGCTAGGGCCTTGTGTGTTAAGTCCCTGTTTAGCATTGTCTTTTAGAGTTTAAAAAGTTTGTTAAAAGTTTGAATTAGATTCTAGAAACAGTTTTAGATTCTTAAAAAAGTATTCCAACTCTTAGCAGAATAATGTCTGATACAGAGATGCAGGTGGTGGAACTCGACACCACACCTTACCTCCATCTTAAGATGAGGGAGCTAAGGTCTCTCTGTAATATAAAGAAAATAACCATTGGCTCCAGACCTACCAAAATTCAGCTCCAGGAGCTGTTGGCAGAGTTTGAAAAAGCCAACCCCTCTGAGGATGACTTCACAGAGGAAGAAATTAGTGACTTGGAGGGCAATTCCCCCCTTCCAGTCCTAAATAGGGAGACCAGGGCCTCTCAAGCCCTGTCTCCAAAAATGATAGTCAGAAATGTTGCTTCCCTCACAGGAGGGTCCAGCATTTCTGAAATCACTGAGGATGCTCTCAGTGAAGATGACCCCCTGTTAGCCAGGATGGTCAAAAGATTGGCTTTGGAAAAGCAGCTCCTAGCCATAGAAAGGGAAAGAAAAGAGATGGGCCTAGGTCCCATCAATGGTGGCAGCAACTTAAATAGGGTCAGAGATTCTCCTGACATCCTAAAAATCCCCAAAGGGATTGTAACAAAATATGAAGATGGTGATGACATCACCAAATGGTTCACAGCTTTTGAGAGGGCTTGTGTAACCAGAAAAGTGAACAGATCTCACTGGGGTGCTCTCCTTTGGGAAATGTTCACTGGAAAGTGTAGGGATAGACTCCTCACACTCTCTGGAAAAGATGCAGAATCTTATGACCTCATGAAGGGTACCCTGATTGAGGGCTTTGGATTCTCCACTGAGGAGTATAGAATTAGATTCAGGGGGGCTCAAAAATCCTCGAGCCAGACCTGGGTTGATTTTGTAGACTACTCAGTAAAAACACTAGATGGTTGGTTAACTGGAAATGAAGTGTGTGACTATGTTGGGCTTTATAATTTGTTTATGAAAGAACACATTTTAAGTAACTGCTTCAATGAAAAGTTGCATCAGTATCTGGTAGACCTAGGTCCAATTTCTCCCCAAGAATTGGGAAAGAAGGCAGACCACTGGGTCAAGACTAGGGTAACCAAAACTTCCACTGGGGGTGACCAAAAGAAAGGGGTTACAAAAACTCCCCAGGAGAAAGTGGGTAACACTAGAAACAAAGAAAAAGAGTCCTCTGTAGGCCCCCAAAAACCAGAACAGGTGGGTGGGCCCCAAGACACAACCCAAAACAAAGGTGGGTACCAGGGTAAGAACTGGGATGCCACTAAGGCATGGTGCCACAACTGTAAACAGTCTGGGCACCACACCAAGGACACTTCTTGTCCCAAAAACAAACCCCAGAACAAAATTCCTGGGGTAACCAGTGTAGCCATGGGAGATGACTCCTCGGATGAGGAGGTCTTCCTAGCCTTCAACTGGAAACAGGGCCCAACAGGTGAGTTGGAGATTCCAGAGGGAAGTAGACACTTCCACCACCTACTGGTGAATGGAATCCCAACCACTGCCCTGAGAGACACTTGTGCCAGTCACACTATTGTGCATGACAGGCTGGTGCTCTCAAACCAGTACATCCCAGGTGAGACTGCCAGGGTAAGAGTTAGCCTAGACAGGGTCACTAAGAGGCCTGTGGCTTTAGTGCCCATAGAAGTGGGTGGCACTCTTAGCTGGAGAAGGGTAGTAGTCAGTACAGACCTCCCCCTTGATTGTCTCCTTGGAAATGACTACCCAGAGGTTAGTCAGAGCTCAAGAGAGGAACTGGTCCAGTGCCAGTCCTCTCCCAAGGATTCTGGAAGTCCTGCCTCTGCAGTAAATGCAAGCAGGCCCCAGAAGAAGAAGAAAAGAAAACAGAGTAGGAAGGGTGGACAACCTTTAGCCAAGGTTACAGCAAGCCAAGGAGATTCTGCTCCAGTAGGGGAGAACTCCAAAAATGGCCCTGATAAAGTCCAACCTGACCCACAAGAAGTCCTGGCTAGTCAGGCAACTGTTAAACCTGAGTGGGTGGCTCCTCAGCTAACAGAAGAAAGAGTGGAAGAAGGGTGTTTACTACAAGATGTGGTAACCCCCCACTCCAATACAGCAGACAGGCAACCTGAACCCAAAGAAGCCTGTAACTTAGCCCCTTCCCTTTTAGGTGAAGAGCTAAAGGTGTGGTTCTGGGCACTGACAGCTGTCAGTGGCCTCTGCTGGGTGTTAGCCTTTATGGCTGCACTATCCTTAGCATGGTGGTCTGACCCCATGCCAAATAGCAAGTTAGGCCCCCTGACCCTATTGGTCATGGTGGGGTTACTCCAGCTCTGGGTAACCTCTCTGGGTAAGCTAGGGGTAACCCTGGCCAAGATAAGATTAGCAGAGGTGGATACCTCTAAACCCAAAATAAAAAGAATGGGTGGAGACATTGAAGAGGCAGACAAGAGGCAATTCAGACTAGGTCCTATCACTGTGGAAGTGGGTCAGTTCCCCAAAGGGAATGACCTGAACAGAAGGATGTAAGGCAGAGTAGGCCCTGCAACTAACCAGCCTATTTCTCCTACTCTTCCTCGCCTGACAGACTAGGAAGACTCTCCCAGCTTGGGCTGAGTCTCCTGGCCTGTGGGCTGGGGGGGGCTTGTGTAAAGAAATGGCTCCCTGTTGCAGTTACCCCCCACTTTTTGCCTGATACTGATGCTGACTTGACTGAGAAGTGTGCTGGGACCCTGCTAACCAGGCCCCAGCACCAGTGTTCCTTCACCTAAAATGTACCATTGTATCCACAATTGGCACATCCTGGCATTCAGATAAGTCCCTTGTAACTGGTACTTCTAGTACCAAGGGCCCTGATGCCAAGGAAGGTCTCTAAGGGCTGCAGCATGTCTTATGCCACCCTAGAGACCCCTCACTCAGCACAGACACACTGCTTACAAGCCTGTGTGTGCTAGTGAGAACAAAATGAGTAAGTCGACATGGCACTCCCCTCAGGGTGCCATGCCAGCCTCTCACTGCCTATGCAGTATAGGTAAGACACCCCTCTAGCAGGCCTTACAGCCCTAAGGCAGGGTGCACTATACCATAGGTGAGGGTACCAGTGCATGAGCACTGTGCCCCTACAGTGTCTAAGCAAAACCTTAGACATTGTAAGTGCAGGGTAGCCATAAGAGTATATGGTCTGGGAGTCTGTTTTACACGAACTCCACAGCACCATAATGGCTACACTGAAAACTGGGAAGTTTGGTATCAAACTTCTCAGCACAATAAATGCACACTGATGCCAGGGTACATTTTATTATAAAATGCACCCCAGAGGGCACCTTAGAGGTGCCCCCTGAAACTTAACCGACTATCTGTGTAGGCTGACTAGTTTTAGCAGCCTGCCACAAACCGAGACATGTTGCTGGCCCCAGGGGGAGAGTGCCTTTGTCACTCTGAGGCCAGTAACAAAGCCTGCACTGGGTGGAGATGCTAACACCTCCCCCAGGCAGGAATTGTCACACCTGGCGGTGAGCCTCAAAGGCTCACCTCCTTTGTGCCAACCCAGCAGGACACTCCAGCTAGTGGAGTTGCCCGCCCCCTCCGGCCAGGCCCCACTTTTGGCGGCAAGGCCGGAGAAAATAATGAGAAAAACAAGGAGGAGTCACTGGCCAGTCAGGACAGCCCCTAAGGTGTCCTGAGCTGAAGTGACTCTAACTTTTAGAAATCCTCCATCTTGCAGATGGAGGATTCCCCCAATAGGGTTAGGATTGTGACCCCCTCCCCTTGGGAGGAGGCACAAAGAGGGTGTACCCACCCTCAGGGCTAGTAGCCATTGGCTACTAACCCCCCAGACCTAAACACGCCCTTAAATTTAGTATTTAAGGGCTACCCTGAACCCTAGAAAATTAGATTCCTGCAACTACAAGAAGAAGGACTGCCTAGCTGAAAACCCCTGCAGAGGAAGACCAGAAGACGACAACTGCCTTGGCTCCAGAAACTCACCGGCCTGTCTCCTGCCTTCCAAAGATCCTGCTCCAGCGACGCCTTCCAAAGGGACCAGCGACCTCGACATCCTCTGAGGACTGCCCCTGCTTCGAAAAGACAAGAAACTCCCGAGGACAGCGGACCTGCTCCAAGAAAAGCTGCAACTTTGTTTCCAGCAGCTTTAAAGAACCCTGCAAGCTCCCCGCAAGAAGCGTGAGACTTGCAACACTGCACCCGGCGACCCCGACTCGGCTGGTGGCGATCCAACACCTCAGGAGGGACCCCAGGACTACTCTAAGACTGTGAGTACAAAAACCTGTCCCCCCTGAGCCCCCACAGCGCCGCCTGCAGAGGGAATCCCGAGGCTTCCCCTGACCGCGACTCTTTGAATCCTAAGTCCCGACGCCTGGGAGAGACCCTGCACCCGCAGCCCCCAGGACCTGAAGGACCGGACTTTCACTGGAGAAGTGACCCCCAGGAGTCCCTCTCCCTTGCCCAAGTGGAGGTTTCCCCGAGGAACCCCCCCCTTGCCTGCCTGCAGCGCTGAAGAGATCCCGAGATCTCTCATAGACTAACATTGCGAACCCGACGCTTGGTTCTACACTGCACCCGGCCGCCCCCGCGCTGCTGAGGGTGAAATTTCTGTGTGGGCTTGTGTCCCCCCCGGTGCCCTACAAAACCCCCCTGGTCTGCCCTCCGAAGACGCGGGTACTTACCTACAAGCAGACCGGAACCGGGGCACCCCCTTCTCTCCATTCTAGCCTATGTGTTTTGGGCACCACTTTGAACTCTGCACCTGACCGGCCCTGAGCTGCTGGTGTGGTGACTTTGGGGTTGCTCTGAACCCCCAACGGTGGGCTACCTTGGACCAAGAACTAAGCCCTGTAAGTGTCTTACTTACCTGGTTAACCTAACAAATACTTACCTCCCCTAGGAACTGTGAAAATTGCACTAAGTGTCCACTTTTAAAACAGCTATTTGTGAATAACTTGAAAAGTATACATGCAATTTTGATGATTTGAAGTTCCTAAAGTACTTACCTGCAATACCTTTCGAATGAGATATTACATGTAGAATTTGAACCTGTGGTTCTTAAAATAAACTAAGAAAAGATATTTTTCTATACAAAAACCTATTGGCTGGATTTGTCTCTGAGTGTGTGTACCTCATTTATTGTCTATGTGTATGTACAACAAATGCTTAACACTACTCCTTGGATAAGCCTACTGCTCGACCACACTACCACAAAATAGAGCATTAGTATTATCTCTTTTTGCCACTATCTTACCTCTAAGGGGAACCCTTGGACTCTGTGCATACTATTCCTTACTTTGAAATAGTGCATACAGAGCCAACGTCCTACATTGGTGGATCAGCGGTGGGGTACAAGACTTTGCATTTGCTGGACTACTCAGCCAATACCTGATCACACGACAAATTCCAAAATTGTCATTAGAAATTGATTTTTGCAATTTGAAATTTTTCTAAATTCTTAAAAACCCTGCTAGGGCCTTGTGTGTTAAGTCCCTGTTTAGCATTGTCTTTTAGAGTTTAAAAAGTTTGTTAAAAGTTTGAATTAGATTCTAGAAACAGTTTTAGATTCTTAAAAAAGTATTCCAACTCTTAGCAGAATAATGTCTGATACAGAGATGCAGGTGGTGGAACTCGACACCACACCTTACCTCCATCTTAAGATGAGGGAGCTAAGGTCTCTCTGTAATATAAAGAAAATAACCATTGGCTCCAGACCTACCAAAATTCAGCTCCAGGAGCTGTTGGCAGAGTTTGAAAAAGCCAACCCCTCTGAGGATGACTTCACAGAGGAAGAAATTAGTGACTTGGAGGGCAATTCCCCCCTTCCAGTCCTAAATAGGGAGACCAGGGCCTCTCAAGCCCTGTCTCCAAAAATGATAGTCAGAAATGTTGCTTCCCTCACAGGAGGGTCCAGCATTTCTGAAATCACTGAGGATGCTCTCAGTGAAGATGACCCCCTGTTAGCCAGGATGGTCAAAAGATTGGCTTTGGAAAAGCAGCTCCTAGCCATAGAAAGGGAAAGAAAAGAGATGGGCCTAGGTCCCATCAATGGTGGCAGCAACTTAAATAGGGTCAGAGATTCTCCTGACATCCTAAAAATCCCCAAAGGGATTGTAACAAAATATGAAGATGGTGATGACATCACCAAATGGTTCACAGCTTTTGAGAGGGCTTGTGTAACCAGAAAAGTGAACAGATCTCACTGGGGTGCTCTCCTTTGGGAAATGTTCACTGGAAAGTGTAGGGATAGACTCCTCACACTCTCTGGAAAAGATGCAGAATCTTATGACCTCATGAAGGGTACCCTGATTGAGGGCTTTGGATTCTCCACTGAGGAGTATAGAATTAGATTCAGGGGGGCTCAAAAATCCTCGAGCCAGACCTGGGTTGATTTTGTAGACTACTCAGTAAAAACACTAGATGGTTGGTTAACTGGAAATGAAGTGTGTGACTATGTTGGGCTTTATAATTTGTTTATGAAAGAACACATTTTAAGTAACTGCTTCAATGAAAAGTTGCATCAGTATCTGGTAGACCTAGGTCCAATTTCTCCCCAAGAATTGGGAAAGAAGGCAGACCACTGGGTCAAGACTAGGGTAAACAAAACTTCCACTGGGGGTGACCAAAAGAAAGGGGTTACAAAAACTCCCCAGGAGAAAGTGGGTAACACTAGAAACAAAGAAAAAGAGTCCTCTGTAGGCCCCCAAAAACCAGAACAGGTGGGTGGGCCCCAAGACACAACCCAAAACAAAGGTGGGTACCAGGGTAAGAACTGGGATGCCACTAAGGCATGGTGCCACAACTGTAAACAGTCTGGGCACCACACCAAGGACACTTCTGGGGTAACCAGTGTAGCCATGGGAGATGACTCCTCGGATGAGGAGGTCTTCCTAGCCTTCAACTGGAAACAGGGCCCAACAGGTGAGTTGGAGATTCCAGAGGGAAGTAGACACTTCCACCACCTACTGGTGAATGGAATCCCAACCACTGCCCTGAGAGACACTTGTGCCAGTCACACTATTGTGCATGACAGGCTGGTGCTCTCAAACCAGTACATCCCAGGTGAGACTGCCAGGGTAAGAGTTAGCCTAGACAGGGTCACTAAGAGGCCTGTGGCTTTAGTGCCCATAGAAGTGGGTGGCACTCTTAGCTGGAGAAGGGTAGTAGTCAGTACAGACCTCCCCCTTGATTGTCTCCTTGGAAATGACTACCCAGAGGTTAGTCAGAGCTCAAGAGAGGAACTGGTCCAGTGCCAGTCCTCTCCCAAGGATTCTGGAAGTCCTGCCTCTGCAGTAAATGCAAGCAGGCCCCAGAAGAAGAAGAAAAGAAAACAGAGTAGGAAGGGTGGACAACCTTTAGCCAAGGTTACAGCAAGCCAAGGAGATTCTGCTCCAGTAGGGGAGAACTCCAAAAATGGCCCTGATAAAGTCCAACCTGACCCACAAGAAGTCCTGGCTAGTCAGGCAACTGTTAAACCTGAGTGGGTGGCTCCTCAGCTAACAGAAGAAAGAGTGGAAGAAGGGTGTTTACTACAAGATGTGGTAACCCCCCACTCCAATACAGCAGACAGGCAACCTGAACCCAAAGAAGCCTGTAACTTAGCCCCTTCCCTTTTAGGTGAAGAGCTAAAGGTGTGGTTCTGGGCACTGACAGCTGTCAGTGGCCTCTGCTGGGTGTTAGCCTTTATGGCTGCACTATCCTTAGCATGGTGGTCTGACCCCATGCCAAATAGCAAGTTAGGCCCCCTGACCCTATTGGTCATGGTGGGGTTACTCCAGCTCTGGGTAACCTCTCTGGGTAAGCTAGGGGTAACCCTGGCCAAGATAAGATTAGCAGAGGTGGATACCTCTAAACCCAAAATAAAAAGAATGGGTGGAGACATTGAAGAGGCAGACAAGAGGCAATTCAGACTAGGTCCTATCACTGTGGAAGTGGGTCAGTTCCCCAAAGGGAATGACCTGAACAGAAGGATGTAAGGCAGAGTAGGCCCTGCAACTAACCAGCCTATTTCTCCTACTCTTCCTCGCCTGACAGACTAGGAAGACTCTCCCAGCTTGGGCTGAGTCTCCTGGCCTGTGGGCTGGGGGGGGCTTGTGTAAAGAAATGGCTCCCTGTTGCAGTTACCCCCCACTTTTTGCCTGATACTGATGCTGACTTGACTGAGAAGTGTGCTGGGACCCTGCTAACCAGGCCCCAGCACCAGTGTTCCTTCACCTAAAATGTACCATTGTATCCACAATTGGCACATCCTGGCATTCAGATAAGTCCCTTGTAACTGGTACTTCTAGTACCAAGGGCCCTGATGCCAAGGAAGGTCTCTAAGGGCTGCAGCATGTCTTATGCCACCCTAGAGACCCCTCACTCAGCACAGACACACTGCTTACAAGCCTGTGTGTGCTAGTGAGAACAAAATGAGTAAGTCGACATGGCACTCCCCTCAGGGTGCCATGCCAGCCTCTCACTGCCTATGCAGTATAGGTAAGACACCCCTCTAGCAGGCCTTACAGCCCTAAGGCAGGGTGCACTATACCATAGGTGAGGGTACCAGTGCATGAGCATGGTACCCCTACAGTGTCTAAGCAAAACCTTAGACATTGTAAGTGCAGGGTAGCCATAAGAGTATATGGTCTGGGAGTCTGTTTTACACGAACTCCACAGCACCATAATGGCTACACTGAAAACTGGGAAGTTTGGTATCAAACTTCTCAGCACAATAAATGCACACTGATGCCAGTGTACATTTTATTATAAAATGCACCCCAGAGGGCACCTTAGAGGTGCCCCCTGAAACTTAACCGACTATCTGTGTAGGCTGACTAGTTTTAGCAGCCTGCCACAAACCGAGACATGTTGCTGGCCCCAGGGGGAGAGTGCCTTTGTCACTCTGAGGCCAGTAACAAAGCCTGCACTGGGTGGAGATGCTAACACCTCCCCCAGGCAGGAATTGTCACACCTGGCGGTGAGCCTCAAAGGCTCACCTCCTTTGTGCCAACCCAGCAGGACACTCCAGCTAGTGGAGTTGCCCGCCCCCTCCGGCCAGGCCCCACTTTTGGCGGCAAGGCCGGAGAAAATAATGAGAAAAACAAGGAGGAGTCACTGGCCAGTCAGGACAGCCCCTAAGGTGTCCTGAGCTGAAGTGACTAACTTTTAGAAATCCTCCATCTTGCAGATGGAGGATTCCCCCAATAGGGTTAGGATTGTGACCCCCCTCCCCTTGGGAGGAGGCACAAAGAGGGTGTACCCACCCTCAGGGCTAGTAGCCATTGGCTACTAACCCCCCAGACCTAAACACGCCCTTAAATTTAGTATTTAAGGGCTACCCTGAACCCTAGAAAATTAGATTCCTGCAACTACAAGAAGAGGGACTGCCCAGCTGAAAACCCCTGCAGCGGAAGACCAGAAGACGACAACTGCCTTGGCTCCAGAAACTCACCGGCCTGTCTCCTGCCTTCCAAAGATCCTGCTCCAGCGACGCCTTCCGAAGGGACCAGCGACCTCGACATCCTCTGAGGACTGCCCCTGCTTCGAAAAGACAAGAAACTCCCGAGGACAGCGGACCTGCTCCAAGAAAAGCTGCAACTTTGTTTCCAGCAGCTTTAAAGAACCCTGCAAGCTCCCCGCAAGAAGCGTGAGACTTGCAACACTGCACCCGGCGACCCCGACTCGGCTGGTGGCGATCCAACACCTCAGGAGGGACCCCAGGACTACTCTAAGACTGTGAGTACAAAAACCTGTCCCCCCTGAGCCCCCACAGCGCCGCCTGCAGAGGGAATCCCGAGGCTTCCCCTGACCGCGACTCTTTGAATCCTAAGTCCCCGACGCCTGGGAGAGACCCTGCACCCGCAGCCCCCAGGACCTGAAGGACCGGACTTTCACTGGAGAAGTGACCCCCAGGAGTCCCTCTCCCTTGCCCAAGTGGAGGTTTCCCAGAGGAACCCCCCCCTTGCCTGCCTGCAGCGCTGAAGAGATCCCGAGATCTCTCATAGACTAACATTGCGAACCCGACGCTTGGTTCTACACTGCACCCGGCCGCCCCCGCGCCGCTGAGGGTGAAATTTCTGTGTGGGCTTGTGTCCCCCCCGGTGCCCTACAAAACCCCCCTGGTCTGCCCTCCGAAGACGCGGGTACTTACCTACAAGCAGACCGGAACCGGGGCACCCCCTTCTCTCCATTCTAGCCTATGTGTTTTGGGCACCACTTTGAACTCTGCACCTGACCGGCCCTGAGCTGCTGGTGTGGTGACTTTGGGGTTGCTCTGAACCCCCAACGGTGGGCTACCTTGGACCAAGAACTAAGCCCTGTAAGTGTCTTACTTACCTGGTTAACCTAACAAATACTTACCTCCCCTAGGAACTGTGAAAATTGCACTAAGTGTCCACTTTTAAAACAGCTATTTGTGAATAACTTGAAAAGTATAAATGCAATTTTGATGATTTGAAGTTCCTAAAGTACTTACCTGCAATACCTTTCGAATGAGATATTACATGTAGAATTTGAACCTGTGGTTCTTAAAATAAACTAAGAAAATATATTTTTCTATACAAAAACCTATTGGCTGGATTTGTCTCTGAGTGTGTGTACCTCATTTATTGTCTATGTGTATGTACAACAAATGCTTAACACTACTCCTTGGATAAGCCTACTGCTCGACCACACTACCACAAAATAGAGCATTAGTATTATCTCTTTTTGCCACTATCTTACCTCTAAGGGGAACCCTTGGACTCTGTGCATACTATTCCTTACTTTGAAATAGTGCATACAGAGCCAACGTCCTACAGTTACTTTTTTTATTGCACGCATATCCCACTAAAAAGAGGAAAAAAGAAGAAACTGCTGCCACTTAAACTTGACAACCATGTAGGTTTGCAAAAAAAAAAATATATTTCTTTAAGTGTCCATTTTACTATTTTATTTTTATTTTTATGTGAACCCTTTTAGTTGTGCCATGAACTGTGGTGTTATTTGTGAAGGAGAAAGGAATAAAGTACCACACTATCTAGCACTCCAATCCCAGTGAGCTTGAATGTGACAATAAGAGTTAAACACTTAACAGACATTTCACGAATATCTGAAGTGGCGGCGAAATAAATGGTTATTAACAACATTATTATTAAAAAATAAATCACAACTCACTTTTAACCAGCTTTATCATTGATGAAAAAGGAAATATTATATGTGAATGTAAACCATGTGCTCTTTGACTCATGATGAAATGTATAGGCTTTTAGTACTTCCTTGGTGCTAGTCGACACTTGTTGTTATGCCTGTTCTTTCATTGGAGATCAAGAAGCATTTTGTAATGATAAAGCTTTTCTTGGCACTGCAGCTAGTAGCTTAGTCTTATGTATTGGGGTAGCTGGCATTCTACTACAGCTAGAGGTAACTTTTTATGATAAAAATAATTTACAAAAAATTCCATATGCAGAGTATTGTTTCTAGCTTAACCAATTATTATTATTATTTTATTATTAAACAGCTGTTATATTTTTATTTTGTTACATCTATGGTTATAATGCCTTTATTGGCTTCATGTCAATTATTTTCATATACAAAAATGGAAGAACTCCCAAGGCTGGGCTTACACCCGTCCACCTTCCAAAAAAAGGTAACATGATGGCGAGCCACGGCCAATGGCCAATAGGTCAAGGGAGCCACATTTAGAAAAAGTTTGGGAACCACTGCTCTACATGATCTTTTATTTCCAAATAGGTAATTTCAATTACTTAACTAAGACTGAATTCAGACTACCTAGAAAAAGGGAGCTAGACACTGTGGGCCAGATGTAGCAAATTCCGATTTTGCGATTCGGAAATTGCGAGTCGGTGCGACTTGCAATTTCCGAATCGCAAAATCAGATGCAGAACGGTGTCTCAGACACCATCTGCGAATCTCAATGGGGTCGCAAAGACCCACCTCATTAATATTAATGAGGTGGGTCGCATTTTGCGACCTCATTGAGATTCCCTGCACTCACAGGGATGGTGGCCTGCTGGAGACAGCAGACCTCCATGTCTGTGACTGCCTTTAAATAAAGCAGTTTTTTTGTATTGCAGTCCAGGAAAACGAGTTGCAATACAAACAAATTACGAAACCATTTGGTTTCGGTTTTTCAGAGTAGGCAGTGGTCCATTGGACCACTGCCTGCTCTGAAAAAACATTTATGGCAACATTCACAAAGGGGAAGGGGTCACATGGGGACCCCTTCCCTTTTGCGAATGGGTTACCACCAGTGTGACACTGGTGGTAACTGCGAATTGCTTCGCAACCGCGTTCGCGGTCACAAAGCAATTCTGCATTGCGGTGCGAGTCGCAAATAGGAAGGGAAACCCCCTTCCTATTTGCGAGTCGCATTCCCATTTTGAGAGTCTGTACCGACTCGCAAAATGGGAATGTGCATTGCGATGCGCGTTTTGCATGGCGCAAACTGCGATTTTCACAGTTTGTGGCATGCAAACCGCTTACTACATCTGGCCCTATGTGTGGTAAACTATCCGGAGAGGATTGTCTACACAATCTTTCTTTAGACTCTTGGAAATTTCATGGGCCCTCAAATATATCCCATTCTGTCAGGACAAAAGGTAGTGTATGGCAAGTGGCTGAATAAAGCTTACAGCGTACTGATAAGAAACTGTCAGCAATGAAGAAAATGGTCTTGAGATCGTCAGGTTACACCTATTAATAAACCCGAAAGCAGCTTCCATAAAGACTGTCAGAATTAAACTGACGCCTCACTTTGGCATAATGAAGCGTAACCAGGACAAAATAGCCAGTAAGTAGTCTTTAGTAGCACCCACAGCAAAATATTGCTAGGTGGAAGTCAAAACTAGCAGAAGGACATCAGGCTATGTAGCCAGGAGAGGATCAACCTACTACTTGCACAAGATGACAAGTTTAGACTAAAGGCAAAACAAAAATGACCAAAAGCTGCCCACTGACCATACTTTAAAGTCGCTAACCTACTTATCAAGGAAACGCTCCATATGCTACTGGCCCTATGCCACCTCTGGATGAAGACACCACTCATGATCTGCCAGCTGACCCTTGCAGAGTTAGCCTACTCTGATGCTTAGGGAATCTACCAGGCAACTGACAGTCAGGGAGCTCCTTAGAGGTTCATGCTTCCACCACAACCTCAGAGTTTGCAAACATAAGGTACAAGGCTCTGCCTTGCATGCTGCAGAATGAAATGGCGGTCATGCTATTAGGACTTGGGCTGCCCAGTCCTTGACTGAAGGTAGAACAGCACAGAGTGCAAGCCAGATGATGTGCAGCTCAAAAAGAATGATAGCATGACACTGCTCCACCAGTGACTAGAGCTACACATCCACCAGATAGTTCCATCTCTCCTCATCCCAATGATTACTTGTCCGTTACCACTGCTAGCTCTGGATTTGAATTGCCTCACTCCAGGTGGCCATCCTTCATCATCAACATAGATCTCAAGTTGCTTCATTTGATGTTCTCTTTAACCAAACTGAATAATCTGAATGATCTGAAGTTACTATGCACCAGTCAAGACGACAAAATCAAATCATGTCACTTACCAGTCTGAGATTACACCAGGAAGGGGAACTAAAATGGCTTGGCAGCAGCCAAAGCAGTAGAAGAAGAGTGTTTCATCTGATGGTGACCCCGTCCTCTACAGCCAACCTCTTCTGCTGGAGCTACAAAAACAATGAGCCAGCTGCGGGACAGCTTGTGAGGAATGCCTCTGGGAGCAGACATGGTTCTTCATGTAATAAAATAAAATTCAAATACTGATGGATCTGACAAGCAGTGGAAAGTAACCCTAGAGAACACGCCCTAGCTGTACTATCGTTTAAAAATTCTAGCAGTGAATCTTTCTTTTCGCTTAACAGCAAGGCATCATTGAACAGAAAGGCCATAACAGAAGGCTGGACCCCCCAGAAAAACACCGAAGTGTGTATGCAAGCCTGTCAGTTTCAGGCACTGTTGCTTATAGCCTGTGAAAGAGTCTGCAGTGTCCAGGCTAGATATCAAATTACTTTGCCATGTCCTGATTGTTTTCTACACGTGGTACTAAGAAATTACAGAAAACCTAAGATCGAGCTGAGAACTTTCCAATCACCATATCCCAGAAGGAATGGTTGTAGTGATTCAAGAAGTACAAAGCATTTAAGAATCAGATTGGCAGGCTAGCCGATCTAAAGACTCCTACAAAGTCAATTTATTCAGAGACTATCCAATGGAGCAATGGTAAACGAGTTATGAGTAACTTTACGTGTAGAAGCTTGAACTTTAAGGCTGTCAGCAGTAGGGTAGTGAAATGAGAGAGTTGAATCACCTCCCACAGATCTGCTAGCTAGATCAAGCAACAAAATAACTCTCAAGCAGGGACAAGCAGTTTCACCTGCTAAGGAACAGATACAGTAACAGGTGGAATATTCTCCAGTCACTTCCATGCTTTTTTTTTTTATCAAATGCAGGGTTTTCCAATGAATTGGTCATGATGCAAGGGATGAGGGATGCTGAGGACTGCTGCTGTGAAAGCAATGTTGTCGACAGTGGTCTTCCTGTTAGGATTCCTCAGCCAAGTTGCCTCTCTCTTTGTAGGCTTCATTAGGACGTGTGCAAGAAAATGCCTATTTTTGTATGGCCACCCCCAAGTGTTTTGACCTATGCTGCTGTGTTTTTAACTCAGAGTGCACCGAGGCCTACTAACCAGACTTCATTGTAAGTGCCCTCACTATAAAGTATAAGTCAAATTGGCTGTACCCAACTGGAGATGACTAACTTGCCTGTAAGACAAGTATGTGGTACCCTGCTATACATCTAATGTGTAGGAAAGTAGCCTCTTTCTAGCTGGATTACCCCCACTTTTTGCCTGTTTATGACTGTGTTCACTGGGATCATGCTAACCACAACCCCAATGATTATGCTCTCTCCCCTAAATTTGGTTGCTGGTGACTTCCTTCCCACAATTGGCATACTGGTCTCCCCACATAAGTACCTAATATATGGTACCTAAGTACACAGGGGATTGGGGATCCCTATGGGTGGCAGCAGTTCTTCTGCCACCCATAGGGAACCCATGCAAAGGGTTCTGCAGGCCTGCCTTTGCAGCCTGCGTGAAATAGGTGCATGCACCCGTTTTCACTACAGGTCACTACACCAGGTTACTATAAGTCACCCCTATGGTAGGCCCTAGCAGAGGTACCCCCACAAACTCCAGCCCCATTTTACTGGACTTCATGAGTGCGGGGACGCCATTTTATGTGTGTACTGGACATAGGTCACTACCTATGTACACCTACATAATGGTAACTCCGAACCTGGGCATGTTTGTTATTGAACAGGTCGGAATCATATCCCAATACTGTTGCAAGTACTGGAAGTATGATTCCATGCACTCTGGGGGCTCCTTGGAGGACCCCCAGCATTGCTACCACCCCTATTACAGCATTTTCCAGGCAAACCAGCTGCTGCCACCCATCAGACAGGGATCTGCCCTCCTGCTGCTTGATCTGACGAAGCCCAGGAAGGCAGAACAAATGATTTCCTTTGGGGGAGAGCGAGGTACCACCCTCTCCCTTTGGAAATAGGTGTGACTGGCTTGGGAGGGGTAGCCTTTCCTAGTCACTGGTATGCTTGAAAGGGCACATTTGGTGCCTTCAGTGCATACGTCAGTCCACATCGGTTCAGGGACTCCACCCAGTCCCTGCTCTACCACGAAGCTGGAGAATGAGAAGGGGAGTGACCACGCCCCTGTCCATCAACACCCCAGGGGTGGTGCTCAGAGCTCCTCCAGAGGGTCCCTGGGATTTGCCATCTTGTTTTCAAGGTTGGCAGGGAACTCTGGGAGCATATGAGGGGCCAGGCCAGGCAACTGACGTCAGAGCCCCCTCCTGATAGGTGCTTACCTGGTTAGGTGACCAATTCCCCTTTCAGGGCTATTTAGGGTCTCTCTCTTGGGTGGGTCCTCAGATTCGGCTTGCAAGATTCCAGCAGGACTAGTCTGCAACCTCCGCTTCGACTTCTGGCCTCCGAAACTGCGACTGGAAAATCCAGGACTTCAGCAGTATTGTTTAAAGGGCTCCTGCCAGCTTTGCAACATTTCCTTCAGAGGCCTTCAACCCTTCAGACTGCACAAGAAGGAGGAATCTCTGATTGGACTGAAAAAGTCACTTCTTTACAAATGCAGGCACCTACAACAAGCGACAACCGGCTGCGTGGATCCCCTCTCCTGCTCAGCTGCGTGGATCCTGCATCATGAATGGTGGTTGGAGTAGCCCTCTATGCCAGCTGTCCAACTTTGGTGCAGGTAATCCTTTGCCTTCCCACAAAGGACAGTACCCCCGTGCACTGAGTCTCTTGCAGCTGCCAAGACTTGTTTGCATCTCCTTCAAGGGATCTTCAGGCGATGTGTAGCTCCAGGCCCCAGCACTCCATCCTGCAAAGCATAGCCTCCTGCGTAGTTCTCCTGCGGCGTAGGGTCCTCTTTTGTAGTGCTGTGTGGGACTCTTCTGAGACTTCTGTGTCCCTGTACGGTGGGACTCCTGTGGGTGCTGCCTCTGTGGACTCTCAGCGACGCTGAAGGTCCCCCAGGGCTTCCCCAGGTTGAGTCCTCCTGGGCCTTGATGGTCCCGGCAGTTCCACTTTTACACCAACCACAAATTTGTCTTTGCCAAGGCTTGTTGGTGAAATTCCTGCACCGACACCAGTCTGCAATCTTCCTTCTGGCGTGCAGCTTCATCTGCATCCATTAGGAACTCTTCTCCAGCTCCAAGGCTGCAGTGCTGCCCTGTTCATCACCGTCGACCAACCCCTGCATCCACAATTGGGTGGGTAATAGCTCTACTCTTCCTGGACTCCACTGTGACTCTTGGACTTGGTCCCCTCTCTCCACAGGTCTTCTTTCTTCAGGAATTGATGTCTTGCAGTTTTCGCTCTGTGCCTTCTTTTCCTCCTTTTAGGTGGTTAAGGGAAAATCAAGTGTTTTACTCCTGCAATTTTTAGACGCGGGGGGGGGGGGTACTGTGTGACTTACCTTTGTGGTTTTCTAGTACTCCCAGCTCCCCTCTACACATTTTACTTACCTAGGTGGGGGTACCTTGTTTGCATTCCATTTGTTTTAGTATATGGTTTGTGCTCCCCCTAGGGTCACTATTGGTTATTACTATTTGCACAGTTTTCAAACTTTTTCTATTCCTGTTTCTGATTGCTTGTGTATATATTTTGTGTATTACTTACCTCCTAAGGGTGGGTTACCTGTCTAGTATTTTGTGGTGATTTGTTCCAAAAATAAAGCACCTTTATTTTTGTACAACTGGATGTTTTCTTTCCTGTAAGTACGGTGTGACTACAGTGGTATTGCATGAGCTTTGCATGTCTCTAGAGAAAACCTTGGCTGCTCATCCACAGCTACTTCTAGAGAGCCAGGCTTTTAGGCACTGCCTACACTTCACTAAGAGGGGATACCTGGACCCGGTATAAGGTGTAAGTACCTTGGGTAACCAGAACACACCAGGCCAGCTTCCTACAGCATACACGTTAGAGGGGTACCCCAGGCTTGCAGCACTGGATCTATCACTCTGGAGGTCACCCAATTACAACATGCCCCAGAGTCTCCCACTGCAGACTGGCAAAGCAGTTGTGCACTTCTAGCAAAACTTTGCCAATTAAAGCAATGGCAAAGCCACTACTTCAACTGTACATCTGTTTAAGTCAACCCTCTGGCAGGCCTACCGAGTCCTAAGGCAGGGTGCCACATATTGCACGGGCAGGACACGTAGTTTACCTGTCCTAACAATAAAAAAGTGAATACGTTTAATGTGGAAGGACTTGGTCACCCAATTGCCTAGTACAGAATTACAGGCTAACTCCTCCTCTGCTGTGCTAACTCCTGAGCAGTGCAAACAAAGTGGGCACTCAAAAGGTTTCATACAACTTGTTTTATCAAGCCTTACTTGTAAGTCACTTCGAAATTAATGTAACTTTTTGGAGTGTGCAGCTTTTACAAAGCTGGCACTTTGTTCCCTTTAAAACACTTGTGCCTTCCCAGGTACGCATGGAGCCTGTTCCAAGAGACAGCTTCCTGCCCCCTGGCGAGACATGCTAACAACTCTCAGGAAAACAATGAGGTATTAAAGGCCAAGAATGTGTTACCTCGCTTCTACAGGAAGCCACTCGGGTTTTAGCCCCCAAAAGGCAGGATTCAAAGGTGTGGCCGCCTTTCAATACCAAATGTGGGACATCAGGAAAAAGAGTTGCTTCACTGCTGCAGTATACAGGCAGGCACGGGGAACAGAGGATAAACCAGTTGCCAAACTGGTTTCCCCATGGGCGTGTAGATCTAAGGTAGCCACACTGCAGGGGTGGTCTAGTGACGTTTGAACAGCGACAGAATAGTGCATCCTGGGATAGCCAGATGCCACACTACACAGGAAGAGGTCACCAGGTGGAAGGGAGCCAAGTAGCCCACTGGCTACCAACTGCATCCAGCCAGAAGGGATTCTTCCAAGCATGACTGGAAGAATTCCCAAAGTAAGATTGCCCTGCTTCACAGAGGGACAAGCAAAGAGGCTCCAGTGAAAACTGCAATTGCTGCACCTGTTGGCTAGTAAAGGAAAGGGCTGTGCCCTGCTCAAGGAGAGGCCATGTCCAGAGCCCAGCAAAGCCAAGAAACCTTAACGACTAGGTCACTGGCCTCTTGCTTACAGCACAGGGAAACAACAACTGAAGAAGCATGCTGGGGCAATCTGGTAGCCTGTCGCCTTCAAGTCATTACCATAATCGCCATACAGCACCAGGGACCAAGACCTAACGCAAATAGTGGCACTCAAGTTCATCGACACCCAGGATTGCTGTCAGAGCTGCTGGCACCCTCAGAGGGCAAGTTATCAACCCAGGAAGGACTGGCTTGTGATCTCAATACCAGACGACTGGTGGTCCAGTAGTGACTGTACCTTGACTAGACCGCAGAGGACATGGTGGGATGTGAAACCTGTGACCAGGACCACCTCACTATCACCTGCGTCTGATAAAAATGCCTAGAAGTGACTAAGAATTGCTTCACCTGTTAAAGTAACTGTTCCTTAGGACCTGACTCGTCCCTCTACTGGAGTTGCTCACTTAAGGTGACTCAAATAACTGCATTACAGCCAACTTTTTTTTTCTTTCGACGAATTTGTTAATACTTGTTTACGGTTAAGTGAATTTTCTTGGTTTAATAATTGTGATAACATCTCTCTCTGGAATCCTCCGGTAGAGCTTCTTCATTTTAGTGATTAAATTTATATAAAAATGGTCTACTTTTCTAAATTGTTGTCAGTTGAGCATATAGTTTCAAATTCTGTCTGCAGACTGGGGAAGACTTGGGCAGATCTTCTAACTTTCTCAGACACAGACTAAGTAGTTGACAGTCCCACCAGGCCAGAATTGAGGTGAAAATCTCAGAAATCCCCCAACAGCCCATAGTATGAAGAAGGTTGAATCCGGGTATGGCAGTAGGTAATATATTTAAGGTCAACATGGGCTAGAGTACAGCTCTTCTTAGGGACTCTTCTCACACAACGCAAGGTTCAATTCTTAGTTTAGGTGGCATCTAGAGAACGTAGGTGAGCTCAGCACGTCAACTATTGGCTGAAGTACCCGGAGTTTCAAATGTGTTGCAAGTGGTACTAAACAGTGTTGTTGAGCCTTTGGCCATTTTAACATTGTTTACTGGTGGAGGAAGCTGGCCCCTTATGTGATATGTGAATATCGTGTAAAGGGTCACGGGGTTTCCCAGTGTGTGGAACGGGATTGCTATGCAATCCCAAAGTGCTCTATTTAGGGGTAGTGTGGTCAAGCAGACTTAGGGTTTTCACAGAGGAGTGCAAGACATCTACGAATACACACAACTAATAAATAAGACACACTGGGGAGTTTATGTCTTATGTCATTAAAAAAAATAATCTAAAACTTTTACAATGATCTGTGGGCAAAAAACAAAAAAATGTAGATCCTTTTTAATTGACAATACCCTTATTGCGCGTGTAAACTCTGTGTTATTTGTGTATCCTATTTACGAGTAATGGTTCCTGGGCTCAACAGATTCTAAATGCTAAAGTTAAAATGTGTAACACTCTCGTGAGATCTTTAGGATCTCAACTAAATTGGGTAGCCGACCCACTAGAGAAATGGTGGAGATCGGTAAGTCAAAAGGGGTGTCACCGCTACTTACAGGGCCAGCCTATGCGGTTATACTTCTAGCAAACCCCTGCAAGTTGAGGAAAATAGTTGCGTAAAACATTTACTCTGTTTACCTTCTACCACTTCAACTGTGCATTAGGGAGGCCAGTCAGCCTGAACCAACTGCAGGGCTAAGGCCTCACGATCTGGTCCTTCTGGTCCTCTTCTCCAAAGGCTCAGGGGCGACGGGTGCAGAGGTGTCATTCGGTGCCAGGGTTTTCCTCACTAAAGCCATCGCAGTAGAGAGGAGCTGCGTTCATACACTGCAGACATTGTCGGGGAGTCCAGAAAGGATGAAACTGCGATGGATTCAAACTCGGCTGGGGAGCCTTGTGGGCACCAGTGGGCAACATCAACTCGGGTCGGAAACAGCAGGTGCAGTGATGACTTCAAGTGTCAAGTTTTGGTGGTTCCAGAGGCTTCAGAGTCCCTTCTTTTGGAGTTTGCTGGAGAACAGGTGCTGAGTCTTTACTGAAGACAAGCAGTCCTCCAGGGTTTCTGAAGGTACAGCTGCAGGACAAGTTGACTTTGGAGATGATTTCAACGAGGGATGAATACCATTTGGCAGGAGTGGTACCAGGTAAGCTGCTTCTTTTCTTCTGTCCTCCTTTTGAGACTCTTCTGTATCCTTGGTCTTTTTAGGTCGTCAGGATCTGCCAGGTACTCCCCTAAATACTGAATTTAGGTGCACTAGGGGTGAGTAGGGCAGTATCCAAGGGGCTACTGACCGTTGGCGTCCTGTGGGAAGTGAGCATAAACCTGTCCCAGAATTCCAAGGTAATTGTAATTGTATTTATATAGAGCTAGTTACCCCTGACGAGGCATCAAAGCGCTTTTTGGCGAGTAGCAAACTACTCCAGAACCCAAAAGGATTAGTGGAGGATTAGTATAGGGGCATACGAGTACAATTCTAGTATAGAGAAGAATAATTTAATTTGAGCAGAGAACTTGAGTCTGTAAGTTGGATAAAATAAAATAATGGAGGTATAGAGGAAGGAAGAATCCAGAAGTGTTAAATGGGAGATTAGAGTAGCAAGGTGAGGTTTGGGATGCGTAAAGGAGAGATAGAGGAGGGAAGAGTCAGTAGAAAGGGATTGAGGAGATGATAGTACTAAGTATGTCATCTCAAAGATGGCTGCCTCTGAAAAATAATTTCCACCTCGTAGTAGCCCACCTTATGGGTGATACTAGCATGGCGGTGGCACACCTACCTGACAAACTAATTTGCCCACCTGTCCAGATGCCAAGTGGGCTTTGGACAGAGATGCATCATACTCTCTGTAGGAAGCTGGCCTAGTGTTTGGTGAGCACCTATGATGTTATCACCTTTATACCAGGACCAGGTATTCCTTATTATTAAGGTGTAAGGTTTCCAGGGCTCTCTAGAGGTACCTGTAGATGAGCAGCCAAAACTAATCTAGCAAACATGCAAAGCTTATGCAATACCACAAAGGTGTGTCCTGCACCACAGGTGGTGGTCCGGAGTGGTCCCCTTGGTCCTCTCTACCAGCTGTCCAACTTGGGATTAGGTAAGACCTTGCCTCTCCTTGCAGGACAGTACACCTGTGCACAGTAACTCTTGCAGCTACCAAGGCTTGTTTGTTCCTCCTCCAAGGGATCTTCAGGCTCCATGTAGCCTCGGCTGCCAGCACGCTTTACTGCAAAGCACACTCTCCTGTCTGCTGCTCCAGAGACGTGTGACTCCTTTTCAGGTGTGCATTGTAGGCCTCACTGTGACTCCTGTGCTACTGCTCCTGGGTCACCTGTGGGGGCTGCCTCCTCTTCTTGTGACTCAGTTGCTGAGGGTCACCTCACACTCTCCTTCTTGGGTCGACTTCCCAGAACCTTGCTGGTCCTCTTCAGCCTTGCAAAACCTTTCTTCGACTCTGCATTTGCCAAGGCTTGTTGGTGGTTTTCCAGCACCACTGACGGCACAGTCAGTTTCCTAAATCCTCCTGTTGGGTTTAGGGAAAACCAGGTAATTACCTCTGCTATCCTGGTCGCTGGGGGCCACTCTGGTACTCACCTCTTGGGGGTTCCTACTTTCTCCAGCTACACTCTACTGATTCCACTTCTTTGGGTGGGGGACTGTATCTCGCATTCCACATATTTAGTATATCGTTTGGCCATCCCCTAGGGGGAAACACTATTTTCTACTGCTTTTGCCAATGCTTATTTTTTTTATGCTGCTTACTGATTGCTTATGTGTATCTAATGTACAAGTTACTGACCTTCAGTAACGAAATATCTGGTAGGGACATATTCTGGTACAGATTCATTACCTTAGAATTTCCCCCAGGCGTCAGACTCAATCTGGAGAGTTTACTTCGAGCAATACCCTTGCGCGTCAGTAGGTGGCATTTGGTCGACGTCGTTGGCATGATGACGTCGTGAGTAGTATATAGATGCCGCCTGTGGGAAAATGGCTCCTTTTTGCAGTTACCCCCCTAATTTCTGCCCGATATTGATGCTAATTTGACAGAGTGTGCTGGGTCCCTGCTAACCAGGCCCCAGCACCAGTGTTCTTTCACTGAAAATGTACCATTGTTTCCACAATTGGCACACCCCTGGCACACAGATAAGTCCCTTGTAAAAGGTACCAGAGGTACCAAGGGCCCTGTGACCAGGGAAGGTCCTAAGGGCTGCAGCATGTGTTGTGCCACCCTAAGGGAACCCTCACCTAGCACATGCACAATGCCACTGCAGATTGTGTCTGGTGGTGGGGAGAAAAAGGCAAAGTCGACATGGCATCCCCCTCAGGATGCCATGCACACAAAATATTACCTGTGGCATAGGTAAGTCACCCCTCTAGCAGGCCTTAAAGCCCTAAGACAGGGTGCACTATACCACAGGTAAGGGCATAACTGCATGAGCAATATGTCCCTACAGTGTCTAAGTCTATTCTTAGATATTATAAGTACAGTGTGGCCATATTAGGTATATGGTCTGGGAGTTTGTGAAAACAAACTCCACAGTTCCATAATGGTTACACTGAATACTGGGAAGTTTGGTATCAAACTTCTCAGATTAATAAACCCACACTGATGCCACTGTCAGATTTATTTAAAAAAACACACAAAGGACATATTAGAGATGCCCCCTGTATTTTACCCAATCCTTCAGTGCAGGACTGACTGGTCTGTGCCAGCCTGCCACTGAGAGGAGTTTCTGACCCCATGGGGTGAAAGCCTTTGTGCTGTCTAAGGCCAGAAACAAAGCCTGCCCTGTCCCGCCTGCAGGAACTGTAACACCTAGCAGTGAGCCTCAACGGCTCAGGCTACGTGTTACAATGCCCCAGGGCACTCCAGCTAGTAGAGATGCCCGTCCCCAGGACACAGCCCCCACTTTTGGCGGCACGTCCAGGGAAATATTGAGAAAAACAAGGAATCACCTCCTGTAGGAAGTTGGCTCTGTATATACCATTTCAAAGTAAGAAATACCATGCACAGAGTCCAAGGGTTCACCCTAGAGGTAAGATAGTGGTAAAATTAGATAATTCTATATAAAAACCTATTTGCCTGGAGTTAAGTCTTTGAGTGTGTGTTCCTCATTTATTGCCTGCGTGTGTACAACAAATGCTTAACACTACCCTCTAATAAGCCTACTGCTCGACCACACTACCACAAAATAGAGCATTAGAATGATCTAATTTTGCCACTATCTTACCTCTAAGGGGAAACCCTGGAATCAGTGCGCACTCTCTCTTACTTTGAGATAGTATATAAAGAGCCAACTTCCTACAGTAATACCGACTTTTAGAGTGATGGAACACAACCTCACACCTTATCTGCATCTAGGGATGTCAGAGTTAAGGTCTCTCTGTAAGAAAAAAAGATAACTGGGTCCAACCCTACCAAGGCAAAGCTCCAAGAGCTCTTGGCAGAGTTAACAAGGGACCACCCCTCTGATTTGGAGGATACTCCTTCAGATGGGGAAATTAGTGAACAGGAGGAAGAACTCCCCCCTCCTGTCCTAAATAAGGAGGACAGGGCTCCTGGAACCCTGTCCCCAAAAAACAGAGTAAGACAGCCTGGTTCTTCCACAGGGGAGTCCAGTACCTCTGTAAGCATTGAGGACAGCCTCAATGAAGAGGACATCCTGTTAGCCAGGATGGCCAAGAGACTGGCTTTAGAGAAGCAGCTCCTAGCCATAGAAAGGGAAAGAAGAGAAATGGGGTTCACTCCCATAAATGATGGAAGCAACTTACATAGGGTCAGATCTGATTTCCTGGGTCGAGAGTCGCCCCTAAATACTAAATTTAAAGGTGTGTTAGGGTCACAGGGCAGTAGCCAAGGACTACTGTCCTTGAGGGTGGCTACACCCTCCTCGTCCTCCCTCCCTTTGTGGAGGGGAGCACATCCCTATCACTATTGGGATAAATCCTCCAAAACAAGATGGAGGATTTTCCAAGGAGGGGGTCACTTCAGCTCTGGTCACCTTATGGGTGGGCCTGGTTGAGGGGGTGACTCCTCCTTGTTTTTCTCATTATCTCTACGGCCTAGCTGCCAAAAGTTGGGGGTTGCCCGGGGGGCAGACATCTCCACTAGCTGGAGTGACCTGGGGCATTGTAACACGCAGCATGAGCCTTTGAGGCTCACTGCTACGTGTTACAGTTCCTGCAGGGAGAGGTGTGAAGTTGCTCCACCCAGGACAGGCTTTGTTTCTGGCCCCAGCGAGCATAAAGGCTCTCACCCCAGGGGGTCGGAAACTCGTCTCAGAGGCAGGCTGGCAAAGACCAGTCAGTCCTGCACTGGAGGACTGGGTAAAATACAGGGGGCATCTTTAAGATGCCCTCTGTGTGCATTTTGTAATAAATCCAACACTGGCATTAGTGTGGGTTTATTATTCTGAAAAGTTTGAAACAAAACATCCCAGTATTCAGTGTAGCCATTATGGAGCTGTGGAGTGCGTTTTGACAAACTCCCAGACCATATACTTAATATGGCCACACTGTACTTACAATGTCTAAGAATATACTTAGACACTGTAGTGACATATTGCTGATGCAGCTATGCCCTCATCTGTGGTATTGTGCACCCTGCCTTAGGGCTTTAAGGCCTGCTAGAGGGGTGACTTACCTATGCCACAGGCAGTATTTTGTGTTCTTGGCATCCAGAGGGGGATGCCATGTCGACTTTGCCTTTTTCTCCCCACAACACACACAATCTGCAATGGCAGTGTGCATGTGTTAGGTGAGGTTTTCTTAGGGTGGCACAACACATGCTGCAACACTTGGGGATCTTAACTGGTCACAGGGCCCTTGGTACCTTTTATGAGGGACTTATCTGTGTGCCTGGGGTGTGCCAATTGTGTAAACAATGGTACATGTTTAGTGAAAGAACACTGTTGTTGGGCCCTGGTTAGTAGGGTCCCAGCAAACGCTGTCAAGTCAGCATCAATATCAGACAAAAAGTGGGGAGTAACTGCAACAAGGAGCCATTTGTCTACATCTATGTAGTTTTCATTTCTCAAGGCACATTTCCGTCCCCACAATGTCTGCATACCCAAGAAAATTCTATTTTCTAAAATCCCTTATTTGTTATTCTCATTTCCTTCCCATCTACTATTCATAGTCTGAGTTTATGCTTTGCTCAACAGCACTAGAGTCAAATATTAGGTCATCTTCCGTACCACCAACCACAGCAAGTCACCCCTTCCCTTTCACCTCTTTCAAAATTTACCTGTGTTGTTGCCAATGTGTAGCCTTTAGGCTGAAGACTTTCTGCAGCTGCAGCAATGTCTGTAATTTCTTTCTTTGGTCCCAGTGTCTCTTTGTGTGAGGCATTGACCGGATGGCCTTTTTGATTATCTTCAGTCCCCTGGAGGAGATACTCAACTCCAACACCTTCATCGTCTTCATCTTCTTCAACTTCACTATTTATCTCATCCTCAGAATAATCTTCCCAAAAACAAACAGATTAATACATAATTTATTAGCCACAAATCAATGCAACAGAATATAGAAGATGGTATAAGAGACACACAATGTTCCAATTCCAAAGGAGCACTAAGTACACCAGTCAAGATCACATGAACTATAACGCATCAGAAAAACCACTAGCCCCAAAAGGTGCTGCAAATAGCCCACAGTATGCCAGTATGTGCTACATATACATGCATCTTTGCACCTGTATATTGCACATCAAGCTGGGGGGGGATGGAGCAAAGGAGAAACAGCACTGTACATGACATTGAACACTGGTAATGTAGTAAACATAGGCAGCATATATATCTTTTTTTTATTTTTTATAATGGTTTTATTAGAATTTTCCTTCTCCTTCAAAAAGCCAAACCTTTTCTGGGTTTTCAAGAATGTAGGACACTGCAAAGGTGTACGAAAGTGTCTCTTGACACGGTCACCCCTCCTCCTGCCCACTCCCCCCCTCCCCCCCACACACTTACTTGGTGCCTGGTTTCTGGTGTAATTTCGACTGAAAGTGCACGGAGTTCCTCCTAAGTAGGACCCCATTGCCAAATCTCTTTCCCCCAAAACTGCAAAGTTTCTTTTCCCAATTGGCAAAACCTTTATCACCCACTGTAAATCCCTAGTAAATGGTACCCCTGGTACCTAGGGCCTTGGGAACTAAGGAGGGTCCCTAAGGGCTGCAGCACGAATTGTGCCACCCTAAAACACCACTCACAAAGCACAACAAGCTACCATTGCAGGCTGCGTGGCTTGGTGCAGACAAAAGTGAAAATATGACATGGCACACAGTCTGTGTGCCATGTTCTCTAAACACTACTCACAATATATGTAAGTTACCCCTCTTGCAAGCTTTACAACTCAAAGACAGGGTGCATTATATTATAAGTGATGGCAAATGCAGCACGTGCAGATATGCCTCTACTATGTCTTTTTTGATTCTCAGACATAGTAAGTGACCAGGGAAGCCATTTTAAACGCATGTGCTGGACACTGGTCACTACAAGTTTTCCAGCTACCACATGACTTCTCTGAAAATAGGGATGTTCGGTATCAAACATCTCAGAGTAATAAACCCTAAATGTAAGGAAATGCCTCCTTGGCATGGTTACCTCCCGACTTTTTGCCTTTGCTGATGCCAAGTTATGATTTGAAAGTGTGACATCCAGGTAAGTCCCTTGTAACTGGTACCCCTGGTACCAAGGGCCCTGATGCCAGGGAAGGTCTCTAAGGGCTGCAGCATATCTTATGCCACCCTGGGGACCCCTCACTCAGCACAGACACACTGCTTGCCAGCTTGTGTGTGCTGGTGAGAACAAAACGAGTAAGTCGACATGGCACTCCCCTCAGGGTGCCATGCCAACCTCACACTGCCTATGCAGTATAGATAAGTCACCCCTCTAGTAGGCCTTACAGCCCTAAGGCAGGGTGCACTATACCATAGGTGAGGGCACCAGAGCATGAGTACTGTGCCCCTACAGTGTCTAAGCCAAACCTTAGTGCAGGGTAGCCATAAGAGTATATGGTCTGGGAGTCTGTCAAACACGGACTCCACAGCACCATAATGGCTACACTGAAAACTGGGAAGTTTGGTATCAAACTTCTCAGCACAATAAATGCACACTGATGCCAGTGTACATTTTTTTGTGAAATACACCCCAGAGGGCACCTTAGAGGTGCCCCCTGAAACCTTAACCGACTATCTGTGTAGGCTGACTGGTTCCAGCAGCCTGCCACAACCGAGACATGTTGCTGGCCCCATGGGGAGAGTGCCTTTGTCACTCTGAGGCCAGTAACAAAGCCTGCACTGGGTGGAGATGCTAACACCTCCCCCAGGCAGGAGCTGTCACACCTGGCGGTGAGCCTCAAAGGCTCACCCCTTTGTGCCAGCACCGCAGGACACTCCAGCTAGTGGAGTTGCCCGCCCCCTCCGGCCACGGCCCCCACTTTTGGCGGCAAGGCCGGAGAAGATAATGAGAATAACAAGGAGGAGTCACTGGCCAGTCAGGACAGCCCCTAAGGTGTCCTGAGCTGAAGTGACTAACTTTTAGAAATCCTCCATCTTGCAGATGGAGGATTCCCCAATAGGATTAGGGATGTGACCCCCCTCCCCTTGGGAGGAGGCACAAAGAGGGTGTACCCACCCTCAGGGCTAGTAGCCATTGGCTACTAACCCCCCCAGACCTAAACACGGCCTTAAATTTAGTATTTAAGGGCTCCCCTGAACCTAAGAATTTAGATTCCTGAAACTACAAGAAGACGACTGCTGAGCTGAAAAACCCCTGCAGAGGAAGAACAGAAGACACCAACTGCTTTGGCCCCAGTCCTACCGGCCTGTCTCCTGCCTTCCAAAGAAACCTGCCCCAGCGATGCTTTCCAAAGGACCAGCGACCTCTGAATCCTCAGAGGACTGCCCTGCTTCAAGAAAGACAAGAAACTCCCGAGGACAGTGGCCCTGCTCCAAAAGAACTGCGACTGTTTCAAGGAGCAGACTTAAAGACCCCTGCAACTCCCCGCAAGAAGCGTGAGACTTGCAACACTGCACCCGGCGACCCGACTGGTGGAGAACCAACACCTCAGGGAGGACCCTCCGGCGACTCCGAGAGCGTGAGTAACCAAAGTTGTCCCCCCTGAGCCCCCACAGCGACGCCTGCAGAGGGAATCCCGAGGCCCCCCCTGACCGCGACTGCCTGAACTCCATTTCCCGACGGCTGGAAAAGACCCTGCACCCACAGCCCCAAGCACCTAAAGGAACGAACTCCTGTGCAGGAGTGACCCCCAGGAGGCCCTCTCCCTTGCCCAGGTGGTGGCTGCCCCGAGGAGCCCCCCCCCCCTTGCCTGCCTGCAACGCTGAAGAGATCCCTTGATCTCTCATTGAAAATCATTGTAAACCCGACGCGTGTTTGCACACTGCACCCGGCCGCCCCCGCGCTGCTGAGGGTGTACTTTTTGTGCTGACTTGTGTCCCCCCCGGTGCCCTACAAAACCCCCCTGGTCTGCCCTCCGAAGACGCGGGTACTTACCTGATGGCAGACCGGAACCGGGGCACCCCCTTCTCTCCATTGAAGCCTATGTGTTTTGGGCACCTCTTTGACCTCTGCACCTGACCGGCCCTGAGCTGCTGGTGTGGTAACTTTGGGGTTGCTCTGAACCCCCAACGGTGGGCTACCTTGGACCCAAACCTAAGACTTGTAAGTGATTTACTTACCTGACAAAACTAACAAAAACTTACCTCCCCCAGGATCTGTGAAAATTGCACTAAGTGTCCACTTTTAAAACAACTTATTGTGTTTTATGTAAAAAGTATACATGCTAATGTAATGATTCAAAGTTCCTAACACATAGAATTTGAACCTGTGGTTCTTAAAATAAACTAAGAAAAGATATTTTTCTATAACAAAACCTATTGGCTGGATTTGTCTCTGAGTGTGTGTTCCTCATTTATTGCCTGTGTGTATGTACAACAAATGCTTAACACTACTCCTTTGATAAGCCTACTGCTCGACCACACTACCACTTTTTGCCACTATCTTACCTCTAAGGGGAACCCTTGGACTCTGTGCCTGCTATTCCTTACTTTGAAATAGCACATACAGAGCCAACTTCCTACACTTTCTTTATCACCGATTGTACATGTCCATGTAATCTGGTGTTGAAGGTTTGTGAGGATAACACTCCACACACTTTTCAGGTGAATCAACTTCCAAGTCCTGGTCCTGCCACTGAGCCTTGGAATATTCGGATCCCTCTAAACCTTGATACAGACCAGATAGTTGTTCCTCTTCCTCTTCATAAAACAATTCTTCTTGTGGTTCTGGCTTTAAGGGCGGCTTGATTTCTTCAAAGCGTAACTCTTCCTGCTCTTTTGGCATCAAGGGTATTTTTGAAATTCTGTATTCCTTTAGACTATTCTCTAATTCTTAGAGTTTCTGTAGAAGAACAGCCATTTTGGCCACAAGCCGCCTTTTCTTCTCTATCTCAGCTGCACATTGTTCAGTGTCAAGATTGATGTCCGTCTTCCTCTTCAGCGCGGAGTCTTTTTAAACAGATCGGTCATTTAGCTTCGATGCTCAGAACGTGACGCCTCATGCTTGGGCATCGAAGCCTCTTTCCCAGGTACATTTTCAACGATTTTGATATTTCAGAGGTTTTGACTCCTGCAGTCTCCTGATCACTGGTTCTGAGGGGATCCTTGTCTTGGGATGTGGCTGTGGTAATTGTTTTATTTGAGGCCAAGGCTTCCTTTGAAGCTCTGGACTCTGTTTTACGCAACTCAGGGATATTGTTTGACGTGGATGGTTCTCTTGCTTCGTATCTATGCAAGTCTTTGACCCCCTGGGCTTCTACATCACTTATTTCAAAATCAACCTCAAATGTTTCATCCCTCTACCTCTTCAGCTATGTTCTCCTCTTTGTCAGTTTCCAGGCCCAAATCTCGAAGAGAAGGAGGTGTACGCTGTCTTTGCATTTCAGAGAACATGTGGTGACAATTTTTGAAGAACTGGAAAGGTGTGTTCTCCATTAAGCTGCCAAGGGAGCCCCCCTGCACGGGCATTCTCCATAAAATCTCTCTTTTACGATCTACCATCCAGATACCTTGGTGCTCTGCTGTACTTTCCTTAAACTTCTCACCGATGTTCTCCCTGACTTTCGTGAAATTTTCTTTCCAGTGCTGGAGATCCATTGGCAGGCGTATAGACCAAATGGCGGAAAAAATTATTTGATGATGGCAACCAAAGGAGGGAGCTACAGGAGGCAGTGCAATACCACCACAAGGGACACCAAATGGAGGCACGTGGAAGCCCAACAACCAAAAAAAAAAAAGAGGAAGGACAAAAGATGTTTAGAGACAGTTCTGGACCCAGCCACTAGATGGCAGAATAATGCACAGCAGGTGAATCCAGAAAAGATTCACACTGCAAAACTATCAGGATAAAGGTTAGTTGCTTATCATTTAAGTGGAAGACCTTGGAAAGACCATCCGCAATAGCATTGGTCAATCACATGGCTATGTGAAGTCCATACCCTGTAGGTAGATGGACCAACTCCACAACTTGGGGGTTCTCTCCTCTCATCTGCATCAACCATCTAAGAGGTCTGTGGTCGGTTTGAACTCTGAAGTGAGTCCCAAACAGGTAGGGTTAAAGATTCTTCAGGGACCAAACCACAGTAAAGACTTTCCTCTCAATGGCACTCCAACACTGTTCTCTGGTGAGGAGTCCCCTGCTAATGGAGACAACTCGCTGGTCCTGGCCTAAATCGTTTACTTGTGACACCACCATCCCAATCCTATGTTCAAATGCAGTTGTCTAAATGATTACTTACTGAAATCAGGTACCTTTAGGGCAGATGTTGAGCAAAGAGCTTCTTTGAGGAAGTAAAACACTACTCATTCCAAATGATTTGTCTGTGTTGCTTCTAGTGGAGTTAAATTCAGTGAGTGGTGTCACTATAGTAATATACCTTTTCACAGACCTCCTGTAATGCCTAATAATGCCAAGAAAGGCTCTGACCTGGGTCAAAGTCTTAAGAGCATTCCAAGCCAGAGTTACCTATTATCTTGGGTTGAATAGGTTTTTAAATGGCCTTCACCCACTTGGCGGCCCACGTACACAGCGGAGCTTTGCCTTATCTGGCATTTACAGGCCTTGACAGTCTAGCCTGCTTGCTGCAAGGCATGATACACTTCCAGGAGGAGGACCAGGTGATACCCCCAGATGCTGCTGAATACTGCTATATCATCTAGATAAGCTGCAGTTTGTCCTCAGCACTAACCTGCACCCATTAACTTCGATGAAGGGCTCTTGCAGTGTGAGGGCTTGCAGATCACTAATGCTGCGTAAAGAAGTGATTACAAACAGGAAGGCCATCTTTCAAGAAAGGCATTACAGGGGGCATGAATGTAAATACTCTAGGCTGGTAAGGAGGATATGAAATGGTTAGTTACCAATAAGGGGAGTTCTGCAGCTTGAAGAATTTTCTGCAATCATGTGCTTGGCATTATTCCACCATTTAGTGGTTGAGTCTAGAAATTGTCAGTTAGTCCCTCTTTTGTTTTTTGTTTTTCTGGTGGTGTCTGTGGTCCTTGTCCTTCTAGCCACTTCTGTCAGATGCCCGACCTGACAGCCAGTATGTTTGGTCACACTGTATGAAAGTGCCCTTTTTGGCATAGTTACCTATTGTCTCTACTTTTTACTCGATATTGATGCTAACTTGACTGAGTGTGCGCTGGGATCCTGCTAACCAAGCTCCAGCATCAGTGTTCTTTTCCTAAACTGTATCATTGTTTCCACAATTGGCACACCTCTGGCACACAGCTAAGTCCCTTGTAAAATGTACCAGTGGTACCAAGGGTTCTGTGGCCAGTGAGGGCCCCTAAGGGCTGCAGCATGTATTGCACAACCCTAAGGGACCCCTCCTTAAACACATGCACGCTGCCATTGCAGATTGTGTGCGCTGGTGGGGAGAAAAAGGTAAGGTCGACATGGCATCCCTCCCAGAGTACCATGCCCACAAGCCACTTCCTGTGGCATAGGTAAGTCACCCCTCTAGCAGGTGTCACAGCCCTAAGGCAGGGTGCACTTTACCACAGGTGAGGGCACAGCTGCATGAGCTATATGCCCCTAGAGTGTCCAAGTCCACTCTTAGACATTGTAAGTGCAGTGTGGCCATATAAAGTGCATGGGCTGGTAGTTTGTCATTACGAACTCCATAGCTCCATGATGGCTTCACTAAACACTGGGAAGTTTGGTATCAAACTTCTCAGCGCAATAAACCCACACTGATGCAAGTGCTGGATGTATTGAATAATGTACAGAAAGGACATCTAATAGATGCCACTGTATTTTACCCAACCCTCTAATTTAGGGCAGACTGGTTTGTGCCAGCCTGCCACTAACAGACAAGTTACTGACCCCATGGGGTGAGAGCCTTTGTGCTCTCCTTAATCACTTAACCACTGTGACCCTAAGGGTGTGTGTCATGTTGAACATGTGGCCCTCCTGCTGCTGACCCGAACAGTGCAGGTCTGTGCCCTGAAGTCATGGGTACTTACCTGCAATTAGTTCTCTTCCGAGAGCCCCCATTCCTCATAGAATTCAATTGTAAATCCAACACCAACTTTGATCTCTGCAGCCAGCCGGGCCCTGTGTTGCTGGTGTTGATCTGACCTGTGGACATCCTAACCCCCGAACACTGGGATCGTAGGTTGAGTTGTTACCTGTGCTAAAATATTTCCTCCACAAGGACTGGATTGGTTCCTATGAGAAATTACACTGTGTCAACTTTTGAAATTGAAAAGTGTTACTTGTAAACTGTGCATAGACTGTGAAGCAGTCCCTCCATAAAGCGGCAACTGATTGGAAGAGTGTTTTGAGTACAGCTTGTCCAACAACTGTTTCTTGCCGTTGCAGCTTTGCAAATATCCGCTAAAGGTATGTTACCTAAAAATGTCATGGATGCATCTTTCTTCCTAGTGGATTGTGCTCTAGGTGTTGCAGGTAATTGTCACTTGGCTTTACTATAGCAAGTCTGAATACAATTGACTATCCATCTAGCTATAGTTGCTTTAGATATAGGCTCTCTTATGTGTCACGGAGAATGCCACAAAAAGTTTTATTTTTTTCCTAAAACTGTTTTGTTCTATCTATATAATACCTAAGAGCCCTTTTAACATCCAGAGTTTGTAGAGCTCTTTCTGCCACAGAATCTTGTTGTGGAAAGAAAACTGGTAATTCTACTGTCTGACTGATATGAAATTGTTAACTATTTTTGGAAGGAATTTTGTATTTGTTCTTAAGACAATTTTTTCTTTATCAATTTGAAAGAAAGGTTCTTCAAAAGTTAAAGCTTGGAGCTCACCGGCACGTCTAAGCTAAGTCATGGTGACTAGAAAAGCTACTTTTCATGAGAAGAATTGTACAGAACAGGAGTGAAGTGGCTCAAAAGGTGGAGCCTTAAGTCTTGTGATTACAATGTTAAGATTCCAAGACGGAGCTGGAGGAATTCTTAATGGAATTATTCTTTTGAGTCGTTCCATAAATATTATCATAAACGGAATTCTAATCAGAGAAATATGCTGTCTGTTTTGAAGCTATGCAGCTGTGGCTGCTAAATGTAAATGAATGGATTTCTTTTTTGTAAATGTAGCAAATAACATACAATGTCTTCTACTGTTGGCTTGAGAGGATCCATGTGTTGTGTTAGACGATAGCAAACAAAACATTTCCGTTTTGCTGCATAACATTGTCTAGTTATGGGTTTGAGGGCTTGTTTAAGAATATCCATACATCCTTGAGGTAATTGTAAATAACCAAATTCTATGACCTAAGGAGCCATATTGCTAGGTTGAGGGATCTGGGATTCGGATGTCCTATTTGACCCGGTCTGTGTCAGAAGGTCTGGTGGGAAGCGTTTGATGAGGAACAACAGAGTTCTAAGTGTTGTGAACCATGGTGGACCTTCCCATGTAGGCGGCCACCAAAATCATGTTGAGGGAAGACAGCTTCTGGAGCAGAAAGGGAATGAGTGGGAGAGAGGAAAAAGCGTAAGCAAATATCCTTGAACAACTCATCCATAGAGCATTGCCCTTGGAGTAAGGGTGTGGGTACCTGGAGGCTAGGTTTTGGCTTTTTTTTTTTTTTTTAAATATGTGGCAGAATAGGTCTTTTTGAGGTGTTCCCGACTTATTGGAAGTATTGGTGAACGACATGTATGTGGAGTTCCCACTCGGGGACTTGTTGCTGCATCCTGCTTCTGCAAAGTGATTGTCTGTCACTGGGAGATATTGTGCCACTATGTGAATGTGGTGATGAATTGCCAATATCTGTACATACTAACGCCATTTTGTGTTGCAGCTGTGGAAGGAACACTTTCATTGCTAGGAATACTGCCTGCAGTTGAGGTAATTGATATGGAAAGACTGTGGAGTCTTGTCCAATATTCCCTGAACTGTGAGATTGAGGAGATGAGCTCCCCAACCGGTGTTTGAGGCATCTGTTGTGGTAGTCATCTGAGGTACAGGGTCTAAAAAGGGCCCCATTTAATAAGGATTCTGGTGTTCCACCAATGCAGACAGTGGTAAGTATGGCGGTCCAACAACACTGGATCTTCCATCCGAACCTGTGCCTGAGACTACCGACGAGAAAGACATTGTTGAAGGGGAAGCATATAACGTCTGGCATGAGGTACGATGGCAGTACAAGATGCCATCATCCCCAACAGTGCTTACTGTGTATGCTTGGTTCTCTGTTAATGTAGAAATTACTGTTTGAAAAGCCTTAACTTGGTGTAGGAAGCGGACTCTGTATATACTATATCAAAATGGGATATAGTGTGCACAGAGTCCAGGGGTTCCCCAAGAAGCTTGGCAGAGGCAATAGATAACACTAATGCTCTATTTGTGGTAGTGTGGTTGAGCGGTAAGGCTCATCAAGAGGGTAGTGTTAAGCATTTGTTGTACACACAAGCAATAGAGGAAACTTACACTCAATGACTTAACTCCAGGCCAATAGGCTTTTTCATAAAGAAAAAAGTATTTTTGTTACTTTATTACTAGAACCACAAGTTCAGAAGTAAATACTGTTGCAGGTAAGTACTTAGCATAGACATCAATGTAACTTTGTTTCACTTTAGTCAAGTAAACCGTTTTTAAGAAAACAGAGAATATCTATTTTAAAAGTGGACAGTGCATTGTCAGAACAGTTCCTGGGGGAAGAAAATAAATTACAGTTTTAGAGGTAAGTACATGACTTACAGTTCCAGTCTCCAGGTTATAGGTAGTCCACCCTTGGGGGTTCAAATCAACCCCAAATACACACCACCAGCAACACGGGCCGGCTGGATGCAGAGGTCAAAGTTGAGCAATTTTAACGTGGGCTCCTATGGAGACAGGGGGTACTTGGAATTCGGTCTGCCAGCAGTTAAGTAACCATGGCTCGGAGGGCCGACCAGGGCAAATTAGAGGAGCACTGGAGGGGCGCCAAGTAGGCACCAATCCCACACCCTCAGAGGCACTGGGGCAGCAGGGTGGAGGGTGCAAACAGGGAGTTGGGTTTCCAATTAAACTATGACGGGAACCCCGGAGGTCACTCAGGTGCTGCAGGCTAGGTCTTTGAGGAGGGGGGGGGTGGTCTCGGGCACACCACCGGTCGGAAAGGGAAGAGGGTCGCCTGTTGATCGTTGCTGCACCGGATGTCGATTTCTCCAAGGCCTGGGGGCTGCGGGTGCATTCGGTCCTTTGGCGTGTATCTTCGTCCAGGGCCGTCGCTGTCAGGGGGGTCCTCGGGATGGATTCCCTCTGCAGGCGGCGTCGTGGAGAGGTCAACCCAGGGTGAGCACTTGGTTGCAGTCGCCTGGGGGTCTCCTCTGGTCGGTTGGGCCATCTGGACTCCGGCCATGGTTGTCGGGTGCAGAGTGGTTAGGACTCACGCTTCTGGAGAGGTGGGAGTCCTTCAGAAGAGGTTTCTTCTTCTGATCTTATTTGGACAGGGACGCTGTCCACGGGCGTTTTTGATACTCTGATGCAGGCAGTCCTCTGGAGGTTTTTCAGAGGTCGCTTGACCTGCAGGATGCGTCACTTTTCTTCTGCATGTTCTTTTAAGCAGGAGACAGGCCTGTAGGGGTGGGGTCAAGTCAGTTGTGGTCTCCTTTCCTTCTCTGCTGCGGTTTCCGCTAAGCAGTCCTTCTTGTGAGGTCGTCAAGGATCAGATGATCCGGGTTTAGGGTCACCCCTAAACACTAAATTTAGGGGTGTTAGGGTCAGGGGGCAGTAGCCAATGGCTAATGTCCCTGAGGGTGGCTACACCATCCTTGTGCCCACTCCCTCTCAGGAGGGGGGCACATCCCTATTCCTATTGGCCTATTCCTCCAATGGAAGATGGAGGATTTCTCAAGGAGGGGGTCAATTCAGTTCTGGTCACCTTAGGGGCGGACCTAGCTGGAGGTGTGACTCCTTGTTTTTCTCATTATTCCTCTGGACTTGGGCCAAAAGTGGGGGCTTGTCCGAGGGGGAGGGCATCTCCACTGGCTGAAGTGCCCTGAGGGCATTCTAACACCAGGCCTGAGCTCACGGCCAGCTGTTAGAGTTCCTGCAGAGGGGAGGTGTGCAGTACCTCCACCCAGTGCATGCTTTGTTACTGACCCCCGAGAGCAAAAAGGGTAATACCCCCAGGGGTCAGAAACTCGTCTCTTAGTGGCAGGCTGGCACAGACCGGTCAGTCCTCCTCTGAAGAACTGGGTTAAATAAAGGGGGCATCTCTAAGATGCACTCTGTGTGCATTTTTTAATAAATCCAAACACTGGCGTCAGTGTGGGTTTATTATTCTGAGAAGTTTGATACCAAACTTCCCAGTATTCAGTGTAGCCATTATGGAACTGTGGAGTTCGTTTTGACAAACTACCAGACCATATACTTAATATGGCCACACTGTACTTACAATGTCTAAGAATGGAGTTACACTGTAGGGGCATAATTCTCATGCAGCTATACCCTCACCTGTGGTATAGTGCCCCCTGCCTTAGGGCTGTAAGGCCTGCTAGAGGGGTGATTTGCCTATGTCACAGGCAGTATTTTGGATGTATGGCATCCTGAGGGGGATGCCATGTCGACTTTGCCTTTTTTTCTCCCCACCAACACACACAACCTACAATGGCAGTGTGCATGTGGTAGGTGAGGGGTCCCATAGGATGGCACAACACATACTGTAGCCCTTAGGGACCTTCCCTTGTCACAGGGCACTTGGTACCACGGTTACCTTTTACAAGGGACTTATATGTGTGCCAATTGTGGACACAATGGTACATTTTTAGTGAAAACACTGGTGCTGGGGGCCTGGTTAGCAGGGTCCCAGCACACTTTCAATCATAACTAGCATCAATATCAGGCAAAAAGGGGGGGGTAACTGCAACAAGGAGCCATTTTCCTACACGTGGTCTCTGCAGGGAAATGCTAGTCCTAATTGTGTGTTGAGGGTAGCTCCTAGATAGGGCTGTATCTGGGGAGGGTGCAGATGAGATTTGCGATAGTTTATGGTGAACTCCTGAGAGTGCAGCAAACAAATTGCGAGTTGAGTGCGGCTTTGACACTGAATGAATTCGTTTTGATGAGAAAATCATCCAAATAAGGGAAAACATGGATCTGTTGTCTTCTGACATGTGCTGCGACTACCGCAAGTCAATCTGTAAATACTACGGAAGCAGTTATCACTCCGAATTGGTAATGTTTTCCTGCAACTACGTATCTGAGGTATTTGGGGTGTGCTGGATGAATAGGAATGTGAAAGTAGACACCCTTTAGGTTTGACGCTGACATAAAGTTACTTTTTTTAAAAAAAATTTAAGAAGGGGTATAACATTTTGAAGAGTGACCATATGGAAGTGTTCTGATAGGATGTAGTGGTTAAAGGGTATGAGATCTAATATTGGTCTGACAGACGCATCTTTTGGGGGGGGATTAGGAAATACAGTGTACTCCTGTTACCTGGTGTTGAAAGAGTACTGGTTCTATAGACTCTGAGAAGAAGAGATTGTACTTCCTCTTTGAGAAGAGTGGGGTGATCTTGGGAAAGTCTGAGTACAAGGGTTATATCTGGTGGAGTGCAAGTGAGCTCCAGACAGTAACCATTTTCGATAATTTTAAGTATCCATTGATCTGTTGTAGTTTGAGACCAATAGGGGCAAAAATGTTGCAACCTTCCCCCCCCCCCGCCTCCAGAAGTGGTATGATTTGGTAGGTTTTTGTGGAAGTCATTGCTTAGTGGTGGGTGAGGAGCTGCTAAATTTAAATGGCTTTCCTCTTACCTTGTTATTATTGCCTCTATACGAACATCTAAAATAACCTTTGGTGTATTGGGAGGTGGGCTTTGTGCGAGTGGAGGACTGTTCCTGAACTGATGACCGAAAGCTTGTTGCAAATCATGTGCGAAACGTGTCCCTGTGTGTGCTGACTTACAATGGCTGCCATAACTTTGTCAGTTTAACTGTCTTTATTTAATTTTTCAAGTTTGGTATCCACCTGTGACCCAAATAAATGCTGTTTATCAAAGGGCATGCTCAAAACTGCCTGTTGTACCTCTGGTTTAAAACATGAGCATCTGAGCCAGGCATGTCACCTAATTATGATGCTGGTGTTAATACTATGTTCTGCTGTATCAGTAGAATGAAGCGCACATCTAATGGAATTGTACGAAATGGTTGTCCCTCAATTCCAATTTCTACACCCCTTTTACGATGTTCCTCCAGGAGTTATTGTAAAAGCTCCTCCATTTCATCTCAGTGAGCTCCATCATACCAAGATAATATAGCCCGTGTGTAGGAAAATGCCTCTCATGGCATTGTTACCCTCTACCTTTTGCCTCTTGTTGATGTAAATTATGATTTGAAAGTGTGCTGGGACACTGCTAACCAGGCCCCAGCACCAGTGTTCTTTCCCTAAACTGTACTTTTGCTTGAACAATTGGCACACAGTTAAGTCCCTTGTAACTTGTACCCCTGGTACCAAGGGCCCTGTGGCCAGGGAAGGTCTCTAAGGGCCGCAGCATGTATTATGCCACCCTGGGGACCCATCACTCAGCACATGCACACTGCCTCACAGCTTCTGTGTGCTGGTGGGGAGAAAATGACTAAGTCAACATGCCACTCCCCTCAGAGTGCCATGCCCACCTCACACTGCCTGTGGCATAGGTAAGTCACCCCTCTAGCAGGCCTGACAGCCCTAAGGCAGGGTGTACTATACCACAGGTGAGGGCATATGTGCATGAGCACTATGCCCCTACAGTGTCTAAGCAAAACCTTAGACATTGTAAGTGCAGGGTAGCCTTAAGAGTATATGGTCTGGGAGTTTGTCAAACACGAACTCCACAGCACCATAATGGCTACACTGAATACTGGGACGTTTGGTATCAAACTTCTCAGCATAATAAATCCAACTGATGCCAGTGTGAGACTGAGAAATGCACACAGAGGGCATCTTAGAGATGCCCCCTGTATACCAGTCCAACTACCAGTGCTGGGCTGACCAGTTTCTGCCAGCCTGCCACATCCAGACGGGTTTCTGGCCACATGGGGTGAGTGCCTTTGTCACTCTGTGGCCAGGAACAAAGCCTGTACTGGGTGGAGGTGCTTCACATCTCTCCCTGCAGGAACTGTAACACCTGAGGGTGAGCATCAAAGGCTCTAGCCTGGTGTTACAGCGCCCCAAGGAACTCCAGCTAGTGAAGATGCCTGCCCCTCCGGAGACAGCCCCACTTTTGGCGGCAAGTTCAGAGGAGATAATGAGAAAAACAAGGAGGAGTCACCCACCATTCAGGACAGCCTCTAAGGTGTCCTGAGCTGAGGTGACCCCTGCCTTTAGAAGTCCTCCATCTTGGTTTTGGAGGATCCCCTGAAGAGGATTAGGAATGTGCCCCTCTCCCCACAGGGAGGAGGCACAAAGAGGGTGTAACCACCGTCCAGGACAGTGGCCATTGGCTACTGCCCCCCCAGACCTAAACACACCCCTAAATTGAGTTTTTAGGGGCGACCCTGAACCCAGGAAATCAGATTCCTGAAACAAGGACTGCTGACCTGAAAGCCCCGCCGAGACGACAAAGACAACACCTGGCTTGGCCCCAGCCCTACCGATCTGTCTCCAGATTCAAAGAACCTGCACAGCGACGTGTGCTGGGCTGACCAGTTTCTATCCCACAACCACCTGAAACTCAACCAGGATAAGAAAGAAATACTCCTCCTCTAAAAAACAAATCAGCTCCCCAAGATGCAAGAATGGCTGAAATCCACTGATGCTCTCAAAAGCATTCTTACCCCTACGAACACGGTCAAGTCACTGGGAATCACTCTGGACACCAACCTGACTATGCAGGACCATATCAAGAAGAATGTCAACAATGCTTTCCACAGCCTAAAACTGCTGAATAAAATCAAATCTTTAATTCCGCAAGACGATCTCAAACAGGCCACACAAGCACTGGTGTTCTCCAGACTAGACTATGGGATCTCAATCCTTACCGCCACAGCCAAATCCCAACTTGCCCCCATGAGGTCCACCCTCCATGCAGCCGCCAGATTGGTAACTGGAATTAAAAAAATATGACCACATTTCCACTGCCATGAAGAGTCTAAAATGGCTCCCAACTGAAACCCGCTGCAAATTCAGAACTGCCTGCCTAACTCAAAGCCCTTCACACTGGGAAACCAGAATACCTTGCCAATAAACTCCTGAAAGCAGGTCAAACAAGAACACTAAGAAGCTCAAACGCCTTCCTCCTCATCCTGCCCAAAACCCAGAACCATAAAACTCGGACATGCTCCTTCTCAAGGAACGCCCCTAAAATCTGGAACTCCATATCAGTCCACATCAGATCCAACCCGTCCCACCAGATCTTCAAGAAGTAACTAAAAGAATTCCTCCTCAACCAACCTTCACTTCAAAAAGGATCTCACACCCCCCACCCCACCACTGCCGGCACTATCTCTTTTGACCCTGTGAAACCTACATGTATGACTGTCTCTTTGAACTTGTTCGCCTATTACCTATACTGTTGTAAAGTGCTCTGATACCCTCGGGTGTTGACAGCGCTACAGAAAACAATCTATTGGTAGTTGTGCAGAATAGCTTCTTTTTCATTCCTCCCCACTTCTAGCTGTTGGAACTACATCAAATGATTGCACACACTGTCTATGAACAAAAAGAAATTAAGGTGGCAAGTTCAGAAGAGATAATGAGAAAAACAAGGAGGAGTCACCCACCAGTCAGGACAGCCCCTAAGGTGTCCTGATCTGAGGTGACCCCTGCCTTTAGAAATCCTTCATCCTGGTTTTGGAGGATTCCCCCGAAGAGGATTAGGAATGTGCCCCTCTCCCCCCACAGGGAGAAGGCACAAAGAGGGTGTAACCACCGTCCAGGACAGTGGCCATTGGCTACTGCCCCCCAGTCCTAAACACACCCCTAAATTGAGTTTTTAGGGATGACCCTGAACCCAGGAAATCAGATTCCTGAAACAAGGACTGCTGACCTGAAAGCCCTGCCGAGACCACAAAGACAACAACTGACTTGGCCCCAGCCCTACCGATCTGTCTCCAGATTCAAAGAACCTGCACAGCGACGCCATACAGCCTGACCAGGGACCTCTGAGGACTCGTGGACGGCGGCTCTATCCAAAACTGCAACAGAGAAACCATCTTTAAAGAGACTCCAGCCTCACTCCGGAAGGGTGAGTCTCCACACTCTGCATCTGACGTCCCCGGCTTGTGTCCAGAAGAACCAACACCGCAGAGAGGACCCCCAACGACGTGGACACCCTGAGACGACCTCCCTGCACCTCCACAGTGACGCCTGCAGAGAGGATCCAGAGGTTCCCCCTGACCGCGACCACCCAGTAACAAAGGAACCCAATGCCTGGAAGAAGCACTGCACCCGCAGCACACAGGCCTGAGAGGAACCAACTACCAGTGCAGGAGGCAGTCATCCTAACCCAGTAGGTGGCTGGCCGGAGAAGTCCCCCTGTGCCCAGCCTGCATCGTCAGAGTGACACCCGGGTCTCTGCATTGATTCCTACCTACAACCCGACACCTACTTTGCACACTGCACCCGGCCGCCCCTTTGCTGAGGGTGTATTTTGTGTGCCTGTTTGTGACAACCATCTTCAGATTCTTTTTCATTTTATTATTTGTTTGACTTTTTTTTTTCTGGCATCATGGCCTACTCTTCTAGGGGCTTCATTCAGTTTCATCATCTTCTGGGGAGGAGGGTGGGTCACATGTGAATCCAGAAAAGTCTTCAACCTGCAAAACTACTCCTACAAGTAAACAACTGATTAGTTGTGAAATGTTAATCTTTTCTGGATTCACATTGTTCACACTGATTATGTAGCAATAGTCTGCCCTCCAGGGAGGATGGGATAAAATGAGTTAGAGGATGAAAACAGTTGTTGGCTGACCTGTCTCTCCTTGTTTGCTTCTTTGCCCACCCAGTAGTGTCTTATGAATGTATGCACAGATGGCCATCTGGGTGCCATGCTGATGTCCTTGATGGAAACACTGGCTATAAGTACAAATGTGGCACCCTTTCTTCTCGTGCAGTGTGCCCTTGGTCTTTGTGATAATCTTACGCCTGCTGTCTTGCAGCATGTTTGGATAGTTTGTATGATCAGTCTTGAGAGGGTTCACTTAGTACTGGTGCACCCATGTTGTTCACAGCGAAGGGTATCAAGAACCGACATTTTGTCTGCTATCTCTTATTTGCAGGTAGTACGTAACTGCTCTTTCTGCCTATACTTTTGGGTTCTAAAAAAACACACCGATAGCTGTGTCTGTTGACATAGAAGTGTAACTCAAATGTTGGTAGGAATTATGGATTCAACCTCGTTAATACTCTGTCCTTGTTTATTGGGTTGTGATTGCCATCAGAAAGGCTGTTTTTAGGGTTAGATGTCTGGGATCATCTTCGTGCATGGTTCAAATGGGGTAGTCAGTAGTGGAGTCAGGATCCACTCTTGGTAGGGCTATCCTCTTTGCCTCCTCTAGCAATCTTTTAATTACTGGTACTGTGGAGAGGCTTGAACCTTTGTTCCACCTAGTACAGGCCATTTTGGCTAAGGGGTGTACCTTGAGATAAGTATAAGATACTCCCTCATTCAGGAGCTGGGTGAAGTACCAGACTACAGTTAATTCCCGTGTCCACTGGTCATGCAGTTTCTTCTTACTGCACAAGTGTATGAAAATGCCATTGTTGGCATGGTTACCTCCCAACTTTTTGCATTTTGGTGATGCTAGTTATGTTTGAAAGTGTGCTGGGACCCTGCTAACCAGGCCCCAGCACCAGTGTTCTTTCCCTAAACTGTACCATTGTTCCCACAAGTGGCACAGCCCTGGCACACAGATTAGTTCCTTGTAAACGTACCCCTGGTACTAGGGGCCCTGATGCCAGAGAAGGTCTCTAAGGGCTGCAGCATGTCTTATGCCACCCTGGAGGCCCCTCACACAGCACATGCACACTGCCTCACAGATTGTGTGTGCTGGTGGGGAGAAAATGACTAAGTCGACATGGCACTCCCCTCAGAGTGCCATGCCCACCTCACACTGCCTGTGGCATAGGTAAGTCAGCGCTCTAGCAGGCCTTAGAGCCCTAAGGCAGGGTGCACTATACCACAGGTGAGGGCATAGCAGCATGAGCACTATGCCCCTACAGTGTCTAAGCAAAACCTTAGACATTGTAAGTGCAGGGTAGCCATAAGAGTATATAGTCTGGGAGTTTGTCAAACACGAACTCCACAGTTCCATAATGGCTACACTAAAATCTGGTAAGATTGGCATCAAACTTCTCAGCACAAATGCACACTGATGCCATTGTGGGATTTATTCTAAAGTGCACCCAGAGGGCATCTTAGAGATGACCCCTGAATACCAGTCCGACTCCTAGTGCTAGGCTGACCAGTCTCTGCCAGCCTGCCACAACCAGACGAGTTGCTGGCCACATCAGGAGAGTGCCTTTGCAACTCTGTGGCCAGGAACAAAGCCTGTACTGGGTGGAGCTGCTTCTCACCTCCCCCTGCAGGAACTGTAAGACCTGGCGGTGAGCCTCAAAGGCTCATGCCTTTTGTTACAGCACACCAGGGAAACCCAGCTAGTGGAGATGCCCGCCCCTCTAGCCACTGTCCCCACTTTTGGTAGCAAGTCTGGAGGAGATAATGAGAAAAACAAGGAGTCACCCACCAGTCAGGACAGCCCCTAAGGTGTCCTCAGCTGAAGTGACCCCTGCCTTTAGAAATCCTCCATCTTGAGATTGTAGGATTCCCTCATAGGACTAGGGATGTGCCCCCCCCCCCTACCCTTAGGGAGGAGGCACAAAGAGGGTGTAGCCACCCTCCAGGACAGTAGCCATTGGCTACTGCCCTCATGACCTAAACACACCCCTAAATGTAGTATTTAGGGGCAACCCAGAACCCAGGAAATCAGATTCCTGCAACCTACAACAACAAGAAGGACTGCTGACCTGAAAGCCCTGCAGAGACGACGGAGACGACAACTGACTTGGCCCCAGCCTAACCGGCCTGTCTCCAGACTCAAAGAACCTGCACAGTGACGCATCAGACAGGGAACAGCGACTTATGAAGCCTCAGAGGACTGCCCTGACCCAAAGGACCAAGAAACTCCCTAGATCAGCGGCACTGTTCACAAACAGCAACAACTTTCTTGCAACTTTTAAAGAATTCACTCTTCCCGCCGGAATACTTCATCCTCTGCATATGACACCCCGGCTCGAGCTCCAAAGAACCAACAATACAGGGAGGACTCCCAGGCGACTGCGACCTAGTGAGTAGCCAGAGATGACCCCCCCTGGGCTCCCACAGCGACATATGCAGAGAGAATCCAGAGGCTCCCCCTGACCGCAACTGCCTCTAACAAGGAACCCAATGGCTGGACCAAGCACTGCACCCGCAGCCCCCAGGACCAGAAGGAACCGAACTCCAGTGCAGGAGTGACCATCAGGCGACCCTCTGTCTAGCCCAGTCGGTGGCTGGTCTGAGAAGCCCCCCTGTGCCCTGCCTGCACCGTTAAGAGTGACCCCTGGGTCCCTCCATTGATTCCTATTACAAACCCGAAACACCTGCTTTGCACACTGCACCTGGCCGCCAATGTGCCGCTGAGGGTGTGTTTTGTGCACCTACTTGTGTACCCCCTAGTACTCTACAAAATCTCCCTGGTCTGCCCTCCGAAGACACAGGTACTTACCTCTTGGCAGACTGGAACCGAAACACCCCTGTTCTCCATAGGTGCCTGTGTGTTTTGGGCCCTCCTTTGACCTCTGCACCTGACCGGCCCTGTGCTGCTGGTGTGGTGACTTTGGAGCTGCCTTGAACCCCCAACAGTGGGCTGCCTATGCCCAGGAACTTCAACTTACATGTATCTTACTTAACTGAAAAACTAACCATTACTTACATCCCCCAGGAACTGTTGATTTTTGCTTTGTGACCACTTTTAAAATAGCTTATTGCCATTTTAACTAAAACTGTGTATGTTACTGCTCTAATTCAAACTAACTTACATGTGTGGAGTACCTTGCATTTTATGTATTTGCTTCAAATCTTGAATCTTGTGGTTCTAAAATAAATTAAGAAAATATATTTTTCTATATAAAAGCTATTGGCCTGGAGTTAAGTTTTTGAGTGTGTTATCCTCATTTACTGCCTGTGTGTGTACAACAAATGCTTAACACTACCCTCTGATAAGCCTACTGCTCGACCACACTACCAAAAAATAGAGCATTAGAATTATCTAATTTTGCCACTATCCTACCTCTAAGGGGAACCCTTGGACTCTATGCATACTATCTTACTTTAAGATAGTATATACAGAGCCAACTTCCTACATGAGGTCACTGTACTTGCCATTAAGTCACCCCTCCGGTAGGTACATGTCCCCAAATATGAGGGTTACCTAGCATAAGCAGGGTGGCCCTACAAGCCCCAGACTCAATTTTCTGGACTTTGTAAGTGCAGGGAAGCCATCTAAAGGTATGTAGTGGACACTGGTCAACAGGAGATGGTCAACTACATAATGGTTTCTCTGAACCTAGGCATGTTTGGTATCAATCATGTTGGAATCATGCAACTACACTGATTCCAGTGTTAGTTGTGTGATACCATGCACTTTGGGGATTCCCCCGTGAATTTTGTGTCTAAGCACTGAGGTGGGGTGTCCTCTGAATGCCACCAGACTGCTTTAAGGGCACATTTGGTGCCTTCCTTGCATAATCCAGTTTGCACCAGTTGAGGAACCCCCGGTTCCCACTCTGGTGTCAAACTGCACAAAGGACAGGGGAGTGACTACCTCCCCGTCCAGCTCCTTCCCAAGGGAGGGGCACAGAGCTCTGCCAGGTTGCCACTTGATTCTGCCATCTTAAAAACAAGATGGGCAGGGGCCCTTGGGAGCATCTGTCTAGGTAGGCTAGGTACACAACATCCCTTACCCCATCTGATGGGTGGGTCACTTCAGAGAGTAGCTAACCCTTTCTAGGGTTACTTGAGGGCTCCCCGTGGGTGGGTCCCCAGATTTGTCGAGCAAGACTCTCCAAGGAAGTATCTGCAAGACATCTTCTGCTTCAGGCCTCTGCAACCGCTGCTGGTCTCCTTTGGAGACACTTCTTCCCCTAGTTACATGACTCCCCTTGCAACATTTTTTTCTCCAGATCCTGCAAGAATTCTGCAACGCCCAAGGCTGTGCATCCTCCAGGGTCACAAGGTCTCCGCTTGCACCTGGAAGCACGAAAGAATTTCCCTTGGAGTGAAGAAGTGACCGACGCCACTGATGAGCTAGACATTCCAGCAACAGACGCATGTGTAGGCGGGCATGGGGCACTATAGCGATACTGGAGGCCATCATCCCTAGAAGACGCATGAATGTTGCAGGAAGCTGGCTCTGTATATACTATAGCAAAATGAGGTATAGTGATGCACGGGTTACTCAGAGGATTAACAAAGGCTAAAGTAGATAATACTAATGCTCTCTTGTGGTAGTTTGGTTGAGCAGTTAGTCTTATCAGAGGTGTAGGAAGCTGGCTCTGTATACACTATCTCAAAGTGAGAGATAGTGTGCACAGAGTCCAAGGTTTTCCCAGGAGGCAATGATAGATAATACTAATGCTCTCTTTGTGGTAGTTTGGTCAAGCAGTTAGGCTTATCAGAGGGTAGTGTTAAGCATTTGTTGCACACACACAGGCAATAAATGAGAGCACACACTCAATGACTTAACTCCAGGCCACTAGGTTTTTATATAGAAAAATAATATATTTTCTTTATTTTAGAACCACAAGAGTCAAATTGCAGGTAAATGTAAGGTACTTTGCATAGGTATAAATAGAACTTTGAATCAAAACAGTGATGTACACAGTTTGGCATAAAATGGCAATAAGCTATTTCAAAAGTGGACAGTACAAATTTCAACAGTTCCTGGGGAGGTAAGTACAGGTTAGTTCTTGAGATAAGTAGAGCACTTACAATTTCAGTCTCTGGGGAATAGGCAGCCAACCGCTGGGGGGTTCAAGTCCACCCCAAACACCCAGCAACACAGGGCCGGTCAAGGGCAAAGGTCAAAAAGGGGCCCAAATAACATAGGCGCCTATGGAGACTAGGCATGCTCCGGTTCCATTTTGCTAGCAGGCAAGTACCTGCGTCCTCGGGGAGCAGAAGACTAGGGGGTTTTGTAGAGCACTGTGATTTGGGGGGGGGGGGTCCCAAGTAGGCACACAAACTACACCCTCAGCAGCACAGGGGTGGCCGGGTGCAGTGGGCAAACAAGGCGTTGGGTTTATGATAGAAATCAATGGAGGGACCCCGGGGGTCACTCATATGTTGCAAGCAGGGCACAGAGGGGCTTCTCGGGGCAGCCACCGACAGGGCAAGGGTGAGGGCCACCTGCTGGTCACTGCTGCACCGGTGGTTGGTTCTTCACGGGTCTAAGGGCTGCGGGTGCAGTGCTTATTCCAGGTGTCAGGTTTCTTTCTTACGGGGCAGTCGCAGTAGGGGGGGGTCCTCCGGATTCCCTCTGCAGAGGTCATCTCAGGGTGGACACGTCGTTGGGAGTCGCATGGGGATCCTCTCTGCAGCGTTGGTTTCTCTGGACACAGGCCAGGGGCGTCAGGTGCACAGTGGTGGGGACTCACGCTTCTGGTGTGAGGTGAGAGTCCTTTTAAAGATAGTTTGTTCTTGTTGCTTTAGACAGGGCTGCTGTCCACATGAGTTTCTTGGTCCTTTGGAGTTGCAGTGCAGTCCTTTGAGTCTGCAGAGGTCGCTCGGCCCACAGGATGCATCGCTGTTGCAGTTTCTTTGAATCAGGAGACAGGCCAGTAGGGCTGGGGCCAAAGCAGTTGTCTTCCTTCTCTGCAGGGTTTTCAGGTCAGCAGTCCTTGTTAAGTCGTCAAGAATCTGATTTCCTGAGTTCAGCATCTCCCCTAAATACTAGATGAAGGTGTGTGTTTAGGGCTGGAGGGCAGTAGCCAAAGTCTACTGTCCCTGAGGGTGGCTACACCCTCCTTATACCTCTTCGCTTTGGGGAGGGGGGCACATCCCTAATCCTATTGGGCTAAATGTTCCAAAGCCAGATGGAGTATGTTCTAAGAAGGGGGTCACCTCAGTACTGGTCACCTTAGGGGTGGACCTGGTTGAGGGGGTGACTCCTTGTTTTTCTCATTATCTCCCCGGACTTGCTGCAAAAAGTGGGGGCTGTGCCCAGGGGGGCAGGCATCTCCACTAGCTGGAGTGCCCTGGGGCGTTTTTAACACCAGGCTTCAGCCTTTGAGGCTCACCGCCAGGTGTTACAGTTCCTGCAGGAGGAGGTGTGAAGCACCTCCAACCAGGACAGGCTTTGTTCATTGTCACAGAGTGCACAAAGGCACTCATCCCATGTGGCCAGAAACTAGTCTGGATGTGGCAGGCTGGCAGAGACCGGTCAGCCTAGCAATAGCAGTTGGGCTGGAATGCAGGGGGCATCTCTAAAATGCACTCTGTGTGGATTTCTCAATAAATCACACACTGGCATCAGCGTAGGTTTATTGTGCTGAGAAGTTTGATACCAAACTGTGGAGTTCGTGTTTGACAAACTCCCAGACCATATACTCTTTTTGGCTACCCTGCACTTATAATCTCTAAGAATTGGATTAGACACTGATGGGGAGAAGTGCTCATGCAGCTATGCCCTCACCTGGGGTATAGTGCACCCTGCTTTAGGGCTGTAAGGCCCGCCAGAGGGGTGACTGACTTATGCTACAGGCAGTGAGAGGTGGGTATGGCAACCTGAGGGGAGTGCCATGTCGAGTTAGTCTTTTTCTCCTCACCAGCACACACAAGCTGTGAGGCAGTGTTCATGTGCTGAGTGAGGGGTCCCCAGGGTGGCTTAATACATGCTGCAGCCCTTAGAGACCTTCCCTGGTCACAGGGCCCTTGGTACCAGGGGTACCTTTTACAGGGGACTTATCTGTGTGCCAGGTCTGTGCCAATTGTGGAGACAAAAGTAAAATTTTAGGGAAAGAACACTGGTGCTGGGGCTTCGTTTGCAGGGTCCCAGCACACTTTCAATCAAAGCTGGCATCAGCAAAAGGCAAACAATTAGGGGGTAACCATGCCAACAGTAGCATTTTCCTACAAGAGGGTACTGCAAAGTTTTTGTTATACACTCCCAGTCAAAAACGAGGCACACGCTCAATATAACTCCAGGCCAACTGTTTTATATAGGAAAAATATATTTTGTTACTTTATTTTTTTAGAACCAGAAGGACTTAAGTGCAGGTAAGTACAGTTGTCAATAAGTATCAAGCCTATGTATCAAATATACTTTGTTTGATTTTTGCAGCTATAGCATTTTACAAGTAACACTTTCCAATTTCAAAAGTTGACAGTGCAATTTATCATAGGAGTCAATGCAGTCCTTGGGGTGTGGGGAGAGGGAGAGATCACCCCAAACACACACTTCAGCGGCACAGGGGTGGCTGCATGCAGGGAGCTAACAGAGATGGCCGCCGAATGCTTTTCAATAGGGGGACCTCTGGGTCACAAAAGATGGTACGGGGTCAGTTCCGGGAAACTAACGGCTGGACAGGCATGGGAGGCACCTGCTGGGCCCTCAGATCCCCCAAGGCCAGGGGGCTGTGGGTGCAGAGATCTAGTTGGGCGTCAGATATCTTCCTCTGATCCAGGGGGCTGAGGGGGGGGGGGGGTTGAGAGAGATTTAAGCAGCAGGCGTTATGTTAGCCAAGAGGAGTCAACCCACAGTGGATTCTGCGTCAGAATTGCCTTTATCTGGACTGGTGGACCACCTGAACTCGGGCCGTGGGCAGGGCTCGCGGATCCAGGGCGGTTCTGTAGTCCTTTTGGAGGTTTCCTCTCTGGTGTTCTTGTTCATCTGCTGGGCAGGTTGTCCTCTGGGGGTTTGGAGACGTTGCTGGTCCTGCAGGATGCGTCGCCTTCTAGGAGCAAGGATCTTTCAAGCTGCAGACAGGCCTGGGGCCAAGTCAGTTGTCATCCGGAGTCTTCACTGCTGGGGTTGGCTTGGCAGTCCTCCTTTCTTCTTGACGTCACCAGGAATCTGGAGACCCTAAATACTAGATTTAGGGGTGTTACAGGGATCAGAGGGCAGTAGCCAATAGCTAATATCCCTGAAGGTGGCTACACCCTTCTTGTGCCCACTCCCTTTGGGGAGAGATGCACATTCCTAACCCTGTTGGTCCCTATCCTCCCGAAACAAGATGGAGGATTCTGCAATGAGGGGGTCACTTCAGTTCTTAACACCTGAGGGGTGGTCCTACCTGCAGTAGTATCTACTCCCTGTTTTACCTAATTTTCCCATCGGACCTCTGCTGCCATAAATGGGGCTTTGTCCAGGGAGGGGGGGGGGGGGGGGGGGGGGGGGGCTCAACTTCACTAGCTGGAGTGTCCTGGGTTACTGTAACAGGAGGCCTGAGCAATTGAGGCTCACCATCAAGTGTTACAGTTCCTGCAGGAGGGAGGCCTCCACTCAGAGCAGGCTTTGTTTCTGAGAATTTTCTATGGTGCCTCTTCTCCTTTCTCTTCGACTTCACCATAAAAAGTTTGGCCTCTCGCTCCTTCAGGGCTTTCGGATTCATGTGCTGACATGAATCACACCTGGCCAAATCATGGTCGGAACTCAAACACCACAAACAGTCCGAATGTGGGTCAGTAACCGACATTTTGCCCCCACATTCTCGACATGGCTTAAAAACCAGTCTTCCTCTGAGACATAGTAACCTTAGAGAAAAAACACACAGCCAAAAACACACTGTAACTGCCTAACAGCAACAGTAGCTCCCTCGAAGATAACCGTTTCGAATGTCACGGAAAAAAGTGAACTGACGTCGGCGAGGACCTCCTATTGCCTGTATGACGTCAGATGTCGTCGCGTGGGCAAATGTGACGTCCTCGTCGACGTGCAGAAGCTAGGAAGAAGATTTCCGTCGAATGCTGGCGCAATGGGAGTATTCATTAGGTGAGGAATCCACAGGTAGTTGTATCCATCAGAAGCAGAGTGCACAAAGGCTGTGAAGCATGTCTGTTACTCGAGTATACTGACAACACTGATGATGGGTTGTGGCTTTGATAAGCCAGGTAGGGAAACACACGTTATCTGCTATCTTTGGAGATGGACGCCACTATCACCAGACACTTGGTAAATACCAGTGGTGCAACTGTGACCCCATATTGAAGGACTTTGAACTGGTAGTGCTTTCCATCCACCATACGCATGTGATATCTGTGATGGGCTAGATGTATTGGTGTAGGAAGTTGGCTCTGTATGTACTATTTCAAAGTAAGGAATAGTATGCACAGAGTCCAAGGGTTCCCCTTAGAGGTAAGATAGTGGCAAAAAGAGATAATTCTAATTCTCTATTTTGTGGTAGTGTGGTCGAGCAGTAGGCTTATCAGAGGAGTAGTGTTAAGCATTTGTTGTACACACACAAGCAATAAATGAGGAACACACACTCAGAGACAATTCCAGGCCAATAGGTTTTTATATAGAAAATGAAAATGTCACTTACCCAGTGTACATCTGTTCGTGGCATCAGTCGCTGGAGATTCACATGTTCTGCATAGCTCGCCATCTGGTGTTGGGTCAGAGTGTTACAAGTTGTTTTTCTTCGAAGAAGTCTTTCGAGTCACGGGACCGAGTGACTCCTCCTTCTGTCTCCATTGCGCATGGGCGTCGACTCCATCTTCGACTGTTTTCCCCGCAGAGGGTGAGGTAGGAGTTGTGTTGTAGTAATAGTGCCCATGCAATGGAGTGACTAAGTATGTACCTATTTAAGGTTAAAATAATATATATACAAATGTACAAAGTTGAAGCTAACTTCCAAACTGCTACAGGCTCCCGGGGAGGTGGGTGGGCACATGTGAATCTCCAGCGACTGATGCCACGAACAGATGTACACTGGGTAAGTGACATTTTCAGTTCGATGGCATCTGTCGCTGTAGATACACATGTTCTGCATAGACTAGTAAGCAGTTATCTCCCCAAAAGCGGTGGCTCAGCCTGTAGGAATGGAAGTGGTTTGAAATAATGTTCTTAACACGGCTTGACCTACTGTGGCTTGCTGTGCGGATAACACGTCTACACAGTAGTGCTTGGTGAACGTGTGTGGCGTAGACCATGTGGCTGCCTTACATATTTCTTGCATTGGGATGTTTCCTAGAAAGGCCATGGTAGCACCTTTTTTTCTGGTTGAATGTGCCCTTGGTGTAATGGGCAGTTGTCGTTTTGCTTTAAGGTAGCAGATTTGGATGCATTTAACTATCCATCTGGCTATACCTTGTTTTGATATTGGGTTTCCTGCATGAGGTTTTTGGAATGCAATAAATAGTTGTTTAGTCTTTCTGATGTTTTTCGTTCTGTCAATGTAGTACATTAATGCTCTTTTGACATCTAATGTATGTAGTGCCCTCTCAGCTACGGAATCTGGCTGTGGGAAGAACACTGGTAGTTCCACTGTTTGATTTAGGTGGAACGGTGAAATAACCTTTGGTAAAAATTTAGGATTAGTCCTTAGGACGACTATTTTTGTGTAGTTGTATAAAAGGTTCTTGTATTGTAAACGCCTGAATTTCGCTTACTCTTCTTAGAGATGTAATGGCGATGAGAAATGCAACCTTCCAGGTTAGGAACTGTATTTCGCAAGAGTGCATGGGTTCAAAGGGTGGACCCATGAGTCTTGTTAAGAAAACATTTAAGTTCCATGAAGGAACAGGTGGTGTTCTTGGTGGTATAATTCTTTTAAGGCCTTCCATGAATGCTTTAATGACTGGTATCCTATATAGGGAAGTTGAATAGGTAGTCTGCAGGTATGCAGATATTGCCGCAAGGTGTATTTTAATGGAAGAGAAGGCTAGATTAGATTTTTGTAAGTGAAGCAAGTAACCCACTACGTCCTTTGGAGTTGCGTGTAAAGGTTGGATCTGATTATGATGGCAGTAGCAGCCAAACCTCTTCCATTTACTTGCATAGCAGTGCCTAGTGGACGGCCGTCTGGCTTGCTTTATGACGTCCATACATTCTTGGGTAAGTTGTAAGTGTCCGAATTCTAGGATTTCAGGAGCCAGATTGCTAGATTCAGCGATGCTGGATCTGGATGTCTGATCTGTTGGTTGTGTTGTGTTAACAGATCCGGCCTGTTGGGCAATTTGATGTGGGGCACTACTGATAGGTCTAGCAGTGTTGTGTACCAGGGTTGCCTTGCCCAAGTTGGTGCTGTTAAAATGAGTTTGAGTTTGTTTTGACTCAATTTGTTTACCAGATAAGGAAGGAGAGGGAGAGGAGGAAAAGCGTAGGCAAATATCCCTGACCAGTTCATCCATAGGGCATTGCCTTGGGACTGCCTGTGTGGGTATCTGGATGCGAAGTTTTGGCATTTTGCGTTCTCTCTTGTTGCAAACAAGTCTATTTGAGGTGTTCCCCAGAGTCTGAAGTAAGTGTTTAGAATTTGGGGGTGAATTTCCCATTTGTGGACCTGTTGGTGATCGAGAGAGATTGTCTGCAAGTTGATTCTGGATCCCTGGAATAAACTGCGCTATTAGGCGAATGTGGTTGTGAATTGCCCATCGCCATATCTTCTGTGCTAGAAGGCCCCCCCGTTTGTTTAGATAATACATTGTTGTCATGTTGTCTGTTTTGACAAGAATGTATTTGTGAGTTATAATTGGTTGGAAAGCCCTTAATGCCTGAAAAACTGCTAGCATTTCTAGGTGATTTATATGCAGTTTTGTTTGATGTACGTTCCATTGTCCTTGTATGCTGTGTTGATCGAGGTGTGCTCCCCACCCTGTCATGGAAGCATCTGTTACTAAGCATTGTGGCACTGGGTCTTGGAATGGCCGCCCTTTGTTTAAATTTATACTGTTCCACCATAGAAGCGAGAGGTAAGTTTGGCGGTCTATTAACACAAGATCTAGAAGGTGACCCTGTGCTTGTGACCATTGTGATGCTAGGCACTGTTGTAAGGGCCTCATGTGTAGTCTTGCGTTCGGGACAATGGCTATGCATGAAGACATCATGCCTAGGAGTTGTAATATCATCTTTGCTTGTATTGTTTGTGTTGGATACATGCGTTGTATGATCTTGTTGAAATTTTGAATTCTTTGTGGACTTGGAGTGGCTACTCCTTTTGTTGTGTCTATTATGGCTCCCAGGTATTGTTGTACTTTGCACGGCAAAATGTTGGATTTTGCAAAGTTGACGGTGAAACCTAGTTTGTAGAGGGTTTGTATGATTTGATTTGTGTGTTGTAAGCACTTTGTTAGTGAATTGGTTTTGATTAGCCAGTCGTCTAGATACGGGAATACATGTATTTGCTGCCTTCTGATGTGTGCAGCCACTACTGCTAGACATTTTGTAAAGACTCTTGGTGCGGTTGTTAAACCAAAAGGCAATACTTTGAATTGGTAATGTATTCCTTTGAATACGAACCGTAGGTATTTCCTGTGCAACGGATGTATTGGTATATGGAAATACGCGTCTTTGAGGTCTAAGGTTGTCATGTAGTCCTGTAGTTTTAGCAATGGTAACACTTCTTGTAGCGTGACCATGTAAAAGTGGTCTGATTTGATGTAGGTGTTTAGTATTCTGAGGTCTAGGATTGGTCTCAGTGTTTTGTCCTTTTTTGGTATTAAGAAGTACAGTGAATAGACTCCTGTGTTTGTTTGGTACTAATTCGATTGCATTCTTTTGCAATAGTGCTTGAACTTCTATTTCCAGAAGTTCGGAATGTTGTTTTGATAAATTCTGTGCTTTTGGTGGTATGTTTGGAGGGAATTGTAGGAATTCTATGCAATAACCATGTTGGATAATTGCTAAGACCCAAGTGTCTGTAGTTATTTCCTCCCATGCTTTGTAATAATGACCTATTCTTCCCCCCACTGGTGTTGTGTGGGTGGGGTGAGTGACATCTGAGTCACTGCTTGGTTGTAGGGGTTTTGGGGCTTTGAAATTTTCCTCTATTCCTAGGGAATTGCCTCCTCTGTATTGGCCCCGAAAGCCTCCCCTGTACTGTCCCTGGTAGCTGGACGGTGTTGCTTGCGAGGTGCTGGCTTGTGTGGCCTGACCCCAAAACCCCCCTCTAAAGGGTGTCTTGCGGAAGGTGCTGTAGGTTCCTCTGCTCTGCGGGGAGTAGAGTGCGCCCATGGCTTTAGCAGTGTCAGTGTCTTTTTTAAGTTTTTCGATTGCCGTGTCCACTTCTGGTCCGAACAGTTGTTTTTCGTTGAATGGCATATTGAGCACTGCCTGCTGTATCTCTGGTTTGAACCCAGACGTTCTTAGCCATGCGTGCCTTCTAATGGTCACAGATGTATTAATTGTTCTTGCAGCTGTGTCTGCAGCGTCCATAGAAGATCGTATCTGGTTATTTGATATGTTCTGTAATTCCTCAACCACCTGCTCTGCCCTCTTTTGTAGTTCCTTGGGAAGATGCTCGATGAGGTGTTGCATCTCATCCCAATGGGCTCTGTCATAGCGCGCAAGTAGTGCTTGAGAGTTAGCGATGCGCCACTGGTTTGCAGCTTGTACTGCGACTCTTTTCCCAGCTGCATCGAACTTGCAGCTCTCTTTATCTGGGGGTGGTGCATCCCCAGGGATGTGGGAGTTGGCTCTTTTCCGAGCTGCTCCTACTACGACGGAATCTGGTGGCAGCTGTGTGGTGATGAAAACAGGGTCTGTAGGAGGTGCCTTATACTTCTTTTCCACCCTTGGGGTTATTGCCCTACTTTTGACCGGCTCCTTGAATATTTCCTTTGCGTGCCGAAGCATACCTGGCAGCATAGGCAGGCTTTGGTAGGAGCTGTGGGTGGAGGAGAGGGTGTTGAATAAAAAGTCATCCTCGACTTGTTCTGAGTGGAGGTTTACGTTGTGGAATTGTGCTGCTCTAGCCACCACTTGAGAGTATGCTGAGCTGTCTTCTGGTGGTGAGGGCTTCGTTGGATATGCCTCCGGACTGTTGTCCGACACTGGGGCGTCATATAAGTCCCAAGCGTCTTGATCCTGGTCACCTTGGCTCATGGTGGTGTGAGCCGGGGAATGTGACGGAGTTTGCGCTGGTGAGACGTTAATTACAGGTGGAGGAGAGGGTGGCGGAGTCACCTTTTTCACCATTTTTGTTTGTGGCGCCTGGTCTGTTTGAAACTCCAGTCTCCTTTTTCTCCTAATAGGGGGAAGGGTGCTTATTCTTCCTGTTCCCTGCTGTATGAAAATACGTTTTTACGTATGGTCCACTTCGGTGGATTGCAGCTCTTCCTCAAACCTATGTGTAAGGAAATGCCTCCTTGGCATGGTTGCCCCCTGACTTTTTGCCTTTGCTGATGCTATGTTTACAATTGAAAGTGTGCTGAGGCCTGCTAACCAGGCCCCAGCACCAGTGTTCTTTCCATAACCTGTACTTTTGTATCCACAATTGGCAGACCCTGGCATCCAGATAAGTCCCTTGTAACTGGTACTTCTAGTACCAAGGGCCCTGATGCCAAGGAAGGTCTCTAAGGGCTGCAGCATGTCTTATGCCACCCTGGAGACCTCTCACTCAGCACAGACACACTGCTTGCCAGCTTGTGTGTGCTAGTGAGGACAAAACGAGTAAGTCGACATGGCACTCCCCTCAGGGTGCCATGCCAGCCTCTCACTGCCTATGCAGTATAGGTAAGACACCCCTCTAGCAGGCCTTACAGCCCTAAGGCAGGGTGCACTATACCATAGGTGAGGGTACCAGTGCATGAGCATGGTACCCCTACAGTGTCTAAACAAAACCTTAGACATTGTAAGTGCAGGGTAGCCATAAGAGTATATGGTCTGGGAGTCTGTCAAACACGAACTCCACAGCACCATAATGGCTACACTGAAAACTGGGAAGTTTGGTATCAAACTTCTCAGCACAATAAATGCACACTGATGCCAGTGTACATTTTATTGTAAAATACACCACAGAGGGCACCTTAGAGGTGCCCCCTGAAACTTAACCGACTGTCTGTGTAGGCTGACTAGTTCCAGCAGCCTGCCACACCAGAGACATGTTGCTGGCCCCATGGGGAGAGTGCCTTTTTCACTCTGAGGCCAGTAACAAAGCCTGCACTGGGTGGAAATGCTAACACCTCCCCCAGGCAGGAGCTGTAACACCTGGCGGTGAGCCTCAAAGGCTCACCCCTTTGTCACAGCCCAGCAGGGCACTCCAGCTTAGTGGAGTTGCCCGCCCCCTCCGGCCACGGCCCCCACTTTTGGCGGCAAGGCTGGAGGGAACAAAGAAAGCAACAAGGAGGAGTCACTGGCCAGTCAGGACAGCCCCTAAGGTGTCCTGAGCTGAGGTGACTCTGACTTTTAGAAATCCTCCATCTTGCAGATGGAGGATTCCCCCAATAGGGTTAGGATTGTGACCCCCTCCCCTTGGGAGGAGGCACAAAGAGGGTGTACCCACCCTCAGGGCTAGTAGCCATTGGCTACTAACCCCCCAGACCTAAACACGCCCTTAAATTTAGTATTTAAGGGCTACCCTGAACCCTAGAAAATTAGATTCCTGCAACTACAAGAAGAAGGACTGCCTAGCTGAAAACCCCTGCAGAGGAAGACCAGAAGACGACAACTGCCTTGGCTCCAGAAACTCACCGGCCTGTCTCCTGCCTTCCAAAGATCCTGCTCCAGCGACGCCTTCCAAAGGGACCAGCGACCTCGACATCCTCTGAGGACTGCCCCTGCTTCGAAAAGACAAGAAACTCCCGAGGACAGCGGACCTGCTCCAAGAAAGGCTGCAACTTTGTTTCCAGCAGCCTTGAAAGAACCCTGCAAGCTCCCCGCAAGAAGCGTGAGACTTGCAACACTGCACCCAGCGACCAGACTCGGCTGGTGGAGATCCAACACCTCAGGAGGGACCCCAGGACTACTCTGATACTGTGAGTACCAAAACCTGTCCCCCCTGAGCCCCCACAGCGCCGCCTGCAGAGGGAATCCCGAGGCTTCCCCTGACCGCGACTCTTTGAATCCAAAGTCCCGACGCCTGGGAGAGACCCTGCACCCGCAGCCCCCAGGACCTGAAGGGCCGGACTTTCACTGGAGAAGTGACCCCCAGGAGTCCCTCTCCCTTGTCCAAGTGGAGGTTTCCCCGAGGAATCCCCCCCTTGCCTGCCTGCAGCGCTGAAGAGATCCCGAGATCTCTCATAGACTAACATTGCAAACCCGACGCTTGTTTCTACACTGCACCCGGCCGCCCCCGCGCTGCTGAGGGTGAAATTTCTGTGTGGGCTTGTGTCCCCCCCGGTGCCCTACAAAACCCCCCTGGTCTGCCCTCCGAAGACGCGGGTACTTACCTGCAAGCAGACCGGAACCGGGGCACCCCCTTCTCTCCATTCTAGCCTATGTGTTTTGGGCACCACTTTGAACTCCGCACCTGACCGGCCCTGAGCTGCTGGTGTGGTGACTTTGGGGTTGCTCTGAACCCCCAACGGTGGGCTACCTTGGACCAAGAACTGAACCCTGTAAGTGTCTTACTTACCTGGTAAAACTAACAAAAACTTACCTCCCCTAGGAACTGTGAAAATTGCACTGTGTCCACTTTTAAAACAGCTATTTGTCAATAACTTGAAAAGTATACATGCAATTCTTATGATTTAAAGTTCCTAAAGTACTTACCTGCAATACCTTTCGAATGAGATATTACATGTAGAATTTGAACCGGTGGTTCTTAAAATAAACTAAGAAAAGATATTTTTCTATACAAAAACCTATTGGCTGGATTTGTCTCTGAGTGTGTGTACCTCATTTATTGTCTATGTGTATGTACAACAAATGCTTAACACTACTCCTTGGATAAGCCTACTGCTCGACCACACTACCACAAAATAGAGCATTAGTATTATCTATTTTTACCACTATTTTACCTCTAAGGGGAACCCTTGGACTCTGTGCATGCTGTTCCTTACTTTGAAATAGCACATACAGAGCCAACTTCCTACACTATGCTTTCGCATCTGAGAGGACAGTGATTGTTCCTCTGTATAACAGCCTGGACCTGGGTCGGTTACGGGTTGTTTCGGCACCGAAACCCTGCCTGTATCTCTTTTCGGCTCCGAGGTGGCTTTTTTTTTTTTTTTGGAGTCGAAACCTCTCGGCGTCGATCTTCGTCGGTGCCGCTGTCTCGGCGTCGAGCCGCTTCTACACCGCTATCTCGGTGTCGTTGCTTTTCTCCAGCACTTTCTCGATCCCGAGAAGGCTGCGTGCCGGTGTCTCGACCGGAGTCGGACGATCTCGGCACTGTTTTGGCCTTTTTCGGTGCCGATGGTCGGTCACCGAATTTATGGGTGGAGCCATGGCCTGGTGGCAGTGGCGTCCCCTGGGCCTTGTCACTTTTCTTCTGTGTTGTTTTCGACGTCTTACTCACGGTTCTTTGATCGTCGAATTCCTCGGAGTCCGATTCGTGGATCGAAAAGGTTTTTTCTTCCTCTTGTTCCTCGAACTCTCGGTGCGCTGTCGGCGTGGATGCCATCTGAAGTCTCCTGGCTCGACGGTCACGGAGTGTCTTTCGGGACCGGAACGCACGACAGGCCTCGCAAGTCTCTTCACTGTGCTCAGGCGACAGGCACAGGTTACAGACCAAATGTTGGTCTGTATACGGGTATTTGTTGTGGCATTTGGGACAAAAACGGAACGGGGTCCGTTCCATCGACGTTGTTCGACACGTGGTCGGGCCGACCAGGCCCCGACGGGGGATCGAAAACTACCCCGAAGGGCACCGGAGCGCGTCGATCTTCGATGCGGTGTTGACTAACTACGCCGATCCCGAACGCAACAATACCGACGAAAATCTTCCGATATTAACTAACTTTCCGTTCCGAAACTCGGAGCGACAGGAACACGTCCGAACCCGATGGCGGAAAGAAAACAATCGAAGATGGAGTCGACGCCCATGCGCAATGGAGACAGAAGGAGGAGTCACTCGGTCCCGTGACTCGAAAGACTTCTTCGAAGAAAAACAACTTGTAACACTCCGACCCAACACCAGATGGCGAGCTATGCAGAACATGTGTATCTACAGCGACAGATGCCATCGAACATATATTTTCTTAGTTTATTTTAAGAACCACAGGTTCAAGATTTACAAGTAATGCTTCAAATGAAAGGTATTTCACTCAGGTACCTTAGGAACTTTGAATCAACACAGTATCATGTACAGTTTTAGCAAAAATGGCAATAAGCTATTTTAAAACTAGACACAGTGCAATTTTCAATAGTTCCTGGGGGAGGTAAGTTTTGGTTGGTTTTTGCAGGTAAGTAAAACACCTACAGGGTTCAGAGTTGGGTCCAAGGTAGCCCACCGTTGTGGGTTCAGGGCAACCTCAAAGTTACCACACCAGCAGCTCAGGGACAGTCAGGTGCAGAGGTCAAAGTGGTGCCCAAAACGCATAGGCTTCAAAGGAGAAGGGGGTGCCCCGGTTCCAGTCTGCCAGAAGGTAAGTACCCGCGACTTCAGAGGGCAGACCAGGGGGTTTTTGTAGGGCACTCTGGAGGAGGGGAAGGGGGAGAGGGGGGGGTGGGAACACCAGTCAGCACAAAAAGTACACCCTCAGTGGCACGGGGGCGGCCGGGTGCAGAGTGCAAACAGGCGTCGGGTTTGCAACAGGTTTCAATGGGAGACCCAGGGGTCTCTTCGGCAAAACAGGCAGGCGGGGGGGAGGGGTGGCTCCTCGGGGTAGCCACCACCTGGTCAAGTGAGAGGGCCACCTGGGGGGGTCGCTCTGCACTGGAGATCGGATCCTTCAGGTCCTGGGGGCTGCGGGTGCAGTGTCTTTACCAGGCGTCGGGTTCTTTGAAGCAGGCAGTCGCGGTCAGGGGGAGCCTCTGGATTCCCTCTGCAGGCGTCGCTGGGGGGGTTCAGGGGGGTCAACTCTGGCTACTCACAGGGTCGCAGTCGCCAGGGAGTCCTCCCTGTAGTGTTGTTTCTCCGCAGGTCGAGCCGGGGGCGTCGGGTGCAGAGTGCAAAGTCTCACACTTCCGGCAGGAAACGTGCAGTCCTTTAAAAGTTGTTTCTTTGATGCAATTTTTGGTTTCTTTGAAACAGGGCCGCTGTCCTCGTGAGTTCTTGGTCCTTTTAGATGCAGGGTAGTCCTCTGAGGCTTCAGAGGTCGCTGGACCCTGGGGAGACACGTCGCTGTTGCAGTTTTTCTCGAAGTGGGAAGACAGGCCGGTAGGGCTGGGGCCAAAGCAGTTGGTGTCTCCATCTTCTCTGCAGGGCTTTCAGGTCAGCAGTCCTTCTTCGTCTTCAGGTTGCAGGAATCTGTTTTCCTAGGTTCTGGGGGCCCCTAAATACTCAATTTAGGGGTGTGTTTAGGTCTGGGGGGTTAGTAGCCAATGGCTTCTAGCCCTGAGGGTGGCTACACCTTCTTTGTGCCTCCTCCCTGAGGGGAGGGGGCACATCCCTAATGCTATAGGGGGAATCCTCCATCTGCAAGATGGAGGATTTCTAAAAGTCAGAGACACCTCAGGACACCTTAGGGGTTGTCCTGACTGGCCAGTGACGACTCCTTGTTTTTCTCATTATCTCCTCCGGCCTTGCCGCCAAAAGTGGGGCCGTGGCCGGAAGGGGCGGGCATCTCCACTAGCTGGGATGCCCTGTGGCACTGTAACAAAGGCGGTGAGCCTTTGAGGTTCACCGCCAGGTGTTCCAGTTCCTGCAAGGGGAGGTGAGAAGCACCTCCACCCAGTACAGGCTTTGTTACTAGTCACAGAGTGACAAAGGCACTCTCCCCATGTGGCCAGCAACACGTCTGGTGTGTGGCAGGCTGGCAAAACTAGTCAGCCCACACTGGAAGTCAGGTATGTTTTCAGGGGGCATCTCTAAGATGCCCTCTGGGGTGTATTTCACAATAAAATTTACACTGGCATCAGTGTGCATTTATTGTGCTGAGAAGTTTGATACCAAACTTCCCAGTTTTCAGTGTAGCCATTATGGTGCTGTGGAGTTCGTGTATGACAGACTCTCAGACCATATACTCTTATGGCTACCCTGCACTTACAATGTCAAAGGTTTTGCTTAGACACTGTAGGGGCATAGTGCCCATGCACTTCTGCCCTTACCTATGGTATAGTGCACCCTGCCTTAGGGCTGTAAGGCCTGCTAGAGGGGTGACTTATCTATGCCCTGGGCAGTGTGAGGTTGGCATGGCACCCTGAGGGGAGTGCCATGTCGACTTAGTCATTTTCTCCCCACCAGCACACACAAGCTGGTAAGCAGTGTGTCTGTGCTGAGTGAGGGGCCCCAGGGTGGCATAAGACATGCTGCAGCCCTTAGAGACCTTCCCTGGCATCAGGGCCCTTGGTACCAGGGGTACCAGTTACACGGGGCTTAGCTGGATGCCAGGGTGTGCCAATTGTGTAAACAAAAGTACAGGTTAGGGAAAGAACACTGGTGCTGGGGCCTGGTTAGCAGGCCTAAGCACACTTTCAAATCATAACTTGGCATCAGCAAAGGCAAAAAGTCAGGGGGTAACCATGCCAAGGAGGCATTTCCTTACAATTGGTATGAAAAATATGCATCTCAGATCCAGTGTAGTCAAAGTCACCCTGCGGAAATAGTGGAATCGCATCCTGCAGAGTGACCATGTGAAGCAAGCAGTCCTTTTTGAGAATTAGAAAATACAGAAAGTATACTCCTTGTCCTTGGTGTTGAAGAGGGACTGGTTTTATTGCTTCTCTGAAAAGGAATGCCTGGATTTCTTGTTTGAGAAGTGTTATGTTCTATTGAGACCTGCTAACTGCGAGGTGGAATGATGGGAGGTGTGGTAAGGAGCTCCAAACAATAACCATGTTCGATAATATCCAACACACACTGGTTTGTGTAGGAAAGTAGAATCTTTCGGACATAGTTACACCCACTTTTTGACTGGTGTCTGTGTTTGACTGTAGTACAATGGGATGCTGCTAACCAGTACCCCAGTGTCTGTGTTCTCTCCCCTAAATTTAATTGGCACATAACTTTTACATCCAGGAATTGGCATGCTGGTGTATCCGTTTAAGTCACAAGTACATGGTACTTAGGTACCCAAGGAACTGGTACACCAGGGGTCCCCCATGGGCTGCAGCACGTATTAAGCCAACCAAGGGAGCCCATGCAAACTGGCTACAGGCCTGGCATTGCAGCCTGTGTGAAATGGTGCATGCACCTTTCACCCCAGATACATCACCTTATATCATGGTCAATGCACTCTGACCCTGTAAGTTACCCCTTTGGTAGGTCCTTCAGCCTAAGGGCAGGGTGCATGGTTCTAAGTGTGAGGGCACCCCTGCATGAGCAGTGGTGCCTCTACAAACCCCATGCTCCTTATCCTGGGCTTTGCAAGTGTGGGGAAGCCATCGTAAGGTATGTAGTGGACACTGGTCATCACAAGATGTACAACTACACAAGGGCTTCACCGAACCTAGGCATGTTGGAATCCTACGACAACACTAATTCCAGCGTTAGGTGCATGATAGCAGGTACTGTGGGGGCTCCTTAGAGGATCTGACCATGTCTGCCTGTGCAGCCTTGCAGGGTCTGAGTGCACACCAGAGCTGCCACTGACTCCAGACACTGTTCTACCCTCCTGCGGCTGAGCTTAACTCGAGCAGGGGAAAGCAGAACAAAAAATGTCCTGTAGAAATAGGTGTCACTGGGATAGGTTGGGGGTGCTCCTGCGCACCACCAGACTGCATTGAAGGGCACATTTGATGCCCTCCTTGCATAAACTGGTTTACTGCAGTGAAGGAACCCCCGGCTCCCACTCTGCATGAAACCACACAAAGGACAAGGGAGTGACCACTTCCCTGCCCAGCTCCTCCACTAGGGAGGTGCCCAGAGCTCTGTCAGATGGCCACTTGATTCTGCCATCTTGGAGAGGATGAGCAAAGGCCCTTGGGAGCATCGGACTGGTCAGTCCAGCTGAGTACCGTCCCTGACTCCCCATGGTCGGTGGGTCACTGCAGAAGCTGTCCAACCTCCTTCATGGGTTACTTAAGGGCTCCCTGGAGGGGGGGGGGGGGCCAGATTCATCTACAAGAGTGGCCTGCAATATTCTTCTACAGTACTAACCTGTAACAGTCTTCTGAAAGACACTTCTGTGACCTGAACACTGAAACTGCTACTGGACTTCGCCAGGAACCAAGACAAGACTGCACCTAGTAAGAGGGCTCCTACTGCAACTCTGTCCACCTGCATTGCAAGAACTCTGCAACTTCCACGGTTATAGACCCCTCCCTCCAGATTCACCAGGTCTCTGCCTGCACTTAGAACAGCAAGAAGGAATCTCCTTTGGAATGAAAGTCATTCCCCTGCATGCGCAGGCACCTCAAAGGTTTGTGGATCCTGCTGTCCCACGGACTCTTTGATGCTCTACAACACAGGAGGTGGTTCTGTGGCTCTACAGAGGTCTGCCCTGCCTTCTTTGCAACTGAGAAGTCTGTGGTCATTCACTGGAGCTGCTTGACCAGAACCCCTGTGCACCGCGTCTGTTTGCCCTTGTCAAGGCTTGGTGGCTCCTCAGTCTAAGACCTCCTAGCTCCAAGAAGCCCCCTCCTCCAGAAGCACACTGCTCCAAGAACGTTCTCTCTGCAACCCCTGCAACATGGGCCTCCAACTTTGCGGTGCTGCTGAGGCCTCCCTGCAACTCCCTGTGCCTGCTGCCAGAGTCCTCCTCGAGTCACCAACAATTCTTGCCTGCTCTACCACTTAGTGAGGGCTGGCCCAGACTTGCCTACAGAGGTTGAGTCCCTTGGACCATGCTGGTCCCTAAATACTGAAACTTTGTGCAACACTTTCTTGCATTTGCCAAGGCTTGTTGGTGATCCCTCTGACCACTAACCCTTCTGTATTTTGACGACCGACCTGGGACTGCTGTTGAACAACTCCTGGGACCTTCCTGCATTGCCTGGACACCAGAGCTGCACTCCCTCGACAACAGTCCCTCAGAAAAGCATCTTCAAAAAGGGTCGGCATTGCTCTCTTGCACCCCCTGGGCATCTCTGGGTGGTGTGGACTCTGTCCTCTTTATGTCCTGTTCATCCAGAATCTCCACCCGGGTCCAACCGACCTGTTCCACGGGTCACAACAGCAGCTGGACAGCTGAGGTCCCCAGTGACTTCAACGGGAGGTTCCAAGACGACTTCACCCCTTTGTACCTTGGCTCCCTGGTGTAGGTATTCCACTTCTCTGGGAATCCATGGGTGGCGGCACTCTTGAACCTCCCTTGTCCCAGTGGGTTTCCTTGGGGTCCTCTGGTATAGGTCCTAGAACACGAAAACTCCAACAATGACTTTCATGTGTTATCCTATGGACACCGGGCCCAGGGTTACATCTCTGCACATGGGCGCCTGAGGAATCTACTTACCTTTGGTGTTTTAGGGCTTCCCCAGTTCTGAAGGTCCTTTTGTGGTAGTTTTGGTTTAGTTGTGACTTTTACAACCCATTTCTTTAGTATTGCCCCACCCCCCCAACCTCATAGGAGCCCATGTTATTCTATGCCTTTACTTGGCTGTTTTTAAGTATATTTGTGTGTGTAGACGTCTCCAGTGAGATCTACCAAAGTTAGTTTAGTACCTGTGTAGTAACAAATAATACATTATTTTACCAACACTGGAATTGGTTGCTGAGGGTAAAGTAATATGCAGCACATTAGTTAGATGTGCCGTTGACTCTGCTTACACAGCAGCCTGGACTATTAATACCAGTATACTCCTTTGGCGACACGCTTGGCTGTGTATTTCAGCTTCAATCCTTATGTCCAGCAGAACATTTTCAATGTACCGTTCGATAAAGAACATCTGTTTGGCTCCCAGATCCATTAGGCTTTAGAGAAAATAAGAAAAGAAACAGACTGTGAAGTCAAAGGGAGTCCTGCAGAACCCTACATCTAGGGGCTCCATTCACTGCTCAAGCTATCAAGAAGGCCCCAAAATGACTACTCTGGAAGCCTCCACCTCATACCGGCATGGGCAGTCAGACCACCCTCACACCCACAACCACTAAAATCTTACTATAGGGGCTCCTATAGAGGAAACACTAAACTGAGAGTTGATGCCCATGCATACATTACAGAGAAAGAGGAGTCGCCCTACCTTGTGACTCGAAAGACTTTCTTTGAAGAAAAAAAACACTAGATGGCAGGAGTATGCAGAGCATGTGTATCTACAGCCACACATGCCTCAAACTTAATGTTCCATAGTGGTGCTAATAAAGCCCTTGGAGGAAAGATTCTATGGAGGATTTCTATGAATGTCCCGATTACTGTATGCAGAAGAGGTAGGAATTTTGCCTGTTTCCATGTATGTGGCTATAGCTTTTAAATAAAGCTGCACAGAAGAGTAGGCTAGGCCTGACTTTGGGAGGTGGAGCAAGTATCCAATAATATGCTAGACTGCGGGATTTATAGGACTACATTGTTAGCCATGCATTAGTGGACAATTTTTTCTTACACTTTGCTGCATAGCATGCCCATGTGGTAGGTCTACAAGAATTATACCAGATGTCCATACATTCTTGGTGGCGACACAAGTTGAAAATGTCACTTACCCAGTGTACATCTGTTCGTGGCATTAGTCGCTGCAGATTCACATGTTTGGCACAGTCCGCTGCCTGGTGTTGGGCTCGGAGTATTACAAGTTGTTTTTCTTCGAAGAAGTCTTTTTGGTCACGGGACCGAAGGACTCCTCCCTCTTTGGCTCCATTGCGCATGGGCGTCGACTCCATCTTAGATTGTTTTCCCCGCAGAGGGTGAGGATGGAGTTGTTTGGTATAAATAGTGCCCATGCAATGGAGTGAATATGTATGTATGATAAGAGTTTCTAATAATTATTTACAAATGTTCAGATGTTTAAGGTTTATGATCTACTTCTAAACGGCTACAGGCTTCCCGGGGAGGTGGGAGGGTACATGTGAATCTGCAGCGACTAATGCCACGAACCGATGTACACTGGGTAAGTGACATTTTCAGTTCGATGGCATATGTTGCTGCAGATACACATGTTTGGCATAGACTATAAAGCAGTTACCTCCCCTAAAAGCGGTGGTTTAGCCTGTAGGAGTTGAAGTAGTTTGGAATAATGTTCTTAGTACAGCTTGGCCCACTGTAGCTTGTTGTGCATTTAGTACGTCTACACAGTAGTGTTTAGTAAACGTATGAGGCGTAGACCAGGTTGCAGCCTTACATATTTCGCTCATAGGAATGTTTCCTAGAAAGGCCATTGTAGCACCTTTCTTTCTGGTTGAGTGTGCCTTTGGTGTAATAGGCAATTCTCTTTTGGCTTTAAGATAGCATGTTTGAATGCATCTGACTATCCATCTAGCAATGCCTTGTTTAGAGATTGGATTTCCTATGTGTGGTTTTTGAAAAGCTATGAACAGTTGTTTTGTTTTCCTGATTAGCTTTGTTCTGTCAATGTAATACATTAGTGCTCTTTTGATGTCTAATGTATGTAGTGCCCTTTCAGCCACGGAATTTGGTTGTGGGAAGAACACTGGCAATTCTACTGTTTGATTTAAATGGAATGGTGAGATTACTTTTGGCAGAAATTTTGGATTTGTTCTTAGAACTATTTTATTGTTGTGTATTTGAATAAATGGTTCTTGTATGGTAAATGCCTGTATTTCACTTACTCTTCTGAGGGATGTGATTGCAATGAGAAATGCGACCTTCCAGGTTAGATATTGCATTTCACAGGAATGCATGGGTTCGAAAGGGGGACCCATGAGTCTTGTTAAGACGATGTTAAGATTCCATGAAGGAACTGGTGGTGTTCTTGGTGGTATAATTCTTTTTAGCCCTTCCATGAATGCTTTAATAACTGGTATTCTAAATAGAGACGATGAATGAGTAGTTTGTAGGTAAGCAGATATAGCTGCGAGGTGTATTTTTATAGATGAAAAAGCGAGATTTGCTTTTTGCAAATGTAGTAAGTATCCTACTATGTCTTTAGTAGAGGCATGTACTGGTTGTATTTGATTGGCATGGCAGTAGTAAACAAATCTTTTCCACTTAGATGCATAGCAGTGTCTAGTGGAAGGTTTTCTAGCTTGTTTTATGACCTCCATGCATTCTTGTGTGAGGTCCAAGTGTCCGAATTCTAGGATTTCAGGAGCCAAATTGCCAGATTCAATGATGCTGGGTTTGGATGTCTGATCTGTTGTTTGTGTTGTGTTAACAGATCTGGCCTGTTGGGTAGTTTGACATGCGGTACTAGTGAAAGGTCTAGTAGAGTTGTATACCAAGGTTGTCTTGCCCATGTGGGTGCTATCAGTATGAGTTTGAGTTGGTTTTGACTTAACTTGTTTACTAGATATGGAAGGAGAGGGAGAGGGGGAAAAGCGTACGCAAATATCCCTGACCAATTCATCCATAGAGCATTGCCTTGTGATTCGCGGTGTGGGTACCTGGATGCGAAGTTTTGGCATTTTGAGTTTTCTCTTGTTGCGAACAAATCTATCTGGGGTGTTCCCCAAATTTGAAAGTACTTGTTCAGGACTTGGGGGTGAATTTCCCATTCGTGGACTTGTTGGTGGTCTCGCGAAAGGTTGTCTGCTAGTTGGTTTTGTATTCCTGGAATAAATTGTGCTATTAGGCGAATGTTGTTGTGAATCGCCCACTGCCAAATTTTTTGTGTTAGGAGGCACAATTGTGTTGAGTGTGTTCCTCCTTGTTTGTTTAGATAATACATTGTTGTCATGTTGTCTGTTTTGACAAGAATGTATTTGTGTGTTATTATGGGTTGGAAGGCTTTTAACGCTAGAAATACTGCCAACAGTTCTAGGTAATTGATATGAAATTTTGTTTCGTGTATATCCCATTGTCCTTGAATGCTGTGGTGATTGAGGTGTGCTCCCCACCCTGTCATGGAAGCATCTGTTGTTATAACGTATTGAGGCACTGGGTCCTGAAATGTCCGCCCTTTGTTTAAATTTTTGCTGTTCCACCATAGAAGCGAGAGGTATGTTTGGCGGTCTACCAACACCAGATTTTGAAGTTGACCCTGTGCCTGTGACCATTGTGATGCTAGACACTGTTGTAAGGGTCGCATGTGTAGTCTTGCGTTTGAAACAATGGCTATGCATGATGACATCATGCCTAGAAGTTTTAGCACAAATTTTGCTTGTATCTTTTGGTTTGGAAACATAGCACTTATTAGCTTGTGGAATGCCTGCACTCTTTGTGGACTTGGAGTGGCAATTCCTTTTGATGTGTTGATGGTTGCTCCTAGATATTGTTGTGTTTGACACGGTTCTAGGTGTGATTTTGTGTAGTTGATGGAAAACCCCAGTTTGTGAAGGGTTTGTATGACAAAAGTGGTGTCGTTTGCGCATTTTTTTACTGTGTTGGTTTTGATTAGCCAGTCGTCTAGGTAAGGGAACACATATATCTGTTGTCTCCTGATGTGTGCTGCTACTACTGCTAGACATTTTGTGAACACTCTTGGTGCAGTTGTTATTCCGAATGGCAACACCTTGAATTGGTAATGTATTCCTTTGAATACGAACCGTAGGTACTTTCTGTGAGAAGGGTGTATTGGTATATGAAAGTACGCATCCTTTAGGTCTAATGTGGTCATGTAATCTTGCTGTTTGAGCAGTGGAATGATGTCTTGTAGTGTGACCATGTGAAAATGGTCCGATATGATGTAGGTATTTAGTGTCCTGAGATCTAATATTGGTCTCAATGTTTCGTCTCTTTTTGGAATTAGAAAGTACAGGGAGTAAACTCCTGTGTTTTTTTGTTGTACTGGTACTAATTCTATTGCATCCTTTTGCAGTAGTGCTTGAACTTCTAGTCCTAAAAGTTCTAAATGATGTTGTGACATTTTGCGTGTTTTGGGGGGGATGTTTGGTGGGAAGTTGTGGAATTCTATGCAATAGCCATGTTGGATTATTGCTAATACCCAATTGTCTGTTGTAATCTGTTGCCAAGATTGGTAGAATTGGCTTAGTCTTCCCCCCACTGGTGTTGAGTGAAGGGGTTGCGTGACTTGAAAGTCACTGTTTAGGTGGAGGTGTTTTTGGAGTCTGGAATCTTCCCCTACTCCTTGGGAATTGACCCCCCCGATATCCCCTGAAACCTCCCCTTTGGAAGGAACCCTGATATGGTGTGGTTCTTGATTGTTGGCTGGTGGTGTCTGTGGGTTGGCCACGAAACCCCCCTCTAAATGGAGTTTTTCTGAAAGAGCCTCTGCTCTGCGGGGAGTAGAGTGCGCCCATGGCCTTGGCCGTGTCTGTGTCTGTGTCCTTTTTAAGTTTTTCAATGGCTGTATCCACTTCCGAGCCAAACAGTTGTTTCTCGTTGAAGGGCATATTAAGGACAGCCTGCTGGATTTCAGGTTTGAAGCCTGAAGTGCGTAGCCAAGCGTGTCTCCTTATGGTGACAGCAGTGTTGACTGTTCTTGCTGCAGTATCGGCTGCGTCTAGTGAAGAGCGGATTTGATTGTTTGAGATCGTTTGTCCCTCTTCCACTATTTGCTGCGCCCTTTTTTGGTATTCCTGGGGAAGATGGTCTACGAGAAGTTGCATCTCGTCCCAGTGTGCGCGGTCATATCTGGCCAGCAGCGCTTGTGAATTTGCGATGCGCCACTGGTTGGCTGCCTGTGATGCCACTCTTTTCCCTGCCGCGTCAAATTTTCGGCTTTCTTTGTCCGGAGGTGGGGCGTCGCCAGATGTATGTGAATTTGCTCTTTTGCGAGCTGCCCCTACTACCACAGAGTCGGGTGGTAACTGCGAAGTAATAAACACTGGGTCTGTGGGTGGTGGTTTGTATTTCTTATCCACCCTTGGGGTGATGGCTCTTGATTTTACAGGCTCCTCAAAAATTTGTTTTGCGTGCCGTAACATCCCTGGTAGCATTGGGAGACATTGATATTGGCTATGTGTAGCCGAGAGGGTGTTAAATAAGAAATCATCCTCTATAGGATCGGAATGCAGTTGGACATTGTGGAAGTCTGCAGCCCTAGCCACCAGTTGCGAGTATGAGGTACTGTCCTCTGGCGGTGACGGCTTTGTGGGGTATGACTCGGGATCATTGTCCGGCACTGGGGTGTCATACAGGTCTCAAGCGTCTTGATCCTGATCGTCATGACTTATGGTAGTTTGCGCTGGTGAGTGCATTTGTGGCGGTGTTTGTGCCGGCGATGCCTGTGGAGGAGAGGGCGGAGGCGTGACTTTTTTAACCACTTTGGCTTGTGGTTGTGTGTCATCCTTTGGAAGTCCGATCCTTCTTTTCCTCATGATTGGGGGAAGGGTTGATATCTTCCCTGTATCTTGCTGGATGCACAGTCTCTTTTGTGTGTAGTCCGATTCTACACTTTGGAGCTCTTGTCCAAATTTGTGCATTTGGCCACTTAGTCCTTGTTCCTCTGAGTAGGATGAAGGTGTGGTATTTTTCGGCGCCGAGAGAGAATCTTTTTTCGGTTTCGGCACCGACAGAATTTTTGTTCCTTTCGGCATGGATTCTCGGTGCCGATGTTTTTCGGTGCCGGTATCTTGTTTTTGTCTCTCGGAGCCGCTTTCTCGGCTCCGAGGTTGCTCCATGGCGGTCCCTCGACCGGAGTCGGGTGTCTTCGCTATGGGCGTGCCCTTTTTCGGCCCCTTCGACGGGTCGCCTGATTTATGGGTCGAGCCATGGCCTGTTGGCAGTGGCGTCCCCTGGGCTTTCGGTTTGTCGATGGATTTACTTTTCGACGTCTTACTCACAGTTTGTTGCTGTTGTTCGACGTCGGAGTCTCCGGATTCTGATTCCGGAACCGAGAATGTTTCCTCTTCGTCGTCGAAACGTTGTTTTGTCGACGTGGACGCCATTTGGTGACGCCTGGCTCTTCGGTCCCGGAGTGTTTTTCTGGACCGGAAGGCTCGACAGGCTTCACAGGTATCCTCCTTGTGCTCGGGGGACAAGCACAAGTTACAGACCAAGTGCTGATCTGTATAAGGATACTTACTGTGACATTTTGGGCAGAAACGAAACGGGGTCCGTTCCATCGGCTTCGATGTCGCACGCGGTCGGGCCGACCAGGCCCCGATGGGGGATCGAAACTGCCCCAAAGTCTTCCGATGATCGGTGTCGATGTACCTAACTATCCCGATACCGAACGGAACAATACCGACGCTTTCTTCCGAGATTCTGACTAACTTTCCGAACCGAAACACGGAGCGAAAAGGAATACGTCCGAACCCGACAGCGGAAAAAAACAATCTAAGATGGAGTCGACGCCCATGCGCAATGGAGCCAAAGAGGGAGGAGTCCTTCGGTCCCGTGACCAAAAAGACTTCTTCGAAGAAAAACAACTTGTAATACTCCGAGCCCAACACCAGGCAGCGGACTGTGCCAAACATGTGTATCTGCAGCAACATATGCCATCGAACATATAAATTCTAAGACCTCAGGTGCTTGATCATGTTGTTTGGGATCTGAATTCCTGATCTGTCCTTGGTTCATGGTGGGAAGGTCGAGCCTGTTGGACAGCTTCTCATCCAGGCTTACTGACATCACTAACAAGGCTGAATACCAGGGCTGCTGGCCTAGGTGGGGGGTCATTAGGATAAGGGTTTGCAACGTCTGCTGCATCTTCCGTACCACCATTGGAAGGAGCAGGAGAGGCAGAAAAGCAAAAGCAAATATCACTGACCAGCTGATCCATAGCGCATTACCCATGAATTTTGGGTGTGGTTACCTGGAGAAGTTTGGACATTTTGTGTTCTTGGGGGTGGCAAAAAGGTGTACTTTTGGAGTGCCCTATCATTGCCATTCCTGGTGCAGGACCTACGGGTGGAATTCAGACTCATGGACTTGTTAATGCGTCCTGATTAGCAGGTCTACCAGGTCGTGGTCTAACCCTGGGAGGTACTCCCTCATTAGGTGAATGCAGTGGTGGAGCACTCCATGACATTGTCTGAGCCAGTAGGGCATGGGGGGGAGAGAAAGCAAGCAGTACACTGTGGTCAGGTTATCTGACCAGGACTACTTTGTCCCGAATGAGTGGTAGGAAAGCTTTGATAGCGAGGAGTATTGCCAGATGATTGACCTAACTGATGTTATGGCTGGGCTACTGGGAAATCCAAACAACCTGCACCGTGATCTGATGGAGAAGAGGTACCCACCAGGTTTGGGAGGCATTGTTGCATGGTGAGCTGTGGAATGGGGTCTGGGAACAGCCTGCCCCGCAAGTAGTTGCTGCTGTTCCACCACGTCACAGAGCAATGGACGCTGGCCTTTACCCAGATGTTCCATCTGATCCTCCACCAGTATCTACTGTGCTGAAAGGCACTGCTGCAACAGATGTGTGTAGTCATGCATGGGGTACAATAGTGATGCACAATGCCACACACCCAACAGGCACATTACAATTCTGACTGACATTGTGGCTGAAAAAGAGGTACAAGATGGCCAAAGGTTACAACCCTTTGAGGGCTTAGGTAGGCTTTGCTAGTGACTGCGTTCACCACCACTCCTATAAAGGGTTAGATATGGAGGGTTTTAGATAGTACTTGGCAACATTTATGTTGAACCCAAAGATGTAGAGAAGTGAGATGGTCACCTGCACATGCTGGAGACACCGTAAACTGCTTTTTATGTGGGCCGAAGGTGTACACCATCCAAGGAAAGGCTAAGCAGATGTTGTACCTCCAGTTTAAAGCTAAGACAAAGGGGACCACGGGCCGGACAGGCTGCATAGAGAGAAACAGAGCACTTGTGGCAGTGCCGGGCCCGTCGTGACAGACAAAGGGCAGATGATTGAGGGTGGCCCCAGGCCAGTGTCACCAAATAGGCACCCAAAGACCGCTAACAGGCAGCACGGATTGTCAGGAACACCAGTCAGGAGAGCCAGAAGGCAGTGAGGCTGGTGTAGGAGGAGGCCGAGTCGACAGGGCCTTGAGGTGACCGCTTGCAAATATTCCAGGGTGTGTGCCACTGGGGGCCCCACCTCCAACAAGAGCCAGGGGTCCAACCTGCATTGACATGGGCCTCAGTCCAATTTGCAGTTCCTATTGATCTGAGAGTGCACCTACAAGGCAGCAGAGGACAAAGCAGTGTAGACAGGGTGGAGGCAGTTTTGGTAGCAGGTCATAGTAGCAGAGAAATCTACAAAAAAAAAAAAAACCACCCTCTCCACCCCTGCTAGAAAAAGATAAAACAGTCAACTGTTCGGTTTGATCCTCAGATGCCTCTTCAGGCTAATCGGGCCCTTGTTCGACCAAGCTGGTGAGATCTGCAGCAGCGGTCTTAACTGTGTAGGGGGTAGTGTGGTAGAGCCATGCAGGTTGGTGGCAGACTGGACCCGCCCTTGATGTCAGCCCTCTGGACAACTACACAGCAGGGGCACTGAGGTGAGAAGTGGTTGGCCTGGCAAAGCAAAGACAAGAATTCAAGCTTAAAGTCAGACAAGGATGCTGGTGTTAAACTCTCAGGCCACAGTGTTGACGGCACCCAGGGCACAGCTGATGGTCTTCCCTTCCTCCAACAATTTCTCCCGCCCTTTGCCTACGCTCCTCAGGGAGGTGCTTAAGGAGGTCCTGCCTCTAGTTCCAATGTGCGTTTGTATCGTGAGAGCAGGCTAACCGAGATGGCGACCCTACAGTGCATGACTGTCTTCACAGTTACTCTCTTCCAAGCTGCATTTATTTCCTTGATCTGGAGGGGAAGCATCTTGTGTGGCCTTAATGGGCAGTCAAGATCAGGAAGGAGTCAGAAGGTACATGGCTACATATATAGGGTGGTCGCTAAAAGAGGGCTCATCTTATTTAGTCCACCCAGGGTGTGAAAAACATTGCATTCACAGGTTCTTTGAAAGGTGCCTGCTGTGGTTTTAAGGATACCCTTGAGCATAGGGAAGAATGCACTGTGCATTAGGTCTTTTCTTATCCACCAGTATGTTGTTGGAGGACTTGCATATTCACCTTGTGACATATGACCACAACTAAGCGGGGTGATTGTGTCTTTTCCTTGGCTAGCATTCTTGAAATCCTGTCCTATAAAACGTTTAAAAATTCACTTCTCCATATGATAATTTCTCACCTGATCATTCAATCCCAAGTCATGTCACCTCCACAACTACTACTCCGAAAACACAGAAGCCCAACTCTGAAAACAGTATCACTGTCCTACTGTTAATTTTGAAACAGAAGACAAGTCATTAGGTTCAACCCTTCCTGCATTTGTATTCGTTATTTAGGCGAAATCAACATGGAACAGTTAGGAACTGTGCACACTTCAATTCTGCCACAATTAGTAACAATTTTCTGTCTTCTACATAATGCCGCCTATGATGAAAGCAAGAGTCCAACCAAGTTCCACATGCAGATCTGTGTTTAAAAAAAAAAAAAAAAAAAGTATTCCAACCCCGGTCTGCCTCAATCTACAACAAAAACTTAGTATGGCTCGCCATGCCTGGACCTACAGACTTTGTGCAGTGTCATCAACTCAAAGCACAAACTACATGCTGTTATTTTCACTTACCAGATTGAATGCTTTCATTGTCTTCGACGGATTGCTCAGATTCAGATGATAAAGATTCTGGCAAACTCTCTGGTTTTTCCATCTGTAATGCAGAGTACCGCTGCAGAAGCTCAGAAATAGGCATTTCCCCTAGCGAAGAAAGTGGCATATGTCAAATGGATTGCAAACTAATGTGGAAATCAGAAAGAACGGTATTTACACAATGTGCCAAAACTCAGTTTCTACCTAAATCTCGACCCTAGGTGATAAGAGGTGTAAACATTCAGAGCAACCTTCAAAAATGACTGTCACTTCCATCCTGAAACATCCACAAAGCAAGCCAATTTTACTCCTATAATACACTGTGCCCCTCATTTTTCTGACAGCCGCCTTAGGAGGAGACAAAAGAGATATTTAAAAATCCAATTCTTGCTCTAGATAATCATCTCACCGGGCCCAGTAAAATCAGAGTCTAGACACAGAAAATTTGGACTACCTTTCCGCGTTCAACAAACTGCAGAGAGAGAGCAGATAAGAAATTGAAAATATGTATGTCAGAAGGTCAGGAAATCCTGTAAATGTTGCATAATATTTGATCAAAAAGCACAGTGTAGTTTCTTCAGCAGTACCAGTACCTTCCACTGCCAACTGGTCCAACTCTGCAGCATGATCAATCTCACCATCCAAAGCCTCTTCAGCTTCAATAGTCTCTTCTTCATCTTCAGCTATTGACATACAAATGAATTCAAATTTAATAAAAGGTCAGTCACAATAGTGTTGACCAACAAATACAACTGTGTAGAAAAATAATTAAAGGAGAGGTTGGCACTAACCAAAGACTCCACCACACTCAAGAAATAACATACTTTTTTTAAATACAGTTCTCCAGTGATGGCACACTACAAAGTCTGGCAAACATGGCAGATTCCCAGTTAAGCTGGGAATCTCAAGTAGGCAATGTTAACATAACTAAGTATAGATACATTCCTTGTAATGAAAGGGTTACTTGCTTGTGTTTCTAGGTCAGCACCGTAGGAAATTTCATTGAAGGCAAACACTTGAATAAGTTTGCAGTAAATACGTGGGGCAAGGACTGCACACATTTTATATAGATGTTACCTGCCTTCAGTGATTATCTTTTGGCCGAATACTCTATCTACCTGAAGATTCCTCACATATCAAATATCCCAGTAATGAGACTGAACCTTTAAACTTTTCAATAGCGATTTACGCTGGCACACAGACACTGTGGCAACAATTAAGTCAAAAAGTGCTCTCACCAACATGCTGATGACTGTTTCCAGTCCATTTTTTACACACCTTTGAGGCAAACAAGATGAGAACGACATCAGCGAGACAAGGTACAGTACAATATTTAGTAATGGGACCTTCTGTGGACATTCTAGCCATGAAAACGAGAATGAGTTTGGCGTCCGTGAGAAATCTGCACACAGAATATCCACCAGAAGAATGAGGTGCTCACTTTCGGTAACGCTTCTTCTTGTAGAGACTAACTGCAGATTCATCACCATAGAATATGCCCGAGGAGTCAGACAAAGTGGAAATTGTTGCCCTGGACTTCAATTGCTCAATGTAGAAAGGAACATATGTTCACTGCCTTCAACATTCCAATCCTCCAATACTTACATCCATATTCAGAAAACAGCATCCAAACACCAAGGAAGTCCTCTTGCGAAATGTCCCAAAGAGGATGTAACAATTAGCCTTTTTATCTTGCAAATATATTATTGCAGTCTTCCTAATTATAGGCGGCTCCTCCAGGGTTCAAAAGAGTATCTTGGGTAAAACGAACACCAAAACGAGGGCGCATTTAAAGTTCTCGGCATCACCTTGCTATCAACTTCCAGATTTCAGGCAGCTCCTCCTGAGTCAGAAAGGTACACATGTTTTTATTTGACGCCGAGGACTTTAAGGAAGAGACATTTATGACAAAATGTGGCTTATTTCAAAACAATTCCTGCATGATTTGTGACCTGGTTAATGCCCTTCTTTCTGGAATACCCACACTTCTTGTTTTGAAGAATTTGTGAATACCTATAAGGTCCCGATGAAGGTGGATTGAAGTGGATCCATGTTTTTCCACTGAAACGTGAACTGACCAATTTAGCCGTGTACACAGGACAAAAGGCATCAATTGTGGGCTAAGGAGTCGGGCCCCTTTGTTTGCTTCTTTGAACTTCATGTGTTCTGGGAACTTATTAAACTTAAACAAAATAAAGTGTATGTGAGTTGGAGTATGAATGAGTCATCATCCCTAGCATCTTCCTCACTGCCAGAGGCTGACCCTCATGGTAATGGTGAGTTTGCTGTGGTATTACTTGGATTTCCTTGTCACTGGTGAAGGCTTTGTATTCCATTGTATAGAAAGATTTTTTCCTTCTCCACAAATGGAGATTATTTTTCTATATTTGACAAACCTAGTTTGTTCATCACCATTTGACGCTGCTTGCACATCTGGAGAACAGATCTGCTTTTACCAGCCAATCGTCTAGGTAGTGGTACATGAGTATCCACACTCTCCTTAAGTAAGCATTTTATAAACACACTATGTTCTCATTTTAGTCTAAATGGTAGTACTCTGAATTAGTATTGTGTACTGTCCACTACAAAGCATACAATTTTTTGTCCGTGATTCATGTGGATGTGCAAGTAAGCATCTTTTGTGTCCATAACTGCTATGTAGTCTTCCTCTTGCAATTGAGAGATGACTACATGCAGCATTATTTTGAATTTTTTATGAATGTGTTTAGAAAGCGGGAAACCTAATACTGGGTACAGTGACTGGTCCAGTTCTGGTACTAGGAAGCATGTTTAAAAGTTTCCCCATTTGATCTTTTAGTGCTACTCTCTCTATTGCCTGTTTTTTGCAACAGCTCTTTCACCTCTCCCCACACCTCCTGTTTGCCCGTGAAAGGATATCTTAGTGGCAGTGGGGTATGTGACTGCTGTGTTGTTCCTGGCATTGACGTCTTTTGCTGGAAGGGTTGGTTCGAACTGCTGGATGGAAGATGGTTTTGAGTTTGACGTGTGTGTCATTTCTTCATCTAGCTGGTCCCTATGTTTGTCTGTTGCTCTCTTCACCACTGTTATAAAAGGGGAAGTCTTCCAGAGGTAACAGGTTCTATTGATATGTGTCAACTCCCTCTTCCAGCAAGTGAGCATCAAGGTCCTGCTACTAATCCTCCAAGTCCTAGGCATCATGGATTAGCACTCAAAACTCAGGGTCTTTTTCATCATCGAACATGTTGTGTTCTTCCTCTTGGAGGTCTGGCGTTATTGGTGGCTTTAGGCTGGCCATCTCTAGCGCCTCTTGCTCTGTTTTTGTTGTTGAAGATATCTGTGGAATTCCAGAAAGGGGGTGGGGGAGGTTTGTCAAGTTCCATCTTTTGGATGATTGCTACCATTTATGCCTCAAGACGTCTCTTCGGCTCAACCTCCAGCACCAGAGGGATCCTTGATAACATCAACCACCTCCAGAAGACCGTTGAGGGCGTTCAGCTGTCGCTGCTCAATCTCCAAGCATGAAGGTGGAGTGTTCTATGGCCTGGGTGCAGAACCCTACCCTGTTGCTTTGACAGCAGGTCCTCCCAGAGGAGCAGTCTGAGCGAAGGATATATGTTCAAACCCTGTAGTTCTGGAAACCATACTCTCCTTGCTGGTCTGTACTTAGCTTCTGCAGAACTAAGGGCAAGAGCGGTATTGGCAGAAAGGCATACAGGAGTACAGAGTTCAATTCGAGGTAGGACACATCTGAGTGAGAGATTCTTTGGAATGTGCACGTTCTTGGCGGTGGCAGAGGATCAAGAAAAGGTTCTCCCGTTCTGCAGAAAAGAACTTGATCTCCACCTCTGGGTGTAAATGTCATTCATGCTCCACTAGGTGTTGATGACTGAGCTTGTCACCCTGGCATTTAATGATCCACTCTGGTAGTTCACCATCAGGAAACATTCTTGATGGTCCAGCCATTTCCTGGGAGGCAAAGCCTCCTGGCACAGGGTCCGGACCCCACCCGTCCTGCTTTTTCAATACCACATGGAGGTGGTGTTGTCCATGAGTACCTGTGCAAGCCTACCCTTGATGGATGGAAGGAAGGCTTTCAATGACAAAAGACTTATGAGCAGAGACTCTGATCTCCCAGATGGCTGTCCCAACCCAGAAGCGATGCACCGGTCACCAACAGGGTAGATCTAGTTCCACGATTTCCTTGGGAACCCGAGTAGTCATGTTCAAGGTTGCAAATACCATTTGGCACCCTGGTCGGTTTATGGGGCTCACGGGAGGGGCACTGTGAGCCAACTAGGAATCATGACAACCTTTCCTGCATCACTAGTTACACCACCATGAGTACAACAAGGTAAAACATACCTCCCAGACTGCCACTGCAGACTGGCAGAGCAGTTTTATACTGCTAACTCGACTTTGCCAGTTAAGGTAACAGCAAAGACCAGTTTTTGCATTTTAATATAGGTCACCCCAAAGGTAGGCCTATCGAGCCCATAAGCTGGGAGCTGGATAACAAGAAAAGGGTGCAACATGTACGTTTACATGTTCCAGCAGCCCACCTGCAAAAACTGGAGGCTATGACTGAGTTGTCATGAACTGTATTATCAATTATTTAACATGTCACGAGTGTCCTAATATGCGGGGTCATAAGCAGTACATGATAGGGCTGCAAGTTATAGTACACTAAACTTTAGCATATTTCAGTTGCTTTTGGGTTCTCAACGTTAGCTCCAATTTTATTCAAACACCTAAATATACTGTCCCTTTAACCTTCATATTTTGCATGAATCTACTGTACTTTACTAATTCTTACTCTTAAAATTTGGAATTTGCTAAGCAATTAAGAAAACGGGTATGCTGAGTAAACCGAAGAGGAAAAGGGATGCAAAATTTATGCAGACATCTCTCCAACTACTTTTATCCCTTTTAAAATATATTATGCCTCGAATTATTGGAAGTCCGTACCCTCCCTCTCAAATTTTCAACTTTCTGGTTCAATGCCTGCATTGACATCTTAAAGCTCATTTTTCTGCCTGATGTCTAGAAAAGGTTTCAACTTGAACAGCTCATATTACAACAAAACTTTAGGACTGCATTGCTTTAGTCTTCAAAAAAAAATGTTAGCACTCTAGTTGTTCATTAGAACCCTGTGATGATGATACTTTATTACTAGGACGTTAACTGACAGACTACTTGACACTTGGAAGTACAGGTTTAGATCTGCATTTTGGAATGCTTTACTGAAACGGATGATGAAGATATTTGAGAACGGATAGAAACTGTGTCCACATTTAAGCTTTGTAAATCTCTTCCCATACATCTATAGGAAGAAAAAGTCCCTCAATTTCTTCATTATTCAAGAAAAAGCTTTTGATTTTAACAGCATTTACTCCGTCAGGTTGGTTTCTGGTGTGCCAGACTTTTGTCATAAAAAACAATGTTAGTCCTCTACTTGTTAATTAGACCACTATGGGAAGCTGCAGTACAATAGTGGGGAATCAACTGTTAGGATGCTGCTTGAAGTACACATTTTACTCTGAATATCCAACTTTATACTCAAATGGTCAGGGAAGATAGTGTGAACATAGAAAATGGGCTATCATGTCAGCTTCTAGAGCACCTTACATAACCTATGAGAAAATCATGAGAGAACAGTTTTCTATCAAAAGCGTTTCATCAAGTCTCAGCAGGCTTGAGCATTTTTCACACTGTAATATAACTATGTATTTACCAGAATTCATAAAATGAATATAACATCATAAGCATATAGTTCATATTGTGCCAAAAATCTGTTATTGTCTTTTACATGAGCTCCTTATTGTGAGCGTGAAAATCTGGCATTCACTCCAATACTGAACAAGTCCTCTTTAAAGTAGGCAATCAAAGCACATCTGCATAACAATCAATATAAACCTATTTTTTTTAAACACCCCTTCATGACAACACCAGTTCTCTTTCAAAACAAATTTCTAGGAAATGGCTGAACAGATTTCCATCAAACCACAAATAGCACGCTTGGTGTAAAGTTCTAAGCTTCTTCCAAATTTGGTGCTATTCTGTTTAGCCAGTTTTCCTGCATCTGCGATAGACGTTACGTTTTGGGATCACCCCAAAACCGTCTGGGAAGGAGCTGAGGTGGATGAACTTCGATTTGGTATGTTTCGTGCAAATCCCTCAAATGGTACCCCAAAGGTGTCAAAGTTTTTAACAACCAAAAAAAATACATCCTTCTTTGGAAACTGACCTACCAACAGCTATACAGTGGTGGCCACAATTTAGAGGCCGTATCAAGGATATTTGTTTTCCTGAATGTATCTTTTAGGGTTGGTGAAACGCATACTTCTGCAATTCAACATCTTAGTTGCAAAAGGGGTGAAAACTGCATACCATGAAGGAAAAATAAATAGTATGTACCCTGTAAACATCTGTTCCGGGCATGTAGTGCTATAGATTTACATGGTGTGCATATTCCTGACATCTAGAGTTTGGCTCAGACATGTACAACTTGTTTATCTTAAAGGTATAGTGATTCCACCCTTAATCGGCATTGAGCATAGGCATCAAATCCATGGTTAGATTCTTTTCCCACTCAGCGGCTGAGGATAGACCCAGAGCATAAAGACGTTCATGCAGTAGATAAGGAAACTGTGGTAAAGGACAGCTATCTACAACAATCAAACATTATGGGAAGGTGGGTGGCAAACGTGAAGCTACAGCACTACATGCCACAAACAGATGCTTATAGGTTAGGTAACATTTTCCCTTAATGACATGTGTACCTGTAGATACACATGCTTTAAAGGAGTTTCCCCTTTAAGGCTGTGTCTAACCTGAGGATGTTGTAGAACATTGGAAAACCTACGCAGAACAGATTTGAGCACTTGGGCTTGCCATTTCGCTAGCACTTCCACACAATGTGTGATGAACATTTGTGGTGTGGACCAAGGGACTGCTTTGCAGATGTCAGCTACGGGAATGTTGACACTGAGAATGCATTTTTTTTATATTTTTTTTTTACATGTAGAATGTAGCCTTGGTGGAGAAGAGAGCTCGGTTTTGGCTTTGGCATTGTGGGTTTGAATACACCCGAATAGCCAGTGAGCAATTAGTGCTTTTGAAATGGCAGTACCCTTGTGTGGTTTTGAAAAAGCCACAAATAGCTGTTGCGTTTTATGAAATGGTTTTGTCCTACCAATGTGGTATATGAGGGCTCTGTTTATATCTAGTGTGTGAAGTGCTACTGCGTTTGGACATGGAAAGAACACTGGCAGTTAAGTTGCTTGGTTAAGGTGGAAAGAGGAGATCCCCATGGGTAGGAAATTTCAATTAGTCTTAAGGACTAGATTGTCAGCGTGTACCTTAAAAAGAGGTTCCTCTAACCTGAGTGCTTTGATTTTGCTTACTTTCTGTAGGAAAGCACCCTCTTTCTTGTCATGATTACCCCCATTTTCTGCCTGTCAGAGACTGTGTTCACTGGGATCCTGCTAATCAGTAACCCAGTGATGATACTCTCTCCCTTCTAACTTGTACCATTTTCACCCCACATTTGGCACACTGGTACCCAGGGCATTGGAGAACCAGGGGATCCCTATGGGCTGCAGCCTGTATTAAGCCACCCATAGGGAGCCCATGCAAAGTGTTCTGCAGGCCTGAAAATTGCAGCCTGTGTAAAATGGTGCATGCACCCTTTTTCACTAACAGATCTCTGCACCAGGTCACTATAAGTCACCCCTATGGCAAGCCCTTCTAGCCCAGAGGGAAGGGTGCAAGTACCTGTATGTGAGGGCACCCCTGCACTAGCAGAGAAGCCCACACGAACTCCAGATCCATTTTCCTGGACTTCGTGAGTGCAGGGATGCCGTTTTATGGGTGTACTGGACATATGTCCAGCTACATAATAGTAACTCCGAGCCTAGGCATGTTTGGTATCAAACATGTCTGAATCATACCCCCAATACGGTTGCACGTATTGGAAGTATGAATCCATGCACTCTTGCGGCTCCTTAGTGGACCCCCAGCATTGCTACCATCAGTCTTCCAGGGGTTTCTGGGCAGCCCAAGCTGCTGCCACACACCAGATAGGTTTCAGCCCTCATGCTGCTTGATCTGATCAAGCACAGGAAGGAGGACAAAAGATTTCCTTTGGGAGCAGGAGGTAATACCCGCTCCATTTGGAAATAGGTGTGACTGGCATGGGAGGGGTAGCCTCCCCAAGCCACTGGTATGCTTTGAAAGACATTTGGTGCCCTCTGTGCATAAACCAGTCCACACTGGTTCAGGGATCTCCCCCCCCACCCCCTCCCGTCCCTACTCTGGTGCAAAACTGGACAATGGACAGGGGAGTGACCACACCCATGTCCATCACCAGCCCAGGGGTGGTACTCAAAATTCCTCCAGAGCGTCCCTCGGTTCTAATATCTTGAATCCAAGGTTGACAGGGGCATCTAACTGACCAAGCCAGGCAGGTGACGTCAGAGCCCCATTCTGATAGGTGCTTACCTGGCTAAGTGACCAATCCCCCTTTCAGAGATATTTAGGGTCTCTCTCTTGGGTGGTTCCACAGATTGGATGTGCAAGACTCCAGCAGGACTATTCTGGAAAGTTTACTTCGACTTCTGGCCACTGGCACCACAACTGGACTTCATAGGAACCTACAATCTGCAGCTACAGCAATGACTCTACTCTGCAGCTTTGTTTCTCCGGCTTCTTCCAACAACTGCAAAGTTTCCCTGGCTGTGCATCCTCGGAGGGTTGCAAGTCTTCAGTCTGCACCAAGAGGCAAGAAGGAATCTCCCTTGGAGTGAAGGAGTCACTTCCCTGCATCCACAGGCACCTACTTCAATGATGACTGACTGCGTGGATCTCCTCATCCTGAGCTACATGGATCATTCACACCGGTGTTGGTCCAGCGTAGTCCTCTTTGTCCTCTCTGCCAGCTGTCCAACTTGAGGTAAGCCCTTGCCTTTCCACACAGGACAGTACCACCATGCACCGAGTCTCTGGCACCTGCCAAGGCTTGTTAGCATCTCCTCCAAGGGATCTTGAGGCAACGTGTAGTTAGAAGGTGAGGGCTTGACAGGATACAGGGCCTTCGGACCCTGTAGGAACCAACGCAATTATCCCATGGGTGATCCTAGGGTGTTTGGGTGTACGGGACCTCCAATCTAGTAGTGGATGGCTCCCACTCCCAATAGGACAAATAGCTAGACCCCCTGAGGCGAAGAGGGTGGTTGTATAGGTGAAGATGGTAGTGATGGAGGTGGTGGTGCTGTAAGTGGCAGTGGGGGTGAGGGAGGAGGATGACGATGTGGCCAATGATGAAGACAAAGAGAAGCAGGTCTTAAAGGCAAGGGGCTTGTACCACAATCATGTCTCCTCTTCAACTTCAGAGGTCATGGAGGCTCCACCGCCAACTGCTCCTGAAATGTGAGCTGCCTATTATGAGGGTGCATCTGTCGTACTTAAAAAGTAGGCTTTGCAATAATCTTTCCTGTGTGGGTGAATAAAGAGCCGTTGACAGTCAAGTTCCTTCTAAAAAAAAAAAAAAAAAAAAAAAAAAAAAAAGAAAAGCTGTAGGATGCTAAGTTCCTAGCTATTGCTGTCCTCCGTAGACAGGTGACTCGTCATTCAAATCTGCTTGGGCCTCAAAGTCGCTTTCAGCATTGAAGTTTGTTTCGGCTCCGAAATGTCTCAGATGCACCAATGAACCACCAGTTGGTGAGATGAAGGTGCTGTAGGCGCTGACGCAGGCGATGTCCTGTGCAGCTCGTTCCATGTCTCAGCCAAATTCTACTCCAAATCCACAGGTCAGAGACTGTCATTGCTGGAAGGGAGTGGCGGACGAGGAGTGCTGTGACCCCCAAAATGAGGGTTCAAATCCCAGACCCTCGAGATGTGGTGAACGCAGTGTTGTGATGTGGTACTCAATGTGGGCGTACTGTGGCACTGAGCCGGGATCAGCTGCAGATGTGAATCTTTTGAGTCTGACATGTCATCAAGTTCTGCACTGAATGCTGTCACCTGTTCAGCATTCAATCTCTTCCTTGAAGAGGCCAGGCGTCTAGTTGTCTTTCTGTTTGACGGTACGCTGAGCAAAGTGACTGTCTCAATGACTGTGGATGGTCTTCTTGGACCAAAAATCAAGGCAGGCAGAGCAGGACGCTTTGTTGTGGTCAGGCAAACATTACTGACGGCGTGCTGGTCTGTCCATGAGTACTTAGAATGGCACTGTGGACAGTACCTGAAGGGTGCTTTTTCCATCATGCTGTGACCATTCTTGAACGAGAGGTTTGTGCAAAAGGGTCCTTCAGGTGCTGAGGTCCCACACCGGTGAGAGGTCGGCCATCGATGCAAGACCGAAGCAGTAAACCACGAGCCGGGAACAGTAAAGACCCTAACAAAGGCGTCACGCGGTGTCAACTTAGAAACCTAAGAAGCACGCCTCAACCCGACAGCATAAGAAAATCTAACCAGGGAGAGTTAATGCCCATGCTCACTGTCAACTAAGGGAAGAGGCACTATACCTCGTGACTCGAACGACCTCTTCGACAAAAAACAAATACTTTCTTACGTGTAGGTAGGGAGCCGGAAACTTGACCAGCAGACATTTGTAGCGACAGGAGGGCCGTGCACAACTCACACACACCTGAAGGCGCTCATCACTGGCACAAGGGTCCCGTTTCACGTGGGAGCCTGAAACTTCAGTGGCCGGCATCCGTAGCAGCACGAGGGCTGCCCACAACCCACACTCGCACCTGGAGACGCTCATTACTGGCACGAGGGTCCCTTTGTACAGGACACACCAAGGCACATGCCTGGGCCAAGAGATGGCCCATCTGCGTCTGGGCCCTCTCTTGGCCTGGGGTAGGAACTTGTTGTGATTGGGTCGCCTAGTGGTTGAATTTTTCTAGGATATTTGCCTGCTTAAGAACAGCAAGTTATTTTCTCCGCTACGTGATATTCCCGTTGGCTTTAATCTTGACAAGGGTAAGCGTGACGCTTGCATTTGCACCTCAGCGTCTGCCACAGAAACTCTCAACCACTATGAATATTTTTTCAAGCCGCACACTAAATATTAATAAAGACATCGCATTGGCAGAACGCAGTCTTTCTTCGTTCTCTCTCCCAGCTTTGGAGGATGCCCAATTTACAACCTATTAAAGTTTAGCTGTAGACCACGGTCACTTTAGCAAATTAAATGACTTATGGGAGCAACCCGGTCAGGATTATCATAGTGGGGAAGCCGTTGTTTGCTCTCAGTCTCTGAGCCTCACCGCTCCCTTCAAACCAGAGGTAGAGGTTGTTACCTCTCTGGCTGAAGCATCTGGAGGGAAAACAAAGAAGATGGAGGCTGCAAATAAACCGAAACGGGTATGGGTGAGCATGCCCAAGAAAAGTAGCAAGAGAGCCATGTTAACCCAGGGATCACAACATGAAGGTGACCCCTCAGTCTCCCGAGATGATTCTTTCTTTGACATTTTGGGCCTTAGGCTAAAACCCATTACAGAGCATTTGGACGCTACTGACCAGGTGATCAGTCATTTATTGGCTAGGGAGCAGAAGAACTGCGTGTGTGTGGAGAACTGCAATTTTCCAGTCCCTCCCACCTGTGACGCAGTGCATTCCCTTCCTTGTTCGGTCCTCTGCGACAGTGTACCCAACAATTCTACCAGCAGGCCAGTCTTGTAATTGATAAGCCCCCGGTGAATAGGAGCTCTCTGATTCCTGTTTCATCTAATATGCCTAGCAATCAGTCACCAGACCCTGTGTCATCTAGGAGACCAACAGCCCCTACAACAATCCGACATGGAAGGGAGTTGGGCTCCATAAGTGTGAACTTTGATGATGAAATCCATCTCCCACACCCTCATATACACCACAATGCACTCCATATGCTATAGTATTGATCAACACTCCCAAAGTTAAACCTGGGATATTGGAGAGACACGGATAGGAAAGTACCCTCTTTCTTGGCATGTGTACCCTCATTTTCTGCCCGATTGTTAGTGTGTTTGACTGTGTTCCCGGAGATCCTGTAAACCAGGACACCAGTGACTATGCTCTCTCCTTCCTAAATTGGTAACTGTACCTTTTTCTTCACACAGCTGGCCTACTCGTCCCCCCATGTAAGTCCCTAGTACATGGATCCCAGGTACCCACGGTATTGGGGTACCAGGGAATCCCTATGGGCTGCAGCAGTCATTCTGACACCCATAGGGAGCCAAAGCAAAGGGTTCAGCAGGCCTGCCATTTCAGTCTGCGTGTAATGGATGCATGCACCCGTTTTCACTACAGGTCACTACACCAGGTCACTATAAGTCAGTCCCTATCAGCCCAGTGGGCAGGGTGCAGGTACCTGTGTGAGGGCACCTCTGCACTAGCAGAGGTGCCCCAACAAACTCCAGGCCTATCTTCCTGGACTTTGTGAGCGCAGGACGCAATTTTATGCGTGTACCGACATAGGTCACTACATATGTCCAGCTACATAATGGTAACTCGCAAACTGGGCATGTTTGGTATAAAAAATGTCAGAATCATACACCAATACTTTTGCATGTATGGGAAGTATGATTTCATGCACTCTGGGGCTCCTTAGCAGACACCCAGCATTGCTACCACCAGTCTTACAGGGTTTTCCTGTCGGACCAAGCTGTTGGAACCCTCAGACAGGTTTCTGCCCTCCTGCTGCTTAATCTGCTCAAGCCCACACAGGCAGAACAAAGGATTTCCTTTGGGAGAGGGAGGTAACATCCTCTCCCTTTAGAAATAGGAGTGACTGCTTGGGAGGGGTAGCCTCTCCAAGCCACTGGTATACTCTGAAGGGCACACTTGGTGCCCTCTGTGCATAAACCAGCCAACACTCGTCCAGGGAGCCACCCCCCCAACCCCCCAGTTCCTGCTCTGGCGCACAACTGGACAATCCAAAGGGGAGTGGGCAGGGGTGGTGCTCAGAGCACCTCCAGAGGGTCCCAAGGCTCTGCCATCTTTTTTCCAAGGTTGGCAGGGAACTCTGGGAGCATCTAAGTGGTCAGGCCAGGCAGGTGACATTACAGCCCCCTACTGATAGGTGCTTACCTGGTTAGGTGACCAATCCCTCTTTCAGGGTTATTTAGGGTCTCTCTTTTGGGTGGGTTCTCAGATTCGGCTTACCAGACTCCTGGAGGATTCCTCTGCAACCTCCACTTCAACTTCTGGCCACTGGAACCCCGACTGGACCCTCCAGGAACCAACACTGCAATAAACGAAAAAGACTCTTCTGCAACTTTATTTCCACTGCTCCTGCCAGCTTTGCAACATTTCCCCAGCCGTGCATCCCCAGAAGAGAGCAACTCTTCAGCCTGCACAAGAAGAAGGAATCTCCCTTAGAGTGAATGAGTCACTCCCCTGCATCCGCAGGCACCTGCTACAATGATGACCGACTGCATAGATCTCCTCTCATCCTGAGCTGCATGGATTCTGCATCACGGGTGGTGGTCCGGAGTAGTCCCTTTGGTCCTCTCTGCCAACTGTAGAACTCTGGTGGAGGTAAGCCCTTGCCTTCCCACGCAAGACAGTGCTCCAGCACACGGCATCTCTTGCAGCTGCTAAGGCTTGCTTGCATCTCCTCTTAGGGATCTTCAAGCGACATGTAGCTCCAGTCCCCAGCACTCCTTCCTGCAACACGGCCCTCTGTGTGGTTCTCCTGTGGCATGGGATCCATTTGTGTAGTGCTCCGTGGGCTCAGTCTATAATCCTGTCCTGTGGTACTCCTGTGGGTGCTGCCTCTGCTCCTGTGGACTCTGCGACGCTGAGGTTCCCCTGCGCCCCCCCCTTTCCCCCCCCCCCCACCTTCCTGGGTTAAGTCCTCCTGGGCCTTGCTGGTCCCCGGCAGCACCTCTTTTCCAAAAAACACTAGTTTGCCTTTGCCAATGCTTGTTGGTGGAATTCCTGCACCGCCACCTATCTGCAACCTTCATTCAAGAGTGGGACAATTTCTGCATCAATCAGGAACTCTTCTCCGGCTCCAGGGCTGCAGTGCTGGCCTATTCATCACCATCGACCAACTCCTGCAAGTACAGCTGCGTGGGTAGTAGCTCCTACTCGACCCCACTGTGACTCTTGGACTTGGTCCCCTCTCTCCACAGGTCTTCTTCTCCAGGAATCCACCACTGGTTTCTTGCAGTCTTATCTGGGTGTCTTCTCCTTTTGAGTGGTTTGGGGGAATTCCAGTGATTTACTCCTGCTTTCCTGGTCGCTGGTGGGTACTGTGTTACTTACTGTAGGAAGTTGGCTCTGTATGTGCTATTTCAAAGTAAGGAATAGCATGCACAGAGTCCAAGGGTTCCCCTTAGAGGTAAAATAGTGGTAAAAATAGATAATACTAATGCTCTATTTTGTGGTAGTGTGGTCGAGCAGTAGGCTTATCCAAGGAGTAGTGTTAAGCATTTGTTGTACATACACAAGACAATAAATGAGGTACACACACTCAGAGACAAATCCAGCCAATAGGTTTTTATATAGAAAAATATCTTTTCTTAGTTTATTTTAAGAACCACAGGCTCAAATTCTACATGTAATATCTCATTCGAAAGGTATTGCAGGTAAGTACTTTAGGAACTTCAAATCATCAAAATTGCATGTATACTTTTCAAGTTATTGACAAATAGCTGTTTTAAAAGTGGACACTTAGTGCAATTTTCACAGTTCCTAGGGGAGGTAAGTATTTGTTAGATTAACCAGGTAAGTAAGACACTTACAGGACTCAGTTCTTGGTCCAAGGTAGCCCACCGTTGGGGGTTCAGAGCAACCCCAAAGTCACCACACCAGCAGCTCAGGGCCGGTCAGGTGCAGAGTCCAAAGTGGTGCCCAAAACACATAGGCTAGAATGGGGAGAAGGGGGTGCCCCGGTTCCGGTCTGCTTGCAGGTAAGTACCCGCGTCTTCGGAGGGCAGACCAGGGGGGTTTTGTAGGGCACCGGGGGGGACACAAGTCCACACAGAAATTTCACCCTCAGCGGCGCGGGGGCGGCCGGGTGCAGTGTAGAAACAAGCGTCGGGTTCGCAATGTTAGTCTATGAGAGATCTCGGGATCTCTTCAGCGCTGCAGGCAGGCAAGGGGGGGATTCCTCGGGGAAACCTCCACTTGGGCAAGGGAGAGGGACTCCTGGGGGTCACTTCTCCAGTGAAAGTCCGGTCCTTCAGGTCCTGGGGGCTGCGGGTGCAGGGTCTCTCCCAGGTGTCGGGACTTTAGGTTCAAAAGAGTCGCGGTCAGGGGAAGCCTCGGGATTCCCTCTGCAGGCGGCGCTGTGGGGGCTCAGGGGGGACAGGTTTTGGTACTCACAGTATCAGAGTAGTCCTGGGGTCCCTCCTGAGGTGTTGGATCGCCACCAGTCGAGTCGGGGTCGCCGGGTGCAGTGTTGCAAGTCTCACGCTTCTTGCGGGGAGCTTGCAGGGATCTTTAAAGTTGCTGGAAACAAAGTTGCAGCTTTTCTTGGAGCAGGTCCGCTGTCCTCGGGAGTTTCTTGTCTTTTCGAAGCAGGGGCAGTCCTCAGAGGATGTCGAGGTCGCTGGTCCCTTCGGAAGGCGTCGCTGGAGCAGGATCTTTGGAAGGCAGGAGACAGGCCGGTGAGTTTCTGGAGCCAAGGCAGTTGTCGTCTTCTGGTCTTCCGCTGCAGGGGTTTTCAGCTGGGCAGTCCTTCTTCTTGTTGCAGGAATCTAATTTTCTAGGGTTCAGGGTAGCCCTTAAATACTAAATTTAAGGGCGTGTTTAGGTCTGGGGGGTTAGTAGCCAATGGCTACTAGCCCTGAGGGTGGGTACACCCTCTTTGTGCCTCCTCCCAAGGGGAGGGGGTCACAATCCTAACCCTATTGGGGGAATCCTCCATCTGCAAGATGGAGGATTTCTAAAAGTTAGAGTCACCTCAGCTCAGGACACCTTAGGGGCTGTCCTGACTGGCCAGTGACTCCTCCTTGTTTTTCTCATTATTTTCTCCGGCCTTGCCGCCAAAAGTGGGGCCTGGCCGGAGGGGGCGGGCAACTCCACTAGCTGGAGTGTCCTGCTGGGTTGGCACAAAGGAGGTGAGCCTTTGAGGCTCACCGCCAGGTGTGACAATTCCTGCCTGGGGGAGGTGTTAGCATCTCCACCCAGTGCAGGCTTTGTTACTGGCCTCAGAGTGACAAAGGCACTCTCCCCATGGGGCCAGCAACATGTCTCGGTTTGTGGCAGGCTGCTAAAACTAGTCAGCCTACACAGATAGTCGGTTAAGTTTCAGGGGGCACCTCTAAGGTGCCCTCTGTGGTGTATTTTACAATAAAATGTACACTGGCATCAGTGTGCATTTATTGTGCTGAGAAGTTTGATACCAAACTTCCCAGTTTTCAGTGTAGCCATTATGGTGCTGTGGAGTTCGTGTTTGACAGACTCCCAGACCATATACTCTTATGGCTACCCTGTACTTACAATGTCTAAGGTTTTGTTTAGACACTGTAGGGGTACCATGCTCATGCACTGGTACCCTCACCTATGGTATAGTGCACCCTGCCTTAGGGCTGTAAGGCCTGCTAGAGGGGTGTCTTACCTATACTGCATAGGCAGTGAGAGGCTGGCATGGCACCCTGAGGGGAGTGCCATGTCGACTTACTCGTTTTGTCCTCACTAGCACACACAAGCTGGCAAGCAGTGTGTCTGTGCTGAGTGAGAGGTCTCCAGGGTGGCATAAGACATGCTGCAGCCCTTAGAGACCTTCCTTGGCATCAGGGCCCTTGGTACTAGAAGTACCAGTTACAAGGGACTTATCTGGATGCCAGGGTCTGCCAATTGTGGATACAAAAGTACAGGTTAGGGAAAGAACACTGGTGCTGGGGCCTGGTTAGCAGGCCTCAGCACACTTTCAATTGTAAACATAGCATCAGCAAAGGCAAAAAGTCAGGGGGCAACCATGCCAAGGAGGCATTTCCTTACACAACCCCCCCCCAAACGAAAGAGGATGAGACTAACCTTTCCCAAGAGAGTCTTCATTTTCTAAGTGGAAGAACCTGGAAAGGCCATCTGCATTGGCATGGGCAGTCCCAGGTCTGTGTTCCACTATAAAGTCCATTCCCTGTAGGGAGATGGACCACCTCAACAGTTTAGGATTTTCACCTTTCATTTGCATCAGCCATTTGAGAGGTCTGTGGTCAGTTTGAACTAGGAAGTGAGTCCCAAAGAGGTATGGTCTCAGCTTCTTCAGGGACCAAACCACAGCAAAGGCCTCCCTCTCAATGGCACTCCAACGCTGCTCCCTGGGGAGTAACCTCCTGCTAATGAAAGCAACAGGCTGGTCAAGGCCATCATCATTTGTTTGGGACAAAACTGCCCCTATCCCATGTTCAGAGGCATCAGTCTGCACAATGAACTGCTTAGAATAATCTGGAGCTTTGAGAACTGGTGCTGAGCACATTGCCTGTTTCAGGGTGTCAAAGGCCTGTTGGCATTCCACAGTCCAGTTTACTTTCTTGGGCATTTTCTTGGAGGTGAGTTCAGTGAGGGCTGTCACAATGGATCCATATCCCTTCACAAACCTCCTGTAATACCCAGTCAAGCCAAGGAATGCCCTGACTTGAGTCTGGGTTTTTGGAGCTACCCAGTCCAGAATAGTCTGGATCTTGGGTTGGAGTGGCTGAACTTGGCCTCCACCTACAAGGTGTCCCAAGTAAACCACGGTTCCCTGCCCTATCTGGCATTTGGATGCCTTGATAGAGAGGCCTGCAGATTGCAGAGCCTTCAAAACCTTCCTCAGGTGGACCAGGTGATCCTGCCAGGTGGAGCTAAAGACAGCAATATCATCAAGATAAGCTGTGCTAAAGGACTCCAAGCCAGCAAGGACTTGATTCACCAACCTTTGGAAGGTGGCAGGGGCATTCTTTAAACCAAAGGGCATAACAGTAAACTGATAATGCCCATCAGGTGTGGAGAATGCTGTCTTTTCTTTTGCTCCAGGTGCCATTTTTATTTGCCAGTACCCTGCTGTCAAGTCAAAGGTACTTAGAAATTTGGCAGCACCTAATTTATCAATGAGCTCATCAGCTCTTGGAATTGGATGGGCATCTGTCTTGGTGACAGAATTGAGCCCTCTGTAGTCCACACAAAACCTCATCTCTTTCTTTCCATCTGTGGTGTGAGGTTTGGGGACTAAGACCACTGGGCTAGCCCAGGGGCTGTCAGAGCGCTCAATTACTCCCAATTCCAGCATCTTGTGGACTTCCACCTTGATGCTTTCCTTAACATGGTCAGACTGTCTGAAGATTTTGTTCTTGACAGGCATGCTGTCTCCTGTGTCCACATCATGGGTACACAGGTGTGTCTGACCAGGGGTTAGGGAGAAAAGCTCAGGAAACTGTTGTAGGACTCTCCTACAATCAGCCTGCTGTTGGCCAGAGAGGGTGTCTGAGTAGATCACTCCATCTACTGTGCCATCTTTTGGGTCTGATGACAGAAGATCAGGGAGAGGTTCACTCTCTGCCTCCTGATCCTCATCTGTTACCATTAACAGATTCACATCAGCCCTGTCATGGAAGAGCTTAAGGCGGTTCACATGGATCACCCTCTTGGGGCTCCTGCTTGTGCCCAGGTCCACCAGGTAGGTGACCTGACTCTTCCTCTCTAGCACTGGGTAAGGGCCACTCCATTTGTCCTGGAGTGCCCTGGGAGCCACAGGCTCCAGAACCCAGACTTTCTGCCCTGGTTGGAACTCAACCAGTGCAGCCTTTTGGTCATACCAAAACTTCTGGAGTTGTTGGCTGGCCTCAAGGTTTTTGGTTGCCTTTTCCATGTACTCTGCCATTCTAGAGCGAAGGCCAAGTACATAGTCCACTATGTCCTGTTTAGGCTCATGGAGAGGTCTCTCCCAGCCTTCTTTAACAAGGGCAAGTGGTCCCCTTACAGGATGACCAAACAGAAGTTCAAAGGGTGAGAATCCTACTCCCTTCTGTGGTACCTCCCTGTAAGCGAAAAGCAGACATGGCAGGAGGACATCCCATCTCCTTTTGAGTTTTTCTGGGAGCCCCATGATCATGCCCTTTAATGTCTTGTTGAATCTCTCAACTAAGCCATTAGTTTGTGGATGGTAAGGGGTAGTGAATTTATAAGTCACTCCACACTCATTCCACATGTGCTTTAGGTATGCTGACATGAAGTTGGTACCTCTGTCAGACACCACCTCCTTAGGGAAACCCACTCTGGTAAAGATACCAATGAGGGCCTTGGCTACTGCAGGGGCAGTAGTCGACCTAAGGGGAATAGCTTCAGGATACCTGGTAGCATGATCCACTACTACCAGGATGTACATATTTCCTGAGGCTGTGGGAGGTTCTAGTGGACCAACTATGTCCACACCCACTCTTTCAAAGGGCACCCCCACCACAGGAAGTGGAATGAGGGGGGCCTTTGGATGCCCACCTGTCTTACCACTGGCTTGACAGGTGGGGCAGGAGAGGCAAAACTCCTTAACCATGTTGGACATATTGGGCCAGTAGAAGTGGTTGACTAACCTCTCCCACGTCTTGGTTTGTCCCAAATGTCCAGCGAGGGGAATGTCATGGGCCAATGTTAGGATGAACTCTCTGAACAGCTGAGGCACTACCACTCTCCTAGTGGCACCAGGTTTGGGGTCTCTGGCCTCAGTGTACAGGAGCCCATCTTCCCAATAGACCCTATGTGTTCCATTTTTCTTGCCTTTGGACTCTTCAGCAGCTTGCTGCCTAAGGCCTTCAAGAGAGGGACAGGTTTCTTGTCCCTTACACAGCTCTTCCCTTGAGGGTCCCCCTGGGCCCAAGAGCTCAACCTGATAAGGTTCAAGCTCCAAAGGCTCAGTTCCCTCAGAGGGCAGAACTTCTTCCTGAGAAGAGAGGTTCCCTTTCTTTTGCTGTGTTGCAGTTGGTTTCCCAACTGACTTTCCTTTTCTCTTGGTAGGCTGGGCCATTCTTCCAGACTCCAGCTCTACTTGTTCACCCTGTGCCTTGCACTGTGCTCTGGTTTTCACACACACCAGTTCAGGGATACCCAGCATTGCTGCATGGGTTTTTAGTTCTACCTCAGCCCATGCTGAGGACTCCAGGTCATTTCCAAGCAGACAGTCCACTGGGATATTTGAGGAGACCACCACCTGTTTCAGGCCATTGACCCCTCCCCATTCTAAAGTAACCATTGCCATGGGATGTACTTTTCTCTGATTGTCAGCGTTGGTGACTGTGTAAGTTTTTCCAGTCAGGTATTGGCCAGGGGAAACCAGTTTCTCTGTCACCATGGTGACACTGGCACCTGTATCCCTCAGGCCCTCTATTCTAGTCCCATTAATTAAGAGTTGCTGTCTGTATTTTTGCATGTTAGGCGGCCAGACAGCTAGTGTGGCTAAATCCACCCCACCCTCAGAAACTAGAGTAGCTTCAGTGTGGACCCTGATTTGCTCTGGGCACACTGTTGATCCCACTTGGAGACTAGCCATACCAGTGTTACCTGGATGGGAGTTTGGAGTGGAACCTTTCTTGGGACAGGCCTTGTCTCCAGTTTGGTGTCCATGCTGTTTACAGCTATGACACCAGGCCTTTTTGGGATCAAAGTTTTTACCCTTGTACCCATTGTTTTGTGAAGAGGCTCTGGGCCCACCCTCCTGTGCAGGTTTTTGGGGGCCTGTAGAAGACTCTTTACTATTTTTAGTTTTGGTTGTCTCATCACCCTTCTGCTGGGGAGTCTTTGTGACCCCTTTCTTTTGGTCACCCCCTGTTGAAGTCTTGGACACCCTTGTCTTGACCCAATGGTCCGCCTTCTTTCCCAATTCTTGGGGAGAAATTGGTCCTAGGTCTACCAGATGCTGATGCAGTTTATCATTGAAACAATTACTTAACAGGTGTTCTTTCACAAATAAATTGTACAGCCCATCATAATTACTTACACCACTGCCTTGAATCCAACCATCTAGTGTTTTCACTGAGTAGTCAACAAAGTCAACCCAGGTCTGGCTCGAGGATTTTTGAGCCCCCCTGAACCTAATCCTGTACTCCTCAGTGGAGAATCCAAAGCCCTCAATCAGGGTACCCTTCATGAGGTCATAAGATTCTGCATCTTGTCCAGAGAGTGTGAGGAGTCTATCCCTACACTTTCCTGTGAACATTTCCCAAAGGAGAGCACCCCAGTGAGATCTGTTCACTTTTCTGGTTACACAAGCCCTCTCAAAAGCTGTGAACCATTTGGTGATGTCATCACCATCTTCATATTTAGTTACAATCCCTTTAGGGATTTTCAACATGTCAGGAGAATCTCTGACCCTATTTATGTTGCTGCCACCATTGATGGGTCCTAGGCCCATCTCTTGTCTTTCCCTCTCTATGGCTAGGATCTGTCTTTCCAAAGCCAATCTTTTGGCCATCCTGGCTAACTGGATGTCCTCTTCACTGGAGTTATCCTCAGTGATTTCAGAGTTGTTGGTCCCTCCTGTGAGGGAACCAGCATCTCTGACTATTATTTGTGGAGTCAGGGCTTGAGAAGCCCTGCTCTCCCTAAGTAGGACTGGAGGGGGGGAATTTCCCTCCAAGTCACTATCTTCATCCTCTGAGTTGCCATCCTCAGAGGGGTTGGCCTTTTCAAACTCTGCCAACAGCTCCTGGAGCTGTACTTTGGTAGGTTTGGGGCCCATTGCTATTTTCTTTAGTTTACAGAGTGACCTTAGCTCTCTCATCTGTAGATGGAGGTAAGGTGTGGTGTCGAGTTCCACCACATTCACATCTGTGCTAGACATTATGCTTCTAAAAGTTGGAATACTTTTTAAGAAACTAAAACTGGTTCTAGAATCTAATTCAAACTTTTACAAACTTTTAAACTCTAAAAGAAATGCTAAACAGGATCTAACACAAGGCCCTAGCAGGTCTTTTAAGAATTTAGAAAACTTTTCAAATTGCAAAAATCAATTTCTAATGACAATTTTGGAATTTGTCGTGTGATCAGGTATTGGCTGAGTAGTCCAGCAAATGCAAAGTCTTGTATCCCACCGCTGATCCACCAATGTAGGAAGTTGGCTCTGTATGTGCTATTTCAAAGTAAGGAATAGCATGCACAGAGTCCAAGGGTTCCCCTTAGAGGTAAAATAGTGGTAAAAATAGATAATACTAATGCTCTATTTTGTGGTAGTGTGGTCGAGCAGTAGGCTTATCCAAGGAGTAGTGTTAAGCATTTGTTGTACATACACAAGACAATAAATGAGGTACACACACTCAGAGACAAATCCAGCCAATAGGTTTTTATATAGAAAAATATCTTTTCTTAGTTTATTTTAAGAACCACAGGCTCAAATTCTACATGTAATATCTCATTCGAAAGGTATTGCAGGTAAGTACTTTAGGAACTTCAAATCATCAAAATTGCATGTATACTTTTCAAGTTATTGGCAAATAGCTGTTTTAAAAGTGGACACTTAGTGCAATTTTCACAGTTCCTAGGGGAGGTAAGTATTTGTTAGATTAACCAGGTAAGTAAGACACTTACAGGACTCAGTTCTTGGTCCAAGGTAGCCCACCGTTGGGGGTTCAGAGCAACCCCAAAGTCACCACACCAGCAGCTCAGGGCCGGTCAGGTGCAGAGTCCAAAGTGGTGCCCAAAACACATAGGCTAGAATGGGGAGAAGGGGGTGCCCCGGTTCCGGTCTGCTTGCAGGTAAGTACCCGCGTCTTCGGAGGGCAGACCAGGGGGGTTTTGTAGGGCACCGGGGGGGACACAAGTCCACACAGAAATTTCACCCTCAGCGGCGCGGGGGCGGCCGGGTGCAGTGTAGAAACAAGCGTCGGGTTCGCAATGTTAGTCTATGAGAGATCTCGGGATCTCTTCAGCGCTGCAGGCAGGCAAGGGGGGGATTCCTCGGGGAAACCTCCACTTGGGCAAGGGAGAGGGACTCCTGGGGGTCACTTCTCCAGTGAAAGTCCGGTCCTTCAGGTCCTGGGGGCTGCGGGTGCAGGGTCTCTCCCAGGTGTCGGGACTTTAGGTTCAAAAGAGTCGCGGTCAGGGGAAGCCTCGGGATTCCCTCTGTAGGCGGCGCTGTGGGGGCTCAGGGGGGACAGGTTTTGGTACTCACAGTATCAGAGTAGTCCTGGGGTCCCTCCTGAGGTGTTGGATCGCCACCAGTCGAGTCGGGGTCGCCGGGTGCAGTGTTGCAAGTCTCACGCTTCTTGCGGGGAGCTTGCAGGGATCTTTAAAGTTGCTGGAAACAAAGTTGCAGCTTTTCTTGGAGCAGGTCCGCTGTCCTCGGGAGTTTCTTGTCTTTTCGAAGCAGGGGCAGTCCTCAGAGGATGTCGAGGTCGCTGGTCCCTTCGGAAGGCGTCGCTGGAGCAGGATCTTTGGAAGGCAGGAGACAGGCCGGTGAGTTTCTGGAGCCAAGGCAGTTGTCGTCTTCTGGTCTTCCGCTGCAGGGGTTTTCAGCTGGGCAGTCCTTCTTCTTGTTGCAGGAATCTAATTTTCTAGGGTTCAGGGTAGCCCTTAAATACTAAATTTAAGGGCGTGTTTAGGTCTGGGGGGTTAGTAGCCAATGGCTACTAGCCCTGAGGGTGGGTACACCCTCTTTGTGCCTCCTCCCAAGGGGAGGGGGTCACAATCCTAACCCTATTGGGGGAATCCTCCATCTGCAAGATGGAGGATTTCTAAAAGTTAGAGTCACCTCAGCTCAGGACACCTTAGGGGCTGTCCTGACTGGCCAGTGACTCCTCCTTGTTTTTCTCATTATTTTCTCCGGCCTTGCCGCCAAAAGTGGGGCCTGGCCGGAGGGGGCGGGCAACTCCACTAGCTGGAGTGTCCTGCTGGGTTGGCACAAAGGAGGTGAGCCTTTGAGGCTCACCGCCAGGTGTGACAATTCCTGCCTGGGGGAGGTGTTAGCATCTCCACCCAGTGCAGGCTTTGTTACTGGCCTCAGAGTGACAAAGGCACTCTCCCCATGGGGCCAGCAACATGTCTCGGTTTGTGGCAGGCTGCTAAAACTAGTCAGCCTACACAGATAGTCGGTTAAGTTTCAGGGGGCACCTCTAAGGTGCCCTCTGTGGTGTATTTTACAATAAAATGTACACTGGCATCAGTGTGCATTTATTGTGCTGAGAAGTTTGATACCAAACTTCCCAGTTTTCAGTGTAGCCATTATGGTGCTGTGGAGTTCGTGTTTGACAGACTCCCAGACCATATACTCTTATGGCTACCCTGTACTTACAATGTCTAAGGTTTTGTTTAGACACTGTAGGGGTACCATGCTCATGCACTGGTACCCTCACCTATGGTATAGTGCACCCTGCCTTAGGGCTGTAAGGCCTGCTAGAGGGGTGTCTTACCTATACTGCATAGGCAGTGAGAGGCTGGCATGGCACCCTGAGGGGAGTGCCATGTCGACTTACTCGTTTTGTCCTCACTAGCACACACAAGCTGGCAAGCAGTGTGTCTGTGCTGAGTGAGAGGTCTCCAGGGTGGCATAAGACATGCTGCAGCCCTTAGAGACCTTCCTTGGCATCAGGGCCCTTGGTACTAGAAGTACCAGTTACAAGGGACTTATCTGGATGCCAGGGTCTGCCAATTGTGGATACAAAAGTACAGGTTAGGGAAAGAACACTGGTGCTGGGGCCTGGTTAGCAGGCCTCAGCACACTTTCAATTGTAAACATAGCATCAGCAAAGGCAAAAAGTCAGGGGGCAACCATGCCAAGGAGGCATTTCCTTACACTTACCTTTGTAGTTTTCTAGTACTCCCAGCTCCCCTCTACGCATCCCACTTACCTACGTGGAGGGTCCTGTGTTCGCATTCTATTTTTTTAGTATATGGTTTGGTTCCCCCTAGGTGTCACTATTGCTTATGCTTTCTGTACGGTTTTCTAACCTTTTCTATGACTATTTCTGATTACTAGTGTGTATATATTTAGTGTATTACCTCCTATTGGAGGGTTGCCCGCCCTTCTAGTATTTTGTGGTATTGTGTAGTATTTTGTGGTATTGTGTTCCACAAATAAAGTATCTTTATTTTTGCACAACTGCGTGTTTTCTTTCATGTGTGTAAGTGCTGTGTGACTATGGTGGTATTGCATGAGCTTCGCATGTCTCCTAAAAAGCCTTGGCTGCTCCTCTGCAGCTAACTCTAGAGAGCCTGGCTTCTAGACACTGCCTACACTTCACTAAGAGGGGATAACTGGACCTGGTATAAGGTGTAAGGTGTAGATGCCTTGAGTAACCACCACACACCAGGCCAGCTTCTTACAACATGCCTCTGAGGAACAAGGTACAGCATTGGCTGGGGTTGCATGTGCGTTGGCCCTGTGATCTTTCAAGAGAAATCGTCTCTACCAGGAGGGTTGCCTGGATTGGTTTGCTGTTGAGATCTGTTGAAAACTGCGTAATAATTAACTTTAGAAACACCAGCATTGTGCAGGCTCTTCTGCACTATTCTGCTTGTTAATAACCAGGAAGGCTTTAAACTATTCCACTGGGCTTTTTATTATGCTCCCCAGGTTCAGAGGCTCTTGGCTCAGCGGCCTCCCAAACAGAAGTCCCAGGGCTTACTGTTCAGTCTTCTAATCAGCAACATGTCTGTTCTCTCACTCTGTTTAATAGGTTTCATATTCTTTCCTCTAGACTAAAATGATTTACTGTCAAATAGGAACTGTGTAACAGAGGAGAGCCTGAGTTCTAACCCCACATTTTATACTAGTGACCCCTTGGAGTCAGACAGCACCATGAGCATATTATCTTGGAACATTGCAGGTTTACGCACCAAGTTGGAATACCCAGATGGTGGAACCTTGTGGAGCGATACCATATTAATTGTTGTTAAGAGACCTGGGAGAGGGGGGAGGTGTCCCCCATGTTCATGGGGTTGTCTCTTTCCATGTTCTGGCAATCGGTCCACTTCAGGGAGGGCAAAGGGGGGCCTGGTGACCTTTGTATTTGTCTCCCTGAAAGATTTTATTGTATCTGTAAAAGCTATCTCTGCATATTTTCAGGTGTTGATCACATTACGTAAGCCTTTTGAAATGGTGTTAGTGAATTTTAACCACTACATTTTTGTCCATGCAGAGACAAGTGTTGTGGATGATCTAGAGGCTTCTCTGCAAACATATTTGAGTGGCCACGGCAAGGAAGTGGTAATGGTTTAGGTTGGGGATTTTAAAATAGAGTTATGGGTTTTCAGGGACACACAAATTTGTGGAACTTGCGATTAATGTAATGATAAATTTGCCCATTTAAAAAATATATCATATGGTGATTGTTTTCAATAGAGTGTTGTACACGCATAGTTTGATATTATTACTGGATCACTCACAGATGAATTTGTTAAAAAACAGAAACAAAAAAAGAAACCACTCATGGGACCCAAATCAAATTATTTTATTGATCATATGTTGGTTTCTACTCCACTGGTATAAACAGTTGGTTCTTGTGAAGTTAAGGTTGCATGTCCGAGTAATCACAATCAACTTAGCTTGGAATTTAAGCTTCTTGTAATTAGGGAGGAATCTAGAACTTTTTATCCCAAAGATGGATTATAGTTACAATAAAGGTGTTAACATTAAATTGGATAGGATAGATAATGATGCCTTTTACAGAGATCTTTCTCAGCATAATTATTTAGCTGTTGATACTGTCCTACATGAGGATATTAGCCCTTCTGTAATTATAGCGGCTTATACAAGGTCAAAGATTTACATGGTTGATAAGCTGACCAAAGCAATTTGGTAGGGAGGAGCTGGTCCAAGGTGATTTAAAAGCTCTTGTTCTAGAGCCCATAGGCTTTTGAAACTCACCTTGAAGTGTCTGCGGGTACAGTTGGACAATGCTCAGGCTAGGAAATATTATAAAGAGGCTACCTGTAAGCAGAAGGTAGAAATAAGGGCCAAGGCTTGGGAGGAACTCTGATCAGCAAGTGAGCTGAAAGACTCCCAAAGCTTTTGGAAGGTGGTGAATGTAGGAAGCTAGCCTGGTGTGTCGTGAGCACCAATGGTGTTATCACCTAAAACCAGGTCCAGGTATCCCCTATTAGTGAGATGTAGTCGGAGTCTAGGAAGCCAGGCTCTCTAGAGGCAGCTATAGATGAGCAGCCAAGACTTTTCTAGAAGACATGCAAAGCTTATGCAATACCATTATAGCCACACAGCACTTGCACACATGAAAGAACCACACAGTGTTTCAAAAATAAAGGTAATTTATTATGGTAACACAAGTACAGTGAAATAACAGTAAATAAGAGACACCTTAAGGAGGAGACCAAACCATACACTAAGTAAATGGAATGCAAAAAGCAAGGAAGGGAAATCTGTAGAGGGGAGCTGGGGGAACTAGGAAACCCAAAAAGTAAGTATTAGATTGCCCCCAGCGACCAGGAGAGAAGAGGTAAGTACCCGTTTTTTCCCAAACTCATATGTAAACTTTATACAAGGACTGTTCAAGACCCAAGCAAGACTGGAAGAAACAGAAGATGGATCCTGACAGGAGAGGACCTGCAAATGAAGAGGACTAATTCCAGTTCCAGTGTCTGGTTAGGGTACGAGCTATTACCCAACCTTCTGAAGATGCAGGACCAGGTCGACGGTGAAGACCAGGAGTCAGCTATGCAGCACAGGATCAGAAGAAAAGTTCCAGAAGTGACGCAGTCAATGTCCCATGTTAGAAGATGAGTTGCAGTCTGTTAGTGGTGTGGAAAAAACACCAACAAGCCTTGGCAAAGGCAAGAGTGGCAGAAAATGAGTTGCTGAGCTGCTGGGGACCAGGAAGGTCCGAGGGAACTCAACCCAAGGAGGGGAGTCCCAGGCAACCCTCAGCAGTGAGGAGAGGCAGAAGTGGAGGATCCAGCCCCCACAGGCAACTCACAGACAGCAGAGTCACAGTGAGGCCCAGTCAGCATACCTGCAAAAGAGTCTCAGGTCACTGGAATAGCGTGCAGGAGACTGTGTGTTGCAGAGAAAAATGCTGGAGAGCGGGGCTAAACCGAGCCTGAAGATCCCTTGGAAGAAGAGACAAGTCTTGGTGGCTGCAAGATTTGGGGTGCACAGGGGTACAGTCCTGCAAGAAGAGGCAAAGACTCACCACCTCCCAAGTTGGACAGCTGGTAAAGGGTACAGAGGGGACCATTCCAAACCACCACCTTTGTTGGAGGATCAATGCAGAGTTGCTGGAGAGAGGATCCATGCAGACGGTTGTCGTTGCAGTTGGTGGCTGCGGATGCAGAGGAGTGATTTCTTCACTCCGAGGGAGATTCCTTCTTGCTTCCTGGTGCAGACTGTAGACCCGCCGCCCTCAGAGGACGCACAGTTTGGGAAATGTTGCAGTTGCTGGAAGGAGCCGTAGAAACAATGTCGCTGAGCGTAGTAGTCACTGGACCTGCAGATTGCAGGTTCCTGTGAAGTCAAGTTGCAGTTCCAGTGGCCGTAAGTCGAAGTAAACGTTGCAGAGGAGTCCTGAAGAAATCTTGAATGTCGAAGCTGAGGACTCCACCAAAGAGGGAAACCATAAATAGCCCTAAAAGGGGAATTGGTCCCCCTAGCAGGGTGGCCACCTAACAGGAGGGAGCTGTGACACCACCTACTTGACCTGGCCACTCATATGCTCTCAGAGGCCTCTGCCCACCTTGTATTCAAGATGGCAGAATCAAGTGTCCACCAGGAGAAGCTATGGGCACTACCCTTGGGGTGATGGAGAGGGTAGTGGTAACCCCCCCATTCCATTTTTCAGTTTTGTGCCAGTGGAGGGATTGTGGGTCCCTGGGCTAGTGCAAACCAGTTTATGCAAGGAGGGCACCAAACATGCCCTTTAAAGCATACCAGTGGCTTGGGGAGGCTTCCCCTCCCAAGCCATGTAACACCTATTTCCAAAGGGAGATGATGTTGCCTCCCTCTCCCAAAAGGAAATCCTTTGTTCTGTCTTTCTGGGCTTGAGTTGTTCAAGCAGCAGGAGGGCATAAACCTGTCTGTAGGATGGTGGCAGTGCAGACTGCCAGGGAAAACCCTGCTAACAGGTAGTAGCAAAGTTGGGGGTCCTCTAAAGAGCCCCTAATGTCATGGAATCATACAAACAATACTTCCAACAGTATTGGGGTATGATTCCGGCATGTTTAATACCAAACAAGCCCAGGTTCGGAGTTACCATTATGTAGCTAGACACAGGCAGTGACCTGTGACCAGTGCATACGTAAAATTGCTTCCCCGCACGTACAAAGTCCAAGTCCAGTGCAATGGAACTGGAGTTCATAGGGGAGCCCCTGCTCATGCAGGGGTGCCCTCACAAACAGGCACCTGAACCCTGCCTGCTGGGCTAGGAAGGCCTACCAGAGGTGTGACTTACAATGGCCTGGTGTAGAGGCCTGTGTTGAAAGGGTGCATGCATGTTTTTAAGCAGGCTGCAATGGCAGGCCTACAGACACATTTTGCATGAGCTCCCATAGGTAGCACATTACATGCAGTAGCACATGGGGGAGCCTCTGGTGTCCCAATGCCCTGGGTACCTAAGTACCATGTACTAAAGACTTAAGGGGACACCGGTATGCCAAGTGTGGAGTGCAAACAGATCCCAGGCAACCAAATTTAAAGGGAAAGAAGAAAGTCACTGGGGGGTCTTGGTTAGCAGGATCCCAGTGAAAACAGTCTAAGCACACTGATAGGCAAAAAGTGGGGGTAAGCATGCCAAAAGGAAGGTACTTTCTTACACTAGGCAAGGGTCAGGAACACACCAACAGGTCCCTCTGGGCGGCACTGGAGCAGCCGGGTGCAGAGGTGTAGTACAGCATAAGGTGCCCAATGTATTTCAATGGGACTAGGTCTCTGTGGATTTAGGCTGCAGTCTCTGGCTGGAGGGGCCATTTGGGGACAGCTAACAGGTAAGTTGCAGATGTAGGGTGCTTCGGGATGTAGGTGCACCTTTGGTCTTCTTCTACAAGTATCAGGATCAACGGATGCAGAGGTGTCCTTTGGTATCTGGTTTCTTTCAGAAACACTAGCGGTTGGGAGGCTGAAGGCGTCATGGTGGAGCCCAGAAGGCGTGAATCCACAATGTACTCGAGCTCAGGACAGTTGGGGGAAATAGTTGAAATCAGGGGTACACTTCAACTCGGGCAGGCAGTGACAGGTGCAGTGGTTGCTTTGGGTGTCAAGTTTCTTTCACCACAGTGGCTGCGGGAGAGGAGGCCTGCAAGCAGAGGCTGCAGGCGATTTCATGGAGAACAGGAGGAGTGAAACCACAATGGACTCGGACTCTGGACAGCAGGGGGACATTACTGGCACTGGACCTCTAACAGTGACGGCTAATACAGTGGTGACTTCAGGCATCAGGTCTTTGCGGTTCCGGAGGCTGCAGTGTCCTTTCAGTACCGTTGGTGTGAGAGCAGGTCCACTGCCAACACAAGATGCGAGTCCTTTTTTAAGGCAGGCAGTCCTTCCAGGTTTCTGGAGGTTCAGCTGCAGGAAAATGAGTCTTCAGATACAGAGTCCATCAAGTAGAGACAGGCCAGCGGGGTTGGTACCAGGTCAGCTGCTTATTCTCCTCTTCTGCGGGTACATCTCCTCTTTGACCTTTTCTTCTTAGGTCATCTGAATTCGAGTTCAAGGGTTCAGGGGTGTCACTTAAATACTCAATTTAGGGACATCATAGGGAGTGCCAGGTGGTAGCCAATGGGTTGCCCAACTTTAGGGTGATAACACCCTTTCTATGACCACTTCTGTTGGGAAGTGTGCTCCTAACTCCTTTCAAACAAGATGGAGGAATTTGAAAAGTTTTGTCCACTTCCGCTAGTCCACCTTAAGGGTGGGACTGGCATGCACTAAGCAGGGGCAGGTGCCCCCTAAAAATCCATCAGTTACTATGGGTCAACTGACTGGTCCTGACCAGTTCAGCCATCATACACATATTTCTGGCCCCACAAAGTGAGAGCCAGCACTCTCAAGGGCCAGAGACAAACGCCTGCACTGCTTGGGGGTGTTATCACCTCATCCATGGAGGAGGAACATTCCAGAATGGGAAGCTTCAAAGGACTAGCTGCCTTTGTAATGCGACCCAGGTCTCTCCAGATGGAAGAGATGACTGACCCCCACATGTCCTGCCCCCAATTGTGGCAACAGAACAGGAGGGAAAATTAGGCAGATTAGGAGGTGTGCCCACTTCAAGCCAATCCCACCCCTAAGGTGGACGAACTGAAGTGGACACCAAGTTTTAAATTCCTCCATATTTGTTTGGGAATTGGGTTTATTAGGGTTATGCCCACTTTCCAGCGAAGTGGTCATATAAAGGGTGTAGTCACCCTGAAGGTGGTCAGTCCACTGGCTACCGCCTGGCACTCACAGTAATGCCCCTAAATTGAGTATTCAGGTGGCACCCCTGAAACTTATAACTCAGATTCTGACTGCCTACAAAGAAAAGGACACAGAGGAATTGCACCTGCAGAAGAGGAAAGCAAGAAGCAGCTGACTTGCTACCAGCCTACCTGCTGACCTCGATGGACTCTGTCCAAAAAGACAACTCATCCTGCAGCTTAACCTCCAAGAAACCCAGGAGCACTTCCACAAAGACTCAGACTCTTGTGAGAAGCAGATATAATCAGCAACAAGGACTTCAAGGACGGACTCTGCAACCTTCAGAGCAGTAAAGGTACGACACTTGATGTGACCACTGCATCTAACATCCACAACACGAGGTGAAGCCAACCAACAGTGCCAGCAAGGTTTCCCAACTGTCTTGTGTCCGAGTACATCCTGCTTTCACTTCTCTTGGACTCCCCCAAGTTCCCTGCAGCCTCAGCATGCAGGCCGCCTATCGAGCAGCCTTGTGGTGAGAGAAAACTCAACACCTCCAGCAACCAATGCACATGTCACCCACAACCCTATCGAAGGTCGGTCACCAGTGCCAATAACTCACCGACATCACCTGCAGCCTCAACAAATAAGAACCCCTGACCATGAGAACTCCTGGATGAAGAAACCCAACGCCTAGGGACACCCATTATTCCGGTGCTCCTGGACCCTGGAAAAAAGAACCCGAGGTGTACCTACGTCCCCGAGCACCCGACATCTACAACATACCTATTTGTTGTCCCCAACTGGCCTTCTGGCAAGAGCCTGAAGACTGTCTTCACAAGGCCCAATCCCCATGGATAACCATTGGGCACCCAACACCTTGAAGCACCTCTGCCGCCGGCCACCCCAGTGCTGCCCTGAGTGACCTGCTGGTGTGATTCTGATCAGTGCCCAGTACATACCTTAACTCAATGAGATTAACCTCTTAAGTTGTTGTTGTAGGAAGTTGGCTCTGTATGCACTATTTCAAAGTAAGGAATAGTATGCACAGAGTCCAAGGGTTCCCCTTAAAGGTAAGATAGTGGCAAAAAGAGATAATACTAATGCTCTATTTTGTGGTAGTGTGGTCGAGCAGTAGGCTTATCCAAGGAGTAGTGTTAAGCATTTGTTGTACATACACACAGGCAATAAATGAGGAACACACACTCAGAGACAAATCCAGCCAATAGGTTTTGTTATAGAGAAATATATTTTCTTAGTTTATTTTAAGAACCACCACAGGTTCAAATTCTACATGTAATATCTCATTTGAAAGGTATTGCAGGTAAGTACTTTAGGAACTTTGAATCATTACATTAGCATGTATACTTTTTACATAAAACACAATAAGCGGTTTTAAAAGTGGACACTTAGTGCAATTTTCACAGTTCCTGGGGGAGGTAAGTTTTTGTTAGTTTTGTCAGGTAAGAAAATCACTTACAAGTCTCAGGTTTGGGTCCAAGGTGGCCCACCATTGGGGGTTCAGAGCAACCCCAAAGTTACCACACCAGCAGCTCAGGGCCGGTCAGGAGCAGAGGTCAAAGAGGTGCCCAAAACGCATAGGCTTCAATGGAGAGAAGGGGGTGCCCCGGTTCCGGTCTGCCAGCAGGTAAGTACCCGCGTCTTCGGAGGGCAGACCAGGGGGGTTTTGTAGGGCACCGGGGGGGGACACAAGAAGGCACAGAAAGTACACCCTCAGCAGCGCGGGGGCAGCCGGGTGCAGTGTGCAAACACGCGTCGGGTTTACAATGGTTTTCAATGAGAGATCAAGGGATCTCTTCAGCGTTGCAGGCAGGCAAGGGGGGGGCTCCTCGGGGTAGCCACCACCTGGGCAAGGGAGAGGGCCTCGTGGGGGTCACTCCTGCACCGGAGTTCCGTTCCTTTAGGTGCTGGGGGCTGCGGGTGCAGGGTCTTTTCCAGCCGTCGGGAAATGGAGTTCAGGCAGTCGCGGTCAGGGGGAGCCTCGGGATTCCCTCTGCAGGCGTCGCTGTGAGAGCTCATGGGGGACAACTTTGGTTACTCACGGTCTCGGAGTCGCCGGAGGGTCCTCCCTGAGGTCTTGGTTCTCCACCAGTCGAGTCGGGGTCGCCGGGTGCAGTGTTGCAAGTCTCACGCTCCTTGCGGGGAGTTGCAGGGGTCTTTAAGTCTGCTCCTTGAAACAAAGTTGCAGTTCTTTTGGAGCAGGGCCGCTGTCCTCGGGAGTTCCTTGTTTTGCTTGAAGCAGGGCAGTCCTCTGAGGTTTCAGAGGTCGCTGGTCCTTTGGAAAGCGTCGCTGGAGCAGGGTTCTTTGGAAGGCAGGAGACAGGCCGGTAAGTCTGGGGCCAAAGCAGTTGGTGTCTTCTGTTCTTCCTCTGCAGGGGTTTTTCAGCTCAGCAGTCTTCTTCTTGTAGTTTCAGGAATCTAAATTCTTAGGTTCAGGGAAGCCCTTAAATACTAAATTTAAGGGCGTGTTTAGGTCTGGGGGGTTAGTAGCCAATGGCTACTAGCCCTGAGGGTGGGTACACCCTCTTTGTGCCTCCTCCCAAGGGGAGGGGGTCACATCCCTAATCCTATTGGGGAATCCTCCATCTGCAAGATGGAGGATTTCTAAAAGTTAGAGTCACTACAGCTCAGGACACCTTAGGGGCTGTCCTGACTGGCCAGTGACTCCTCCTTGTTATTCTCATTATTTTCTCCGGCCTTGCCGCCAAAAGCTGGAGTGTCCTGCGGTGCTGGCACAAAGGGGTGAGCCTTTGAGGCTCACCGCCAGGTGTGACAGCTCCTGCCTGGGGGAGGTGATAGCATCTCCACCCAGTGCATGCTTTGTTACTGGCCTCAGAGTGACAAAGGCACTCTCCCCATGGGGCCAGCAACATGTCTCGGTTGTGGCAGGCTGCTGGAACCAGTCAGCCTACACAGATAGTCGGTTAAGGTTTCAGGGGGCACCTCTAAGGTGCCCTCTGGGGTGTATTTTACAATAAAATGTACACTGGCATCAGTGTGCATTTATTGTGCTGAGACGTTTGATACCAAACTTCCCAGTTTTCAGTGTAGTCATTATGGTGCTGTGGAGTCCGTGTTTGACAGACTCCCAGACCATATACTCTTATGGCTACCCTGCACTTACAATGTCTAAGGTTTGGCTTAGACACTGTAGGGGCACAGTACTCATGCACTGGTGCCCTCACCTATGGTATAGTGCACCCTGCCTTAGGGCTGTAAGGCCTACTAGAGGGGTGACTTATCTATACTGCATAGGCAGTGTGAGGTTGGCATGGCACCCTGAGGGGAGTGCCATGTCGACTTACTCGTTTTGTTCTCATCAGCACACACAAGCTGGCAAGCAGTGTGTCTGTGCTGAGTGAGGGGTCCCCAGGGTAGCATAAGATATGCTGCAGCCCTTAGCGACCTTCCCTGGCATCAGGGCCCTTGGTACCAGGGGTACCAGTTACAAGGGACTTACCTGGATACCAGGGTGCCAATTGTGGAATCAAAAGTACAGGTTAGGGAAAGAACACTGGTGCTGGGGCCTGGTTAGCAGGCCTCAGCACACTTTCAATTCAAAACATAGCATCAGCAAAGGCAAAAAGTCAGGGGGTAACCATGCCAAGGAGGCATTTCCTTACAGTTGTTAACTGTGTGTTTGCTGAACATGTTCCTCCATAGGTTAACCTTGAAGAACCCTGAAATTGCACGAAGTGTTGATTTTCAAACTTATAAAACCTTTGACCTCTTTAGTACCTCTATCAGCCAACAGAACAAGGTAGATGTTTTGTTTGCCATTTGCGAAGTGCATTACTTTCACAGCACTGCACTTAACATTGGACGGATCATAGCCCACATTGTGACAGCACCCTGTGCAGAAAACGCTTAAGCCTTTAGTATTTTTTGATGTGCTCTTTAGGGAAGTTAGGGCAGCAAATGGACCCTAGTTTCAAAGGGAGATATTTTCAATGAGGCAAGCTAGGCCTCTAGGCATCATTGAACAACCCCCACTTCATATCAACAAACAGGAAAAGAGTTGGATTTAGAACAGAGTGTGCTTATGGTGCATGCAACAAACCATCTTGAGCTTCATAAGCTGCCATGAACAGGCATTAGTGTGTGATAACTTAGAAAGAATACAGAATAGTCAGACATTGAAGGAGACAAACAGGACAATCTTAGGCTAGATGTGCTTTCATAGGGATATTGCATTGGGAGAAGGCAGATAGTCATGGTAGTAGAAATACAGATCTTGACCAAAGAACTCATCCCCATCAGCGCCACACTCACTGAGATATATAATTACCTCCTCATTCAGCTAACAAGATAACTCACAGCCATACAGATGATGGCAGCAAGGCTCATCCTCACCTACCCACCATTCACACATCAAGCCCCGCAAAGTGTTTCACTGGCTCCCCAACCACAAGTGAGCTCTCTTCAAGCTCCTTGCGCATGCATTCAAAGCCTTACGTAGCACTGGCTTGGCATTCCCTCAACACCACCTCAGATTTCAGACCCCTTCCAGACATTTCCGTCTCACTGACTCCCACTTGCATACATCCCATGCAGCACCAGAACAGGCAGTAGTGTCTTCTCCTACCTTGCTTCAAAATCATGACCTGTCACTGCACATTAGCGTTGCATCTAAAATCCATATTTTCCCAAGAAGCTTTGGTTTTTCAACTAGGTAGGTTCATGGGTTAGCCAAGACTGCTCCTACACAGCCGGAAGGATACTCTACATGTGATAGGGAGCTTCAACAATACACACAGTACACAGTAACCTGTGTCCCACACTACACATATGGGTCACATAACATTTGTGGCATGTTTGCCATGTTTATCCGCTATCAGAATGCAGTAGATGTTCAGTTCCCTGTATGGCATTACAGTCATAGAATGCACAGGGTGAATGGGAAACATGCCACGTTGACACCGAGTCCCCTCTGTACCAAAAACAAACTTTCCTAGTAGTTTAAGACATGTTCTTTAGGGAACTTAAGAAAGTTTTCCTCAGCAGATTTACCTTAGTTTACCGAAGTCAACTGGAGTCCGATGCAATGACTAACCTTGGTTGTGATCCATTCCTGTTGCAGGCACTAGGCCAAACCATACACAGATGGGAAAGCATTTTCTTTAGGACAATTAGGTAATGCTTGGCGGTCAGAATTTTTTGGAAGTTATCATAGAACTGGGCTGAAGTTTGGGTGTTTGCAAATGAGGTGCCTACACAACGAAAAGTTGCTCATTCAACCAGAAGAAACTCTTATGCAGTCAAGGTAAACCAAAGCATCTCTTTTGGGGTCCAGTAGGTGGAGTCGCTCCTCTTCCTGACATGGATGAAGCAGACCTTAAAAGGTAGGCAGCATGATGAACTGGCCTATATGAAAGCGAGTGACCACCTTTGTTAGGGAGGAAGCTCTAGTGCGAAGGAGCAGCTTGTCTGGGAAGATGTTGAGGAACAGAGGCTTAGATGACTAAGTCTGGAGCTCACAGACCATCCGGGCAGATATTACTGCCACTAGAAAGGCAGTCTTCATAGTAAAGAGCCTGATAGGACAGTGATGTAGCAGCTCAATAATAGCGCACATCAGAACTAAATTTAGGTCCCACTGAGTCATGAAGGGTGAAGGTGGAACAAGTGTTGGAGAATGTAGGGAGCTGTCCTGGTGTGTGGTGGGTACCTATGGTACTTACACCTTATACCAGGTGTCCCTTATTAGTATATTGTGGGCAGTGTCTAGAAGCCAGGCTCTCTAGAGGACGCTGTGGACAAGCAGCCAAGGATTATGCATGAGATATGCAAAGCTCATGCAATACCACTGTAGACACAGAGCACTTGCACACATTAAAGAAAACACCCAGTGTTAGAAAAATAAAGAGTTTATTTTAGTCACACAATTACCAAAAAGTACTAGAGAGGACACCCTCCAATAGGAGGTAACACACTAAATATATACACTAGTTATCACCAATCGGCATAGAAAGTAATAGAAAACAGTGAAAATGCAATTAGACAACAGTGACCCTAGGGGGAGCCCAAACCATATACTAAAAAAATGGAATGCGAACTCAGGACCCCCATCTAGGTAAGTGGAATGTGTAGAGGGGAGCTGGGGGTAGTAGGAAACCCAAACTACCACAGTGCCCACTAACGACCAGGAAGAAAGTAGTTAGTGGATTTTCTTCAAACCACCGATATGTAAGGAAAAGAAAATAATGCAACACCCAGACAAGACTGCAAGAAACCATCAGTGGATTCCTGAGGACGACGACCTGTGGAAGAAGGGGTGCAAGTCCAGAAGTCAGAGACGAGTCCAGGAGGAGTAGGAGCTACTACGACTCCAGCTGTGGATGCAGGAATTGGTCGACGGTGATGAGAAGGTCAGCACTGCAGCCCTGGAGTTAGTGAAGAGTCCCTAAAGAATGCAGACATCCCACGCTGGAAGAAGGATTGCAGTCAGGTTTTGGTACAAGAATTCCACCAGCAAGCCTTGGCAAAGGCAAATGACGTGGCTGTCGGAAAGAGGAGCTGCCGGGGGACCAGCAAGGACTAGGAGGACCCAACCCAGTAGGGAGAATCGCAGGGGACCCTTGTCGACACAGGGAACCCACAGGAGCAGAGGCAGCACTCACAGGATAGGGACAAAGGATAGAGACACCGGAGTCACACAAGAGCCCACGCAGCACGACTGGAGAAGGGTCCCACGCCACAGGAAAATGAAGCAGAGGGCTCTGCGTCGCAGGAAGGAGTGCTAGGTACTGGAGCTACACAAAGCCTGAAGATCCCTTGGAGGAGATGCAAACAAGCCTTGGCAGCTGCAAGAGACGCAGTGCACAGGGCTATTGACCTGCATGGGAAAGCAACGGCTTACCTCCACCAAAGTTGGATAGCTGGCAGAAAGGAACAAGGGGACTACTACGGACCACCATCCGTGATGCAGGATCCACGCAGCTCAGGAGGAGAGGAGATCCACGCAGCCAGTCATCGTTGCTGAATGTCTCTGTAGATGCAGGGGAGTGACTCCTTCACTCCAAGGGAGATTCCTTCTTCCTTCTCGTGCAGACTGAAGACTTGCCACCCTCAGAAGATGCACAGCCAGTGAAATGTTGCAGAAGCTGGAAGGAGCCGTGGAAACAATATTGCAAGAAGAGAATTCGTGGATGCAGATTGTCGGTTCCTGGGGGGTCCTGTCCTGGTTCCAGTAGCTAGAACTCAAAGTAAGTTTGCGAAGGAGTCCCACTGGAATCTTGCAAGATGAATCCAAGGACCCCCCCAATAGAGATACCCTACATAGCCCTGAAAGGGGGACTGGTCACCTAACCAGGTGATCACCTATCACTAGGGGGCTCTGACGTCACCTGCCTGATCTGGACATTTAAATTCTCCCAGAGGTCCCTGCCAACCTTGGATTCAATTCAAGCAGAACCCAGGAACCCTCTCCAGGAGCTCTATGGGGTGGTGATGGACAGGGGAGTAGGTCACTCCCCTTTTCCACTGTCCACATTCACACCAGAGCAGGGACTGGAGGTCCCTGAACTGTTGCAGACTTGCACCAATTTCCAAAGGGAGAGGGTATTGCCTTGCCCCCCCCTACCCCCCACCCCCACCCCCACCCCCAAGGAAATCCTTTGCTCTGCCTTCCTGGGCTTGAGCTGTTCAAGCAGCAGGAGGGCAGAAACCTGTCTGAGGAGTGGCAGCAGTTTGGGCTGCCTTGAAAACCCTGGATGACTTGTTTGTGGTCTCCTTAGAGGACCTCCAGCATTACTCAGAGTGCATGGAATCATACTTCCAATACTGGTAACAGTATTGGGGTATGATTACGCAATGTTTGATACCAAACATGCCCAGGTTCGAAGTTAGTATTATGTAGCTGGACATAGGTCTACACCAGAATGTCCAGAACATGCATAAAAAGGCATCCCTGCACTCACGAAGTCCATTCAAATGGCACTGCAGTTCATGGAGGCAACTCTGCTAGCAAAGGGGTGCCTCACAGACAGGTACTGGCACCCTGCCTTCTGGGCTAGGAGGGCTTGCCCTAGGGGTGACTTATAGTGACCTATGGTGAAAAACTGTGCATTCACCCTTTCACGCAGGCTGCAATGGCAGGCCTGCAGAACAATTTGCATGGGCGCCCCATGAGTGGCATTATACATGCTTCAGCTCATGGAGATCCCCTTGTACCCCACTGCCCTGGGAATCTGGGAACCATATACTAGGGACTTACATGGGGCACTGGTTTGCCATATGTGGGGTGAAAATGGTACAGGTTACCAAGTTAGAAACGAAAGAGCATAATCACTGGGGTCCTAGTTAGCAGGTTCTCAGTCAAACACACTGACAACAGGCAGAAAATGGGGGTAACCATGCCAAGAAAAAGGGTACTTTCCTACAGACACCTTTCAAAAACCTATATGCAATAGGTAATGTGAAAAGGGATGGTTGCTCTAAGATCTGGCAATCGCATAAATGCCGAACTGGCAGAAAGATATCCTTTCAAAGTGCCCTATGCAAAGTTCTGATGGGCAAGAGAAAAAAACAGAATGACCAACAAAGGGCAGCAGAAAGGGGAGCACGATGAACTGAAAGCACTAGCGGCCCACTATAGGAAGCTGGCTCTGTATATACTATCGCAAAGTGAGAGATAGTGTGCACAGAGTCCAAGGGTTCCCCAAGAGGCTTGACCGAGGCAATAATAGATAAAACTCATGCTCTATTTGTGGTAGAGCAGTTAGGCTTATCAGAGGGTAGTGTTAAGCATTTGTTGTACACACAAGCAATAAATGGGAACACACACTCAATGACTTAACTCCAGGCCAATATGTTTTTATATAGAAAAATATTATTTTCTTAATGTATTTAAGAACCACAAGACTCAAATTGCAGGTAAGTACATTAAATGTAAGGTACATATGTATAGATAGAACTTTGAATCAAAACAGTAATGTACACAGTTTGGCATAAAATGTCAATAGGCTATTTTAAAAGTGGTGTAAGGAAATGCCTCCTTGGCATGGTTACCCCCTAACTTTTTGCCTTTGCTGATGCTATGTTTTGATTTGAAAGTGTGCTGAGGCCTGCTAACCAGGCCCCAGCACCAGTGTTCTTTCCCTAACCTGTACTTTTGTTTACACAATTGGCACACCCTGGCATCCAGGTAAGTCCCTTGTAACTGGTACCCCTGGTACCAAGGGCCCTGATGCCAGGGAAGGTCTCTAAGGGCTGCAGCATATCTTATGCCACCCTGGGGACCCCTCACTCAACACAGACACACTGCTTGCCAGCTTGTGTGTGCTGGTGAGGACAAAAACGAGTAAGTCGACATGGCACTCCCCTCAGGGTGCCATGCCAACCTCACACTGCCTATGCAGTATAAATAAGTCACCCCTCTAGCAGGCCTTACAGCCCTAAGGCAGGGTGCACTATACCATAGGTGAGGGCACCAGTGCATGAGCACTGTGCCCCTACAGTGTCTATGCAAAACCTTAGACATTGTAAGTGCAGGGTAGCCATAAGAGTATATGGTCTGGGAGTCTGTCATACACGAACTCCACAGCACCATAATGGCTACACTGAAAACTGGGAAGTTTGGTATCAAACTTCTCAGCACAATAAATGCACACTGATGCCAGTGTACATTTTATTGTGAAACACACCCCAGAGGGCACCTTAGAGGTGCCCCCTGAAACCTTAACCAACTACCCGTGTAGGCTGACTGGTTTTAGCAGCCTGCCACACTCGAGACATGTTGCTGGCCACATGGGGAGAGTGCCTTTGTCACTCTGTGGCTAGTAACAAAGCCTGCACTGGGTGGAGGTGCTTATCACCTCCCCCTTGCAGGAGCTGTAACACCTGGCGGTGAGCCTCAAAGGCTCACCCCCTTTGTTACAGCACCACAGGGCATTCCAGCTAGTGGAGTTGCCCGCCCCCTCCGGCCACGGCCCCACTTTTGGCGGAACGGCCGGAGGAGATAATGAGAAAAACAAGGAGGAGTCACTGGCCAGTCAGGACAGCCCCTAAGGCAACCTGAGCTGAAGTGACTCTGACTTTTAGGAATCCTCCATCTTGCAGATGGAGGATCCCCCCAATAGGGATAGGAATGTGACCCCCCCTCTCCTTGGGAGGAGGCACAAAGAGGGTGTAGCCACCCTCAGGGCTAGTAGCCATTGGCTACTGCCCTCCCTGACCTAAACACACCCATAAATTCTGTATTTAGGGGCTCCCCTGAACCTAGGAACTCAGATTCCTGCAACCTAAGAAGAAGAGGACTGCTAAGCTGAAAAACCCTGCAGAGAAGACTGAGACACCAACTGCTTTGGCCCCAGCTCTACCGGCCTGTCTCCCCCCTTCTGAAGAAACTGCTCCAGCGACGCTCTCCCGAGGACCAGCGACCCCTGAATCCTCAGAGGACTGCCCTGCTCTAGAAGGACCAAGAAACTCCAGAGGACAGCGGCTCTGTTCACCCAAGACTGCTACTTTGTTTCCAAAGAAGCAACTTCAAGACAACTGCGTTTCCCGCCGGAAGCGTGAGACTTGCTACTCTGCACCCGACGCCCCAGGCTCGACTTGTGGAGAAACAACACTTCAGGGAGGACTCCCAGGCGACTCCGAGTAACCAGAGTTGCCCCCCCTGAGCCCCCACAGCGACACCTGCAGAGGGAATCCCGAGGCTCCCCCTGACTGTGACTGCCTGACTCCCAGATCCCGACGCCTGGTAAAGACTCTGCACCCGCAGCCCCCAGGACCTGAAAGATCGGAACTCCAGTGCAGGAGTGACCCCCAGGAGGCCCTCTCCCTTGCCCAGGTGGTGGTTACCCCGAGGAGCCCCCCCCCCATTGCCTGCATCGCGGAAGAGACCCTTGGTCTCCCATTGATTTACATTGGAAACCCGACGCGTGTTTGCACACTGCACCCGGCCGCCCCGTGCTGCTGAGGGTGTACTTTCTGTGCTAACTTGTGCACCCCCCCCACACCCCCCCCCCACACCCCCCCGGTGCCCTACAAAACCCCCCTGGTCTGCCCTCCGAAGACGCGGGTACTTACCTGCTGGCAGACTGGAACCGGGGCACCCCCTTCTCCATTGAAGCCTATGCGTTTTGGGCACCACTTTGAACTCTGCACCTGACCGGCCCTGAGCTGCTGGTGTGGTAACTTTGGGGTTGCTCTGCACCCCCAACGGTGGGCTACCTTGGACCCAAACTTGAACCCCGTAGGTGGTTTACTTACCTACAAGAACTAACAAATACTTACCTCCCCTAGGAACTGTGAAAATTGCACTGTCTAGTTTTAAAATAGCTATATGTGATTTATTTGAACAGTATATATGCTATTGTGATTATTCAAAGTTCCTAAAGTACTTACCTGCAATACCTTTCATTTGAGATATTACATGTAAAATTTGAACCTGTGGTTCTTAATAAAATAAGAAAATATATTTTTCTATACAAAAACCTATTGGCCTGGAGTAAGTCTTTGAGTGTGTGTTCCTCATTTATTGCTTGTGTGTGTACAACAAATGCTTAACACTACTCCTTTGATAAGCCTACTGCTCGACCACACGACCACAAAATAGAGCATTGGTATTATTTATTTTTGCCACTATCTTACCTCTAAGGGGAACCCTTGGACTCTGTGCATACTATTCCTTACTTTGAAATAGTGCAACAGAGCCAACTTCCTACAAGTGGGCATTGCAAAATTCAACAGTTCCTGGGGGAGGTAAGTACAGGTTAGCTTTTGAGGTAGGTACAGCACTTACAAGTTCAGTCTCCACGGCATAGGCAGCCCACTGTTGGGGGATCAAGTCAACCCCAAACACCCAGCACCAGCAACACAGGGCCGGTCAGGTGCAGAGGTCAAAGAGGGGCCCAAATAACATGGGTGCCTATGGAGACAGGGGGTGCTCCGGTTATAGTCTGCTACCAGGTAAGTATCTGCGTCCTCAGGGAGCAGACCAGGATTTTTCTTTTTTTTCTAGAGCACTGGGGGAGTCCCAAGTAGACACACAAAATACACCCTCAGTGGCACAGGGGCAGCTGGGTGCAGTGGGCAAACAAGGCTTTGGGTTTGTGACAGAAATTAATGGAGGGATCCGGGGGTCACTCAGACGTTGCAGGCAGGACATAGGGGGGCTTCTCGGGCCAGCCACCGACTGGGCAAGGGTGAGGGCCGCCTGCTGGTCACTGCTGCACCGGTGGTTGGTTCTTCACGGGGCTGGGGGCTGCGTGTGCAGTGCTTCTTCCAGGCATCGGGTTTCTTTTCACCGGGCAGTCGCGGTCGTGGGGGTCCTCCGGATTCCTTCTGCGTGGGGGTTGCAGAGAGGTTGGCTCAGGCTGGACACGTCATCTGAGTCACCTGGGGGTCCTCTCTGCGGCATTGGTTTCTCTGGACACGGGCCGGGGGCATAGTGGAGCTGACTCACGCTTCTGGAGTGAGGTGCGAGTCCCTTTAAAGATGGTTTCTTCCTGGTGGTCTAGACAGGGCCCGCTGTCCACTGGAGTTTCTTGGTTCTTTGGAGTTGCAGAGCAGTCCTCTGAGTCAGCAGAGGTTGCTGTGCCCCACAGGATGTGTCGCTGGTGCAGGTTCTTTGAATCAGGACACAGGCCGGTAGGGCTGGGGCCAAAGCAGTTGTGGTTGTCAAACCTGCCTGAGGGGGTTACTCCATTTTCCCATCATTATCTCCCTAGACTTGTCGCCAAAAGTGGGGGCTGTGTCCAAGGGGCGGGCATCTCCACTAGCTGGAGTGCCCTGGTGGCATTGTAACACTAAGCCTGAACCTTTGAGGATCACTTCTAGGTGTTACAGTTCCTGCAGGGCGGTGGCGTGAAGCACCTCCACCCAGTGTAGGCTTTGTATCCGGCCCCAGAGGCTCTCACCCCAGGGGGTCAGAAACTCATCTCTCAGTGGCAGGCTGGCATACACCAGTCAGTCCTGCACTGAAGGATTGGGTAAAATACAGAGGGCATCTTTAAGATGCACCATGTGTGCATTTTTTTTAAAAATAAATCCAACACTGGCATCAGTGTGGGTTTATGATTCTGAGAAGTTTGATACCAAACTTCCCAGTATTCAGTGTAGCCATCATGGAACTGTGGAGTTCGTTTTGACAAACTCCCAGACCATATACTTGATATGGTTACACTGTAGTGTGTGTGTGTGGGGGGGGGTGTAACGGAGGTAACTGCAACAAGGAGCCATTTTCCTACACCCACCGGGAATCACAGGTAACTGCTTTGAGCAGGCACGACGGGTATGTGAAAATATGCGTCCTGAAAGTCCAAAGCCACCATCCAATCTCCTGGGTCCAGGGCAGACAAGACTTGTGCAGGCATGAGCATTCTGAATTTCTCCTTTTTCAAGAAGAAATTGTGAGGGCGCAGGTCTATGATTGTGATAGAAGCTGGCCTGGTGTGTGGTGGACACCTATGGTGCTTGCACCTTAAACCAGGTCCAGGTCACCCCATTAGTTAGTAAAACATTGTAAAGGAAGCCAGGGCTCTCTAGTAGTAGCTGTGGTGAGCAGCCAAGACGTATCCAGGAGGCGTGTAAAGCACTTGCAATACCACAGTAGTCACACTAACTTATTTCACATGAAAGGCACCACACAGGTACTTTATTACAACAACTCTGAACTAGATTACTTACAGGCAGTACCCAACTGGAGGTAAGTACACATTATATATACATGGTATGTATTACGAAATAGCATAGAAAAAGCATTGGCAAGAAACAGTAGAAAGTAACTAGGGCCCCAAGTGCTTGTTTATTTTTTGGGGGGACCACCCATTTACTAAAGCAGTGGAATGTGAAGTGAGGTCCCCCACCCAAGGATGTGGAATAGTTAGAAGGGAACTGGGAGGACATGGAACCCCCAAAGGCAAGTGCCTAGATGGCCCTCAGGGACCAGGACAGCAGAGTTAAGTTACCTGGTCTTCCCGATGACTAACACAGGGACTTGGAAAAGGGAATTTGTAAGAACCAGACCTGTCCAGTGGAACCCAACAATGGATTCTGGATGAACAGGACTTGCAAAAGAAGGGGACAGAGACCAGTCTACGCAGGAGTATCCAGGTGGGGAAGGAGCCACTGCCCACTCCTTTAGGTGGAAGATGATAAGCTGTGGAGCTCAGGAGTCACAGAGAGGAACTAAAGTCGTGCAGCAGATGTCCCTAACCAGTTGCCAGTTCACAGTTGGGTGGATAGTCAGGAGGACCACCAACAAGCCTTGCAAAGTGCAAATCTGGTCAGAAGAGGATTTGCAGAATAATAGAGGACCAGGATGCAAGGATGCAGTGCTGTAGGCCAAGGCTACTTGGAGCCTGAAAAAACATTGGAGCAGCGGTCACCAAGCCTTAGGAGTCGTGTGCAGGGATTCTGTCTTGCGAGGCAAGGGCTCTCCGTCTCCCAAGTTTGACAGAAGGCAGACAGAACAAAGAGGACCGCTCACAACCACCACCTGTGTTGGAGGATCCATGCAGTTCCTGTGGAGAGTGGACTTACTAGACCTCTGGCTACGTGACCCACAGGGTCTGTGGGTACAGACTGACCTCGGCCATGCAGAACCTGGGAAGCTTGCATGTCCTGGTGGCTGAGCAGGTAGAGATGAAGTTGGAGGCCCCTTCCTTGGCTAGGAAAGGAGAAAAAGGTGAATTTGAATTGGTGAGGAGGCATGGAAAGGTCAAAGGTCCTGACAGTAGTTCTGCTGCCCTTGAAACGCTTTAGCACTGAGACCGCCTTTTCTCCAAAGAGACAGGAGCCAAATGGCATGTCCATGAGCGAGGCCTGGACATCCCCTGAAAAACCGGAGGTTCTAAACCAGTCATGGCACCTAAAGACTCTCTGTCCAGCGAGTCAGTCACATCCAGTCCACAGCATATGGCAAATTTAGCTACGTCCCCCAATATTAAACAGTGCCAGGCTTGTGGAAGAAAACATCTTTCCGAAGGTATGTAGCCTCTTGGATTCTCTGACAAGTGGAGTGGTAGGGAATGCAGCAGGATTTCGTTGTTAAGTGGAGGCCTGGATCACCAAGTGCTCTGAGGTTGAGTGTTGAAGTGATAAAGTTGGAGTCCCCGCAGGTGGGGTGATAGCAGTGGGCAATATCTCAGTGCATAGGAGCCCCAATGTAGGGCTTTGACCAGGTCCAGAGTAGGACATCCAAGCAGGCTGCATTAAAATGGAAAAGCTGTTCAGAAGGTGTGATTCTCAGCTAAAAGATCTCAGTCAAGACGTTTGTCTCGACAGCCACAGAGGGGAGCTCAAGGTCAACACCTCAGCCACCCACCCTCCTCACCACCACTGCAAATGAAGCTCCATTCTCAGTAGCCAAGGTAGGAGTGGAGACCAAGGCCAGTATCTGGAGAGGTGTCCATCAACTGGCATCCGTCAAATCCTTACACCAGGTAACCTCATTGGGTTCTAGGGGCTGGTGTTCTTAAGTGTCCAGTGGCCCCAACCAATCCTCTTCAAGTCCTAGTCCATAAAAATAGAGCTCAACATTTGGTCTGGATGGAACGCCTCCAGTTGGCGCTGGGGTCTTCATCGGACAATGCCCATCTGGCTCTGTGTCGGAGTCTGCGTTAAGAATATGAGTGGTGCTGGGGACCCCAGGGTGGGACTTGACTGGACTCAGTGCAGGTCCGTATATGGATCAAAGGAGCCTGACAGGTGCTGGTAGGGAACCCCGGGCAGGAAACGAGTAGGGGCCCTTTCCAACTCTGCAGGACCCAAAGGTGCACCAGCGGGGATAAGCCACCTAATACAAGGAACAGAGGCTCAAAACTCATGGAGATGGGCGGGAGATGCTCGGGCTCCAGGAAATTCTGGGAGGCAGAGAGACGACCCAGGCACAAGCTCAACCATGGAGACACGCCTTGAATGCAGATGTTCTCTCGTCTCGTAGGATGACTTTGACAGATGAAGCAAAGTTGAAGATCCTTTCAACTTCCTTTTCTTGCAACTTAGCTGAACTTTCAGATGACTTCGACGAGGTTTCAGTAGCCGATCCCAGGACCTTCCTCTAAACCCGGATCAAGATTGTTGTGGCATTACATGTGGAGTTGAAAGTAGTTTAGAGGACCACTCCCTCAAGTCCTTGGAGACTCATGGTGCAACTATCGATGCAGATCCTGGTGTCAGGGTAGTGCTCGAGACACCAGAGGCACACGAGGTGTGGGTCTATCAATGACATTTGCAGGTGACAGGATCCATAGGGCTTAAACCCAGCCTTCCTCATATATGTCCCTGACATACCAGGAGACAAAACATAAAAAACGTACACACAACACCACACAGAGCCAAATAATGCCAATTACTAGAGCGCGCAGAGGTGCAGCTCACCAAAATGTTTCTGGATCCAGTCTGACACCTGGGGAAAATGTTAGAAGTCCATCAGATATACCAGTGTACTGCTTTTGCAAATCGGCATTTGTGACAAGAAGTTACAGATTAAACTGTTATCACAAATGTTTTTCCTACCAATTTTGTTGTAAATTTCAACATCTACTTTTCATGGGAAACCTTTTCAGGATCTAAACAAATTAACCCATGCTGAATTCAGAAAGTTGTTTATATTTCAGAAATATATCTTTCCGGCATCACTCATGGATTTCACACGTTTCCTTCAGAAACTGGATGCAGGTTCAAAGTTCAAAAATTCAGAAAAATGTGCTACCTCTTAGAAAAATGCCACAACTGTGGTAAAAAGGATTACGATACTTACCCTGTAAGCTTCTCTTCGTGGCATGTAGTGCTGAAGATTGAAATGCTCTGCATACTTCAACCACCTAGTGTCAGCTGTTGAAGTCACAAGGTAAAATGACCCCCTCCTCTCGGTGACAGTGCACATGGGCACCGACTCCATTGTTAGTTTCCGGCAGTCAGGTGAGAATGAGGTGTGTTTAGAGTGTCTAGGAACGATGTCCATGCAAATAAAATGTAATAAAGGTAATAACGTATTGCCACGGGGCACTACATGCCACGAACAGATGCTTACAGGGTAAGTAACAATCCATTCAGTGGCATGTGAAGCTATAGACACATGCTCTGCATAGATTGTAAAGCAGAGCCCTCCAGAAAGCGGTGGCTAACTTGTTTGTGTTGCAGTTGTTTGAAAATAAGTATTAAGTACTACCTGTCCAACATTTGCCTGTTGCTGTACAAGTACATCCACACAATAGTGTTTAGTTAAAGTGTGTGGATTTGCCCAAGTGGCTGCTTTACAAATCTCAGCAATTGGTAAATGACGGAAATTGGCACGTGTTGCAGTTACTCCTCCACCCCACCCCACTTTTTGCCTGATACTGATGCTAACTTGTCTGAGTGTGTGCTGGGGACCTATTTAGCGGGCTCCAGCACCAGTGTTCTTTCCCTAAAAATTTCCCATTGTTTCCAAAATTGGCACATCTCAGGCACATAGATAAGTCCACTGTAAAAGGTACCAGTGGTACCAAGGGCCCTGTGACCAGAGAAGGTACCTAGGGGCCGCACCATCTGTTCTGCCACCCTAAGGGACCACTCACCTAACTAATGCACACTGCCATTGCAGACTGTGTGTGCTGGTGGGGAGAAAAAGGCAAAGTCGACATGGCATCCCCCTCAGGGTGCCATGCACACAAAACACTGCCTGTGGGATAGATAAGTCACCCCTCTAGAAGGCCTCACAGCCCTAAGGCAGGGTGCACTATACCACAGGTGAGGGCATAGCAGCATGAGCAATATGCCCCTACAGTGTCTAAGTCCATTCTTAGACATTGTAAGTACAGTGTGGCCATATTATATATATGGTCTGGGAGTTTGTCAAAACGAACTCCACAGTTCCATAGTGGCTACACTGAATATTGGGAAGTTTGGTATCAAACCTCTCAGCACAATAAACCCACGCTGATGCCAGTGTGGGATTCATTACAAAATGCACACAGAGGGCATCTTAGAGATGCCCCCTGTATTTTACCCAAACCACTAGTGTAGGAATGACTGGTCTGAGTCAGCCTGCCACTAGTAGACGACTTTCTGACCCCATGGGGTAAGGGCCTTTGTGCCCTCTGAAGCCAGAAACAAAGCCTGCTTTGGGTGGAAGTGCTTCCAACTCACCCCTGCAGAAAATATAACACATGGTGGTGAGCCTCAAAGGCTCAGACCTCAGGTTATAGTGCCTCAGGGCACTCCAGCTAGTGGAGAAGCCACCCCTGGACAGAGTCCCACAGGAAACCTAGGAAAAATAAGGAGGAGTGACCACTTCAGTTGGGACCAGAGCTGAAGTGACCCCCCTCTGCCTGCAGAATCCTCTATCTTGGTTTGGAGGACAGGGACCAATAGGGATAGGAATGTGCCCCCTCCCCCAAAGGGAGTGGACACAAGGAGGGTGTAGCCACCCTCAGGGACAGTAGCCATTGGCTACCGACCTCTGACCACTGTAATGCCCCTAAATCTATCTCGTATTTAAGGGCTTCCCTGAACCCAGCTCGCCAGATTCCTGACGACCTCACAAGAAGGACTGCTTAGCTGAAACCCCAGCAGAGTAGGAAAGGAGACAACAACTCCCTTGGCCCCATGGCCCCATGGCCCCATGGCCCCAGCCCTACCGACCTGTCTCCTGCTTCAAAGAACCTGCAAAAGAAAAGTGACGCGTCCTGCAGGTCAAGCAACCTCTGAAAAACCTCCAGAGGACTACCTGCATCAGAGGATCAAGAACTCCCATGGACAGCGGCCCTGTCCAAAGAAAAGAAGAAACCTCTTCTAAAGGACTCCCACCTAACTCCAGAAGCACGGGTCATGACCACTGTGCACCACACGCCCATGGCCCATGTCCAGGTGGTCCACCCAGCCAGAGAGGGTCTCCAGGTGATTCCAAGCAAGTACTCACCCTGGGTTGACCTCCCCACCCCTACACGACGACACCTGCAGAGGGAATCCCGAGGACCCCCATGGCCGTGAAAGCTCCTGACGAAGAAATCCGATGCTAAAAGGACACACTGCACCCGCAGCCCCCAGTCCTTGGAAAAACCAACACCCGGTGCAGCAACGATCAACAGGCGGCCCTCTTCCCTGTCCAACCAGTGGTGTGCCCTAGACAACCCTGTAGGAAGTTGGCTCTGTATGGAAAATGTCACTTACCCAGTGTACATCTGTTCATGGCATGAGTCGCTGCAGATTCACATGCTGTGCACAGTCCGCCGTCCGGTGTTGGGCTCGGAGTGTTACAAGTTGTTTTTCTTCGAAGAAGTCTTTTTGAGTCACGAGACCGAGGGACTCCTCCCCTTTTGGTTCCATTGCGCATGGGCGTCGACTCCATCTTAGATTGTTTTCCCCGCAGAGGGTGAGGTTGGAGTTGTGTATGTTAGTCATAGTGCCCATGCAATGGAATGAATACGTATGTACATAATAAAGGTTAAAGTAATATATTTACAAATGTACAATTGTTTAAGATCTACTTCTAAACGGCTACAGGCTCCCGGGTGGGCGCATGTGAATCTGCAGCGACTCATGCCACGAACAGATGTACACTGGGTAAGTGACATTTTCCGTTCGATGGCATGTGTAGCTGCAGATACACATGCTGTGCATAGACTAGTAAGCAGTTATCTCCCCAAAAGCGGTGGTTCAGCCTGTAGGAGTTGAAGTAGTTTGAAATAATGTTCTTAGTACAGCCTGACCTACTGTGGCTTGTTGTGCAGCTAACACATCTACACAGTAGTGCTTGGTAAATGTATGAGGCGTAGACCATGTTGCTGCCTTACATATTTCGTTCACTGGAATATTTCCTAGAAAGGCCATGGTAGCCCCTTTCTTTCTGGTTGAGTGTGCCTTTGGTGTAATAGGCAGCTCTCTCTTTGCTTTAAGATAGCAGGTTTGAATACACTTAACTATAAACCTGGCAATGCCTTGTTTTGAAATTGGATTTCCTGTATGAGGTTTTTGAAAGGCAATAAATAGTTGTTTTGTCTTCCTAATTTGTTTTGTTCTGTCAATGTAGTACATTAGTGCTCTCTTGATGTCTAATGTATGTAGTGCTCTTTCAGCTACGGAATCTGGCTGTGGGAAGAACACTGGTAATTCTACTGTTTGATTCAAGTGGAACGGTGAGATAACCTTTGGTAAGAATTTTGGATTTGTTCTTAGAACTACCTTATTCTTGTGTATTTGAATAAATGGTTCTTGTATGGTAAATGCCTGAATCTCACTCACTCTTCTTAGAGATGTGATGGCAATGAGAAATGCAACTTTCCACATTAAGTATTGCATTTCACAAGAATGCATGGGTTCGAAAGGTGGACCCATGAGCCTTGTTAAGACAATGTTGAGGTTCCATGAAGGAACAGGTGGTGTCCTTGGTGGTATAATTCTCTTTAGGCCTTCCATAAACGCTTTAATGACAGGTATTCTAAATAGGGAAGTGGAATGAGTAATCTGCAGGTAAGCAGATATTGCGGTGAGATGTATCTTTATGGAAGAGAAAGCTAGATTTGATTTTTGCAAATGTAGTAAATATCCTACTACATCTTTTGGAGATGCGTGCAATGGTTGGATTTGATTATTATGGCAGTAACAAACAAATCTTTTCCATTTATTTGCATAGCAGTGTCTAGTGGAAGGTTTTCTAGCTTGTTTTATGACCTCCATACACTCTTGTGTGAGGTCTAAGTGTCCAAATTCTAGGATTTCAGGAGCCAAATTGCTAGATTCAGCGATGCTGGGTTTGGATGCCTGATCTGTTGTTTGTGTTGTGTTAACAGATCCGGTCTGTTGGGTAGTTTGACATGAGGTACTACTGACAGGTCTAGTAGTGTTGTATACCAAGGTTGTCTTGCCCATGTTGGTGCTATTAGTATGAGTTTGAGTTTGTTTTGACTCAATCTGTTTACTAGATATGGAAGGAGAGGAGAGGGGGAAAAGCGTACGCAAATATCCCTGACCAATTCATCCATAGAGCATTGCCTTGGGATTGATGGTGTGGGAACCTGGATGCGAAGTTTTGGCATTTTGCGTTTTCTTTTGTTGCAAATAGATCTATTTGAGGTGTTCCCCAAATTTGAAAGTAAGTGTTCAGTATTTGGGGGTGAATTTCCCATTCGTGGACTTGTTGGTGATCCCGAGAGAGATTGTCTGCTAGCTGGTTCTGGATCCCTGGAATAAATTGTGCTATTAGGCAAATGTGGTTGTGAATTGCCCAATGCCATATTTTTTGTGTTAGGAGACACAACTGTGTCGAGTGTGTCCCCCGTTTGTTTAAATAATACATTGTCGTCATGTTGTCTGTTTTGACAAGAATGTATTTGTGGGTTATCATGGGTTGAAATGCTTTCAACGCTACAAATACTGCTAACAGTTCTAAGTGATTTATGTGAAACTTCTTTTGATGCATGTCCCATTGTCCTTGGATGCTGTGTTGATTGAGGTGTGCTCCCCACCCTGTCATGGAAGCATCCGTTGTTATGACGTATTGTGGCACTGGGTCTTGGAAAGGCCGCCCTTTGTTTAAATTTGTACTGTTCCACCATAGAAGCGAGAGGTATGTTTGGCGGTCTATCAACACCAGATCTAGAAGTTGACCCTGTGCATGTGACCATTGTGATGCTAGGCATTGTTGTAAGGGCCGCATGTGCAATCTTGCGTTTGGGACAATGGCTATGCATGAAGACATCATGCCTAGGAGTTTTAATACAATTTTTGCTTGTATCTTTTGTGTTGGATACATGGCCTGTATCACCTTGTGAAATGTTTGAACCCTTTGTGTACTAGGAGTAGCTGTCCCTTCTGTTGTGTTGATTGTCGCTCCTAAGTATTGCTGTGTTTGACACGGCAAAAGGTGTGACTTTGCATAGTTGATGGAGAAACCCAGCTTGTGAAGGGTCTGTATGACATACTTTGTGTGACGTGAACACCTTGTTAGCGTGTTGGTTTTGATTAACCAGTCGTCTAAGTAAGGGAACACGTGTATTTGCTGCCTTCTGATATGTGCAGCTACTACTGCCAGGCATTTTGTAAAGACTCTTGGCGCAGTTGTTATTCCGAATGGCAACACTTTGAATTGGTAATGTATTCCTTTGAATACAAACCTTAGGTATTTCCTGTGGGAAGGATGTATCGGTATGTGGAAATACGCATCCTTTAGGTCTAATGTTGTCATGTAGTCTTGCTGTTTGAGCAGTGGGATAACGTCTTGTAATGTGACCATGTGAAAGTGGTCTGATTTGATGTAGGTATTTAGTGTTCTGAGATCTAGTATTGGTCTCAGAGTTTTGTCCTTCTTTGGTATTAGAAAATACAGTGAGTAAACTCCTGTGTTTTTCTGTAGGCTTGGTACTAATTCTATTGCATCCTTTTGTAGTAATGCTTGAACTTCTAGTCCTAGAAGATCTATATGCTGTTTTGACATATTGTGTGTTTTCGGTGGGACGTTTGGAGGGAATTGGAGAAATTCTATGCAATAACCATGCTGGATAATTGCTAAGACCCAAGTGTCTGTTGTTATTTCCTCCCAAGATTCGTAGAACTGGCTTAGTCTTCCCCCCACTGGTGTTGTGTGAAGGGATTGTGTGACTTGTGAGTCACTGTTTATTTTGAGGGGTTTTGGGACCTTGAAATTTTCCCCGATTTCTTGGGAATTGGCCTCCTCTGTATTGTCCCCGAAAACCTCCCCTTTGATATTGTCCCTGGTAGGTAGGTGGTCTTGTTTGTGAGGTGTTGATTTCTGTGGGTTGACCTCGAAACCCTCCCCTAAAAGGTGTTTTCCGAAATGTGCCTCTGCCCTGCGGGGAGTACAGTGCGCCCATGGCTTTGGCTGTATCGGTGTCCTTTTTTAGTTTTTCCAATGGCAGTGTCCACCTCCGGCCCAAACAACTGCTGTTCATTAAACGGCATATTGAGCACAGCCTGTTGTATTTCAGGTTTGAACCCAGATGTGCGCAGCCATGCGTGTCTCCTAATTGTGACTGCAGTGTTTATTGTCCGTGCAGCTGTATCCGCTGCGTCCATGGAGAACCGTATCTGATTGTTCGAGATACTTTGTCCCTCTTCCACCACCTGTTGCGCTCTTTTTTGGAGCTCTTTGGGTAGGTGTTCGATGAGATGTTGCATTTCATCCCAATGAGCCCTGTCGTATCTCGCCAAGAGTGCTTGCGAGTTGGCGATACGCCACTGATTTGCTGCTTGTGCTGCAACCCTTTTTCCCGCTGCATCAAATTTGCGGCTTTCCTTGTCCAGAGGTGGTGCGTCGCCTGATGTATGCGAGTTGGCTCTCTTACGAGCTGCCCCCACAACTACTGAGTCCGGTGTCAGTTGTGTTGTAATAAATATAGGGTCTGTGGGTGGTGCCTTATATTTTTTCTCCAACCTTGGAGTTATAGCTCTGCCTATAACTGCCTCCTGAAATATTTGTTTCGAGTGCCTTCGCATTCCTGGGAGCATGGGAAGGCTTTGATAATGGCTATGGGTGGAGGACAGGGTGTTAAAGAGGAAGTCATCCTCAATAGGCTCCGAATGTAGTGATACATTATGGAATTCAGCTGCCCTAGCGACCACCTGTGCATATGATGTACTGTCCTCAGGTGGTGACGGTTTAGTTGGGTACGACTCTGGGCTATTGTCTGATACTGGGGCGTCGTAGAGGTCCCATGCATCTGGATCATCCTGGCTCATTGTGGTATGAGCTGGCGAGTGTGTCAATGGTGGAGTTTGCGCCGGTGATGCATGAGTTGATGGTGGTGGAGAAGGTGGTGGAGTTAATTTTTTCACCACCTTTGCTTGTGGTTGCTTGTCTCCTTGTTGGAAGGCAAGTTTCCTTTTGATTTTGATTGGGGGGGAAGAGTGCTGATCCTCCCAGTATCTTTTTGAATAAAGAGCCGCTTTTGCGTGTGATCTGGCTCTATTGTTTGTAATTCCTCTTCAAATCTGTGTTTTTTCATTTGAGAGGACAGTCCTTGTTCCTCTGAGTAGGAACTGATTCTCGGTTCGGATGCCGGATGTTTCGGCACCGAAACCTTTTCTACTGATTTTTTCGGCTCCGACAAAATCTTTTTTCTTTTGTGCGTCGTGCCCTCTTGGTGCCGACCAATCTCGGTGCCGCTGTCTCGGTGCCGAATGTTTTCTGTGCCACTCTCTCGGGCCCGAGAGTGCTGCGTGCCTGTATCTCGACCGGAGTCGGATGACTTCGGCACCAGCCTGCCCTTTTTCGGTGCCGATGGACGGTCACCTACTTTTCGGGTTAAGCCATGGCCTGTTGGCGGTGGCGTCCCCTGGGCTTTGTCAGTTTTTTCGTGAGCTTTTTGTTTCGACGTCTTACTCACGGTTGATGTTTCTTCGGCGTCGAGTTCTTCGGAATCCGACTCGTGGATGGAGAAAGTTTCTTCTTCTTCCTCCTCGAACCTTTGCTGTCCTGTCGGCGTGGACGCCATCTGCAATCTCCTGGCTCTTCGGTCTCTGAGCGTTTTCCTCGACCGAAACGCGCGACAGGCTTCGCACGTATCCTCCTTGTGCTCGGGGGACAGGCACAAGTTACAGACCAAATGTTGATCCGTATAAGGATATTTATTATGGCATTTAGGACAGAATCGGAAAGGGGTCCGTTCCATCAGTCTTGAAGTCGCACGCGGTCGGGCCAACCAGGCCCCGACGGGGGATCGAAATTACCCCGAAGGGCCACCGGAGCTCTTCAAGATTCGGTGTCGATTTGTTCTAACTAACCCGATACTGAACGAAACAATACCGACGATTTTTTCCGAGATTCTAACTTTCCGACCCGAAACACGGAGCGAAAAGAAACACGTCCGAACCCGATGGCGGAAAAAAAACAATCTAAGATGCCCATGCACAATGGAACCAAAAGGGGAGGAGTCCCTCGGTATTGTGACTCGAAAAGACTTCTTCGAAGAAAAACAACTTGTAACACTCCGAGCCCAACACCAGACGGCGGACTGTGCACATCATGTGTATCTGCAGCTACACTTGCCATCGAACATACTATTTCCAAGTAAGAAATAGTGTGCACAGAGTCCAAGCGTTCCCCTTAGAGGTAAGGGTGGCAAAAAGAGATCATTCTAATGCTCTATTTTGTGGTAGTGTGGTCAAGCAGTAGGCTTATCAGAGGGTAGTGTTAAGCATTTGTTGTACACACACACACAGACAATACATGAGGAACGCACACCGAGTCTTAACTCCAGGCCAATAGTTTCTATATAGAGAAATATCTTAATTTATTTTAGCACCACAAGATTCAAGATTTGAGGTAACTACATAAAATGCAAGGTACTTCCCACAGTTGAGGATAGAACTTTGATTTAAAACAGTAATACACACAGTTTTGATTAAAATGGCAATAAGCTATTTTAAAAGTGGACACAGTGCAAAAATCAACAATTCTTGGGTGAGGTAAGTTTGGTTAGGTTTCTCAGGTAAGTAAAGCACATACACAGTCAGTCTTCTGGGCATAGGTAACCAACCGTTGGGGGGTTCAAGGCAACCCCAAAGCCACAGCACCAGCAACACAGGGCCGGTCAGGTGCAGAGGTCAAAGGAGGGTCCAAAACACATAAGTGCCTATGAAGAACAGGGGTGCTCCGGTCCTAGTCTGCTTAAAGGTAAGTACCTGCGTCCTCGGGGAGCAGACCAGGGGGGTTTAGTAGAGCACTGGAGGGGACACACACAAGCCCACAAAACACACCCTCAGCGGCACAGGGGTGGCCGTGTGCAGTAGGACAAAAGTAGGAGTCGGGTTTGCTATAGAAAGCAATGGAGGGTCACTCCCGCGATGCAGGCATGGCACACGGGGGCTTCTCGGGCCAGCCACCGACTGGGCTAGGATGAGGGCTGCCTGCCGGTCACTCTTGCTTGGTAGGTGGTTCCTCTCGGTCCTGTAGGCTGCGGGTGCAGTGCTTGGTTCAGGCGTTGGTTTCTTTTGTTACCAGGCAGTTGTGATCAGGGGGAGCCTCTGGATCCTCTCTGCAGGTGTCGCTGTGGGGGAGCAGGGTGTCGACTCAGGGGGTCTACGTCATTGGAGTCACCCGGGAGTCCTCTCTGCGGTGTTGGTTTTCCTGAACTCGAGCCAGGGGAGTCGGGTGCAGAGTGCGAAGACTCACGCTTCTGACGGAAGTAAGAGTCTCTTTAAAGTTGTTTTAAAGTTTTTGCAGTTTCTGAACACTGCTGCTGTTCTCTGGAGTTTCTTGGTCCTTTAGTTGCAGGGCAGTCCTCGGAGTCCTCCGAGGTCGCTGGTCCCGCTGGATGAGTCGATGTGCAGGTTCTTTGATTCTAGAGACCGAAATTTTAACGTGGGCTTCTATGGAGACAGAGGGTACTCTGAATTCGGTCTGCCAGCAGGTAAGTACCCAAGTAGGCATCACACACACACACACACACACTCAGCGGCACAGGGAACGTCCCGGTGCAGGGTATAAACAGGACGTTGGGCTCCCAATGCTGGTCTTTGAGGAACCCGGGGATCACTCAGAGGCTGCATGCGAGGTCGGGGGGGGTGGTTGTAAGGAAATGCCTCCTTGGCATGGTTACCCCCTGAGTTTTTGCCTTTGCTGATGCCAAGCTATGATTTGGAAGTGTGCGGGGACCCTGCTAACCAGGTCCAAGCAACAGTGTTCTTTCCCTAAACTGTACCTTTGTCTCCACAATTGGCACAACCCTGGCACTCTGGTAAGTCCCTTACATCTGGTACCAAGGGCCCTAATGCCAGGGAAGGTCTCTAAGGGCTGCAGCATGTCTTATGCCACCCTGGGGACCCCTCACTCAGCACATGCACACTGCCTCCCTGCTTGTATGTGCTGGTGGGGAGAAAATGACTAAGTCGACATGGCACTTCCCTCAGAGTGCCATGCCAACCTCACACTGCCTGTGGCCTAGGTAAGTCACCCCTCTAGCAGGCCTTACCACCCTAAGGCAGGGTGCACTATACCACAGGTGAGGGCATATGTGCCTGAGCACTATGCGCCTACAGTGTCTAAGCAAAACCTTAGACATTGTAAGTGCAGGGTAGCCATATGAGTATATGGTCTGGGAGTTAGTCAAAAACGAACTCCACAGCACCATAATGGCTACACTGAAAACTGGGAAGTTTGGTATCAAACTTCTCAGCACAATAAATGCACACTGATGCCAGTGTGTACTTTATTGTAAAATACACCCAGAGGGCATCTTAGAGTTGCCCCCTGAAAACATACCCGACTTCCAGTGTGGGCTGACTAGTTTCTGCCAGCCTGCCACACACCAGACATGTTGCTGGCCACATGGGGAGAGTGCCTTTGTCACTCTGTGACCAAGAACAAAGCCTGTACTGGGTGGAGGTGCTTCTCCCCTCCCCCTGCAGAAACTTACACCTGGCGGGCTCACCCCCTTTGTTACAGCGCCACAGGGTATCTCTGCTAGTGGAGATGCCCGCCCCTCCGGCCACTGCCCCCACTTTTGGCAGCAAGGCTGGAGGAGATAATGAGGAAAACAAGGAGGAGTAACCACCAGTCAGGACAGCCCCTAAGGTGAAAACGCCTATTGCTCAACTATACTACCACAAAAGAGAGCATTAGTATTATCTAATTTTGCCACTATCAACCTCTAAGGGTAACCCTTGGACTCTGTTCAAACTATCTCTCACTTTGAGATAGTGTATACACAGCCAACTTCCTACACAAGCCATTAAAAGAATGGGTCATCTGGTGGAGAAGGTATAGCCGGAATTACATCCGGGTCAGTGTCACCTGGTGGGTCAACATCATAAGTATCCCAAGGATCTACTGGCTGTTGTGTATGATTATCATGATCATCATCACTCCTTTGTTCCCCCATATAAGGTTGTGGAGAACCTTGGGGACTTGTGTCAACAATATCCCCTATAGTAGTTGAACAGTGATGTGGTTAAGTGGGTGGAGGAGAGGGTGGTGTAGGAGGAGAAATAGGACTGATGGCAATGTCCTTTCTTTTGTGAGGTGATAGTAAAGTGTTGTCCTTCTCTAATGACCACACCAAATCAGGCCACATCCCCCTTGAGTACTTTATCCATTGAGGAGGTACATGATACAGCACTGATCTTGTCTCTAGCCGAAAGAGATCAGGATCCAGAGACTTTATCAAATGTGCTACAAAATGTGGACATTGATTCTTACAGAAGCACCCCTAGTGGTTTAAAGAAGAAATCATGTTGGACACCAAGGTCTTGGAGTTTAAACTGTTTCGACAGATTCTTTGAGCTGGTCTGCCAAGACTATGACAAATACCTTGCTAAAAACAATTACAGGCATTTCACAAAGAATTTGAATTCAGAAGAACTAGATGCACTTAAGGCACTCAAACTGGAAAATGAGATTATCATTAGACAAGCGGACAAAGGAGGGAATGTGGTTCTCATGAATAGGAGCGATTATGATAGTGAGATCTTGTCGCAACTACAGGACACAAAATGTTATGAGAAAATTCAGGGTAACCCAATTCCTAACCTCACTTGTAGAATTAATATCAGGTTACGTGCCTGGATGGACAAGGGTCTACTTAATAAGGATGAATATCTCTATTTAAAGGTGGATCAACCTAGATATCCATGCCTATACACTCTACCCAAGGTACATAAGGGTCTACCTTTTCCACCTGGCAGACCAATTGTATCAGGTATTTTAGGTCCTACCGAGAGACTTTTGGAATTTGTAGATTGCTTCCTGCAACCGATGGTGTATAATCTACCCTCATTTTAAAAAGATACTACACATATTTTGAGTTTATTGAATGATGTTGAGTGGGAAAATAACATGCTACTAGTGACATTGGATGTGGTTTCCCTTTATACGTGTATTAATCACGAGTTAGGACAAGAAGCCGTCAGGTTCTTTCTTAACAAAAGATCAGCCAGTCTATGGGCACACACGGCTATGCTAATTGAAATGATCAATATTATTCTCACTAACAACTACTTCCTGTTTAATAATGCCTGGTTCCTACAAAAGCAAGGTGTGGCCATGGGTTCTAAATTCTCCCCCTCCTATGCAAATCTTTTCATGGGATGGTTTGAACATAAATGGCTTTGGGGTCCTTCGTCTGCCCAGTGGCAAACATACATCTTGTTCTGGGGACGGTACATAGATGACTGCTTTCTAATCTGGACTGGTGGAGAACAAAAACTGTTGGAATTCTGCAGTTTTCTGAACTCTAATACCATGAATGTCAAATTTACTTATCAGTTTAGTGCAGCAAGTATTGAATTTTTGGATGTGGAGATTTTTGTTGCGGATGGTAGGATCCAGAGTAGACTTTTTCGCAAAACCATGGCATGTAACGCCATTTTACATGCGAGCAGCTCACATTCTAGACACCAAATTGCCTCTATTCCCTTTGCTGAATTGGCGAGAGCAAGGCGTAACTGTAGCCGGGATGAGGATTTCCGATAACAGGTTGACGATATGGGTAGAAGATTTGTCACACGGGGCTACTCGAACAAGTTGGTGAAGAGAGCACAATCTAGAGCCTTACGCCTCACCAGAGGGGATATTTTGAAGACCAAAGAGCGTCAAGAGATTGTGGACGGCTCGAATAAGATTAGGTTTATAACCGATTTTAATGATGCATCTTTGATTCTTGAGAAATTCATGAGGAAGCATTGGAACATGCTATTGCAGGATGAGTCTTTAAGAGACTTTTTACCTGTTAGATTTGCATCAACTTTTCGGAGAGGTAGAAACTTAAAGAGTATTTTGTGTCCTAGCTTTGCTATCAGCTCCACCAGTAGAACATGGCTTTCTACAAAACTAATTGGCTTCTTTAAATGTGGGTGTTGTGGGGTATGCCATTGGGCGTGCCACAATATTAGTGAATTTTCGGAGGGAGGTAGACAATTTAATATTAGCACATTGATGAATTGCAATACCACTTATGTAGTTTATATTATACGGTGCAGATGTCTTAAGATCTATGTGGGGAGCACAATACGCCAGCTTAAGACCAGAATTGGGGAACATGTTCGAGCACTGAAAAACAACAATGTAAGATATCCCTTGATAGCACATATTGTTGATTGTATCTCACAGACCTCACGTAGAAGTTTTGAATTTTTGGGAATTGAACATATTCCCAAAGACCCGAGGGGTGGTAACAGAGAACTAGCCTTACGTAAGAAAGAAGCTCTCTGGATCATGAGGCCAAAGGCTGTTGAATCAGGCCTCAATTCCGACAGAGAGTTAGAGTTTTTTCTGGGGGAGTAATCATCTATAGCTCGTATCAATCAATACTTTCATGGGAGTTTTTTTTTTTTTTCTTAATTTATTACCATATGTTAATGATTTGCATGTCTATTGTATATCATTAATGAGATTATGTACTTTGGGAATACGATTTTTGTTTGCTTAACAATGCTCTTGTGTTTCCTATGTTGTGATTTCCATTGCTATATTTGACTATATGTTAGAGAAAAAAATCTTTTTATACACAGGAGGGATTATCACTACATAACCATGAGTCAAAATTCTCCAATGTGTCATCTGTTAAGACACATAGTTTTCTATGTGTGGGTCTGGGTCCTTAATTTAAACCTGTGTTCATTTTAGATTTTGTATTTGTTGTGTTTTTGTTCTTTCCAGATACAATGTCACCTTGGTACTTTCCCGTTTCCCTGGTACGAGATCGTTATATTCATCAAACCTCATGATTTGAGGTCTGTGATGTTTGGGGAGAATGTTTACCTTCTTGCGTACAATCAGGGTTGTCTGGTCACTCTTAATACATACCTCGTTTCCGACATTACAGAACTTGTTGTTGGCTTACACGGGATTATGGGTTAGTCCTTTGTTTATTTCGCTTTTTTGACGTCTTGACGGCTGTCCCGGAACTATAATTACTTCCGGGGGATTTCGTAGGCTATGGAGGAGACGCGCACTCGTGTCTAAGCTGTCCCATTGTGAGAAGGTAGCCTCTTTCTAGCCTTGTTACCCCCACTTTTGGCCTGTTTGTGAGTGTATGTCAGGGTGTTTGTCACTGTTTTCACTGTCTCACTGGGATCCTGATAGCCAGGCCTCCAGTGCTCATAGTGAAAACACCATGTTTTCAGTATGGTTGTTATGTGTCACTGGGATCCTGCTGGTCAGGACCCCAGTGCTCATAGGTTTGTGGCCTATATGTATGTGTCACTGGGACCCTGTCACACAGGGCCCCAGTGCTCATAGGTGTGCATGTGTATGTTCCCTGTGTGGTGCCTAACTGTCTCACTGAGGCTCTGCTAACCAGAACCTCAGTGGTTATGCGCTCTCATTACTTTCAAATTGTCACTGACAGGCTAGTGACCATTTTTACCAATTTACATTGGCTTACTGGAACACCCTTATAATTCCCTAGTATATGGTACTGAGGTACCCAGGGTATTGGGGTTCCAGGAGATCCCTATGGGCTGCAGCATTTCTTTTGCCACCCATAGGGAGCTCTGACAATTCTTACACAGGCCTGCCACTGCAGCCTGAGTGAAATAACGTCCACGTTATTTCACAGCCATTTTACACTGCACTTAAGTAACTTATAAGTCACCTATATGTCTAACCTTTACCTGGTAAAGGTTAGGTGCAAAGTTACTTAGTGTGAGGGCACCCTGGCACTAGCCAAGGTGCCCCCACATTGTTCAGAGCCAATTCACTGAACTTTGTGAGTGCGGGGACACCATTACACGCGTGCACTACATATAGGTCACTACCTATATGTAGCTTCACCATGGTAACTCCGAATATGGCCATGTAACATGTCTATGATCATGGAATTGCCCCCTCTATGCCATCCTGGCATTGTTGGTACAATTCCATGATCCCAGTGGTCTGTAGCACAGACCCTGGTACTGCCAGACTGCCCTTCCTGGGGTTTCACTGCAGCTGCTGCCAACCCCTCAGACAGGCAGCTGCCCTCCTGGGGTCCAGCCAGGCCTGGCCCAGGATGGCAGAACAAAGAACTTCCTCTGAGAGAGGGTGTGACACCCTCTCCCTTTGGAAAATGGTGTGAAGGCAGGGGAGGAGTAGCCTCCCCCAGCCTCTGGAAATGCTTTGTTGGGCACAGATGTGCCCAATTCTGCATAAGCCAGTCTACACCGGTTCAGGGACCCCTTAGCCCCTGCTCTGGCGCGAAACTGGACAAAGGAAAGGGGAGTGACCACTCCCCTGACCTGCACCTCCCCTGGGAGGTGTCCAGAGCTCCTCCAGTGTGCTCCAGACCATCTTGGAAACAGAGGTGCTGCTGGCACACTGGACTGCTCTGAGTGGCCAGTGCCACCAGGTGACGTCAGAGACTCCTGCTGATAGGCTCCTTCAGGTGTTAGTAGCCTTTCCTCTCTCCTAGGTAGCCAAACCCTCTTTTCTGGCTATTTAGGGTCTCTGTCTCTGGGGAAACTTTAGATAACGAATGCATGAGCTCAGCCGAGTTCCTCTGCATCTCCCTCTTCACCTTCTGATAAGGAATCGACCGCTGACCGCGCTGGAAGCCTGCAAACCTGCAACATAGTAGCAAAGACGACTACTGCAACTCTGTAACGCTGATCCTGCCGCCTTCTCGACTGTTTTCCTGCTTGTGCATGCTGTGGGGGTAGCCTGCCTCCTCTCTGCACCAGAAGCTCCGAAGAAATCTCCCGTGGGTCGACGGAATCTTCCCCCTGCAACCGCAGGCACCAAAAAGCTGCATTTCCGGTCCCTTGGGTCTCCTCTCAGCACGACGAGCGAGGTCCCTCGAATCCAGCGACACCGTCCAAGTGACCCCCACAGTCCAGTGACTCTTCAGCCCAAGTTTGGTGGAGGTAAGTCCTTGCCTCACCTCGCTGGGCTGCATTGCTGGGAACCGCGACTTTGCAAGCTACTCCGGCCCCTGTGCACTTCCGGCGGAAATCCTTCGTGCACAGCCAAGCCTGGGTCCACGGCACTCTAACCTGCATTGTACGACTTTCTAAGTTGGTCTCCGGCGACGTGGGACTCCTTTGTGCAACTTCGGCGAGCACCGTTTCACGCATCCTCGTAGTGCCTGTTTCTGGCACTTCTCCGGGTGCTACCTGCTTCAGTGAGGGCTCTTTGTCTTGCTCGACGTCTCCTCTCTCTGCAGGTCCAATTTGCAACCTCCTGGTCCCTCCTGGGCCCCAGCAGCGTCCAAAAACGCCAAACGCACGATTTGCGTGTAGCAAGGCTTGTTGGCGTCCATCCGGCGGGAAAACACTTCTGCACGACTCTCCAAGGCGTGGGGGATCCATCCTCCAAAGGGGAAGTCTCTAGCCCTTGTCGTTCCTGCAGTATTCACAGTTCTTCAGCCTAGTAAGAGCTTCTTTGCACCAACCGCTGGCATTTCTTGGGCATCTGCCCATCTCCGAGCTGCTTGTGACTTTTGGACTTGGTCCCCTTGTTCCACAGGTACCCTCAGTCAGGAATCCATCGTTGTTGCATTGCTGATTTGTGTTTTCCTTGCATATTCCCTCTAACACGACTATTTTGTCCTTAGGGGAACTTTAGTGCACTTTGCACTCACTTTTCAGGGTCTTGGGGAGGGTTATTTTGCTAACTCTCACTATTTTCTAATAGTTCCAGCGACCCTCCACAAGGTCACATAGGTTTGGGGTCCATTCGTGGTTCACATTCCACTTTTGGAGTATATGGTTTGTGTTGCCCCTATCCCTATGTTTCCCCATTGCATCCTATTGTAACTATACATTGTTTGCACTGTTTTCTAAGACTATACTGCATATTTTTGCTATTGTGTATATATATCTTGTGTATATTTCCTATCCTCTCACTGAGGGTACACTCTAAGATACTTTGGCATATTGTCATAAAAATAAAGTACCTTTATTTTTAGTATAACTGTGTATTGTGTTTTCTTATGATATTGTGCATATGACACTAAGTGGTACTGTAGTAGCTTCACACGTCTCCTAGTTCAGCCTAAGCTGCTCTGCTAAGCTACCATTATCTATCAGCCTAAGCTGCTAGACACCCTATACACTAATAAGGGATAACTGGGCCTGGTGCAAGGTGCAAGTACCCCTTGGTACTCACTACAAACCAGTCCAGCCTCCTACACCCATGTACTGATAACGCTGATACGGCGTATTGACATTTAGAGGTGAGTTTGGAATGCAAGGTGTTTTTCCCTTCTGCTAGAACTGTGCACGCTTATGAGCCTGCAACAGCATGATATTTATGTATTTACTCGATACTTAAAGCATTTCCCCTTTAACTTTGTTCACAGCCTTGTTTAGAAGACGGGTTATATTACTTTTCCTTATACAGGACGAAAGGTATTGCATTTGGGTCCTTGTTATTATTTTCTTTATGGAGTTGATAAGTTCGGAGTCATTTGGCTCACCTAGTGGGAATCCAACTACAATAGGTCACTTAGCCTTTCTCTTCTTTTTTGTTTTTTAAGTCAGATCGCTATTACATTGCCTCAATAACGTTCGGTTAATATGAACTTTCTGGGAATGATCTGAATGCAAGGTATTTTTTGAGAGTTCTTGTTTTTTACTGAAGTGAGCTATTTGATTAATAGAGGTGTTTTTCTCTCTTGTCACTGTTGGTGTTTTTCTAGTATGAGCGAGCACAACAATAATATGGGCTTGATATAAGGAGCACTTTGGCAGAACTTTGTTGGTGTGTTTCGCACTAATTGATGCATTTGTTATCGTAAGCTTATTTTTTGGGGGTAGAAACACTGGTCTTTTTGGGTTTCCCTTTCACATTTAGAAATATCGAAATTGGAGCATTTTGGTTCTTATTTTTTACTTTATGTTTGTAAATTATAGCCCTGAAGAAGTCGTTCGGGAATTCAAAAGGAGATTTCCCTTGACGAAACACGTGTTGGCTGAGAAATTGTCATCAAGTCGCAACAATCACACCATAACACAATTGCAATTCTATGGAAAGATTTTCAATTGCTATATTTTCCTTGTGTTAGACCACTTTATTGGGCTGTATTTAAACTATTAGATCATCTCTGTTTTATCACGGTCAGTCATCTGTTTAACATGGCAAACTAAACTTCATTAAATTTGGTTTGTGTTTTCTTGGATAACTGTTTTGTAAATTTCTTCCTTGGTTGAGAGGGTTGCCACGCAGTGCTTGTATTGTTCGTTTGGTTTTTTTAAACCTTAAGGAATTGGGTGTTTCCCTGACGTTGGCACCTCTCAGTCTTGAATTCTAAATTGCTTGATAGAGGATCCTGAGCGCCCATCAAACCCTAATTTAACACCCCCTTGGTTAAGCATAATCCTTCTCTAATGAAGACTTACGTTTAGTTTGTGTGGACATCTGCATCATAGATTTAGTACTGATCCGACCCATATTTGGTTGAATATGAAGAGTCTTTTACTTTGGATCGAGCTTTTCAACCACAGTATGTTGAATAGGCTCTGGTTCAGAAGCAGTTTGCTTTAATGCTGGAGCCGAAATTTTCTATACCATAGTGGGTTTCCGTTTCGGTGTTGATATGGTCGGTACCGAAGAGCCAGATGTTGGAGTTCATCCCAAAACTGTTCAGGCCTGGTGAGTGGCAGGATTTTTCGGCTTAGCTTTCGGTGGCGACATGAAATAACATGGCGAAGCCCAAAGGCTAGGATCGAAATTAGTCAAACCGACGAAGTAGAGATTTCTTCTGTCCTCGATGTATATAGGTAGAACGTGAAGGAAAACAATACCAACAAGTATGGAAACGTGCAATGCTCCGAGGGGGGCCCGAAACAATTCCGAACTGAAGCACTGAAGAACATGTCCGAACCCAATGGCAGAAAAAAAACAATCCAACAATGGAGTCAATGCCTATGCGCACTATCACCGAGAGGGGCGGGTCACTTTACCTCGTGACTCCAAAAACTTCAAGGAAAAACAACTTGCACACATCCTGTCCCCACACTAGATGGCAGAAGTATGCAGAGCATGTGTATCTACAGTCACACACGCCACCGAACAAGTGTGTTTTCCATACAGCTCTGCATGTTCCTTAAAACTGGGAAGAGGGTGATTTAGCACTGCAAACCTTTAGTTGATGCCATTTTTAGTTAACATACCAGACACTTTGGCAGAGCACCCCCTGCTCGTCCTCTCTCCCAAAAAGTAAATAAAATTCCACAAACCCTCTGTACCTTTAGAATCCCCATAATGTTGGAGGAAAAAAGGTGCAAATTTGACATGGATACCTTATATGGAAAAAAGGTTATAGAATCCTGAATGCAAACTACATTAAATACCCAAAAGGGATCAGCGCTTGAGTGAAAAAGCCTCAGCAGTTAAAAGGGTTAAATCTCTTTTAGAATAAATATTCATTAAAAAATGGCAGGGCATAGAACTATATACGCAGATGCTCAGAATCTAATAAGCTATTGCCTTTGTTGATGGAGAGAAGGGCTATATAACTTACTTAAGGTTCGACTCTCATGAGTCATGGACCCACCTCACACTCAAAGGAAACAAATAGCTTATTACACATCTGTATACATCAACATAAAATGATTAAACCTACCTAGTCTGGTAGTGGCTAATACCAAACACAACACTCCATCAGCTAATCTTCAGTATTTGTATGTTTCAATCCACACTCACCTTCATCTTCATTAGCTGTGAACTCATCATCTTCTTCCTCTTGGGTACAAAGCATTACTTTTCCCGGCACTGCCACATTTGTTTTCTTCAGCTGCTGAAAATACATATAAGTAGCCACAGTAAACACATCAACACTTAACACTGTGTGCATAGAAAGAAAGCATTTAACATATCTTTAGAACTGACAGCAAATAACATTCACCTTCACTTATGGCCATAGCTCAACTCTCACCTTCTCAGCCAATCTGAATGAAGGAACCAGGAAAACAAAGTGGATAACATTTCAAAAGGGTGCTCACTGGAGGCAGCTCTACCAAAATCCTGCTTAACTTTGGTGCCACAGGTGAACTCCACTAGGATGCAGAAACCTACGAGTTTTATGGGTTTCCCTGGGTGCTGGCTGCGCTTGGGTTCAAAAATTCACTGCTAACCAAACTGCCAAAAAAAGGGCGGATTTTACGTGGAAAAATGTTATCTGGTCATGTTGTGTTTTGATTCTCCTGTTGCGGACGTTGCGCTCACCAACATAAGTGAGGTACCATTTTAACCAGGAGGGTTGGGGGAACCATGAGTGGTAGGTAATTTGTGGGTTCCCACAGATTCTGAAAGTCCCCTCACTGGAATGTGAGGAAAACATGTTAATAACCTAAGGTTGAGGTTTTAAGGGCATTGTGGGTAAGAAGACCTTGTGGGACCAATGAGAGGTGTAGCATTCTTGACTTTCCTTAGTGTCTAGTTTTTAGAATGCCAGAAAAGAGCAGGCTGAATTAGGGACCTAAATTTCACTGCTAGCCATTTTAGGGTTTTGTGTTTTGCAGGCACTACCCACCCTGCCACACAAGTGGGGTACTGAAAAACATGAAACGGGTGGGTAATCAAAATAGTAGAACATTAGTTATCAAGAATTGGATTTCTCTGCATTCGTGCCTTCCAAACGTAAGCCAGTGCGCAAGAAATGTCATTTTGCAAAACGTCATCTAAATCACATGCTAGGGTTTGTATACTCCAATGCAAGTGTACAAAATAACTACTGCGCCTAAATTCAGTATCTGGTGTAAATTTCAGAAATACCTAGATTTTGTTCATACGCCTATTTTACTCTTTACATTTTAACATATGAATGGGTATATACACAAAGAAAAAACAGAGTGCAGCTCAGTGGTTGGCGTTAGGAAGTTAGAGTTCTCAGAGAACCTACAAACCACTTATAGCCACCTGACTAGAAGGACTTACCAGTAGCTTAACAGTATGTTTGCTTTTGTAAATGAACCATTTTGACAAGAAGTTAACGGCAAAAATGTCACAAATGGCTGTTTTACCTACTAAATTACAATTTATTTTCGTTACTTCAACAGTTTGTTTCTTTAGGAAAAAGTTGAGGGATGTACACAAATGACTCCTTGCTGAATTCAGTTTTGTCAACTGCTCACAAATCCGTAGCTTTTAATTATCATCCATGGGTTTTGCATTTGTTTTCACCACAAACTGCAGGTAGGTTTCTACCAAACAAATTAGGAAAAATGGGTTACTTCTTAGAAAAACACAAAAACCGTGGTAAAAGCATTTTTAGGTCGAGCTTTCAAGGTCTTCTGTATATACTTTGTGGGCTTACAGCCCATCCAATGCTTTTCATTTAAGTGTCCTTTAAAAATCCTTGCTATTACATCGCGTTTTTCAGTCCTGTTGTACATACTTTGTGGGCTTACAACCCACCCACTGCTTTTCAGTTAGCTTCAGTGCCCTTTAAAATCCTTGCTTGCTAGTGGTCAATCCTTCCTTTGTCACTTCTTTTTGTTTTGTTTCCTCCCTGTAGGAAGTTGGCTCTGTATGCACTATTTCAAAGTAAGGAATAGTATGCACAGAGTCCAAGGGTTCCCCTTAGAGGTAAGATAGTGGCAAAAAGAGATAATACTAATGCTCTATTTTGTGGTAGTGTGGTCGAGCAGTAGGCTTATCAAAGGAGTAGTGTTAAGCATTTGTTGTACATACCCACAGGCAATAAATGAGGAATACACACTCAGAGACAATTCCAGGCCAATAGGTTTTGTTATAGAAAAATATATTTTCTTAGTTTATTTTAAGAACCACAGGTTCAAATTCTACATGTAATATCTCATTTGAAAGGTATTGCAGGTAAGTACTTTAGGAACTTTGAATAATCACAGTAGCATATATACTTTTCACATAAAACACAAATAGCTGTTTTAAAAGTGGACACTTGGTGCAATTTTCACTGTTCCTGGGGGAGGTAAAGTATTGTTAGGTTTTGCAGGTAAGTAAACCACCTACGGGGTTAAGATTGGGGTCCAAGGTAGCCCACCGTTGGGGGTTCAGAGCAACCCCAAAGTCACCACACCAGCAGCTCAGGGCCGGTCAGGTGCAGAGTTCAAAGAGGTGCCCAAAACACATAGGCTTCAATGGAGAGAAGGGGGTGCCCCGGTTCCAGTCTGCCAGCAGGTAAGTACCCGCGTCTTCGGAGGGCAGACCAGGGGGGTTTTGTAGGGCACCGGGAGGGGGGGCACAAGTCCACACAGAAAGTACACCCTCAGCAGCGCAGGGGCGGCCGGGTGCAGTGTGTAAACACACGTCGGGTTTTCAATAGTTTCCTATGAGAGACCAAGGGGTCTCTTCAGCGATGCAGGCAGGCAAGGGGGGGGCTCCTCGGGGTAGCCACCACCTGGACAAGGGAGAGGGCCTCCTGGGGGTCACTCCTGCCCTGGAGTTCCGATCCTTCAGGTGCTGGGGGCTGCGGGTGCAGGGTCTTTTCCAGCCGTCGGGAAATTAGAGTTCAGGCAGTCGCGGTCAGGGGGAGCCTCGGGATTCCCTCTGCAGGCGTCGCTGTGGGGGCTCAGGGGGGACAACTTTGGTTACTCACGGTCTCGGAGTCGCCGGAGGGTCCTCCCTGAGGTGTTGGTTCTCCACCAGTCGAGTCGGGGTCGCCGGGTGCAGTGTTGCAAGTCTCACGCTTCTTGCGGGGAGTTGCAGGGGTCTTTAAATCTGCTCCTTTGAAACAAAGTTGCAGTCTTTTTGGAGCAGGGCCGCTGTCCTCAGGAGTTTCTTGTCTTTCTTGAAGCAGGGCAGTCCTCTGAGGATTCAGAGGTCGCTGGTCCTTTGGAAAGCGTCGCTGGAGCAGGTTTCTTTGGAAGGCAGGAGACAGGCCGGTAGGACTGGGGCCAAAGCAGTTGGTGTCTTCTGTTCTTCTTCTGCAGGGGTTTTTCAGCTCAGCAGTCCTCTTCTTCTTGTAGTTTCAGGAATCTAAATTCTTAGGTTCAGAGAAGCCTTTAAATACTAAATTTAAGGGCGTGTTTAGGTCTGGGGGGTTAGTAGCCAATGGCTACTAGCCCTGAGGGTGGGTACACCCTCTTTGTGCCTCCTCCTAAGGGGAGGGGGTCACATTCCTATCCCTATTGGGGGAATCCTCCATCTGCAAGATGGAGGATTTCTAAAAGTTAGAGTCACTTCAGCTCAGGACACCTTAGGGGCTGTCCTGACTGGCCAGTGACTCCTCCTTGTTATTCTCATCATCTCCTCCGGCCTTGCCGCCAAAAGTGGGGCCGTGGCCGGAGGGGGCGGGCAACTCCACTAGCTGGAGTGACCTGCGGTGCTGGAACAAAGGGGGTAAGCCTTTGAGGCTCACCGCCAGGTGTTACAGCTCCTGCCTGGGGGAGGTGATAGCATCTCCACCCAGTGCAGGCTTTGTTACTGGCCTCAGAGTGACAAAGGCACTCTCCCCATGGGGCCAGCAACATGTCTCGGTTGTGGCAGGCTGCTGGAACCAGTCAGCCTACACAGATAGTCGGTTGAGGTTTCAGGGGGCACCTCTAAGGTGCCCTCTGGGGTGTATTTCACAATAAAATGTACACTGGCATCGGTGTGCATTTATTGTGCTGAGAAGTTTGATACCAAACTTCCCAGGTTTCAGTGTAGCCATTATGGTGCTGTGGAGTTCGTGTAAAACAGACTCCCAGACCATATACTCTTATGGCTACCCTGCACTTACAGTGTCTAAGGTTTGGCTTAGACACTGTAGGGGCACAGTACTCATGCACTGGTGCCCTCACCTATGGTATAGTGCACCCTGCCTTAGGGCTGTAAGGCCTACTAGAGGGGTGACATATATACTGCATAGGCAGTGTGAGGTTGGCATGGCACCCTGAGGGGAGTGCCATGTCGACTTACTCGTTTTGTTCTCACCAGCATACACAAGCTGGCAAGCAGTGTGTCTGTGCTGAGTGAGGGGTCCCCAGGGTGGCATAAGATATGCTGCATCCCTTAGAGACCTTCCCTGGCATCAGGGCCCTTGGTACCAGGGGTACCAGTTACAAGGGACTTATCTGGATGCCAGGGTGTGCCAATTGTGGAACCAAAAGTACAGGTTAGGGAAAGAACACTGGTGCTGGGGCCTGGTTAGCAGGCCTCAGCACACTTTCAATTCAAAACATAGCATCAGCAATGGCAAAAAGTCAGGGGGTAACCATGCCAAGGAGGCATTTCCTTACACTCCCATGTTGCCCACTCATTACAATATGCACCAACAGTGACTTCAAGCCTCTTTTTGTTTAACCCCTTCGCTGCCAGGCCTTTCCCCCTCAGGTGCCAGGCCTTTTTTTGGCTATTTGGGTCAGTTCGCGTTTAGGCCCTCATAACTTTTTGACCACATAAGCTACCCACGCCAAATTTGCATCCTTTTTTTCCTAAATCCTAGGGATTCTAGATGTACGCAGACTTTGTGGGTTCCCCTGAAGAAGACCAAGAACTAGCCAAAATACAGCAAAAAGTTCGTTTTTTTCAAAAAAATGGGAAAAAAGGGCTGAAGAAGGCTTGTGTTTTTTTTCCCCTGAAAATGGCACCAACAAAGAATTTGCCGTGCTAAAATCATTAGCTTCCCAGCTTTCAGGAACAGGCAGACTTGAATCAGAAAACCCAATTTTTCAACACAATTCTGGCATTTTACTGGGACATACCCCATTTTTACAATTTTTTTGTGCTTTCAGCCTCCTTCCGGTTAGTGACAGAAATGGGTGTGAAACCAATACTGGATCCCAGACAGTTAAAAGTAGACAATTCTGAATTCAGCCAGGGGTAATTTGAGCAGATTCTCCAATGTTTACTTACAGAAAATAACAGCTGAAATAAAAAATATTGAAATTGAGGTGAAAAAACTGCTATTTTCCTCAACTTTTTACTCTAACTTTTTCCTGCAATGTCAGATTTTTGAATGCAATATACCGTTACGTCTGCTGGTTGCAGAGATATATCGGGCTTGTAGGTTCATCAAGAACCCTAGGTACCCAGAGCCAATAAATGATCTGCACCTTGCAATGGCTTTTCATTCTGGGTATACAGCAATTCATTTGCTGAAATATAAAGAGTGAAAAATAGGTATCAAAAAAACCTTTTTACTTCTAAAATGGGTACAAGCTAAGGTGTTGAGAAGCAGTAGTTATTTGCACACCTCTGAATTCCAGGGTACCCATACTAGCATGTGAATTACAGGGCATTTCTCAAATAGACGTCTTTTTTACACATTGACTTACGTTTGGAAGGAAAAAATGTAAAGGAAACAGCTGTTTTTTTTGCAAAGTGCGAAGCTGTGGATTTTGGACTCTGGCTCAGTCGGCACCTAAGGAAACCTACCAAACCTGTGCATTATTCAAAACTAGACACCTAGGGGAATCCAGGATGGGGTGACTTGTGGGCTCTCACTAGGTTCTGTTACCCAGAATCCTTTGTAAACCTCAACATCTGACTTAAAAAAACACACAAAAAATCAAATCATTTTCCTCACATTTCGGTGACAGAAATTTCTGGAATGTGAGAAGAGCCACAAATGTCCTTCCACCCAGCATTCCCTCAAGTCTCCTGATAAAAATGGTACCTCACTTGTGTGGATAGGGCTAGTGCCTGCAAAAGGAAAAGCCCCAAAACAATATGTGGACACACTGAATTTATCAAACACAAAACTACCTGTTTATTGCACGGGGCGGGTAACCTGCGTTTTTGGTCCTGGGCTCAGCAGCCATCTAGGCAAACCTAACAAACCCAGACATTTCTGAAAACTAGACACCGAGGAAGTCCAGGGAGGTGTGACTTGCGTGGATCACACAACGTTTTCTTACCTAGAATCCTCAGCAAACCTCAAATTTAGCTAAAAAGAAAAAACTTTTTTCCTACATTTCTGTGTGGGGTCACTGCACCGGGACAAAGTTCCTACCACCCAATGTTCCCCTCAGTCTCCTGATAAAAATGATACCTCACTTGTGTAGGTGGGCCAAGTGCCTGTGACAAGGAAGAGCTAAAAACATGTAGGGGGCAGAAATGGCCTAAAGACAATTTGCCCCCCAGGCGAGCGACTCTTGCCTAAGGAGTCGCTCCCCATATATAAATAAAAATAAAAATGAATCCCTGTTGTCTAGGCTTTTCAACTGGTCATTGATGCATCTGTTGTGATTATGGTCTGAGGCACAAGGTCCTGAAATGGCCGCCCTTTTACTAAGTTGTTGCGATTCCACCATTGCAGCGATCTGTAAGTTTGGCGGTCTAACAATACTAGACCCTGTAGTTGACCCCTTGCCTGAGACCATTGTCGCGAGAGACACTGTAGCAGTGGTCTCATGTTTAGACGTGCATTTGGCACCATTGCTATGCCTGATGCCGTCATTTCCAATAATTTCTTGATAAATCTTACTGTGTAAGTTTGATTGGCTTGTAATTGGGATATGAGGGAGTGAAACGTTTGTATCCGTTGTGGATTTGGGTAGGCTATTCCTGACGAAGTATTCAGAATTGCTCCTAGATAAGGTTGAATTTGTGATGGCTGAAGGTTATATTTCTTTTAATTGATTGTGAACCCTAATTGGTGTAGGGTATCTACTGTGTATTGTGTGTGTTGTTGGCAGTTTGGAATAGTGCCGGACTTTACTAACTAGTCGTCAAGATAAGGGAAGACATGTATGTCTTGCCTTCTGAGGTATGCTGCGACTACAGTTAGACATTTTGTGAACACTCTTGGTGCTGTTCTTACCCCCAAAGGGTAGTACCCTGAATTGATAGTGCTTGCCTGCTATTACGAACCTTAGATACTTGCAGTGAGCTGGGTGTGCAGGAATGTGGAAGTAAGCGTCCTTGAGGTCTAATGCTGTCATGTAGTCTTCCTTTTGTAGCAAGAGAATGACATCCTGTAGAGAAGAGTGACCATGTGAAAGTGCTCTGACAGGATATATAGATTTAGAGGCCTGAGATTGAGAACGGGTCTGAGAGTACCATCCTTTTTTGGTATAAGGAAGTATAGGGAAGATACTCCTGTTCCTTTCTGTGGGATTGGGACTATTTCTATTGCCTCCTTGAGTAGTAGAGATTGTACCACTTGTTTTGATAGAATAGTGTGTTCTGGAGAGAGTCTGTGAGAACAAAGTGGGATGTTTGGTGGAGTACAGATGAGCTCTAGGCAATAACCACTGTGGACAATTGAGAGTACCCATTGATCTGTAATAATTTTTTGCCAGTGAGAATGGAATTGTTGCAGTCTTCCTCCCACAGGAGATGTATGTGCTGTGGAATGTTAGGGAAGTCACTGTTTTGTGGATGTTGAAGCACCCTTTGAGGCTGGTAATTTACCTCTGGACCTAAAATGTTATCCTCTGGAAGAGCCTCTGAATGACCCCCTTGCGTAATACTGCTGGCCTTGCTTTGAATGGGAGGTGGGAGCCTCTGTAGTTTGGGTTTAATCCTCCACTAAATTGTGGTTTTCGAAAGGAACCCCGAAATCGTGTGGTATAAAGAGCTCCCATGGCTTTTGCTGTGTCAGAATCTTTTTTTTTCTATGGCTGTATCCACCTCTGGTCCAAAAAGCTGTGGTTTATTAAATGGCATATTAAGGACCACCTGCTGCATCTCTGGTTTGAAACCGGAGGACCTCAACCATTTATGTTGCCTAATGGTAATGCTGGTATTAATTCCTCTAACTGCAGTGTCAGCTGCATCTAGAGAAAACCTAATTTGATTATTTGTGATGGCCTGACCTTCCTCTACAATTTGCTGTGCCCTTTTTCGGTGTTCTTTGGGAAGATATTGCAAGAATTCTTGCATCTCATCCCAATGTGTCCTGTCATTTCTTGCTAACAGGGCCTGGGAATTAGTAATACGCCATTGGTTGGCTGCTTGTGTTGCCACCCTTTTCTGCTCTGCATCAAATGTACGGCTTTCTGTGTTTTTTGTGAGGGGGAGAGGGGGGGGGGGGGGGTGTTACTGGTGCTGGCTTAGAGGGTATCCCTGGAAGACTCACTATTGGCACACTTCCTTGGTGCAATGACCACAACAGAATCTGGTGGTAACTGCTGTGAGATGTAAATTGGGTCTACTGGTGCAGGCTTATATTTTACCTCAATTCTTGGTGTTAGAACCCTAGCTTTAACTGGTTCTTTGAAAATTTTGTCTGCAGCTTTGAGCATACCAAGAACCACTGGTAGACACTGGTATTGCTTATAGGTTGAGGACAGGGTATTGCAAAGAAAGTCCTACTCTACAGGTTCTGCATGCATTTCTACTCCATGGTATGCAGCTGCTCTGGAGAGAACAGTTGTATGTGTACTATCCTCAGGTGGAGATGTCTGTTGGGATACAAATCCAGATCATTAGATGGGATAGGATCTGAATCGTACATATCCCTAGGATCTATGGTGTAACCAGAAACACCCCTTTCTTCTTCTTGTGAGGAAGTGTGAGAGTGTGATGGTGAAGGTGGTGGAGTCAGAGGTTGTGGTGAAAATGAAAGTTGTGATGAATGTGGTGGAGAAAGTTCAATAGGTTTTGGCTTTTCTTTTCGCTTGTAGATTTTTGCCACTGGTGGGGCAGTATCTAGAATTTCCTGGAATGCTAGCTTCCTTCTAGTCTGCAGACGAAGACAAGTAAAAAACATTCCAGTCTCTTTCTGGATTTGAATTCTCCTTTATTTGCTGTCCATAACCTCCAAAATGGGCTCAATTTCCAATTCCTCCATTTCATGTTCTGAAGCATGTTTTGTGCTTTTAGAGGAATGTTCGGTAAATGTCTTGGGCACATGCTTCACTCGAGTCGAAAGCCCCGTTCATTCTGTGTAAGATTTGTTTCCGTCTCCAAAGCAGAACGTACCTTTTTCAGATCCGATGGTGTTGGATGTCGACTCGGTTCAGAGGTGGAGGCTTGCATTTTTCAGCTCGACCATGACACCGAAACAGGTATGGTAGCCTGTTGAGGGAGTGCCCTGGCCTTTTTTGGCACCAAACCCAAGGGTCAGTCAACGATTATTTTTGTCCGGGTGGAACCATGGATTAAAAGCAGTGATGCTCCCAACACCTTGCCTGATTTTTTTAATTGTTGGTGTTGGGGCAGGTGTACTCATGTACTACGCCACTGAAATTGCCTGGCTGTCGTCCTCTGACTCCTGCTCGGAGATGGAGTCTGGGATCGCAACTGCCGTTTGTGCCTGCTCTTCGCCAAGGACGTCGGTGGTGGACTCTGAGTTTGACGCCATCTCTTATCTTCTTGCCCTTCGATCGCGTAGCATTTTCTAAGATCGAAAAGACTGACACTCCTCACAGCTTTCGTAATGTTCTGGAAATAGGCAGACATCACACCCCAAGTCCTGGTCGATGTATGGAAACTTGGGGTGGCTCCGAGGACAGACTCGGAATGAAGTCCGACCCATTAGCCTATGACATAGTAGGCCCGAACAGGCCCTAAGTGTGCGGGCACCCGAAAGGGTGTTTACTTGATCCCGACGATACTACTGGATTGAATGCAGAAGGAAACCGTGTTCAAAACAATACTGATGGTATGAGAAAAGTTTGAAAGAATTTCTGAACTGAAAATCCCAGAGCGAGAGAGAACACGTCTGAACGTGACGGCGGAAAGAAAAGAACAACAAGGAGTAGATGCCCATGCGCACTATCACCGAGAGGAGGAGTTACTTGATCCTGTGACTCGAAAAAAAGACTTTAAAAGAAAAACAACTTGTAACACTCTGAGCCCAACACTAGATGGCGCGGTGGAAGCAATGCATAGCATGTCTGCATAGACTACAAAGCAGTTTGTCCTCCCAAAAAAATAGCGGTGGTTGGCCTGTAGGAGTTGAAGTTGTTTGAGATAATGTTCTGAGAACAGCTTGACCTACTGTGGCTTGTTGTTGTGATAATACGTCTACACAGTAGTGTTTAGTGAATGTATGTGGTGTTGACCGTGTAGCTGCTTTACATATTTCAGCCATTGGTATATTCCCTAAAAAAGCCATTGTTGCACCTTTCTTTCCTGTAGAATGTGCTTTAGGAGTAACTAAAAGCTGTCTTTTTGCTTTGATATAGCATGTTCGGATGCACCTTACAATCCATCGTGCTAAACCTTGTTTTGATATAGGCTTGCCTGTACGTGTTTTTTGGAAAGCTACAAATAGTTGTTTAGTCTTTCTAAATGGTTTAGTTCTGTCTATATAGTACATTAAAGCTCTTTTGATGTAAAATGTATGTAGAGCTCTTCCTGCCACAGAATCTGACTGTGGAAAGAAGACTGGCAGTTCCATTGTTTGATTTATATGAAATGGTGATACAACTTTTGGTAGAAATTTTTGATTTGTTCTTAGTACAACTTTATGTCTGTGTACTTGGAAGAAAGGTCCCTCAAGAGTAAAGGCTTGGATTTCACTTTCTCTTCTTAAAGAAGTAATTGCCACTAGGAAGGCAACTTTGCATGTTAGAAATTGAATTTGACACAAGTGCTGTGGCTCAAATGGTGGTCCCATAAGTCTTGTAAGCACTATATTTAGATTCCAAGATGGAACTGGTTGTGTTCTGGGTGGAACAATGCGTTTTGAAGCCTTCCATGAAAGCTTTAATGACAGGAACTCTAAATAAAGAGCTATTTTGTATATTTTGTAAATATGCAGAAATTGCAGTAAGATGTATTTTTATTATAGAAAATGCTAAATCTGATTTTTGAAAATGAAGTAAATAACATCATATCTTGCATTGATGCTGTAAGAGGTTCTATAGTTTTAGATTGACAGTAATATACAATTTTTTTCCCTTTGTTTGCACAGCACTATCTAGTAGTGGGTTGTCTTGGTTGTTTAATAACTTCCATACATTCGAACGGGAGTTGTAAATATCCAAACTCTATGACCTCAGGAGCCAAACTGCTCGATTGGGTTTTGGGATTTGGATGTCTGATTTGACCTCTGTTTTGTGTCAACAGATCTGGTGTGCATGGGAGTTTGGAGTGTGGTACTACCGATAGATCTAGTAATGTGTACCACGGCTGACGTGCCCATGTTGGTGCTATGAGTATCATGTTGAGAGAAGTTTGACGCAACTTATTGAGTAGAAATGGAAGGAGTGGGAGAGGGAGGAAAGCGTACGCAAATATCCCTGACCAATTGATCCATAGAGCATTGCCCTTGGATAGGGGATGTGGGTGCATGGATGCGAAGTTTTGGCATTTTGTGTTTTCGCTTGTTGCGAACAGACGCCATTTCGAGCTTTCATGCTCTTCTGTCTCAAAGTCTTTCGATCGGAAGGATCAGCAGGCCTCGCAGTTTTCCTCCAGATGGTCCAGAGAAAGGCAGATGTTGCAAACCAGATGCTGGTCTGTGTATGGGTATTTCGCGTGGCTCTGAGGGCAGAATCGGAATGGAGTTCGATCCATGAGGTTCTCCACACGGTCAGCCCAAATAGGCCTGAGTTGGGCGCACGCCCCGAAGGGCGAACAAAGTTGTTTCCCAACGGTACTGCTGTGTCGATAGAAGATTATTAACCTGATCAATACAATACAAACAAAAAGAACGTTTTGCAAAGTTTTCCAAATTAAAATCCTGGCGCAAGAGGAAATAACATCCGAACCAGACGGCGGAAAGAAAATCTAACAATGGAGTCTATGCCCATGCGCAATGGAACCGAAGAGGAGTCACTCGATCCCGTAACTCAAAAAAGACTTCTTCGAAGAAAAACAACTTGTAACACTCCGAGCCCAACACTAGATGGCGGACTAATGCACAGCATGTGTATCTGCAGCTACACATGCCATCAAACTATATACACACCCAGTTGTACCACTTACCATAACCAAGGATGGGGACTACAGCTTGATTCATGGGGCTGAATACAAAATAACCCAAGGGGAAAATTATATGTACAAGTACATGATCTGACTCAAACTTCAAATGAAGCAATAGGACTATTACGATTGTAACAACAGTAAAGAGAGCAACAAATTATCTAGCAGCGTGACACAGACCAACTCCTGTCCCAACAAGATCACCAAAGTCACAAAGGCTAACAGGGATTACACAGAAAATGGAAAAATAAATACACATAAAAAGGAATGCAGACTAATCTCACATGCTCCTGGAACACACTAAGCTGCCAATTTGAACACCTTCAAGACCTACGTCCATATGCTACTGATCCATAAACACTCACTGTCACTGATCACGTCTATAGGGCTGCTAAGACTTGCCATTCAACCAGTTGATTACCTCCCTTTTGAACTAAGTTAGCTAACCAAATCCACCTATTCTCTCGATTTGTGAGCAGGCAATCCAAATCTTGTCTGCGCTTTGAACATTCCATCACTTCCAAAACCAACTACTGGTGCCAAAAAGGTTGCCCAGCCCTCCAAAGTCTGAGTCAATGAATACTTTCACCCCTCCTGGACTACACACCACCTGCGGTCTCTGCACACAACCCACCTTGACTGCGACCAATGCTGTCAGAAAAAACAGACACTCGAGGACACCTCTGCACCCATCGTTCCTGAGCTGTAGAGAAGAGGACCAAAGGGGCCTACCTATGCATGAGCACTGTGAGGCCACCCACTGTTGGTTCAGCCCAATTGGTACCTGGCCAGAGTCTGAAACTTATTTTCACAGTGACACGCACTGGGCATCTGACGCGGTTTTGCACCCTGCATACGACCTGAGGGTGTACTGTGATTGCTGCCTTGGACCTTGCCTACTACTCACCTTAACCCCTGGAGATTGGTCTGTAAGTTGCTGTACTCTACCTGTTTGCAGAACTTGTTTTTACTCCCACAGGATAACACTGCAGAACCCAAATTGCACTTTGTCCACTTTTTAAAGTGAAAACAATTCCTATTTAAAACGTACTTACCTGAAAGATTTTTTCTATGATACCTTAACATATATAAAGATACTTGCTATTTTTATAAATTGGTGTGGATTTCCTCCTTGAGTCGTGTCGCTCATTTATCGACTATTGTGTGTATTTGTAGATGTCTTGCACTCTTCTGTGTTAAGCCTAAGGCTGCTTGACCACACTACTCCTAAATAGAGCACTTGGGATTGCACAGCAAGCCCTGCCCACTCACTGCAAAGCCCGAGGATCATATTTGCAGTATTCACATACCACATAGAGGTAGCAAAATTCCATTTGGGCCTGCTCTGTGAATACAGAAGCTTTCACCACACTTTAGTCCTTGTTAATAGTACATCTGTATTGAAATACACCATGGCATCTTATCCTATGCACATAAAGACACATGAGACAGGACACTGCACCCGGTGAGCATGCTTTGTATACTCACAGTATGACACACACGCAAACACACGAGAGCTCCAGCACTCTGAGGCACGATGCATCCAAGTACACTGCACATGCTATGAGCACACTGCATAATGCATCACAAACCAATCACTCTTGACATACTGTGAGCAGCTTGACCACTTGGCAGGAAAGAACAGTGTGCCCCTTATGTAGCACACACTATGAGCACACTACATGCTGTGAGAAGCTTGAGCGCTCTGAGCTTGCGGCACGTAAGGACACTGCTCATACTAGGAACACAGGTTACAGCGGCATATGAGAACACTTGCACATACTATGAACATGTTACATGCTGTGAGACGCTTGAGGGCTCTGAGCATGCAGCACTGGGAACAATGAGCACACTACATGCTGTAGCACACAGCATACATTGCAATCACACTTCACATGCTTTAAGCAGCATGCGCACAGTGAACACACTGCCCACCAGGACTTCAGTCTCTGGCAGGGTATTATGTGTGCGCCCAGTGTAGGAAACTGGCTCTCTATACAGTGCACTAAAATGATGTACACTGTGCAGGGAGTCCAGTGGCTCTCCAATTGGTTTTGTAAAGGCAAAAGTAGATAGGACTAATGCTTTATTTGTGGTAGTGTGGGCGAGCAGTTAAGCTTATCAGAGAGTAGTGCTAAGCATTTGCTGTACTCACAGAGACAATAAATGACACACTCAAAGAATACACCTGAGACCAATTTAGAAAAATAACATTTCTGTTTATACATGTTTGAAACCAAAGAACTTTGTAATCAGGTAAGTAAATTTAAAAGCATAAATACTTTGCAATTTCAAAAATCAACGGCAAATTTTTCAGTTCAGCAATGCTGACCTACGGGAGGAAAACAAGAATGTTTTAGGTCACCACCAGCCAAGGTTCAAATCAATGCCAAGAGTGCACCCACAGCGGCACAGGGGTGGCCAGGTTCAGGAGGTCAAATGGATAAATAACTTACCTGTAAATCCTAGTTCTCTTCCATGGGTATCCTCAAAGTCATAAACATTGAATATTCCTGCCCCCGTGCGGGGATCCCGGAGCATATGTAAAAATACACATGTATAAGAATGAAATATATATAAAAAAACATTTTTAATAGATAATTTTCATACAAGAATCATGTATACATGTGCACAATAGCAATGCAGTATATGTTGATGAACAGGCTAAAATGCTTTATTTATATGGAGTTTTTTTTTTTTTTTTTTTAATACATTAACACTCTCCATTATAATTAAACTTTCTGAAGCCCAATTGGAAGGCACAGAAAATACAAGCAATACCTCTAAAAAGAGAAAACCTACATTGAAAATAACAGAGCATTATTAGCCAATAGGCTGCATGCAAGTCAATACAGCAGACCCACAACATTTGGCACCGTGCCTTTAAGACCCTGAGCACCTCCAGTATCCCACCATGCCTCAGGGGTGAAGGTGAGGTGACAGTTGGTTCACAGTTAGGTCAGTACTTTTTTACGGTGACAAAGAACCCTATAGATTAGATAGATGGTCTCTACTGCACTTCTAGAAGACTCACGTCCAGGGAGGAGGGTGGGTTGTTTATGACTATGATCAGGATACCCCTGGAAGAGAACTAGGATTTACAGGTAAGTAACTTATCCTTCTCTTCCAGGGGATTTTCATCAATAGTCAAACATTGAATAGATTAGCAAGCCCATCCCTTATCTCTGCGGACTGTCTAATAGAAGTGCAGGGAAAACCATACACTATGCAAATACATTTCTCAGAGACGCTTGACCAACTTGTGTGTCTGCTTTGGCATCTGAATCTAAACAGTAGTGCCTAGTAATGAAAATGTCACTTACCCAGTGTACATCTGTTCGTGGCATCAGTCGCTGAAGATTCACATGTTGTGCATAGCCCGCCATCTGGTGTTGGGTCGGAGTGTTACAAGTTGTTTTTCTTCGAAGAAGTCTTTCGAGTCACGGGACCGAGGGACTCCTCCTCTTTGTCTCCATTGCGCATGGGCGTCGACTCCATCTTCGATTGTTTTCCCCGCAGAGGGTGAGGTAGGAGTTGTTTGTTAGTAATAGTGCCCATGCAATGGAGTGAATAAGTATGTACCTATCTAAGATTTAATATATTTACAAATGTACAAAGTTGAAGCTAACTTCCAAACGGCTACAGGCTCCCGGGGAGGTGGGTGGGCACATGTGAATCTTCAGCGACTGATGCCACGAACAGATGTACACTGGGTAAGTGACATTTTCAGTTCGATGGCATCTGTCGCTGTAGATACAAATGTTGTGCATAGACTAGTAAGCAGTTATCTCCCCAAAAGCGGTGGCTCAGCCTGTAGGAGTGGAAGTAGTTTGAAATAAGGTTCTTAGTACGGCTTGACCTACTGTGGCTTGTTGTGCTGATAGCACGTCTACACAGTAGTGCTTGGTAAATGTGTGAGGCGTAGACCATGTGGCTGCCTTACATATTTCGTGCATTGGAATATTCCCTAGGAAGGCCATGGTAGCGCCTTTCTTTCTGGTTGAGTGTGCCCTTGGTGTAATGGGCAGTTGTCTTTTTGCTTTAAGGTAGCAGATTTGGATGCACTTAACTATCCATCTGGCTATACCCTGTTTCGATATTGGGTTTCCTGCCTGAGGTTTTTGAAATGCAATAAACAGTTGTTTAGTTTTTCTGATGTTTTTAGTTCTGTCGATGTAGTACATTAGTGCTCTTTTGACGTCTAATGTATGTAGTGCCCTTTCAGCTATGGAATCTGGCTGTGGGAAGAACACTGGTAGCTCTACCGTTTGATTTAGGTGGAACGGTGAAATAACCTTTGGCAAAAATTTAGGATTGGTCCTTAGGACTACTTTATTTTTGTGTAGTTGGATAAAAGGTTCTTGTATTGTAAACGCCTGAATTTCACTTACTCTTCTTAGAGATGTGATGGCGATGAGAAATGCAACTTTCCATGTTAGGAATTGTATTTCGCAAGAGTGCATAGGTTCAAAGGGTGGACCCATGAGTCTTGTTAAGACGATGTTGAGGTTCCATGAAGGAACGGGTGGTGTCCTTGGTGGTATAATTCTTTTGAGGCCTTCCATAAACGCTTTAATGACAGGTATCCTAAATAGTGAAGTTGAATGGGTAATCTGCAGGTATGCAGATATTGCTGCTAGGTGTATTTTAATGGAAGAGAAGGCCAGGTTCGATTTTTGTAAGTGTAGTAAGTAACCCACTACATCTTTTGGAGATGCGTGTAATGGTTGAATTTGATTATGATGGCAGTAGCAAACAAACCTTTTCCATTTGCTTGCATAGCAGTGTCTAGTAGATGGTCTTCTGGCTTGCTTTATGACTTCCATACATTCTTGTGTGAGGTTTAAGTGTCCGAATTCTAGGATTTCAGGAGCCAGATTGCTAGATTCAGCGATGCTGGGTTTGGATGCCTGATCTGTTGTTTGTATTGTGTTAACAGATCTGGCCTGTTGGGCAACTTGACGTGGGGTACTACTGATAGGTCTAGCAGTGTTGTGTACCATGGTTGCCTTGCCCACGTTGGTGCTATCAGTATGAGTTTGAGTCTGTTTTGACTCAATTTGTTTACTAGATATGGAAGGAGAGGGAGAGGGGGAAAAGCGTACGCAAATATCCCTGACCAGTTCATCCATAGGGCATTGCCTTGAGACTGCCTGTGTGGGTATCTGGATGCAAAGTTTTGGCATTTTGCGTTCTCCTTTGTTGCAAATAAGTCTATTTGAGGTGTTCCCCAACGTTTGAAGTAAGTGTTTAGAATTTGGGGGTGAATTTCCCACTCGTGGACCTGTTGGTGATCTCGAGAGAGATTGTCTGCAAGTTGATTCTGGATCCCTGGAATAAACTGTGCTATTAGGCGAATGTGGTTGTGAATTGCCCATTGCCATATTTTTTGTGCCAGCAGGCACAGCTGTGTCGAGTGTGTCCCCCCCCTGTTTGTTTAGATAATACATTGTTGTCATGTTGTCCGTTTTGACAAGAATGTATTTGTGAGTTATGATTGGTTGAAATGCTTTTAATGCTTGGAAAACTGCTAGTAGTTCGAGGTGATTTATATGCAGCTTTCTTTGATGTACGTCCCATTGTCCTTGTATGCTGTGGTGATTGAGGTGTGCTCCCCACCCTGTCATGGAAGCATCTGTTGTTATCACGTATTGTGGCACTGGGTCTTGGAAAGGCCGCCCTTTGTTTAAATTTATGTTGTTCCACCATAGAGGCGAGAGGTATGTTAGGCGGTCTATCAACACCAGATCTAGAAGCTGACCCTGTGCTTGAGACCATTGTGATGCTAGGCACTGTTGTAAGGGCCGCATGTGCAACCTTGCGTGTGGGACAATGGCTATGCATGAGGACATCATGCCTAGTAGTTGTAATATCATCTTCGCCTGTATTTTTTGTGTTGGATACATGCGTTGTATAATCTTTTGGAAATTTTGAACCCTTTGTGGACTTGGAGTGGCTATTCCCTTTGTTGTATCTATTGTGGCTCCTAGGTATTGTTGTACCTTGCACGGCAGAATGTGTGATTTCGCATAGTTGATGGTGAAACCGAGTTTGTAGAGGGTTTGTATGACCTGATCTGTGTGGTGTGAGCACCTTGTCAGTGAGTCGGTCTTGATTAGCCAGTCGTCTAGATATGGGAACACATGTATTTGCTGCCTTCTTATGTGTGCAGCCACTACTGCTAGACATTTGGTAAAGACTCTTGGTGCAGTTGTTAAACCGAAGGGCAATACTTTGAATTGGTAATGTATTCCTTTGAATACGAACCTTAGGTATTTCCTGTGCGACGGATGTATTGGTATGTGGTAATACGCGTCTTTGAGATCTAAGGTTGTCATGTAATCTTGTTGCTTTAGCAATGGTAACACTTCCTGTAGCGTGACCATGTGAAAGTGTTCTGATTTGATGTATGTGTTTAGTGTTCTGAGGTCTAGGATTGGTCTCCGTGTTTTGTCCTTCTTTGGTATTAGAAAGTACAGTGAGTAAACCCCTGTATTTGTTTGTGTATCTGGTACCAGTTCTATTGCGTTCTTTTGCAGTAATGCTTGAACTTCTATTTCTAGGAGGTCCGAATGTTGTTTTGATATATTTTGTGCCTTTGGTGGTATGTTTGGAGGGATTTGTAGAAATTCTATGCAATAACCATGTTGGATAATTGCTAAGACCCAAGTGTCTGTTGTTATGTTTTCCCACTCTTGGTAATACTGACTTATTCTTCCCCCCACTGGTGTTGTGTGGAGGGGATGAGTGACGTGTGAGTCACTGTTTGTTTGTAGGTGTTTTGGGGCCTTGAAATTTTCCCCTGCTTCTAGGGAATTGTCCCCCTCTGTATTGGCCCCGAAAACTTCCCCTTTGGTACTGTCCCTGGTAGGTGGACGGTGTTGACTGTGAGGTACTGGGTTGTGTGGATTGACCCCGAAACCCCCCTCTAAAGGTTGTCTTGCGGAAGGTGTTGAAAGTGCCTCTGCTCTGCGGGGAGTAGAGTGCGCCCATGGCTTTTGCAGTGTCAGTGTCCTTTTTTAGCTTCTCAATTGCCGTGTCCACTTCAGGTCCGAACAATTGTTGCTCATTGAATGGCATATTGAGCACCGCCTGCTGTATCTCTGGTTTAAAACCAGATGTTCGTAGCCACGCGTGCCTTCGGATGGTTACTGCCGCGTTAACCGTTCTTGCTGCTGTGTCCGCTGCGTCCATAGAGGAGCGTATCTGGTTATTGGAGATGTTTTGGCTCTCCTGAACCACTTGTTTCGCCCTCTTTTGTAGTTCTGTGGGTAGATGCTCAATGAGGTGTTGCATCTCATCCCAGTGGGCTCTGTCATATCGCGCTAGGAGCGCTTGAGAGTTTGCGATGCGCCACTGGTTTGCAGCCTGTACTGCGACCCTTTTACCGGCTGCATCGAACTTTCGGCTCTCCTTATCTGGGGGAGGTGCATCGCCCGATGTGTGGGAGTTTGCTCTCTTGCGAGCCGCCCCTACCACAACCGAATCTGGTGGCAGTTGTGAGGTGATGAAAGCTGGGTCTGAGGGAGGTGCTTTATATTTTTTTTTCCCACCCTCGGTGTTATTGCCCTACTTTTGACAGGCTCTTTGAATATGTCCTTTGCGTGCCTTAGCATTCCTGGGAGCATAGGCAGGCTTTGGTAGGTGCTATGTGTGGAAGAGAGGGTGTTGAAGAGGAAGTCATCTTCGACAGGCTCCGAGTGTAGAGACACGTTGTGGAACTCTGCTGCTCTAGCCACCACTTGTGAATATGCTGTGCTGTCTTCTGGTGGTGAGGGCTTTGTAGGATACGCCTCAGGACTGTTGTCCGACACTGGGGCGTCGTATAAGTCCCAAGCATCTTGGTCCTGGTCACCTTGGCTTAAGGTGGTGTGAGCCGGTGAATGTGACGGAGTCTGTGCTGGTGAAATGGTAGCCACAGGTGGAGGAGAGGGTGGCGGAGTTACCTTCTTCACCAGTTTTGTTTGTGGTGTTTGTTCTTGTTGGAACTCCAGTCTCCTCTTCCTCCTAATAGGGGGAAGGGTGCTTATTTTCCCTGTTCCACTCTGTATAAAAATCCTTTTTTGAGTGTGGTCCACCTCGGTGGATTGTAATTCCTCTTCGAATCTATGCTTTCGCATCTGTGATTGTGATTGTTCCTCTGAATAGGAACCGGTAGTTGGCTCGGTTGCGGGTCGCTTTGGCACCGAAACCATGTCCACGCTCTTTTTCGGCTCCGAGGCGACTTTCCTCTTTTTCGGAGCCGGCCCCTCTCGGCATCGATCCTCCTCGGTGCCGCTGTCTCTGCGTCGAGCAGCTTCGGCTCCGCTATCTCGGCGTCGATCTTTGCCGGCAGCACTATCTCAGTCCCGAGATGGCTGGGTGCCTGTGTCTCGACCCGAGTCGGACGATCTCGGCACTATTTCGGCCTTCTTCGGTGCCGATGGTCGGTCACCGAGTTTATGGGTTGAGCCATGGCCGGACGGCAGTGGCGTCCCCTGGGCCTTGTTAGTTTTCTTATGTGCTATCTTCGACGTCTTACTCACTGTTTCATGGGTCGTCGAATTCGTCCGAGTCAGATTCATGGATCGAGAAGGCTTCTACTTCGTCTTGTTCCTCGAAACCTTGGTGTCCTGTCGGCGTGGACGCCATTTGCAGTCTTCTGGCTCGGCGGTCACGGAGCGTTTTTCGGGACCGGAACGCACGACAGGCCTCACAAGTTTCTTCCCTGTGCTCGGGTGACAGGCACAGGTTACAGACCGAATGTTGGTCTGTATATGTGTATTTGTTGTGGCATTTAGGACAGAAACGGAACGGGGTCCGTTCCATCAGCGTCGATGTCACACGCGGTCGGGCCGATCAGGCCCAGACGGGGGATCGAAAACTACCCCGAAGGGCAAAGGAGATGTTATCGTGTCGATGCTATCTAACCCGATCCCGAACGCAACAATACCGACGTAATTTTCCGATTTTGAGCTAACTTTCCGTTCCGAAACCCGGAGCGAAAGGAACACGTCCGAACCCGATGGCGGAAAGAAAACAATCAAAGATGGAGTCGACGCCCATGCGCAATGGAGACAAAGAGGAGGAGTCCCTCGGTCCCGTGACTCGAAAGACTTCTTCGAAGAAAAACAACTTGTAACACTCCGACCCAACACCAGATGGCGGGCTATGCACAACATGTGTATCTACAGCGACAGATGCCATCGAACACATATGTACAGACCTCCATGTAGCGGCCTTACAGATCTCAGAGATCAGAACATTGTTAAGGAGGGCCGCAGTAGCTGCTTTTCCTCTTGTTGAATGAGCCTTAGGCCTAGCCGATAACTGTTTGTTAGCCAATTGATATGCAGTTACAATTCATGATACTATCCATCTAGAAATATAGTTCTCTTTGAGGCAGAATCGCCTGTCCTCATGTGTCCATAGTTTACAAACAGGTGGTGTAGGAAGTTGGCTCTGTATGCACTATTTCAAGGTAAGGAATAGTATGCACAGAGTCCAAGGGTTCCCCTTAGAGGTAAGATAGTGGCAAAAAGAGATAATACTAATGCTCTATTTTGTGGTAGTGTGGTCGAGCAATAGGCTTATCCAAGGAGTAGTGTTAAGCATTTGTTGTACATACACATAGGCAATAAATGAGGTACACACACTCAGAGACAAATCCAGCCAATAGGTTTTGTTATAGAAAAATATCTTTTCTTAGTTTATTTTAAGAACCACAGGTTCAAATTCTACATGTAATATCTCATTCGAAAGGTATTGCAGGTAAGTACTTTAGGAACTTCAAATCATCAAAATTGCATGTATACTTTTCACGTTATTCACAAATAGCTGTTTTAAAAGTGGACACTTAGTGCAATTTTCACAGTTCCTAGGGGAGGTAAGTATTTGTTAGGTTAACCAGGTAAGTAAGACACTTACAGGGCTTAGTTCTTGGTCCAAGGTAGCCCACCGTTGGGGGTTCAGAGCAACCCCAAAGTCACCACACCAGCAGCTCAGGGCCGGTCAGGTGCAGAGTTCAAAGTGATGCCCAAAACACATAGGCTAGAATGGAGAGAAGGGGGTGCCCCGGTTCCGGTCTGCTTGCAGGTAAGTACCCGCGTCTTCGGAGGGCAGACCAGGGGGGTTTTGTAGGGCACCGGGGGGGACACAAGTCCACACAGAAATTTCACCCTCAGCAGCGCGGGGGCGGCCGGGTGCAGTGTCGAAACAGGCGTCGGGTTCGCAATGTTAGTCTATGAGAGATCTCGGGATCTCTTCAGCGCTGCAGGCAGGCAAGGGGGGGGTTCCTCGGGGAAACCTCCACTTGGGCAAGGGAGAGGGACTCCTGGGGGTCACTTCTCCAGTGAAAGTCCGGTCCTTCAGGTCCTGGGGGCTGCGGGTGCAGGGTCTCTCCCAGGCGTCGGGACTTTGGATTCAAAGAGTCGCGGTCAGGGGAAGCCTCGGGATTCCCTCTGCAGGCGGCGCTGTGGGGGCTCAGGGGGGGCAGGTTTTGGTACTCACAGTATCAGAGTAGTCTTGGGGTCCCTCCTGAGGTGTCGGGTCTCCACCAGCCGAGTCGGGGTCGCCGGGTGCAGTGTTGCAAGTCTCACGCTTCTTGCGGGGAGCTTGCAGGGTTCTTTAAAGCTGCTGGAAACAAAGTTGCAGCCTTTCTTGGAGCAGGTCCGCTGTCCTCGGGAGTTTCTTGTCTTTTCGAAGCAGGGGCAGTCCTCAGAGGATGTCGAGGTCGCTGGTCCCTTCGGAAGGCGTCGCTGGAGCAGGATCTTTGGAAGGCAGGAGACAGGCCGGTGAGTTTCTGGAGCCAAGGCAGTTGTCGTCCTCTGGTCTTCCGCTGCAGGGGTTTTCAGCTGGGCAGTCCTTCTTCTTGTAGTTGCAGGAATCTAATTTTCTAGGGTTCAGGGTAGCCCTTAAATACTAAATTTAAGGGCGTGTTTAGGTCTGGGGGGTTAGTAGCCAATGGCTACTAGCCCTGAGGGTGGGTACACCCTCTTTGTGCCTCCTCCCAAGGGGAGGGGGTCACAATCCTAACCCTATTGGGGGAATCCTCCATCTGCAAGATGGAGGATTTCTAAAAGTTAGAGTCACTTCAGCTCAGGACACCTTAGGGGCTGTCCTGACTGGCCAGTGACTCCTCCTTGTTTTTCTCATTATTTTCTCCGGCCTTGCCGCCAAAAGTGGGGCCTGGCCGGAGGGGGCGGGCAACTCCACTAGCTGGAGTGGCCTGCTGGGTTGGCACAAAGGAGGTGAGCCTTTGAGGCTCACCGCCAGGTGTGACAATTCCTGCCTGGGGGAGGTGTTAGCATCTCCACCCAGTGCAGGCTTTGTTACTGGCCTCAGAGTGACAAAGGCACTCTCCCCATGGGGCCAGCAACATGTCTCGGTTTGTGGCAGGCTGCTAAAACTAGTCAGCCTACACAGATAGTCGGTTAAGTTTCAGGGGGCACCTCTAAGGTGCCCTCTGGGGTGTATTTTACAATAAAATGTACACTGGCATCAGTGTGCATTTATTGTGCTGAGAAGTTTGATACCAAACTTCCCAGTTTTCAGTGTAGCCATTATGGTGCTGTGGAGTTCGTGTTTGACAAACTCCCAGACCATATACTCTTATGGCTACCCTGCACTTACAATGTCTAAGGTTTTGTTTAGACACTGTAGGGGTACCATGCTCATGCACTGGTACCCTCACCTATGGTATAGTGCACCCTGCCTTAGGGCTGTAAGGCCTGCTAGAGGGGTGTCTTACCTATACTGCATAGGCAGTGAGAGGCTGGCATGGCACCCTGAGGGGAGTGCCATGTCGACTTACTCGTTTTGTTCTCACTAGCACACACAAGCTGGCAAGCAGGGTGTCTGTGCTGAGTGAGAGGTCTCCAGGGTGGCATAAGACATGCTGCAGCCCTTAGAGACCTTCCTTGGCATCAGGGCCCTTGGTACTAGAAGTACCAGTTACAAGGGACTTATCTGGATGCCAGGGTCTGCCAATTGTGGATACAAACGTACAGGTTAGGGAAAGAACACTGGTGCTGGGGCCTGGTTAGCAGGCCTCAGCACACTTTCAATTGTAAACATAGCATCAGCAAAGGCAAAAAGTCAGGGGGCAACCATGCCAAGGAGGCATTTCCTTACAGTGTCTTCCTGTGTAACTATGGCACAATAGAATTGTATGCGCAATCCATCTTGCGACTGGGTTCTTAGATACCGGTCTTTCTAAGAAACTACTTGCTAATTATATGAACAGTTGAATTTTCTGTCTGGCCTTGTTTTTTCTATATAATCCATAATGGCGTGTCTTGAGTCTAATGTATGCAAAAACATGTGACTATGCGCCTTTGGAAAAAGAAACTTGGGATTTTTATACTTTAACTGATGTGAATTTACTTTCGGCCTGAACTGTGGATCTGTTCTCATGACGATTGTCTTTGTGAATTTGAAAATAAATATAGCGTAGTGAAGTGACAGCCACTAGGAAAGGCTTTAAGGTTAGTATCTGTAATGTAGCTTTATGCAAAGGTTCAAAGGTATCTTTCATTAACTGAGTATCACATTTAAGATCCATGTGGGTGTTGGTACATTTCTGGGATGTGCTATTCTCTCTGCTCCCTCCAAGAATCTTTTTTTACTACTAGTGATGTGAAAAAACTTCTTCCAATGTGTCATCTTGTGTAAGCTATGACTGCTGCTAGATGAACCCTTAAGAATGCATATGAAATTGTGTTCTGTAGAAGATGAGTTAATTATCTTAATACTGTCTTACTGTCTGTTCCTTTGTACTGTTCTGCGTTACTCTTTTTTTTAACTTACCATAGTGAGTATGTTTTCCATTTTTCCATATAACATTTTCTGGTCATTGGCTTCCATGTTACTCAAAGTACTGCACCTGTCTCAGAATCCTAAGTCTCCAGAAGCTATGCTGTTCGATTCAAAAGATTCTGGAAATGGGTGCAGTACCCTTCCCTTTTTCATGGTCAACAGATCCTGCTGTTTTGGTATCCTTTGAAGATGTCCTCGGGCTAGATGCACTAGCTCTGAGAACCATGCTTGCCTTGCCCACTGCGGGGCAATTATAATTACTGACATGTAGATCCTTTTGAATTTGCTCATTACTTTTTGCAACAGTGGGATTGGGGGAAAACATGTATGCAAATGTCCCTGACTAGTTTATTGAAAATGCATTCCCCAGGGGCAGGTGGTGTGGCTGTCTGGGGACAAAGCTTTAGGATTTCACGTTCAGTGGTGTTACAAACAAGATCTATTGTTGGCATATCCCACTCTTGGAAGATCCTTTCTAGTCATTTCTGGCTCAGCTCCCACTAGTGAGAGCATTATGCAGGTCTGCTTAGACTGTCTGTTTCAACTTTTTCCTTTCCTGGTAGTTGTATCGCTTGGATTTCCATGTTTCTCTATATTGTCCATTTCCATAGTTGGTGAGCTCGTTTTGATAAGTGAGATAACAGACTGCCTCACTGTATGTTGATATAAAACGTGGTTGTATTGTCCATTTGAGTCAATGTTTTCTCTAAAAGTTGTTTTTAGAACGCTTTTAGGGCTAGAAAGACTGTCAGTTCGAGGATGTTGATGTGCTGTACTGCATACTGTTCATTCCAGACTCCTCATACTTTGAGAGAGCCCATGTGTACTGCCCAGCCCATATGAGAGGTGTTGGCGGTCATGGTCACTGTTGGGGTTGTCTGAGCAAACGTTCTCCCCCTGTGTAATGTGAGCTCTGTTCCACCACAGAATTCCCTCTTCTACCTTCTGCGTGACAACCACTAGATCCTCCCAGGTGCTTGAGATCATTGGTTTTTAAGGTATTCCTGAATCGGTCTCATGTGAAGTCTTGCATATGGGGTTAAAGGAATGCATAATGCCATCTTCTCTAATAGTTTTCCCACCGTCCATACTGTCAGAACTTGTTCCGTGGGGTAGCAGTGAGTCTCTGCAAATAGGCATTGTATCCTCTTCTTGCTGGGGAGCGCTTTCCCCTGAATTGAGCTGATTTTTGCTTCCAATAAATTTTTCCCTTGTTCCAGCTCTGGAGAAGACTTTTCTATATTCAAGGAGAACCCTAGTGTGTAAAGGATCTTCATTACTTGTTCAATGCCCTGTTTGCACTTGAAGGAGTTCGCTCATTAACCAATCATCAAGGTAGAGTTATGCATGTATTCTCATCCTCCTGAGATGTGCTGCTACTGCAGCCAGGCACTTTATAAACACTCTTGGTGCTTATTTTATTACGAAAGCCAGCACTGCAAACTGATTATTGTGTTTTGCTCACAACAAACCTAGGTATTTTTGTGCCTTTTATTCATTGAAATGGGCAAGTAGGCATCCTTTAACTCTATTGGTGACGTAATCTCCCTGCTGAAACTGTGGTATGACTTATTGTAAGGGCGTCATTTTAAATTTAGAGTTTTTATAAATTTGTTGATGAACCAGAGATTTAGAATTAGACGTACAATACATCTACCTTTGGGGTTAGGAAATATGCTGAGTAAATTCACATGCTGGGTTTTTGTTTTGAGACATGTTGTATTGCTCATTTGTCCAGTAATTCCCTTACCTCCTCGAGGAGATGAGTTGTTTTCTCTTTGGAATTAACCTTTATTTTTGGTCCCCGGGCTGGTGAGAGTTTGATTAGTTCTATGCAAGATTTGAACTGTATTGTGTTTAGTGTCAATTTGTCTCAGTTTATCTTTTTCCACTCCTGGAGAAATGTTTTTAATCCTCCCCCTACTGGTGTACTGTGTAAAGATTTGGACTATCTCTTACTTTCACTGATGGAGTTTGGGAAAGAGTAATAGTTGATGACCAGTCACCTATTTGTAGAGGTGACCCTCCTCTGTGTGGCTGCCCACTCCCTTTGAATCTTCCTCAAAAGGGCTGGCATCCCTGTTAATATTGCCAGCTTTGTTGTGGCAGACTGGATGCCGCTCTGAAATACTTGGTGTGAATTTCCAGCCTGGAAGCTTCGTCAGGAGATAGGCCTTTGTGAAGAGAATGTACCCCTTCGTATTCCAATCAGAGACTACAGTCTGCCCATAAACTGTTGTCTTTTTTTCACTAGTTGAGACTTTCATCCACAGAGCTCCCAAATAACAGTCCTACATTGAATGGAGTGGTCAAAATGTTGGCTTGGACTTCTAGCTTGAAAGTAAATTCACAACCAGGAACGGCGCTTCAGTGCGATACCCATCATCATCATCATCATCTGGTTCCTTGATGCGTCTGCCACGTCCAAAGCAGAATCTAAGCAGATGTTGGCGATGTTTCTGCCACTTTGTTAGATGTCCTGCCCTTTTTCGGTACTGCTCTGGGTGGTGCTTCATGAGCTCTCCCATCTTCTCCCAGTGCTGATGTACGTGTCTACTGAGTAATGCATTTAAATTTGCAATGCCCCACTGGCTGGCAGCACTCAAATCTGTGTCACATTAGGTTGATTCTCTTACTCTCCGTTATCAGGAGGCGGCCCAGATGTTGACCCTCTTTCTAGCTCTAAACACAATTATAGAGTTTGCAGCAACAGTACCCTTAATGTAAACAGGGTCCTTGGAGAAATACTTGCATTTCTTTCCTCAGCCCTTGGAGTCACTGTGGTACAATTGGTTGGCTCTTTGAAAGCTTCTTTACCCTGGTCGAGGATATTCAGGAGCACAGGTAGGAACTGGCTCCTTGCCTGATTAGGTTGCGTTGTTTCCAGCAGGAAACATGAATGTGGTTTGTTCTCCACTAACTGGACATTAAATTTGTCAGCTGACTCGGACATTTTTATTGCGGTCGATTTATCTTTTACTTCAGATCTTTTGTTCTTTGACCTCAAGGATCTGCAGATCACCCTCAGATGTTTCTCCTTCTGCCTCCTCAGCGATGTTCTCTTCGTCCTCATTAGAGAGACTTAGATCCCTCAGGAATGGAGGGTCTTCTAGCCCTGCATTGTATGATGGGCAACTCTGTCTTGCTCTCACCCTCAAAGTCTTCGGCACAAAGACAGGGCAGGCGTTGCAGTCTTCACTTCTGTGGTCAATTAGAAGACAGAGGTTGCAGATCGTGTGCATAATATACCTCTAACTGTGATCTTCGACTAAAATCTTGAGAAAGTTTTACTAAAGTTTTCCTCAATTTGGAGATCTTTCTGCAATCATCCAGACCCAACGGCAGAAATAAAGGATCTGAAAATGGCGACCAAAGGTGGGAACAACCAGAGGATGCAGGAGATCACAGAGAACACCTAATGGAGGTTCAGTTGATGCTCACCAGCAAACAAACAAAAGAAAAAGGACTAGAAAATAGTGGAGAATTCCAGACCCAACCACTAGATGACGTAATATTGCACAGCATGCAAATGCAGAGAAGATTCAAGCAGCACAATAGTGAGGTAGGTGGCGACTAGAGGGGAGACCACTGCGCTCTACTCAGAATACACTGCAATACACTGTTGCAGGCAATAAGAAATCTGACCTCAGAGAATACCTAAAGTGAGAAGACCTGAGGCTGCTCAGGTGCCCTGTGAAACAGCGGGGTGAGGTGGCCCCATTGACCTGGGAGCTGCCAATTTTCAACACTGCATATTTGTGAGATAGTAATCCTTTTAGCCTGGTCACCCCTTTTTTCTGACTGATAGTGGTGATATTTAACTCTGACTGTGCCCTGGAAACTGCTAACTAGGCCCAGGGGCAGTGCTCAAATGAAAATTTAATTTTTTTTTTTTTTTTTTAGAATTACAAATGGCAATGGCAGACCCATTTAAGTCCCCAAAGTATAATATAATAAGGGGGATCCCAACCACCAACAAGTCCCTAGTATGTAATACGGCTGGGAGGTTTAGAGGCCACCAGATTTCCTGCACCGAATGTACACCGATGTTTTGCCTGCTGTCATTAGTAAAGGCAGCCCTGCCTTACACACGGTCTTTAAAAAGAAAAATGTGTGCAAATTCAACTTTGGGAATAAAGGTACTTCCAAAGTGGTAATCGAACTTACTTTTATATACAAGGCAACCCTAAGGTCACCCACTAGGTGACCCAGGGGTGGGGTGCCATATAACTAAAAGCAGGGGAATGATAAAAGATGTCTTATATGCCCTGATGAGGGAACACCTGTTCCTGCTGCACACTGGGATCTACAGCCCTGAGGACTTTGCCTTGCATCTAAAAAGATTAAGGTGTGGATTCCCTTAAAGAAACAGGTTACAGAGTTTCCCTGCACAATTTCCATCAAGAAGTTCCCAGCCTGGAGTGTATCCAGTGGTCTTTTAAGGATTTGAGCAGGTGCACTGTGGAAATTGTAGTACAAACTTCCAAGGACCATCTCTGAGGATCTAGACCCTTGGGTTTGTGTTTTGGACACTGAATCCTCAAGAGAGGAGGAGGTTCAAGAAAATTGGAGGAGCTTGGAGAACTTGTGTGAGAAAGCTCTACAAGGTGACCGAACCGCAACCATGCCTGAACATTAAATTCACCCTGCTGAAGCTCTGGAGCGTTTCCCTGTCGAAGAGACTTCGAGGATTTGACCAGGGCCCCATGGAAAAGCAAGCATGCTATATTGCATTGGATCCTGGCATGACGAGGAGCCTCGCCTGACAAGGAGAGAAAAAGCTCCAGTAAATCTACAAAGTCCGAAGGTAAAACTTTAACTGAGGCCTCCTGCTCAGTGTATCTGAGCAGGGCTCTATTGCGGTTGGTCTCAAATTGTAACTTGGTCCCAGTATAGTGCGATCAGATGTCCCCTGTTGGCACCAATAGCTTTTAAGCACTAGAAAGCACATTTATTTTTAATCTTGTTTGTAACATTTGCTATTTTTATAAACTGGTGTGGGATTTTTACTGTCTGTTGTGTCTTAAATATTTACTGCGTTGGTGTATTTACATACACGTGAATATGTTACATACCTGTTTCATATGCTAAGCCTTACTGCTCGTTGCTTGCTACCAGGGGCTAATGTACTGAGACCCTAACTGGACCATATGTTGGGGAGGTACCTTAATTACTAGTGTTAGGTGCATACTTATCCCTAATAATAATCCATCCTCCAACAATATTGCTTCTCAGTAGCGAGCAGGACCACCCTACATATGTAGAACCATCTAGACTGCTGAGGTGGGGAAAACATCGGGCTCCAAGAAACCTAAACTCTTTCGCCACTGTGCAAACAGCTGGGGAGAAGGACCCTGTGACTGCATAGAGAACATAAGCACAGGAGGCCAACCCCTTCACCCCCTTTTCCACAAATGGAGACAGCCATGAATGTACTTCTCAGGAAAATACAACTCGGCCTCACCGCCAAAGACCACAAGGTGTTCTCTAACCATCTACATGGATAACACTATCCACAAAATACAGTACCGTGACAGCTGCATCTCAGAAACAAAACAATGAACTAGCAACCCCGTGAAAGTTAGTTGAAATGGACGTTTTATCCTTGAAAAAAAGCCAAGAATAAAAATCTACAGGCAAGGTCCCTAATGAATAATCTATGAATAATGGGTGCGGCGGAATCAACCACTGTCGGAAAAATTTAAACTTTTGTGGAAGACATGCTGATGTCACTGGCACAGAGAGCTTTTCCAAGCTACTGATAGTGGAATGAGCCTATTGTGCTCTGGAGCCCCGTCCACTTCCGAGGACACCCACCACGCCTATCATAGCCTGACTTCCAAGAGTCAAAGACCAAGACGTAGTCCGGCAGCTAGAAAAAACAAGCATTAGCACAGCAAGCAGGTATGGCATCTTCCACCAGCCATTCAGGCAGTTCTTGTTTTTGTCATGCCTTTTGGAAAACTTTGTATGGTAATCTGTTGGAAGTTTGCCAATCAAAAAAAAAAAAAGTCTGAAGATGCCATGACTTCTAGTGAAGTGGGGTGACGTGCTACCCCTTAATGCATGGTCAACTGAGTTTAAGAAAAAATAGCCACACTCACTGACAAATGGACAAAGTGGTGGCTGAAGGCAGTGTCCATGCAGTTCAATATAATGATGAGATTCCTGGCTGAAAACCCCTATAAGTAACTTTAATACACACTTAGTAAAAAGAAAAGGTCTTAGTTCGCACAGATTTAAAGAAGCCCATTGCTGCGCCACTGGCTGTCAGACTTTTGCCTTTGAGAAAGAAACAGAGAAACAAGCAGAGAAGGAAAGAAATATGGCTAGAAATAAGGAAGGTAAGGAAGAAGGAAAGAAAGAATGAAATAAGGCAAGAAGGAAGTTAAGACAAACAGCAATAAAGATGGCAAAAAAGAAAGAAGGACTGAAAGAAGAAAGGAAAGAAGGACCAAAAGAAAACAAGAAGGAAGGAAGAAGGAAAGAAAGTAATGAAAAAACAAAGAATGAAAGAAGGAACAAAGGAGTAAAATAATGAAAGAAAAAAGTAATGCGATGAAAGGAAATGAATAAAAGTAAATGGAAAGGAAGAAAAATAAAGCTTGAAAGAAGGAAAGAAAGAAGCCAAGAAAATGCAAGAAAAGAGTGAAATGAAAGAAATAAGGAAACAATGAAAGGAAACAAAGAAAAAAAAAGAAGAAAGAAAGATAAAAGTAATAACGCATAAAATATTGTTACAAGTGCTGCAAACTGAAAACCATAAAGGCAAAGTTTATTAAAGAGCAATTGATAAAATTAAGTCCAAAACAAATCTGTTCAACAATTGTCCGCTTATGTACTCGCATGTGTAATTTTGAAGCTTTACCTAACTCAATAAGCAATCTGTTATGCTCTAAAATACCGGCACACAAACAGTAAGCAAAGGACACTCAAAGGATTTCACAAAGTACTGGCAAGAGACTGGAACTTATAAAGTGTGGAATGTGGCCTGTGCTCACATCTGGTGTACTGTTGTGTTTTCGCATCAAACCCTAAACAAAGGCAACATCATAGTAATAAATTAAAAACAAATTGACACAGAAGAGAACTGGTTTGTGTGTTAAGGTGCTCCTTGTGAAAAAGCAAAATGAAGTCACTCAAGGTGAAGTTATTCAGTGGCTGAAGTGGGCCGACCCCATGCTGTATACTGTAGTGGGCAGAATTAAAACATGAATTACACTAACAGACCAAGGGATGAAAACAATTGACAGAAGCCAATTAAATAAGAATATTGTACATATATATTTCTTTTCAAAACATCAAAATGTCTTGACTAATGCCAGACCTTACAAAAGTCCTACAATACAACAGCAGTTGCATCTCATTTTACCCTAAATTCACTGTAGTGGTGTGAGAAGCCCAACATGCTTTCCTGTCAACAAGTAAGACAGAATATACAATATGGGATGCTGAAACCGGTCCCAGGATGCTGGTTTCCGGTCCAGGGAGGACCTGGCTTGGCAGTTCGGGCTGGACTGTTCCCATGAGGGACAGGGTCAAGACTGATTTGCATATGGCTGGATCCAAACTGGGGTGGCATGGTGAGCAAAAGAACGATGGATTAAACCCAGATCAGTGACTGAGGGTGAGTGTTTCCATTGTTCAGCACTCCGTCCATCATCCTTGTGTCCTGCTAATGCTGTACACAGCCTGCCTAAAAATAACACACCAAGGAAAGCACACAATCCCCCACATCCCACAACATGCAAATAACATTTTGAAAGGATTAGAGACTCCCTGCACCAGCACTCCTGAAGGACACTAAATGACTGGAAATATACTCTGAAGCAGGGACTTCGCTCACTCTTCCTCTAACAGAGGAACCTAGCACCCTCTGACAGACCAATACTTCACATTGTTGTGCAGATAGTGCATACAGTCGAATAAGATGTTAGCGCCAATCTACTGATCTCCTAGGCCTTCGGCTGGCCATGCTAACTGAAAGCTCCTGTATTATGACCACTTCTTTTTCCAGGCTGGCATAGCTGGCACACCTACCACTTCTGGCTGTTAACCTGCCCCAGCAGTAAAATCCAGGAATCTCATCATTGTGTTGAACTGCATGGGCACTGTGGCTTCCGTCACCACAAAAGTTAAGTTGGGGTAGGTAGACGTGTGTGTGTTTTTCTTTTTGTGTTTTTTTTTTGACGGGAGGGGGTGGGGGTCACACAGCTCTCACCTAGAATGTATGAGGGTTAATTAATCCTAGAGAAGTGAGGCTGGTGCACGCAGACCGCCACTGAAATAAAATGGACCCTGGAATTTTTCAAGAGATGCCTCATTCTGAAACAAGCACATCCCAGAAAAGGGAAAACCTGTCCATCACATCCCCCAACTTGAACAATGCCAGAGGAGTTGCAATCCTCACCATGGGGGGGGGGGGGGCACACTCTCGACTGATCCATGCGGTAAAGAGACGATGTAGGTAGCTATGTTACCATACAAGGTGTCTTCCACTCCAAACATATCACTGTGGTGAATGTATACAGGCCTAATACGGATGACCTGGATTTCCTTTGCACCCTCTGGGAAAAATACAGGTGGTAGTACCTAAATCAATCATCTAGGGCATAAACTGACAACGCTTAATCCAATATTAGATAGACAACACACGTCACTCAGGAATCGTTCCACCCCCCAGTAACACACTCAATATCTTTAGTGTCAATGAATTGGTGGTCAAATAGCAACAAAGACACCAGACTACGGAGGAGGGAGGGAACCTTCTCCTCAGCAGTCCACATCATGTGATTGAGGATTAAACTACTGGCTCCTCAGCACCTGAGTGGGAGCAGTGGTGCACTAGGCCTGCACGATGTCGGATCACTACTGTGGGGCTGGACACTTATACCTGACAATTCCTTCCACTAAATATGGCGCCTCTCCCAGGGGGTGCTTCTGGATGGTGCTTTTCAGGCCGATATAGAGACTGCGATTCATAAATATAAAAAAAAAAAAAAAAAATCATGGGTCAGAGCCAAGAAAAGCCACCCTGTGGGAGACTTTCAAGGTGCCAGAGAGGTCACTGCAGATCTAAGCAGCATGGGGCACTTCAGACACAGAAGTAATATGCAGACACTAGAATCAAAGACATAGAAGTAAAAAAAGCAAGAAGTTATGATGCCCAGCATATGGAAGAGTTTAAAAATGACATGTCAACCAATAGAACGAAAATCGCAGAACGTAAATCCAACTACTCAGGTCAGGCGTCCCCAACGAGTAACTTCTGAGTTATTGTTAGCAATCCACCTGCCTGTAAGTAGCTTTAATATGTGCAGCACAGTTTACTAAATCAGAAGCATTTGCTTGGCTGAATTAATATATGTATACCAAAACTGAAAAGCGTGTAATTATAAAGGAAAATGTGTTTTTTCAGAACTCACAGGGTGCCTTTGTAAATTTGTAAATTAAAAGCTTTATCTGAATTATAAACCATGTGGCATCAAGAAGACTGATACCAAAGTAAAAATAGGAGTAATACGAAGTATTATGGCTGTTATGCATTACCCATTCAAGGGCATCCAAAATTGACAAACCCTTTTTACATTACTCGTGAAAACTTGTCTCAGACAGTAAGGTGATCACTGTTAGTAAACTTGCATGGGGTGACCACTAATGTAATTTTGCCAGGTATGCTCACTATTACATCAGTAGATGTAACGGTATATCAGAAGGATATTAATTTTTCTTCCTACTACAGGAAAGGTTGGAGAACCTTTATCTATGTAAATACACCTGCGCAAAAGCGTATAAGTGGGGCAAGAGACCTGGAAAGGCACAAGCAGGTGTAAAAACATTTATTTTATTTTTTAAACCTTAGGGCTGCGAATGATATCTTCCATATTTTGCAAAAAGACAGCCTGCTGAGGTACAAGGCAGCAGAAATACACCAATGTCCCATGACTAATATGACCTCTACAACTCACAGTGCACCTGTACAGATACTTGTGTATTCTGAAAACTTAAGCCATTGTATGGCTTTGCATTGCTCAGCGCGAGTTTCTAGCTCACCCCCCTTACAGTAGATTAAATCGAAATATGTCATTTAGGGACTATCCAATGGTAAAGCCCCTGGTTCTTATGGTTTGTCCACCAAGATGTACAAAATATATTGACCTAATGGCACTGCTGTTGCAGGAGATGTATAAAGAGGTGCTCAGCAAGGGCATTCGCCCGTCGACCATGCGCAAGGTCACCACTCCTTAAACACTCGAAACCTGCTGACCAAAGTGAGTCCTGCCATCATTAATAAACTGTAATGTAAAAGTATTGTTTAAGTCATTTCCAACAGACTGCTGCTGCTCTGCCCCATGATGGTTCTACTAGATCAAGCAGGTTTCGTCCCAGGGAGATCTATCATGAAGATAGACGCTTGAAAGGAAATCTCATGACGGTTATGTCATATTGGCTTACCTCCCCTTGGCACTGAAAAAAAAAAAAAAAATGTTCTACAGCCTCCCAACATATTTTTATATGAATGGTGGAGACTCTCTGCTGTTTAGGATTACACAAGGGACCCGGCAGGGTTGCCCCGTATCACCTGCGCTATTCGTGTCTGCATGGAGCATTTGGCAGCTAAACTCTGGCAGAACTACGCAGGCCCAACATAAAGGTCCACAAAAGATCTTTATCAGGCCTCGATAAATCACACAAATGTTACCAGACCTGCAGGACTGGTGATATGAATAATCTACTAAACCAAACTGTAATGTACTTGACACAAACTGGTCTCAAAATGTGTGAGATTAGGCAGATATTTTATGTTACAAAGCCGCCTTTTTTCTTCATTATCACATATGATAACACCTACAAATATGCAAGTTCAGCATTTCTGCTGTAAAACAAAAAATCTTTTCTTTAATTTAATACACTAAACCTTTGCACCATGTAGTAAAAAAGAACGAGTTACTTACCTTTGGTAACGACTTTTCTGGTGGATACATTAGCTACCTGTGGATTCCTCACCTAATGAATACTCCCATTGCGCCAGCATTCGACGGAAATCTTCTTCCTAGCTTCTGCACGTCGACGAGGACGTCACATTTGCCCACGCGACGAAGTCTGACGTCATACAGGCAATGAGAGGTCCTCGCCGACGTGCCGACGTCAGTACCAACATTTTTTACGTGCCTGAGAATAATAATCCATTGAGATGAAAGAACAATAGCAATATTTAATGATATTGCAAACAACACATCATTGTGAGAAGTCGGTCTACTAACTTAGTTTAACTGTTTTTCTTAAAAACAAGTAAATAAATAAACTATATGGAAAATGTCACTTACCCAGTGTACATCTGTTCGTGGCATTAGTCGCTGCAGATTCACATGCTGTGCACAGTCCGCCATCTGGTGTTGGGCTCGGAGTGTTACAAGTTGTTTTTCTTCGAAGAAGTCTTTTCGAGTCACGAGACCGAGGGACTCCTCCCATTTCGACTCCATTGCGCATGGGCGTCGACTCCATCTTAGATTGTTTTGCCCGCAGAGGGTGAGGTAGGAGTTGTGTATACTAGTAATAGTGCCCATGCAATGGAGTGAATGCGTATGTACATAATAAAGTTTTAAGTAATATATTTACAAATGTACAAGATCTACTTCTAAACGGCTACAGGCTCCCGGGGAGGCGGGTGGGCGCATGTGAATCTGCAGCGACTCATGCCACGAACAGATGTACACTGGGTAAGTGACATTTTCCGTTCGATGGCATGTGTAGCTGCAGATACACATGCTGTGCATAGACTAGTAAGCAGTTATCTCCCCAAAAGCGGTGGTTCAGCCTGTAGGAGTTGAAGTAGTTTGAAATAATGTTCTTAATACAGCTTGACCTACTGTTGCTTGTTGTGCAGTTAGCACATCTACACAGTAGTGCTTGGTAAATGTATGAGGCGTAGACCATGTTGCTGCCTTACATATTTTATTTTGTTCATTGGAATATTTCCTAGAAAGGCCATGGTAGCACCTTTCTTTCTGGTTGAGTGTGCCTTTGGTGTAATAGGCAGTTCTCTTTTAGCTTTAAGATAGCAGGTTTGAATGCACTTAACTATCCATCTAGCAATGCCTTGTTTTGAAATTGGATTTCCTGTATGAGGTTTTTGAAAGGCGATAAATAATTGTTTTGTCTTTCAAATTAGTTTTGTTCTGTCAATGTAGTACATTAGTGCTGTTTTGATGTCTAATGTATGTAGTGCTCTTTCGGCTACCGAATCTGGCTGTGGGAAGAACACTGGTAATTCTACTGTTTGATTCAAGTGAAACGGTGAGATTACTTTTGGCAAAAATTTAGGATTGGTCCGTAGAACAACTTTATTTTTGTGTATTTGAATAAATGGTTCTTGAATGGTAAATGCTTGAATTTCACTCACTCTTCTTAGAGATGTGATGGCAATAAAAAATGCAACTTTCCACGTTAAGTATTGCATTTCACAAGAGTGCATGGGCTCAAAAGGTGGAGTCATGAGTCGTGTTAGGACAATGTTGAGGTTCCATGAAGGAACTGGTGGTGTTCTTGGTGGTATAATTCTCTTTAGGCCTTCCATAAACACCTTTATGACTGGTATCCAAACAATGAAATTGAGTGCGTAATTTGTAGGTAAGCAGAAATTGCCGTAAGATGTATTTTAATGGAAGAGAAAGCTAGGTTAGATTTTTGCAAATGTAGTAAGTATCCTACTATTTCTTTTGCAGATGCATGTAAAGGTTGAATTGGATTATTATGGCAGTAATAAACAAATATTTTCCACTTATTTGCATAGCAGTGTCTAGTGGTAGGTTTTCTAGCTTGTTTTATGACCTCCATACATTCCTGTGTGAGGTCTAAGTGCCCGAATTCTAGGATTTCAGGAGCCAAATTGCTAGATTCAACGATGCTGGATTTGGATGTCTGATCTGTTGTTTGTGTTGTGTTAACAGATCTGGTCTGTTGGGTAGTTTGACATGAGGTACTATTGAAAGGTCTAGTAGTGTTGTGTACCAAGGTTGCCGTGCCCATGTTGGTGCTATTAGTATGAGTTTGAGTTTGTTTTGACTCAACCTGTTTACTAGATATGGAAGGAGAGGGGGGAAAAGCGTACGCAAATATCCCTGACCAGTTCATCCATAGAGCATTGCCTTGGGATTGATCTTGTGGGTATCTGGATGCGAAGTTTTGGCATTTTGAGTTTTCCTTTGTTGCAAATAGATCTATTTGAGGTGTTCCCCAAATTTGAAAGTAATTGTTTAGTATTTGGGGGTGAATTTCCCATTCGTGGGTTTGTTGGTGATCTCGAGAGGGATTGTCTGCCAACTGGTTCTGAATCCCTGGAATAAATTGTGCTATTAGGCGAATGTGGTTGTGAATCGCCCAATGCCATATTTTTTGTGTTAGGAGGCACAACTGTGTCGAGTGTGTCCCTCCTTGTTTGTTTAGATAATACATTGTTGTCATGTTGTCTGTTTTGACAAGAATGTATTTTGGGGTTATTATGGGTTGAAATGCTTTCAGCGCTAGAAATACTGCTAACAGTTCTAAGTGATTTATGTGAAACTGCCTCTGATGTATGTCCCATTGTCCTTGGATGCTGTGTTGAATGAGGTGTGCTCCTCACCCTGTCATGGAAGCATCTGTCGTTATGACGTATTGTGGCACTGGGTCTTGGAAAGGCCGCCCTCGGTTTAAATTTGTACTGTTCCACCATAGAAGCGAGATGTAGGTTTGGCGGTCTATCAACACCAGATCTAGAAGTTGACCCTGTGCTTGTGACCATTGTGATGCTAGGCACTGTTGTAAGGGCCGCACGTGCAATCTTGCGTTTGGGACAATGGCTATGCATGAAGACATCATGCCTAGGAGTTTCATTACCATTTTGACTTGTATCTTTTGTGTTGGATACATGGCCTGTATTACCTTGTGAAATGTTTGAACCCTTTGTGGACTTGGAGTGGCAATCCCTTTTGCTGTGTTGACTGTCGCTCCTAAGTATTGCTGCGTTTGACACGGCAAAAGGTGTGACTTCGCGTAGTTGATGGAGAAACCTAGCCTGTGAAGAGTCTGTATGACATAGTTTGTGTGCTGTGAACACTGTCTTAGCGTGTTGGTTTTGATTAACCAGTCGTCTAAGTACGGGAACACATGTATTTGCTGCCTTCTGATATGTGCAGCTACTACTGCCAGGCATTTTGTAAAAACTCTTGGCGCAGTTGTTATTCCGAATGGCAACACTTTGAATTGGTAATGTATTCCTTGGAATACGAACCTTAGGTATTTCCTGTGTGAAGGATGTATTGGTATATGGAAGTACGCATCTTTTAGGTCTAATGTTGTCATGTAATCTTGCTGTTTGAGCAGTGGGATTACGTCTTGTTACGTGACCATGTGAAAGTGGTCTGATTTGATGTAGGTATTTAGTGTTCTGAGATCTAGTATTGGTCTCAGAGTTTTGTCCTTTTTGGGTATTAGAAAGTACAGTGAGTAAACTCCTGTGTTTTTTTGTAGATTTGGTACTAATTCTATTGCGTCCTTTTGTAGCAATGCTTGAACTTCTAGTCCTAGAAGATCTATATGTTGTTTTGACATATTGTGTGTTTTCGGTGGGACGTTTGGAGGGAATTGGAGAAATTCTATGCAATAACCATGCTGGATAATTGCTAAGACCCAAGTGTCTGTTGTTATTTCCTCCCAAAGTTTGTAAAATTGGCTTAGTCTTCCCCCCACAGGTGTTATGTGATGGGGTTGTGTGACTTGTGAGTCACTGTTTATTTTGAGGAGTTTTGGGGCCTTGGAATTTTCTTCGATTTCTTGGGAATTGGCCCCCTCAATATTGCCCCCGAAAACCTCCCCTCTGATATTGACCCTGGTAAGTAGGCCTTGTTTGTGAGGTTGTGGTTTCTGTGGGTTGACCTCGAAACCCTCCCCTAAAAGGTGTTTTTCGAAATGTGCCTCTGCTCTGCGGGGAGTAGAGTGCGCCCATGGCTTTGGCTGTATCGGTGTCTTTTTTTAGTTTCTCAATGGCAGTGTCTACCTCCGGCCCAAACAATTGCTGTTCATTAAATGGCATATTGAGCACAGCTTGTTGGATTTCCGGCTTGAACCCTGAAGTGCGCAGCCATGCGTGCCTTCGTATCGTGATTGCAGTGTTTATTGTCATTGCAGCTGTATCTGCTGCATCCATGGAAGACCGTATCTGATTATTTGAGATACTTTGTCCCTCTTCTACCACCTGTTGCGCTCTTTTTTGGAACTCCTTGGGTAAGTGTTCGATTAAATGTTGCATTTCATCCCAATGAGCTCTGTCGTATCTTGCCAAAAGTGCTTGTGAATTGGCAATACGCCATTGATTTGCTGCTTGTGCTGCAACCCTTTTTCCCGCAGCATCAAATTTGCGGCTCTCTTTGTCTGGAGGTGGTGCGTCTCCTGAGGTATGAGAGTTGGCTCTCTTACGAGCTGCTCCGACAACTACTGAGTCCGGTGTTAGTTGTGTTGTAATATAGATTGGATCTGTTGGCGGTGGCTTGTACTTTTTCTCCACCCTTGGAGTTATGGCTCTGCCTTTAACTGGATCCTGAAATATTTGTTTTGAATGTCTTAGCATTCCTGGGAGCATGGGAAGGCTTTGGTACTGGCTATGGGTGGAGGATAGGGTGTTAAACAGAAAGTCATCCTCAATTGGTTCAGAATGTAAGGTGACGTTGTGAAATTCAGCTGCCCTTGCGACCACCTGTGTGTAGGATGTACTGTCCTCAGGTGGTGACGGTTTTGTGGGATAGGAGTCTGGGCTGTTGTCAGACACTGGAGCATCGTAAAGGTCCCATGCATCGGGATCATCCTGACTCATTGTAGTATGAGCTGGTGAGTGCATCAGTGGAGGAGTTGTTGCTGCTGATGCATGTATTGATGGTGGTGGAGACGGTGGTGGGGTTGTTTTCCTTGCCACTTTTGCCTGTGGTTGCTTGTCCTTTTGTTGAAAGGCAAGTTTCCTTTTTATTTTGATTGGGGGGAAGAGTGGTTATCTTCCCTGTGTCCTCATGAATATGAAGCCTTCTTTGCGTGTAGTTAGGCTCTACAGCTTGAGGCTCCTCTCCAAATCTATGTAATTGGGAGGTTAATCCTTGTTCCTCTGTATAGGAACTAGTTTTCGGCTCCGAGGCTGGATGTTTCGGAACCGAAACCTTTTCGGAAGTCTTTTTAGGCTCCAAAGCAACCTTCTTTGTTTTCGGCGTGGTGTCTCGGTGCCGAAATTCTTCGGTGCCGCTGTCTCTGTGCCGAAGTTTCTCAGAGCCGCTGTCTCGGCTCCGAGGTTGCTGTGTGGCGGTATCTCGACCGGAGTCGGATGACTTCGACACCAGCATGCCCTTTTTCGGTGCCTTGGATTGGTCACCTAGTTTTCGGGTTAAGCCATGGCCTGTTGGCAGTGGCGTCCCATGGGCTTTTGTGGACTTCTCGTGAGTCTTGATTTTCGACGTCTTACTCACGGTTTGGGGTGTTTCTTCGGCGTCGAGTTCGTCAGAATCCGACTCGTGGACGGAGAAAGCTTCTTCCTCCTCGAAACGTTCTCGACCTGTCGGCGTGGACGCCATTTGTAGTCTCCTGGCTCTTCGGTTTCTCAGCGTCTTCCTCGACCGAAACGCTTGACAGGCTTCACAAGTATCCTCCTTGTGCTCGGGGGACAAGGACAAGTTACAGACCAGATGCTGATCCGGATACTTGTTATGGCATTTTGGGCAGAAGCGGAATGGGGTCCGTTCCATCAGCCTTGAAGTCGCACGTGGCCGAGCCGACCAGGCCCCGACGGGGGATCGAAAAAACCCCGAAGGGCCACCGGAGCTCTTCAAAATTCGGTGTTGATTTGTTCTAACTAACCCGATACCGAACGCAAACAATACAGACGATTTTTTCCGAGATTCGAACTAACTTTCCGACCCGAAACACGGAGCGAAAAGGAACACGTCCGAACCCGATGGCGGAAAAAAAACAATCTAAGATGGAGTCGACGCCCATGCGCAATGGAGTCGAAATGGGAGGAGTCCCTCGGTCTCGTGACTCGAAAAGACTTCTTCGAAGAAAAACAACTTGTAACACTCCGAGCCCAACACCAGATGGCGGACTGTGCACAGCATGTGTATCTGCAGCTACACATGCCATCGAACATAAAAATATATATAAAAAATATATGGTATAGGTTATATATATATATATATATATATATATATATATATAAAACCTATACCAATCCTCAAAACCAAGAGGAGCACACTGAATAATTACTTGGTTAGACCAAACAGGCAACAGGGAGGCAGGTGGGACCGTGAGGAATCCACAGGTAGCTAATGTATCCACCAGAAAAGTCGTTACCGAAGGTAAGTAACTCGTTCTTCTGATGGATACAACTACCTGTGGATTCCTCACCTAATGAATAGAGTCCCAAAGCAGTACCGCACTCGGTGGTGGGTGCCTGAATGGTCAAACCAAGAAATCCTGCAGCACTGACCGTGCAAAATGGCCGTCCCTTCTGACCTCAGAGTCCAAACAGTAATGTTTCGCAAAAGTGTGAAGGGACGACCAAGTTGCGGCCTTGCAGATGTCGACCACAGGAACATCTCTGGCCAAGGCCGAAGTGGCCGACTTAGCTCTGGTGGAATGAGCTCTAATATCATCAGGAGGATCCTTCTTTGCTAAAGAGTAACACATTTTAATGCAAAGAACAACCCACCTGGAGAGTGTTCTCTTGTGGACTGCCTTTCCTCACCTCTTTCCCATGTAACCGATGAAAAGCTGATCCTCCAGCCTGAAATCCTTTGTCTTGTGTATGTAAAAGCTTAGCGCCCTCTTTGGGTCCAAGCGGTGTAGTCTCTCTTCTTCCTTTGAAGGATGAGGCAAAGGATAAAACATGGACAGAGTAATTGTCTGGGTCAAATGAAAGGGTGAAACAACCTTCGGAAGGAAAGCAGCCTTGGTCCTCAACACCACCTTATCCCCATAAAAAGTTGTATAAGGGGGTTTTACAGATAAACCCTGCAACTCACTCACTCTCCTTACAGAAGTTATAGCAACCAGGAAAACTGTTTTAAGAACTAACAATCTTAAGGGGCAAGAATGCATAGGCTCAAAAGCGGACCCCATAAGGAAAGTTAGGTCCAAGGACAAATCCCATTGAGGCATAACGAAAGGATTTGGAGGAAATTTATTCATAAGGCCCTTCAAGAATCTAAGTACTATAGGAGATTTAAATAACAAAGGCTGGTCTGGAAGACAAATGAAGGCTGACAAAGCAGACAAGTAACCCTTAACAGTAGCCACTGCACAACCCCTCTGTGCTAAAGACACAGCAAAAGATAAAACGTCTGACAAATGAGCACGTAAGGGATCAATCTGTCTCTCTCCACACCATACCACAAATTTAGACCACCTATTAGCGTAGATAGATTTAGTGGAGTGTCGCCTGGCCGCTAAGATAACATCCACTACATCAGGCGGGAGAGAAAAGGAACTCAGGTTGCCCCGCTCAATCTCCAGGCATGAAGGTGCAGACTCTGGAGGTTGGGGTGTAAAACCTGCCCCTGCGACTGCGAGAGGAGGTCTGCCCTGAGAGGGAGACGGAGCGGAGGGCACAGTGAGAGTTGGAGAAGGTCGGAATACCACACCCTCCTTGGCCAATCCGGAGCTATTAAGATTACTTGGGCCCGGTCTTGGCGAATTTTCCTCAACACTCGAGGAATCAAGGGTATGGGGGGGAAACGCGTAAAGCAACTGGTCGCACCAGGTCCTCTGAAATGCGTCCCCCAACGCTCCTTGCACCGGATACTGGAGGCTGCAGAATAACGGGCAGTGCGAGTTCTCCCGGGTGGCAAACAGATCTATCTGAGGAAACCCCCACATCTGGAAGATTAAAAGGACTTGATCTGGATGGAGACGCCACTCGTGGTCAGCCGAGAAATGGCGACAGATTGTCCGCACGTACATTCAAGACTCTGGCCAGATGATTTACTACCAAGCAAATCTGATGGTCCTTTGCCCAGGACCATAGTCGAAGAGCTTCTCTGCAGAGAAGGTACGACCCCACTCCTCCCTGTTTATATACCAAATCGCAGTAGTATTGTCCGTCAGGATCTGAACCGACTGACCGCAAAGGGATGGGAGGAAGGCCTTGAGAGCCAGCCGTACGGCCCGTAACTCTAACAGATTGATATGAAACATCTGTTCCTCTGGAGACCAAAGCCCTTTGATCTCCGGGTCCCCCAGATGAGCTCCCCACCCTAGAGTGGAAGCATCCGTTATGACAACAGGAGGTGTTCTTCTGAACAATAAGATGGGCGGGGCGGGATGGGGGGGCGGAAACTCCCGAAAGGGAAGGGTGTAGCCTTTTCTCACAATGCTGGTAACCCAGGCGTCTGATGTGATGACCTCCCATTTGTGAAGAAAATACAGTAACCTTCCCCCTACAGGAGAGGAGTGAGTGGGAATTGGTGGAAGCCTAAGGCTGCTTCCCCTGATGCACCCCCTGCTGCACCCCTCCAGAGGAAGAGGAAGAGAGAGTGCTGCTGAGGCGCTCCCCTGGTACGGACCCTACCCCTCCCTCTAAAAGATCTATAGGAGAGAGAAGAGGTAGGCTGCTGGAATTTCCCCCGAAAGGAGGAGGAGGATGAGCCACGACCAAATCCTCGAAACCTCCTAAAAAATCTGGAGGAGGCAGAAGAAGTGGCTTGCAATCCTAACGACTTGGCTGTGGCCCTGCTCTCCTTAAACCTCTCCAAGGCCGAATCTGCCTTGGCACCAAGGAGCTTGTCCCCCATCAAAGGGGAGGTCCAGCAGGGTCGACTGTACATCTGATGAAAACTGTGAGTTACAAAGCCAAGCCTGCCTTCTCGTAACTACAGCCGTGCCCATCGCTCTAGCCACAGAGTCAGTTGTATCCAACACAGATTGGATAACCCGGGTTGCAGCAGCTTGAGCGTCCGACACGAGATTCAACAGCCCTTGAGGAACCTCTGTATGCGTAAATGTAATTTCGTCCATCAGAGCATAAATGTACCTCCCTAAAATACACGTAGCATTGGTGGACTTTAATGCCATGCTACATGACGAGAACACCTTTTTGGATTGCATGTCCATCTTCTTGGAGTCTCTATCCGATGGCACAGATGGAAAAGACCCAGGCGCAGACCTTGCCGAGCAGGAAGCCTGGACCACCAAGCTTTCAGGCGTTGGGTGTCTGGTAAGAAAGCCAGGGTCAGCCGGTGCAGCCCGATACCTCCTGGCCACAGACCGATTGACAGCTGAAGAAGACACTGGCTTCTTCCAGACCTCCAACACAGGTTCCAGCAGCGCCTCGTTGAACGGCAAAAGAGGTTCTGCTGATGTAGAGGCCGGATGCAACACCTCTGTCAGCAGATTCTGCTTCGCCTCAGTCACCGGCAAAGGCAGTTCCAAGAAGTTAGCTGCCTTCCTTATAACAGCATGAAAAGTGGCCGCCTCTTCCGTATACTCCCCCAGAGATGACAAGTCCCACTCAGGGGAAGTATCAAGGCCACTAGCCGTGTCCAGCCCATGAAGACCCTCACCAGAGTCCTCAATCTCTCCTTCCTCCAGGTTCTGCTGATACTCCTGTTCTTCCAGGAGACGGAGAGCACGTCTCCTCGAGTGCAGCCTCTCCTCAATCCTCGGCGTCGACATGGCGTCAGCAGATGTCGAAGAACGACGCAGATCTCCGGATCCGTCTGACGTCAGGTCAACAGGCGCCACAGGCAGCTTCGGCGCCGAACCAGGAGTCGGATGGAGAGAAGACTGCTTCGGAGTCGCAGAAGGCCTAGACGGCGTCACTGGCCAAAACACCGAAGCCGCTGGAGTCGAAACTCCCGGAGCCGAAGTCTCTGGAGCCACCGGAGCCGACACCGGCGCTGAGCCCACATTCCCCGGGGGAGAAAGGGCATAAAGGGTGCTGGTCGCAGCGGAGCCGGAGAACCCATGTTAAAAGCCAAAGGACCCGAAGGCCCAGCCGGTGCGCCACCTGGAGCCATCTGCTGAAAGATGGAAAACATTGCATTTAAAAATGCGGTATGATCGGCTCCAGGGGCCGGAAAAGCCGGATACTGGGGTGCCTGGATCGAAGGCGACACCGACGCCGGCCTCGACGTCTGCAACGGAGAGAACATTTGAGGCTGTGGAACCTCAAATACTGAAGGCGGTTGGCCCGAAGACCCGGGTGAAGTCGGTGAGGCTGGAGAAGGCAACGGCGTCGACGGATGGGGAGTGACTGTGGGACTGACCGCCCAAGTCTTCCGACGCCGGGAGTCCCAATGACGCAGATGAGACTTCGGTGACGAGGATTTTCGATGGTGTCTCTTCTCCTTTTTCTTCGACTTCGCCATAAAAAGCTTGGCCTCACGCTCCTTCAGGGCCTTCGGATTCATATGCTGACATGAATCACACCTGCCAACATCATGATCGGAACTTAGACACCACAAACAGTCAGAATGTGGGTCTGTTACCGACATTTTGCCCCCACACTCACGACAGGGCTTAAAACCTGACTTCCTCTGAGACATAGTAACCTCAGAGAAAAAAGCACAGCCAAAAAACACACTGTAACTGTCGAACAGCAACAGTAGCTCCCTCGAAGATAACCGTTTCGAATGGCACGGAAAAAAGGGAATTGGCAAGAATGTTTCTCAGTTCTTGATTAAAAACTCATTTGTAGTAAGTAGATTACTAAAGCATGATGTGATCGCACACTGATATTTATAAACAGCACATTTTCATTAAAATGGCGCTAAATGTTCTCATTAACATGAAGTTTTACATGAAGTAAAACTATATAGGCTACGGACCATAATCTTAAAATTGTTTTTCAATAAAAATATTTATCATTTGCACATCATCAAGCATTCTGATTTGCTTTCATCTTATTCAATTATTTTTCTCATCACACAGATTTACAAAACAGAGCTTTCATAACTACTGAAATATATTTTGAAATGTTTGTACAGTTGATTTACAAGCTATTTATGTGTAAGATAAAAACGTGACATACTAAAGCCTTTCATTTCTCATACTGTACATCAGACTTGTCAGATAGTTCAACTTTACAAAATGCTCTAACTTTGCAGTCTGAGAGCGAAAATAAAAACACAAACCTCCACGATTAAATATGCAGCATATAGTAAGAAGACATTGTAGGAAAGTTCCCCTTTTGACATGGTCACCACCCCTTTTTTGCCCTAGTACAGCCTGCTGTACTACTGAAGGTGCACTGTGTCCCTGCTAACCAGGTTCCCAGTGCCAGTGCTCTTTCCCTAAAATGAGGCAAAGCTCAATTGCAACCCAAATGGCAAGGACTTGAGCAACCTTATAAGTCCTTGGTAAATGGTAGCCCTGGTACTCAGGGCATGGGTAATAAAGAGAGCCCTTAAGGGCTGCAGCATGTATTATGCCACCCTAAGGGACCCAAGCACAAATTGCATGCAGACTGCCATCACAGAATGGGTGAAGAAAGGCAAACCATTTTGAGAACACAACATTACACACCCCCTGTGTGCAAAGCCCACACTAACTGCATGTAATATATGCTAGTCACCCCTAATGCAGGGTGCATTATATTACATGCGAGGGCACACTGACATGAGTAGATGTACCCCTGTAATGCTTGGTTCGATTGCTAGACATTTCAACTGTTCAGGCAGCCATGTTGAGAACATGTACAGGGCACTGGTCATTATGAGTTACCCAGCTAAAAGATGACTGCACTGAAGATACTGGTGTTTGGTATCAAACATCTTATCTTCATAAATCCATAATGATGCCAGTATTGGACTGATTAGGACAGGCTTCCAGAGGGCATCTTAGAGGGGCCTTCTAAAAAATCTTCGAGTCTTAGTGTGTTGGCTGACTGGTATCAACTAGCCTACTACCACAGATGAGTTTCTGACCCCTGTAGGTGAGAGCCCACCCTCTCAGAAGGCGGAAACAATACTTGCTCCAGAGGAAGGTGTTATCACTCCTTCCAGCCGGATGGTTAACAATATAGCATACCTGGGCTGGAGGCTTCAACGCCTCTGCCACTTTCTGATATGCAACCCTGGCTACCTACCCCCCCCCCCCTCCCCCAACCTGGGGAATGCCACCTCCTGTCCTGAGGCTCATATGGCACCAGAGCAGGTGGGAATGAATTATTCAGGATGTGTGCTTCACTTCTAGGCTAGTCACACACCTAAGGTGGACTACTTGAAGTGAACACTAGAGGAAGAGTTCCACCATCTTGTTTTGAGTGGAACTAGGAATTATGGGTCAGAAAAATGCCCACACTCCCCAGGAAGTGGTCCTACAGGGGGGTATAGCCACCGCAGGGGTAAACAGTCCATTGGCTATTACCCTACAATCCCCTAAACAACCCTAAATTCTGTATTTTGGGACCCCCCCCGACACCAGGAACTCTGAGTAGTTTACTGGGAATCGAAGAAGGAAACTAGAATAGCAGTCACCGCAAGGACTTAGGACTTCACCAACAGTTCCCTGCCCTGCCAACCGACTCATCCAAAAACTGTGCATCCTCCCAAAGCTGTGGGGGACAGTACAGCGCATCAACAACAAAGTGGCATCTCCCATGGGGTGCAGGAGCTATCTCCCTGCATCTGCAGGCTCTGACCGCATGTGACCGGGACACTGTGTTGGCCATGTGGCCCATCGAGGGAGCAGCAGGTCAGGGGTGGTTTTTGAGGCTACAGGAGGTCAGCCTCATCTCTTTTGGGCTTCGAGATGCTAGACCCCTCCAGGAGCTCCCCCACCCACTCGCCCAATACCTTGATTACTGGAGCACCCGCACCCACCAAAGCTTGTGTCCTGTACAGACACCACTGTGGCAAGACTTACCTTCATGTAAGACCAGCTCCACGCCGAGAGTGGCCCAGAGTGGCCCTGCTGGGTTTTCTCTCCACTGCAGGTTGGCCTGAGAACGGTGGGAGCCTCTAATGCTAAGTGACCAACCAGTCAGCATCTCTGCAACCGACCTCGGGTACACAACTTCTCTCTGTGTCCCTTTGCCACCCCCATGAGCTGGACTTGTCCCAAAGTCCCATCTTGCAGGCCATGTTACTTGAAAAGTCCCTTTAAACTATCCTGCTGTAGCCTCGAGGCTTCCAATGCGGCCAGCACCTCTGCACCCAGACACACCAGGGCAGGTACCCGAACTGCTTGTGGTATTTGGGACTTTGGCCTCCAGCACCCTAAAACCTAATGGAGACCTCAGACAGTCATTTGGAAATAACCCTATGCAGTGTAGGTTTTACCCATAAGATATACATAACTGCATTTAAGGCTCATGCCTCAAATCTGCCAGTTTCTTTTGGCTATTTCTTTAAAAATTCAGTAATGCTCAAAGTTCTACCTTGAAACGTTCACCATGGTGTCAAAACATATAAATATCTGTGTTATTTTTCTAAACTGGTCTAGGATCTCTCATTGAGTGTTTTCTCATTTATTGACTGTTTGCACAACAAATGCTCAACACACCCCTATGATAAGCCTAAATTGCTCGACCACACTACCACAAATCGAGCACCTGAGAGTATATAAAAAATAAATAAAAAAACCTGTAAAGCAACAAGGGTCGTCTGGACTTTTTAAATGGTTACACCGGTACACCCCATAAAAAGCCAGCTTCCTACAGACAAAAAATGACATTTGACCTTTGTCTCTGGCAGAGAAAATATGACAAGATAAAAACCAGATTTAAGAGCATTTTTGTTGCTCATTCGCTTTGAATGAACCGAACACCTGTTGTCAGCTCGCCAGAACGGGCCAGCAGGCACTAAAAACAGCGCACTCTGGTAAAGTCTGACTCACCCTAGAGAGTAGATTTCTCGAGGTCTGACTAATAATATAAATGTATGTAGATGACATTACCATGTATCTCAGAGACCCGCATACGAACCTCAACCCTATCTTGAGGGAGTTCATCAGACTTGGCAGACTGTCTGGTTTGACCACAAACTCAAGCAAGTGTGCACTCATCCCACTGATAAGACAAACCGATAGGTTTGAGACCGAATTTCCTTTGGACTGGTGTGATGTCCCAATCAAATAAATGGGGATATGGATCAGTATTAATTCAGAGTATTATGACCTAAAATTATGGCAGGGCACTTTACACTCTAGAAGAGCAGATAGAACTTCCACTGACTATGGCTGGCAGAGTCAGCCTCATAACAACCGTGGTACTTCCAAAGTTTTTGTACTACTTTGGGAACATTCCCTTCTCGTTTAAAAGCTGTTTCTTTCATGCACTGACCTCTCTTCTGATCATGCTAACATGGGCAGGCAAAAGGTCAAAAGTGGCCAAGGCACACCCTCATACTCCCTATAATGGAGATAGGCTTAACATCCCCAACACAGAACTTTACTCTGTGTGCACCGAAGCCCAATTCTCGAAGTTCTGGTTTCACTCTCTCAAGCATCTGGCTCACCTTGCTGTTGAGAAGGACATCACTGATGCAATGCTCTTAACCATATTGTGGGGAAAAAAGAAACGCCAACGGCAAAGATATAGATACAGTGGTCTGTACGAGAATGACGTGGGAGGGACTAAGGAAAAAGGCCAACCTAACTACTATACACCCCACTCACTCCCCTTTTTGCACACCCATTGTTCCATCCAACATATGAACAGGTGCCACAATCTCAACTAATCAGGATCCACATTAGAACAACCTCTATCCCAAGGTACATTTATCAACACTGAGAACCTTCGGTAACATTTTACCATCACTTCCCTTGACACACTCCTTTACTTTAGATAAATAGCGATGAGCAAAAACACTGATGCCTAATTTCCAAAGTGAACCCGAACGACAGACCCCTGAAAAGTGCTGCAGCACCAACCATCCCCCCCCCCCCCCCTTCAAGGAAAAAAAAAAAACTGGTAGCATAGCACTGGGGCAGAGGACAACTACCATCAGTAAACAGTGGCTATTAGACATGACATATTGCAAAGAGCAACTTGACCTCTACTGCAAACTCATCTCAGAAGCCTCTGTTCCCAGAGAAATATGCGCCCAATTCCATCTGCTGCAGACGGCCAGCACAGACGAGTAATGGCAAAATGCAGGTGATCTATAGAACAATGCACCTGCCTGATATTTGACCATGCTGTATTTGATGAGAGGATGTCTGTGTGTTGGACAATCTTGTACTGTAATAGAAGGAATGGTTTCTTACCTGTAACTCCAGTTCTCTCGTAGGGGTATTTCCATGATAGTCATAAGCACTGAATAGTTCCGCGCGCCTGCGGGGACCCCGGAGCACTGGTGTGAAGTATATTCTTAAGTGCAAATACCAACCCTTTGAAAAAAGGTTTGTCAAAAAACACCTAAGAATAACACTGTGCAGCCTATGTGAACAGCTACACAGGCCAAATTGTTTAAAGAATAAACAGTTATAGTGTAAATTCACGTTTAAACATCTATTTATTTTATAAATATATTAACAAATACATTCTCATATTTTATTTACACCTCTCATGAGAATAAAACAATGCAGGGCAGTGTAGCCCATAGGCTGCCATTATACAGAATGAAAATAGAGCTGTGCCTTTAAGAAAGTAAAGTCTTCCTGTTTCCCATCATGCACAGCAAAAGGCAGTTGCCTCAGTTCTTTTTTGGAGGCTTGTAACCTGACATGAAGAAACAAAACATTTGTTGGAGTACCAAACTCGATAATATTCATGTTCTATGTCAACTCCACCGGGGAGGAGGGAGGGTTGCTTATGACTATCATGGAAATACCCCTATGAGAGAACTGGAGTTACAGGTAAGAAACCATTCCTTCTCTCGTAGGGGATTTCCATGTATAGTCATAAGCACTGAATAGAGTAGCAAGCCCATCCCCATAACCGCGGTGGAGTAGACAGAAGAATACTGAAAAAACATGAATCATGCAAATAAATTCTTGAGCAAGGCCTGTCCAACCTGCGCATCTGCCCTAGCGTCTGTGTCAAGGCAGTAATGCTTAGTAAAGGTATGGACCGACTTCCAAGTGGCAGCCTTGCATATTTCTGCCAAAGGGACATTTCTCATCAAGGCTGCAGTAGCTGCCTTCCCTCTAGTAGAGTGGGCTTTTGGCCTACCACCAAGGGATTTGTTTGCTAACTGATAACAGAACATTATACATGAAACAATCCACCTGGATAAAGATTGTTTAGACGTGCCCAACCCTGTTCTAACTGGGCCATAGTTAATAAAAAGCTGTTGTGATTTCCGTGAGCTTTTTGTCCTGTCCAAGTAAAATTTCAAGACTCTTTACATCCAGAGAGGGCAGAGTTCTCTCAGCAGGAGTAGTTGGATTTTGAAAGAAAGTCTGTAATTAAATTGTTTGGTTCACATGGAAGTCGGAGACTACCTTAGGTAAAAATTTTGGATGAGTTCTCATTACCACTTTCGCAGAATGAAAAACCGTGTAGGGTTCTTGAGCGCAAAGGGCCTGGATTTCGCTGACCCTACGCGCTGAAGTGATTGCCACTAGAAAAGCAGTTTTCCATGTGAGATGCTGAAGTGATGCCTTATGTATTGGCTCGAATGGAGGTAGCATCAGACGCGATAGGACAACATTCAGTTCCCATGGAGGAGATGGTCTTCTAATGGGAGGAAAAACCTTTTTTAAACCCTCCAGGAAGTCCTTAATAACTGGGATTCGAAAAAAGGAAGTTTGTGAGGGGCTCTTTCTGTATGCTGTTAGAGCTGCCAAATGTACCTTTATTGATGACAATTGTAAGCCCGATTTTGCCAAACTTAACAAGTATGGCAGAATAGACTCCTCTCCGCAGGATATCGGGTCAATGTTGTTGTCTAAGCACCACACGCAGAATCTCTTCCACTTGCTTGCATAAGTGGATCGTGTGGAAGGGCGCTTTGCTTCTTTCAGGATTTCCATACAATCCTGAGGTAAGTTCAAGTGTCCATATTGCACTAGCTCAGGAGCCATGCTGCCAAACTCAACGATGAGAGGTTGGGATGGGACATCTGCCCTCTGAACTTCGTGAGCAGGTCTGGACGATAAGGGAGCCTGATGTGTGGTTTGAGTGACCGGTGAAGAAGGTCTGGGAACCACCATTGGCGTGGCCACTCCGGCGCAATCAGGATCATTTTGGACTGAGCATTGGATAACTTCTGGAGGACCGCCGGAATCAGGGGAAGCAGCGGAAAGGCGTAAAGAAATGCTCCTGACCAGCTTATCCACAGGGCATTCCCCAGTGTCCCTGGATGGTAATATCTGGAGGCGAAGTTTTGGCATTTTTTGTTTTCTGGGGTTGTGAATAGATCTAGAGAGGGGGTACCCCATAGTGCGAAAATGGAATGAACGACGTCGTCGTGTAGAACCCACTCGTGGTTCTCGTCCATTACGCGGCTGAGAGCATCCGCTTGAACATTCTGGATGCCCGGCAGGTGAGTTGCTACTAGCGACATGTTCCTGGCTAGAAGCCAATGCCAGATTGTCTGAGCCTCTCTGGATAAAATCCTGGACCTGGTGCCTCCTTGTTTGTTTACGTAGTACATAGTGGCCACGTTGTCCGTCTGGAGAAGGAGAGTTTCCGCTCTCAGAGAGGGAAGGAAAGCTTTGAGCGCAAGGTGGACTGCGCGAAGCTCCAGCAGGTTGATATGATAGAGACTCTCTTTCTGTGACCACTTGCCTTGGACTCGAAAATGTTCCATGTGCGCTCCCCATCCGAGCAGTGACGCATCTGTTACGATGGTTTGAGCTGGAGGCCGATGTTGGAACGGAATCCCCACCAGGAGATTGTCGGGTAGACACCACCACTTGAGGGACTGTAGGGCGTGGGGAGAAAGGAGGACTTTGCTCTCCCATTCGTTCATTAGTTGACTCCATTGATCCTCCAGGTTTTCCTGAAATGGTCTAATATGGAGGCGAGCATTGGGAACGAGATGGATACAAGACGCCATTGAGCCCAGTAGAGAAGCTATTACTCTTGCAGTGGTCTGTGGAGTCTCTTGCAGTTGTTTGCACTTTTGGAGAATCGATAATCGTCGTTCCTCCGAAGGAAACACCTTTCCTAGATTGGTATCTATAATGGCCCCTAAGTAATGCAACCTCTGAACAGGTGTTGCTGTGGATTTCAGGAGATTTACTTGAAGACCTAGCTTCTGCAACAGCTGTAGAGTCCATTTGAAATGTTGTTGTGCCTCTAGATCACTGGAGGCCTTTATGAGCCAATCGTCTAGATAGGGGTAAACAAATATTCGATGTTTCCTCAAGTGGGCGGCTACCACCGCCATGCATATGGAAAAAGTCCTCGGCGCTGATTTGAGGCCGAAGGGCAGAACTGCAAATTGGTAATGATGTTTTCCGACGGTGAACCTTAGGAATTTTCGATGTTTCTTGGTCACCGGAATATGAAAGTAAGCGTCGCAAAGGTCTATTGCACAGAGCCAGTCGCCCTGACGAAGATGTGGGTAAATTTGGTGCAAGGATAGCATCCTGAATTTCTCTTTGCGAATCCACTTGTTTGCTGTCCTTAGATCTAAAATGGGACGAAACTCTTGCTTGTCTTTTTTGGGCACAAGGAAATACCTCGAATAAATCCCCTTCCCTTGTTGGCTGATCGGGACGGGTTCTATGGCTCTTTTTTGTAATAGAATGGTGACTTCTAACTGAAGAGCTTCGAGGTGTCGGCTGGTTGTTTTGGGTGGAACAGATGGTGGAGGACTGGTGAATCTGAGAACGTAACCATGTCTCACAATATTCAATACCCAGGCGTCTGTTGTGATGCGTAGCCACTCGTCCAGATGATTTGAGATACTTCCCCCTACCGGAGTGGATAACGGAGGAGGGGGAAGCGAAGATTCAGGGCTTCGACGCGGGAGCCTGTCGAGTTGCCTGAGTTTGAGGTGTTGAACGACCCCTTGTCGACCTTCGTTGTGTGGAGAAACCCCTATGATGCTGCTGCTGTTGCTGGGGACGTGAAGACATCCAATGTGGAGTCTGATACCTGTGGGTGAACAGTCTTCGTTGATATGGGCGGAATACTTTTCGGTCGTTCCATGCCTACTGCTTTCAGGGTATCCAGCTCAGACTTCATTCTGGCCATCTCGTCATCGGCATGAGAGCCGAACAAAGTGGAGCCTGAGAAAGGTAAATTTTGTATTCTCTGCTGTGCTTCAGGTTTAAGCGATGTAAGTCGCAGCCATGCATATCTCCTGAGCGCTATTCCGTGAGCATAGTTATGTGCGGATAGTATCGAAGAATCCGCCGCAGCACTTATAACTTGGTTAGAAACCATAGCTCCCTCGCCCACGACCTCCAGGAAATCTTCCCTTTTGTCCTTAGGAAGATGCTCCGCAAACTGCAGTACAGAGTCCCAGAGGGCTCGATCATATCTCCCTAATAGAGCAGTGGCACTGGCTGCTCTCATGGTGATGGATGCAGTAGAGCATACTTTTCTTCCTGCAGCATCGATCTTTCTGCTCTCTTTATCTGGAGGTGAAGAGGAAGACGGTGACGTAGAATGCAATTTCTTTGCTGCCACTATAACCACTGAGTCCGGTACTGGGTCCGACCTCAAGAATAGAGGATCTTGTTCTGGTGGACGGTATTTTTTAATAAGTCTGGAAGGAGCAGACTTTGTTGCAGCCGGTGTAAGAAAAATGTCCATTGCCGGTTCAATAAGACCCAGAACCAGTGGAAGCAAAGGTCTTGAAGATGTCCTGTGATGCAAGGTCTCGAAGATTACTGACGTCGATGGAGCCGGCACCGCCAGCGGGATATTCAGTTTGGTTGCCCCTCGCACCAAGACCTCCTGGAATGTATTCACATCATCTATGGGGGACACTCTCGGGGACGGTGAGTCCGACAGGGTTGGAGAGTAGTCCCGTGTAGACGAAGAAGAATGTCTATGATGTGAGTGCTGAGATCTCTGTGATTCATGACGATGGTGCCGAGAGGAAGAAGAACGTCTAGAAGAATGTCTAGAACGCCTTACAGATCGCGTTGGAGTCCTCAGAACAGACTCTGAAGGAGGAGCCGGAAGAGGAGCCGTAGGTGTTACCGGTGTCTGCGACAACGGCGACTGCCGAGGCGAGAGTTGTGGAGACGCTGGAAGCAGGATAAGTGAGGCCGAGGATTCCAATGTTGTATAAACCCTTCTAGGCCTCTTTGATTGTCGTCTCGACGTCGACACACTCCTAGATGTCGAAGAGCGGTGACGGCGACCTCTGGACGTCGATTCCTCTCGCCGTGGAGAACCCCTCGATGACGACCCTCGACGTCGTTGTGGTGACGGCGAACGTCTCCGACGGCGAGTACTCTCTCTCTCGACGTCGATCGTCCTCGCCGTGTCGACGGCGAGCCTGACTCGGATCTCCTCGACGTGGAACGTCCTCGCCGTGTCGACGGCGACCTAGATCCTTTCGACGTCGTGTGTCCACGTCGTCTCGACGGCGAAATGGTTGTCGATGGCGAACTATGTCTTTTCCTCGCCGGCAAACCACTCCTCGACGGCGAACATGTTGGTGCCGTTCCCTGTTTCGATGTCGACGCACTCGACGTCGTGGGAGACCTGTGCCGTTTTTCAGCAGGTCTGGTAGGAGTTATAGAGGAAACAGATTGAGCCCTGGTAGAAGCCTGACCTTCTCCTCGCTCTGTGGTGGAATGGCCACTTTTTCTTCTGTCCTCTCTCGCCTGAAGTTGGATTTTCTCCCTATCACGAAGAGTTCTTCTGGAGAAGGTTTTACAGATGTCACACGACTCTGGTTTGTGGCTGGATGGAAGACAAATTATGCAGACCCTATGTGGATCTGTTTTAGCCTTTTTTCTGCCACAAGAAGGACATTTGTCAAAAAGTGAAGGCATTTCTAAACTAGAAAAACCTCAAAATTCTGTCAGAATTTAACAGAAACTAGTAGGAAATGATCACTCAATGTTAAAAACGTCGAGTGAAATTGAAATTCAGAAAGATTTTAAATGAATTTCTGCCACAAAAAGCTTTGTGAGGTAGAGTTCAATGCTTCAGGGTCCTGTCAGAAGGAGCCGGAAAAAAGAACTGAGGCAACTGCCTTTTGCTGTGCATGATGGGAAACAGGAAGACTTTACTTTCTTAAAGGCACAGCTCTATTTTAATTCTGTATAATGGCAGCCTATGGGCTACACTGCCCTGCATTGTTTTATTCTCATGAGAGGTGTAAATAAAATATGAGAATGTATTTGTTAATATATTTATAAAATAAATAGATGTTTAAACGTGAATTTACACTAACTGTTTTTTTCTTTTAACAATTTGACCTGTGTAGCTGTTCACATAAGAATAACACTGTGCAGCCTAAGTGTTTTTTGACAAACACTTTTTCAAAGGGTTGGTATTTGCACTTAAGAATATACTTCACACCAGTGCTCCGGGGTCCCCGCAGGCGCGGGGAACTATTCAGTGCTTATGACTATCATGGAAATCCCCTACGAGAGAAGGAGATTTGCACGCATGATTTAACTTGACGTGGCATAATTCTCTGATTTCCATTTTGTTTGCCCATTCTTTTGTTATGTATATGGATATAAAACTTAAAATGTATGATAAAAAACATATCTTAACTAGGAGGTCACTTACTGGGGATTGTGGACTTAATGTCAACATAAGTGATTCAGACTGCATAACTGCTAAACAAATACTGCTCAAACTGCAAAACCTCTACAGCCAGCAAATCGTGTTTCCAGCAGCACATCTAAGAACAGGCAATAGAGCAGCTAAAAAACATGGCTTAAGTAGTCAAACGACAAAACAAAACCATGAAAGTTAACAAATACATTGTAACCTAATACAATGGATAAGCAACTCGGGCAGTTTCCTTACCAGCAACCAACAGATAACTTCAAAGTCCAGCTACTGTCAGCCTCTTATCCCAGAGATGGTCTAGACAAATATGTTACAACTTTCCATTTGCAAGCCATTAATTAATTTGATAGTGTTATTAGATATGTAGTGAAAAGCATGAGCATAAATCTCCAAATTGACTCTATTCCTCACATATTACCTGTTCTGAGAACTTCAAATACCTACACTGCCCCCACTGACCTTGATGGTCTGAGAATGTTCCAGTTCTCCCTCCTCTGACTCTTCTTCCTCCTCTTCCTGAACCTCGTCCTGCTCATCCTCTTCATCTTCAACTTCGTCATCATCACTGCAAGAGCTGGCCAAGATTTGCTGGGGGAGGGACTGCAACAACTCTTCCAAAGGCAGTTCACTCTCCAGCTTCAGTTGTTCTATCTCTCGCTGCTGAGTTTCCAAATCATTCCCTTCTTGCTGTTCTTCAACCTCAATAGTCTCCTCATCATCCTCTTCTTCCTGAGGCTGAAAATCCCCATCTGAAATGAGAATATCACACGCTATAAAGTGACGAATCTAGGGAATGTGCATTTCACTTAGGCCATGGATACACTTCAACATCTCAAACACACCTCTAACAAAATGATCACTGTACACTAAGGAAAATCGGGAAAAACAATTTGAGCAGTGATTGTGGTATTCTGAGTACTGACTCTTTGTTGATTTTTTTTTTTTTACCTTGCAAAAATATTTTCTCACAGAATTAAGTAAGTGATCTTTTAAGGCTAACCATGAAATAGTCATTCCAAACATCAAAGTCCAATAATAGCGTTCAAACTCACTAACTGCTATACACAGTTCTAGTGCTTCCAATATGCAAGGTTTCAGCGTGGCATATGCTAACAGAGGATGGCTGACATTGCTGTCGAGATGACAGCAACATTAGTACCTGAATGAGAGTAGGCCACATGGTTTTAAGTGAGGAATAGCAACCGGGCTTGGAGTACTAGAAGTACTAGATTTATTTTTCAGAGGTCAGAAGTAGAGGTCGGATCATTTGAAGATGACAGCAGGAACTTTTGTAAAGGGATAGGAGAGAGTTTATTTAAAAAAACAAAAACAGGACTGTGATCTAAAGACAACAGCAGCTGGGGTTCTGCTCAGGATGGTAGGAGCCACATAGGCAGGTGCTGAGGCCATAATTGCAACCACTGGAGCACAATTACAAGGCACTAAGAAATAAATGAGAGGAAGAACAGCTTTCCGGTGGCACAATGAACGTTCTATAAAATAACAGGAGAGCACTAAATATCAGAGCTGCCAGAACACAAGGAAAACAATTAAAATTCTGAGGTATATATTATTTTATTTTTACAGGGTAACTAAAGTTTTCTGAACAATGTGAGCAAGCCTGGATGTTGAAAGTGGAAAGCAGGTTTGGAGACTTTTTACAAGGATCTTTCAATAGTTAATATGCTAGGCCCACTTTGTCAAGTTAAAACATAAAATGTGATTCCAGAGTGTGTAAAAAGAGAACTAGCACATCTTTGCGGATCAACAGTGTTTGTTCTAGTTTCGCTGCAGTCTGAAGCTACTCTTTCACCTTTGAGTTTTGAAGCTTGACAGTAGTGCACCAGCTTTTGTTACTTTCAACAGCACACTAAATGAAGATATTATGGCGATGGTGCATTCCCCATCTAATTTTTCTACATTTGTGCTTTGCACAGACTGCATGCTAGCTAGGTAACTGAACATTTAACAGTAATGATCCGGGGGGAAAAAATAAACAAAATAACCAAGAAGATTATGTTTACTCACCCATGCCAAACAGATTTCAAAGCACTTACAGGTGGGATGTCAGCTAAAAGTATATGTCTAGACACACTTCAAGCAAATAATGTGCACAGGCTTTAAAAGACAAGAAGTTGTATGTTGTCTTGATGACCATTGTAGAAAAAAAAGCTTGCCAAAAAAAAAAAAGCTAACTGGATCACACTACTGACCAACAAATGCAAGCAATGTGTATGCATCTTTGGGAAACACAGGTTCTGCCTTTGCTCTACATTAATTAGCACAAAGTCTCTGAGTCCATGTCTAATGACACAAGGTTACAAAACGTGAGGGTTAGTTGTTTATTAATAGCAGAGAAAAATGTGTCATGTAACATGTTTAACAGGATCTGACAGGTCTAGCTCTGCTTTTAAAAGAAAGAATCAGATGTCAGAGCTAAATGGCTTTGGTTCCAATAAAAGAATAAGGGAACATAAGCCCTGTACTGTACCCTCCTACTAACTAAAATCAACTGACTGTGGCTGGATATCCTTCCATCACTACAAAGTGATTCCATTTAAGGACTTGCCTCTCTCTCATGGTGGTGGTGGGCGATCCAGGTAGAGGAAGGTTGGCAAGACTTGATTGTTGGGACAGAGAAATCAGTGCTCAGATTGACCTGAAGAAATAGTTGGCATTGAGCATTGTGCAAGATTCATCTAACAGTTGCAGAACAGTGTGAATTATTTAGCTGAAATTCACTCCTGGACACCTCTGAATAGCTACTTTTAATTTTACTACACAAGGTACAATGTGAGAGCTGAGAAGTATACTATAAGGGTCAGTTAGAATTGCTGAATAAAATAAGTCATTTACAAGTAAGTGAGCATTAAATGATGTGCATACCAATCACAAGGTATAAAGTAGCAGTCAGACATAGCATATTAATTTAAACGGACTACAACATGAAAGATTATGTTATAGTCAAGAGGTGGCACTGGTAACGGTCATGATTGTGGCAGAGATGAAGTGGAAAAAAACATGCAGCCTGATCATAACATGTTGAAAAGGCACTGAATTAAAGTTAAGGAATCTGTAACTAGAAGTCTCTATCAGATTTAAAAAGTAATGTTCATATGATCCTTTGAGGAAATGCTCACCACAAAACAATACGATTAGGAAGAAACTACTTTGGCTGTAGTATGTGTGCTCAGGATATGAAAGTCACTAACTATACACAACATTACACAAAACTATGAAACCTTGTTTGGAGAGTCAACAAATATGCTGGCAATTTAGAGTCCAGATGCCACAAGATACCTGTAGATTCAGATAATCCCATAAGCAATTTACTTCAAGAACCCTCATAAGGGCACTTAATGACAGTTCTAAAGGAAATAAGTTTTAATTAAGATTGCCTTTGATGTGTCATTGATACTGAAGCTCACTGGCATTAGGAGGCTAGATTAGAGCGCCTGGTTCTCAGGGGCCAGAAGGAAATTCAATGGTTTCCAAAGGATGGGTTGAATGGCAACGTCTGGGAAAATGCATCCTGCTCTGCTTAATTATGTAGCTTTTCAAAGGAACTACAATTTTAGAACACAGTGGTCTAGATTAGCAGAATTTCAAAGGGGAATGTTAGTTCCTTGTAACCGTAGTTCTGCACAACATGAATCTTTATATACAGTATTCTGATCAACGTATGCGGATGCTGTACTATTTCAAATTTTTAACCAATAATTCCATATAGTGAAGGTTATGCATTTTACTTGCAGCTGCAACCTGCGTAAACTATAGAGGCTAAAATGCTTCACTTAAAAAAAAAAAAATCTCAATACTAAGGACACCTCTGAAATACCAACCAAAAACCATATGCAGCGAACAAAACGGCCTATATGGTGCAAAACAATTAAAGGGAAGAAAGTCTACAAACATGCACTGGCGGTTGAAGCATCTATCTCACACCATGCTAGTAATCAGAAGTTACCTCATAGGCTCATTTTTCCAGAGCTTTATCTGCTATAATGTGTTTTGCCTTTAAAAAAAAAAGAAAAAAAAAAGGCCAGGCGGCGGGAGAGGTCTTCAATAAGGATTCATTAAATACAGACTATGATTAGAACTAACATTTCCTTCTGCTTCACAGAATGTTCACCAATAGCCAAACTCAGAAAAGAATAATAAATTCACCTTAAAAATGTGCAGCCCCCAAAGTTAAATGACAAAACAACTAAGAAATTCATAAAGAATCTCAACCAAATAGTTTTTTGCAAACTTGAGTATCTGCTCTAGAATGAATTTTATGTCTCAAACAGTGCTTAGTGACTGTCAAACTCACGCAGCAGCAAAGAGCTCTAAGTCAAGTATGATTACTGAAAAAAGAAAATTAAGAGATGGACAGATTACTATCTGTTACGGAGACCAATATTGTTAGTAACAAGTGGGGTATATCCACATAAAAAGCATACTGGACTGAAAAACACATAAGATACTACTGCTAATAAAGCCTGAAGCTTGCTCACTCTACTGGCCAACATAAAGAGCAACAGTAAAGAAGCAGCCATCAAAACTTAGATAAAATAAAATTTGGTTTTTGGAGGAAATGGGGTTTATTATTATGGTGTGGTTGTGCAACCTCACTGTGTAATACACCTACCAACCACCTTAGCACCCTTGCTTTTCGTCTGTCCCCTCAGTTCAATCCCTGGTAGCTATGGCACTAAGCAGCAGGTCTTACACAAAAGAAATAGTGTTAAGTATTTAAACAGCATTATAATAATTGAAGACAAAATTGACAACACTCAAGAAATCAGCCACCAATTTATAAAATTAGACTGTATTTTTATAAGAATGTACACACTACTATGAAAAAGATCCACCAGAGGGTTTGGGAGATAAAGATTTTATAGGCAATAATAAATCAAAGCAATTTCACTCAACCACAAACAAGCCTTGGCAAAGGCAGGAATTTGGATACTTTGACACTTACCTAAGTTTTATTTGCAAAAGGTTTCTATGAGGTTAGTTAGAAGCAGTTAGGAAAACCATTGCCACCAGGGAGATAGTCAGGGGGACCAGCAAAGTCCTCAAGTATAGTTGCCTTAACAGGTGAAGCAGTCCTTCAGCAGCTCCAGGTACTTTATCCGTGTTACAATGGATTCCTATGGAGTGGTCCTGATGCAAAAGATGAAGAACGCTGAAGATGCTCTAAGAAAGCTGTTGATGTAAACGGTGTTGACACGGGTTTTCCTGCAGGGATTTCGTGGCCCATGAAGATGGTGAGGGGTACTGGTTGCAAGGTCAATGTTCTATTAAGTCCTTTCTGAAATCCAGCTGCCTGTTGTCATGGTGACAGACCAATCCTTCCTAAATCATTAACTTGCCTTCTGAGGGTCCCAGCAACTTTGACAACACTACTGGGCTCAGTGAACTCAGGTGCGTTGGATCTTGGTCCTCTGTGGTGCACAGATACAGCGCTTGAAGACTTTCGACTACCAATTTGTCCCAGCAGGCTTCTTCAACTGTTGTGTCCCTGTACTGCAAACAGGACACCAGTCAGCTGGCCCTTGGAGTTCTCTTCACTTGACTGGACTCTGGAAACAGCCTATCCCTGAGCGGGTCACGGATGACAGTCCCTCTCTTCGCTACCCAGCAGGTGCAGTCTTCATTGTTGTAGCCGCTCTTTACAGGCCCTCTTTGGTCCATCTTCCAAGTCAGTCAAGATCTGATTGCCAGGAGTGCCCTATTTGTTTTCGTAAATTGCCCTCAGGGTAGAATGCAGTTGGTACCCAGTGGGCTACCAGGTTCCCTCCCCTTTGATGACCAGTTCCTGGGAGGTTTGGCATCTGGCTATCCCAGGATGCACCATTCTGCTCACTCCCAACATGGCGAGACCAGTCTCTCGATACTCAGAGCTCCCTAGTCCATCCACAGAGGTGTGGTTATGTTATGATTGCTTATATAGCGCCTAAACTGCCCAGAGGCCTCGTAGCGCTTATACTGTGATAGCGGGATTGTACTGTTTATGTTTGTGCAGGAGTTTAAGTTTTAAATAACCAAGTCTTCAGATCCTTCCTAAAAGAAGTCTCTTGTGAATTTGATCTAATATTGAGAGGAAGGTTATTCCAAAGCAAACACACAACTGGATACACACAACTGGAAAACACGGTTAGACAGCTGGATTCTCCTTGTGTTCCCCCCAATGCCAGCCTGTGTGCCTAAACAATAGAGTAACCTTTCCTAAAGGTTACCCATTTGCCCTTCAAACTTGGCTTCTCCTAGGAATCTCGCCTTTTGGGCTAACATATGCATGGTGCGTGGCTTTCTACAGGAGAAAGGCAACACCTCTCTCCCATGCCAGTGCCTATTGTGTTGTTTCTTGATAGTGTAAGGAAATGGCTCCCTGGTTGCAAATACCCCCCACTTTTTGCCTGATACTGATGCTGACTTGACTGAGAAGTGTGCTGGGACCCTGCTAACCAGGCCCCAGCACCAGTGTTCTTTCACCTAAAATGTACCATTGTCTCCACAATTGGCACAACCCTGGCACCCAGGTAAGTCCCTTGTAACTGGTACCCCTGGTACCAAGGGCCCTGATGCCAGGGAAGGTCTCTAAGGGCTGCAGCATATCTTATGCCACCCTGGGGACCCCTCACTCAGCACAGACACGCTGCTTGCCAGCTTGTGTGTGCTGGTGAGGACAAAACGAGTAAGTCGACATGGCACTCCCCTCAGGTTGCCATGCCAACCTCACACTGCCTATGCAGTATAGATAAGTCACCCCTCTAGCAGGCCTTACAGCCCTAAGGCAGGGTGCACTATACCATAGGTGAGGGCACCAGTGCATGAGCACTTTGCCCCTACAGTGTCTAAGCAAAACCTTAGACATTGAAAGTGCAGGGTAGCCATAAGAGTATATGGTCTGGGAGTCTGTCAAACACGGACTCCACAGCACCATAATGGCTACACTGAAAACTGGGAAGTTTGGTATCAAACTTCTCAGCACAATAAATGCACACTGATGCCAGTGTACATTTTATTGTAACATACACCCCAGAGGGCAACTTAGAGGTGCCCCCTGAAACCTTAACCAACTACCTGTGTAGGCTGACTGGTTTTAGCAGCCTGCCACACTCGAGACATGTTGTTGGCCACATGGGGAGAGTGCCTTTGTCACTCTGTGGCTAGTAACAAAGCCTGTACGGGGTGGAGATGCTCATCACCTCCCCCTTGCAGGAACTGTAACACCTGGCGGTGAGCCTCAAAGGCTCACCCCCTTTGTTACAGCACCACAGAATCAAATCATTAACATTTATAAAGCGCACTACTCACCCATGCGGGTCTCAAGGCGCTAGGGGAAAAAGGGGGGGGGGGGGGGGGGGGGGAGTATTGCTGTTCGAACAGCCAGGTCTTTAGGAGTCTCCGGAAAGCGGAGTGGTCCTGAGGCTGGTGGGGAGGGAGTTCGAGGTCTTGGCCGCCAGGAAGGAGAAAGATCTCCCACCCGCCGTGGAGCGGCGGATGCGAGGGACAGCAGCGAGTGCGAGGCCAGAGGAGCGGAGGAGGCGGGTGGGGACGTAGAAGCTGAGGCGTCTGTTGAGGTATTCCGGTCCCTTGTCGTAGAGGGCTTTGTGTGCGTGGGTGAGAAGTCGGAAGGTGATCCTTTTGCTGACAGGGAGCCAATGCAGGTGTCTCAGGTGTGCGGAGATGTGGCTGCTGCGGGGTATGTCGAGGATGAGGCGGGCCGAGGCGTTTTGAATGCGTTGCAGGCGATTTTGGAGTTTGGCTGTGGTCCCGGCGTAGAGGGTGTTGCCGTAGTCCAGGCGGCTCGTGACGAGGGCGTGGGTCACGGTTTTTCTGGTGTCGGCGGGGATCCAGCGGAAGATCTTGCGGAGCATGCGGATGGTGAGGAAGCAGGCGGAGGACACGGCGTTGACTTGCTTGGTCATGGTGAGAAGAGGTCCAAGATGAAGCCGAGGTTGCGGGCGTGGTCTGTGGGGGTCGGTGTGGTGCCGAGGGCCGTGGGCCACCAGGAGTCGTCCCAGGCGGACGGGGTGTTGCCGAGGATGAGGACTTCCGTTTTTTCAGAGTTCAGCTTTAGGCGGCTGAGCCTCATCCAATCTGTGACGTCCTTCATACCCTCTTGTAGGTTGGTCTTGGCGCTGGCGGGGTCCTTGGTGAGGGAGAGTATAAGTTGGGTGTCGTCGGCGTAGGAGGTGATGATGATGTCGTGCTTGCGTACGATGTTGGCGAGGGGGCTCATGTAGACACTGAAGAGTGTCGGGCTGAGTGATGAGCCTTGGGGTACGCCGCAGATGATCTCGGTGGGTTCTGAGCGAAACGGAGGGAGGTAAACTCTTTGGGAACGGTTTGAGAGGAAGGAGGCGATCCAGTCCAGGGCCTGGCCTTGGATCCCGGTGGAGCGGAGGCGGGTGATTAGGGTGCGGTGACAGACGGGGTCAAAGGCAGCCGAGAGGTCGAGCAGAATGAGGGCGACTGTTTCACCGTTGTCCATCAGGGTTCTGATGTCGTCAGTGACTGAGATGAGGGTGGTTTCAGTGCTGTGGTTGGTTCGGAATCCGGTTTGTGAGGGGTCGAGCAGGTTGTTGTCTTCCAGGAAGGTGGTCAGCTGTTTGTTGACGGTCTTCTCTATTACTTTGGCTGGGAAAGGCAGAAGAGAGATGGGGCGGAAGTTTTTTAGGTCGCTCGGGTCAGCCGTAGGTTTCTTTAGTAGGGCGTTGACTTCGGCGTGTTTCCAGCATTCGGGGAAGGTAGCAGAAGAAAAAGAAGAGTTGATGACGGTCTGGAGGTGAGGGGCGATGATGTCGTCGGCTTTGTTAAAGATGAAGTGCGGGCAGGGGTCCGAAGGGGCGCCGGAGTGGATAGAGTTCATGATGGATTTGGTTTCTTCCGTGTTGATGTGGGACCAGTTGTTGAGGGTGATGGCCGTGGATGCCGGTTCGGTGGTGTATGGTTGGGTCTGGTGTCCGAAGCTGTCGTGGAGGTCGCTAATCTTGCGATGGAAGAAAGTGGCGAGGGATTCGCACAGATCCTGTGAGGGCGTGACGGCGTTGGCGTTGGCGCTGGGGTTGGAGAACTCCTTGACGATGCTGAAGAGTTCTCTGCTGTTGTGTCTGTTTTTGTCCAGTCTGTCGGTGAAAAAGTTCCATTTGGCAGCGCGGATCAGGTGGTGGTGTTCGCGGGTAGCGTTCTTGAGGGCGGTCATGTTGTCAGCGGTGCGGTCCTTGCGCCAGGCTTTCTCAAGGGCGCGACAAGTTTTCTTTGATTCTTTGAGGGTGTCAGAGAACCAGAGAGGTTTTTTGGTGTTGGTCTGTCGATGCGTGCGTTTGAGGGGAGCAAGGATGTCTGCGCAGTTGGAGATCCAGTTTGTGAGGTTGAGGGCTGCGTCGTTGGGGTCGGTGGTGAGGGTGGGTTGGTTGTCGGCAAGTGCGGAGAAGAGTTGCTCTTCGGGGATCTTGTTCCACTGTCGACGAGGGATGGGTTGGGTGCGGAGGTGGCGGGTCTCGCGTCGGAATGTGAAGTGGACGCAGCTGTGGTCGGTCCAGTGTAGGGCGGAGGCGTGGCTGAAGAAGACGTGTTTGCTGGCGAAGAAGATGGGGTCAAGCGTGTGTCCGGCGATGTGGGTGGCGGTGTTCACCAGTTGTTTGAGGCCGAGGTTGGCGAGGTTGTCGAGCAGGGTGGTGGTGTTGGGGTCGTTGTTTTGTTCCAGATGGAAGTTGAGGTCACCTAGGAGGATGTAGTCCGGCGAGGCGAGGGCGTGCGGGGAGATGAAGTCGGCGATGGCGTCGCTGAAAGGGGCGCGTGGGCCGGGAGGACGGTAGACGAGGGATCCTCTGAGGGTGGTCCTCGGATCGGTGCGAATCTGAAAATGCAGGTGTTCAGCGGCGAGAGGGGTGTCTTCGGTGGAGGTGGTGACGATGATGGAGTCTTTGAAGACGATGGCGATACCTCCTCCTATCTGGTTGGTGCGGTCTTTTCTGGAGATCTTGTAGCCTTCGGGGATGGCAGTGGCGATGTCAGGGGCCGAGGAGGCGTTCATCCAGGTCTCCGTGATGACGGCGACGTCCGGTGCTATGGAGTTCAGGAGGTCCCAGAGTTCAATGGTGTGTTTGTGGACGGAGCGAGCGTTGACTAGGATGCACTTGAGGTGGTTGATGGCGCGTGGGCTTGTGGTCGTGGTTGTTGCGTGGTGGAAGGTGCGTTTGCAGGAGTTGCAGGCGAAGGGTCCATGGGTGCGTTTGGGGTGAGCTTGGAAGCAGGTGTTGGAGCGTCCTGGGTTGAGGGCGTGTAGGGTGGTGAGGTCGTAGCGGGTCAGCGGGGCTTGGGAGAGCTGGGGACCAGGGGTCGTGGCGCTGGGCGCGTGCCGGGCACAGACGGGCACAGACGGGCACAGACGGGCTTGCCTCTGGCGCGCCCGCTGCGCAGTCGCGCAGCGGCCGCCATATGAGGTAGGAGGGGGGGGGGGGGGGTCAGGTGGGGACGAATGGGAGCTGGGGGGCGGGGGCGTGCAGGAGGTCGCGGCGGGAAAGCGCGAGGGAGGGGGGGACAGGTAGAGTGAGAAGAGCTGGGGGAGGGGGGTTTAAGGGTGGAGGGGGGTGAGTGTTAGGAGGTTTAGGAGATAAGGGAGAAAGATAGGAGTAGGGTTGAGAAGATAGGGGAGGGGGGGGTTGTAGAGGTGGGTGAGAGGTAGAGTGGAGAACAATCACTTCAGGGAGGACTCCCTGGCGACTGCGAGACCGTGAGTAGCCAAAGTTGCCCCCCCTGAGCTCCCACAGCGACGCCTGCAGAGGGAATCCCAAGGCTCCCCCTGACCGTGACTTCCTGCTTCTCAGAACCCGACGCCTGGTAGGGACACTGCACCCGCAGCCCCCAGGACCTGAAGGATCCGAACTCCAGTGCAGGAGTGACCCCCCAGGAGGCCCTCTCCCTTGGCCAGGTGGTGGCTACCCCGAGGAGCCCCCCCCCCCTTGCCTGCATCGCTGAAGAGACCCCTTGGTCTCCCATTTATTTCAATTACAAACCTCACGCTTGTTTGCACACTGCACCTGGTCGCCCCTGTGCCGCTGAGGGTGTACTCTCTGTGTGGACTTGTGTCCCCCCCGGTGCCTTACAAAACCCCCCTGGTCTGTCCTCCGAAGACGCGGGTACTTACCTGCTGGCAGACTGGAACTGGGGCACCCCCTTCTCCATTGAAGCCTATGCGTTTTGGGCACCACTTTGACCTCTGCACCTGACCGGCCCTGAGCTGCTGGTGTGGTAACTTTGGGGTTGCTCTGAACCCCCAACGGTGGGCTACCTTGAACCCAAACTTGAACCCCGTAGGTGGTTTACTTACCTGCAAAAACGAACTCTTACTCCCCCCCAGGGACTGTTGAAATTGCACTAAGTGTCTAGTTTTAAAATAGCTATATGTGAATTACTTGAAAACTGTGTATGCTATTTTGATTATTCAAAGTTCCTAAAGTACCTACCTGCAATACCTTTCATTTAAAGTATTACATGTAAAATTTGAACCTGTGGTTCTTAAAATAAACTAAGAAAAGATATTTTTCTATACAAAAACCTATTGGCCTGGAATTGTCTCTGAGTGTGTGTTCCTCATTTATTGCTTGTGCATGTACAACAAATGCTTAACACTACTCCTTTGATAAGCCTACTGCTCGACCACACTACCACAAAATAGAGCATTAGTATTATCTCTTTTTGCCACTATCTTACCTCAAAGGGGAACCCTTGGACTCTGTGCATACTATTCCTTACTTTGAAATAGTGCATACAGAGCCAACTTCCTACACTTATATATTATTAAAAAGAGCAAATGAGCCATAGAAAAAAACTTAAACCATGCAATGTGCCTAATAGGAAAGAAGGATGGTGGGAGGAAATGTGAGCTCACCGTTAATGGAACAGATGTTGCAGTACTGCCTGACCAACCGCTACATCTCCCTTAGGAATGGCATCAAGACAATAGTGCATCGTAAACGTGTGAGAAGTCTTCCAGGTGGCTGCTCTGCAAATGTCCTGCAGGGGTACACCCAAAAACAGTGCCTTGGACGCTGAGACAGTCCTCGTAGAAAGTGCCTTTACTGAGGATTGTAAAGGCTTTCCAGCTGCTTGGTGACAAAAGCTTATAGCTGCTACTATTCACCTTGCTATACTCCTCTTGGAAAGGGCCTGTCACTTCCAAAGGGCACTATACGCAACAAATAATTGAGTAGTCTTTCGAAAATTCTTGGTTCTTTCCAAGTAAAATTTGAGATTTCTTTTGATATCCGAGTGCAGAGCTCTCTCTGCCAGAGCTGTTGGGTTAGGAAAGAAAGATTTTCAAACCAACGGTTGGGTACTATGAAAGTCTGATGGCACCTTTGGAACAAACCTGGGGTTCATACAAAGTATCACTCTATCTTGATTAAATTGGAGGCAAGGCTCTTGAATGGTCAACGCCTGGATCTCACTGACCGGTCTAGAAGTAGTAAGGGCTAGCAACAAAGCCACTTTCCACGATAAATGCTTCCGATCCGCTCTGTGTAACAGTTCAAATGGATGCTTTATAAGCTGAGAGAGAACCGTGTTAAGTTGCTAAGACGGTGGAGGAGGCCTTACCGGCAGAAAAACTCAAAAGAGTCCATTGAGAAATTGATTGATTAATATAGAAGACCACAGAGATGGTGACGTCAGCGAACATCTGAAGCGAGATATCGCTGCCAAGTGCACCCTAATGGATGCAGGCGCCAAGCCTGTAGATGCCAGATGGAGTAGATAGGGCAATATTCACTCCGGCGGTGATAGTAGAGGATCAATCTGCTCCTTCTGACACCACAAACAAAATCTCTTCCATTTTAAAGAGTACGATTTGTTGGTGCTCTGGCTTTTGCCAAAATATCCCGACACTCAGGGCGAATGTTTAAATGGGTGAACTCAGTGTTCAGGAGCCAGGCCGATAATTTGAGTGATTTGGGATCCAGATGTAAAATCTGGCCCCCGTTCCTTGTCAAGAGCTGTGGTGAAACTTTCAGCGGAATGTGAGCCACCTCCGAGAACAGGAGCAGTTGCGAGAGAAAATGTTGGCCGGGCCAAAACGGATCTATCAGGATGAGCTTGCAATGCTCCCGTTTGATCTTTGCAAGTATTCTTGAGATTAGAGGAATGGGTGGAAAAGTGTAGGCAATTATTCCACACCATGCCATCGAAAACGCATTCTCCCCTCCCCCCCCCCCCTCAAAGAGTCCAGATGGTGAACCAAACTTGCATTATAGCGGCATTTGGTGTTCTGAGGGGTGGCAAAAAGATCTAGTTTGGGTTTCCCCCACCTCATGAAGACCTGATCGATCATCTCCTGGTTCAGCTCCCATTCGTGACAGGAGGACGTCAGTCTGCTGAGAGTATCTGCTGTCTCATTCTGCCTTCCTGGTAAATGTTCTGCTTGTAGACCGACGTCATTGCGAATAGCCCAATCTCGAATAGTCTACAATTTCAGAGATAGGAGAAGAGACTTTGTCCCCCCCTTGCTTGTTTAAATAATACATTGCTGCAGTATTGTCTGTTCTTATGAGAACTGCTGAACTCTTTATTCTCGGCAGGAAAGCCTGCAGGGCCAGAGAGACCGCTCAACTCCAAGAAGTTGATGTGATATTTTCAGGAGGAGTTGCTCCACTTTCCACTGATCAGAAGATATTGAAGATGCGCTCCACACCCCTCTAGGGAAGCATCCGTGGTGATGACTAACAGAGGCTGAGGTGGTAGGATAGGAAGACAGACTGCTATGTTTTTCTGGTCTTTCCACCAGCAGAGCGCTTGAACAATCCAAAGAGTTACCTTGATTAAATCATCAAATAAGCACATTCTCTGTATCCACTAAAGATCTAGTTCTTTCTGCAGGGGATGCATTCTTAGTCGACAAACAGGGATTAACTGTATGCAAAAAGACATCATCCCTAGAAGCGACTTGTAGGTGCGTATACAAAGACTTATTTCTTTGTACTCTGCTTGCTAGGCAAACAAGTTTCGCTTGTCTCTCCATTGAAGGGAAATCTCAGTCTCTGATGGTGTCGATTTTTGGTCGTAAAAAGGTCATCACTCTTCTTGGCAAGACGTTTGACTTGTTTTGATTTCGAGTGCGACCCACCAGTCAAATAATGCTATGCAAGCCGCTGTTGATTCATGAGCTGCTTAAGATGACTGTCTTTATGAGTCATTTGTCTAAGTAGGGAAAAATTTGCAATTTTTTCTTTGTCAAGAAAGCCGCTACTGGAGCTAGGCACTTTCTAAATATTCTAGGGGCGGACTTCAGGCCAAACGGAATAACTTTGAATTGGAAATGGCTGACGGCTACCACGAAACAGAGATATTTTCTCTGGGCAGGTGAAATCAGAATATGAAATTAAGCATCCTGTAGATCCAGAGACGTCAATCTCTGTGGTTCATGCAGAGAAGAATATGTTGCAATGTGACCTTGCAAAAGGTTTGAGGTACTTGTTTAGGTTCCTGAGATATAGAATGGAACGCCAAGATTCCCAGTTTTTGCGCACCAGAAAGAAACGGGAGTAAAAACCTTTGCCTTTCTCTGAAGGAACCCTCTCTATTGTTCCCTTTCTGAACATGGTCACGACCTCCAGCCGGAGTTGTTTTAGATGGTTCTGAAAGAAGGTATGAGGAGGACAAGAAGGTGGGCATTGAATGAACTCTAAAGTATGGACAAGTCGAACAATCTTTAAAACCCACTGATCTGATGTTATTTGTTCCCACTTCTGATAGAAGTGTGATATCCTTCCCCCTATCTTATGGCTTTGTGGTAAGGTTGTAGCCGGAGCCTGAAACAAGCCATTGACGTCTGGCCACCTCTTTGCCCTCATGCGGTCTACCCCTAGGAGGGGGTCTGGGATAGGATGCCTGAGGTGGTTGCCTTTGGGTATATTGAGGCCAAAACTGCTGTGTAGCATAGGAGGGTAACGAAAACTCTAGTAACCCCCTCGATATGTCAAGATTCCTAGACCTCTGGAGGCAAAAAAAGGCATCCTCTTAAATTGAAGTGTCCCTAAGGATCTTGCAGTGTCTGTGTCTGACTTGATGGTTTGCAAGGCCTCATCCACATGCTTGCCGAACAGAACCTCTCCATCAAAAGGAAGGTCTAACACCTTATTCTGAACCTCTGTACGAAAGGAAGTTGTCCTAAGCCAGCCCGGGCGCCGCAGCACTACTCCACCAGCTAGCTACGGAAAGGCTGTTGTTGCTATATCCACAGCGCAGTCTATCACCTCAACCGAGGCGTGCTCTAACTCCAAGTGGATTTTCTTCACCTCAGTCTTAGAGACTTCTGAAAAGTGGTCCAGATACGGGGCAATATTAGCCCACAGCTGCTTATCATACCTCCCAGGACTGCCAATGAATTTGCTGCTATTACTATTAGACCAGACATGGAAGAGAAACGCTTCCCGATGTTGTCCAGTCTTCTACCCTCTTTGTCTGGAGGAGCCGAAAGTGGCGTTGAGGGATTTTTCGAACACCTCTGGGCTGCCTGGGTTATAACTGAGTCCGGCTTGGGGTGACTAACTAGACACGCCAGGCGTCCTCTGGAGCCTTATACTTTTTGTCCAACCTAAGCAAGACAGCCATTACCGTAGCTGGATTTCTCATCACTTTGAGACCTTCCTCCCAGATGTAGCCTACTATTGGTATGGAGCAGACACTCCTGATACGGCTCCCTGAAGTCATACAAAAAACAATCTGTTTGGATGGCATGGGTATCGCAAATCTCTTTGCTGCCCTCTCAAGCAAATTATGGAAACCCCCAATATCTCCTGGGGAAGAAGCCACCGGAGTAGACGATGGAGATGAGGGTGTGGGCAAAATATAGTTGTTCCAATCTGAGTTGGGATCCTGCAATTCTCCTTCTCTCTCCATTAGAAGAGTCAGTAACCTGCATGAAAGATCTTTGTGGGGTACTTCAGGCCGATCAAGGAGATGATCTAGGTTGTGGCACTGGAGTGGCAGGCATCGAGGGAGGAGGCAAAGTTTGAATGTCCATTTGTGGCGCTGATGGAAACCTCTTTTTGTAATCTGATAAACTGTAGATCTTAAATTAGGGAACTCAGGACATAGACGATGTCCTCTGGTACGTATGCCTGCTGTCGCTGAGAAGAATAATACTGTTGATAATATTCCTCTTCATCCTCTTGACACTTAACATTAAGTTGTGAAGGGCTATGGGGTGCCCCAAACGACCCATCCTCATCCGAATCTTCCTCCAAAAGATGAGTTGGGATAAATGGTGTAACCTTGCTTGGTATGTAGCTCTGAGTGACATCGTCCCTCCCAGAAACAGACTGCATTTTTCTCCTCATTGACGATGTCAAAGTAGTCTCCGATAGCCCTAGTTGCCGACAACAGCGTAGACGTAGGAATCCTCGTCGATGGTGTCGTCATCGGAGTCTTGATGTTTAAAATCGACGGACTAGATTTTATGACCGTCATCGTGGATGTCATTGACAAGGAAGAAGTCACCATCAACAGACTGGTTACCGTCGTGGTCGATGCAGCCCGTCGTCGTCGACGTTCTATCTTCAGAAGCTGAAGAAGGCTTGCTAAACACCGTTAACACCTTTGGAGGGGGTGTAGAAGCCTCTGAGGAAGATTTAGTGTAGGAAGTTGGCTCTGTATATACTATCTCAAAGTGAGAGATAGTGTGCACAGAGTCCGAGGGTTCCCCTTAGAGGTTGATAGTGGCAAAATTAGATAATACTAATGCTGTAGCTTGTAGTATTGTGGTCGATCAGTAGGCTTATCAGAGGGTAGTGTTAAGCATTTGTTGTACACACACAGGCAATACATGAGGAGCACACTCAACGACTTAACTTCAGGCCAATGGGTTTTGAAAAATATATTTTATTTTAGAACCACAAGATTCAAGATTTGAGGTACATAAAATGCAAGGTACTTCACACATGTAAGTAGAGAACTTTGATTTAAAACAGTAGTACCCACAGTTTAGGTTTAAATGGCTATAAGCTATTTTAAAAGTGGACACAGTGCAAAAATCAACAGTTCCTGGGGAGGTAAGTTTGGTTAAGTTTCTCAGGTAAGTAAAGCACTTATACAGTCAGACTTCTGGGCATAAGCAGCCCACCTTTGGGGGTTCAAGGCAACCCCAAAGTCACCGCACCAACAACTCAGGGCTGGTCAGGTGCAGAGGTCAAAGGAGGGCCCAAAACACATAGGTGCCTATGGAGAACAGGGGTGCTCCGGTTCCGGTCTGCTTGCAGGTAAGTACCTGCGTCCTCGGGGGCAGACGGGGAGGGGGAAGACAAACAAAACACACCCTCAGCGGCACAGAGGCGGCTGGGTGCATTGTGCCAAGCAGGCGTCATGTTTACTGTAGGAAGCAATGGAGGGACCCAGGGGTCACTTAGGCGATGCAGGCAGGGCACAGGGGGGCTTCTCGGGCCAGCCACCAACTGGGCTAGGAAGAGGGCCGCCTGCTGGTCACTCCTGCACTGGTGGATGGTTCCTCTCGGTCCCAGGGGCTGCGGGTGCAGTGCTTGGTCCAAGCTTCGGGTTCCTGGTTACCACGCAGTCGTGGTCAGGGGGGGGGAGCCTCTGGATCCTCTGCAGGCATCGCTGTAGAGGTGCAGGGGGGGTCGACTCAGGTTACTCATGTCGTCGCAGTCGCCTGGGAGTCCTCTCTGCGGTGTTACTTCTCTGGAGCTCGAGCTGGGGGCATCGGGTGCAGAGTGAGAAGTCTCACTTTCGGCGGAAAGGGAGTGTTTTTTTAAAGTTGCTAAACAGTTGCAAAGTTAATGCGGTTTTTGAACAGTGCCGCTGTTCCCGGGAGTTTCTAGGTCGTTCGGGTTCAAGGCAGTCATCTGAGTCCTCAGAGGTTGCTGGTCCCTGTCGGATGCGACGCTGTGCAGTTTCTTTGAGTCTGGAGACAGGCCGGTAGGGCTGGGGCCAAGTCAGTTGTCCTCTCCATCATCTCTGAAGGCTTTCAGGTCAGCAGTCCTTGTTGTAGGTTGCAGGAATCTGATTTCCTGGGTTCAGAGTTGCCCCTAAATACTGAATTTAGGGGTGTGTTTATGTCAGGGGGGCAGTAGACAATGGCTACTGTCCTGGAGAGTGGCTACACCCTCTGTGCCTCCTCCCTGAGGGGAAGGGGGCACATCCCTGATCCTATTGGGGGAATCCTCCAATCTCAAGATGGAGGATTTCTAAAGGCAGAAGTCACCTCAGCTTAGTTGCACCTTAGGGTCTGTTCTGACTGGTGGGTGACTCCTCCTTGTTTTCTTCATTATCTCCTCCAGCCTTGCCGCCAAAAGTGGGGGCAGTGGCCAGAGGGCCGGGCATCTCCACTAGCTGGGATGCCCTGGGGTGCGTAACAAAAGACATGAGCCTTTAAGGCTCACCACCAAGTGTTACAATTCCTGCAGGGGGAGGTGAGAAGCACCTCCACCCAGTACAGGCCTTGTTCCTGGCCACAGAGTGACAAAGGCACTCACCCCATGTGGCCAGAAACTCGTCTGGTTGTGGAAGGCTGGCAGAAAATGGTCAGCCTAGCACTAGGAGTCGAATTGGTATTCAGGGGGCATCTCTAAGATGCCCTCTGGGTGTATTTTACAATAAATTCCACACTGGCATCAGTGTGTGTTTATTGTGCTGAGAAGTTTGATACCAAACTTCCCAGATTTCAGTGTAGCCATTATGGAACTGTGGAGTTCGTGTTTGAACAACTCCCAGACCATATACTCTTATGGCTACCCTGCACTTACAATGTCTAAGGTTTGGCTTAGACACTGTAGGGACATAGTGCTCATGCACATATGCCCTCAACTGTGGTGACTGTGTGACTTAGTCATTCTGCCTTACAGCGGTAAGGCCTGCTAGAAGGGTGACTTACCTATGTCACAGGCAGTGAGAGGTGGGCATGGCACTCTGAGGGGATTGCCATGTTGACTTAGTCATTTTCTCCCCACAAGCACACACAAGCTGTGAGGCAGTGTTCATGTGCTGAGGGAGGGGTCCCCAGGGTGGCATAAGCCATGATGCACCCCTTAGAGACCTTGCAACAGGGCCCTTAATTCCAGGGTTATCATTTACAAGGGACTTATCTCTGTGCCAGTGCTGTGCCAATTTTGGGAACAAAGGTACAGTTTAGGGAAAGAACACTGGTGCTGTGGCCTGGTTAGCAGGGTGTCAGTACATGTTGTCATAACTGGCATCAACAAAAGGCAAAAAGTCAGTGGGGAACCATGCTAAGGAAGGCATTTCCTTACATTTAGGTACCTCTTTTGATGTTGAAGGCCGATGGCTTGATTTATGAGAAGATTTTTTTCCTGAGGTGAAGATGAGAGACTACGGCCTTCACCAAACCCCTGTGAGGTATTTTTGAAAGTCTTTGAGGGTTGTTTTGAACCCTTTTCAGAATGAGGTGATCTTTGCATCTTTTGTGACTTCCTAGAAGACCATGAAGACTCCTCACTGTCAGAGTCTGAGACAGGTTTTTTCTTGATTTAAGCTACAGGAGCCCCATCAACAATCTCCCTTCTCTATCCTTCAAAGTCTTTGATGAAAAGGTACGACATACCTTACAGTCAGTAGCAGTGTGTTCAGGATAGAGGCAATATATACAATCTGTATGAGGATCTTCTGAATGGAACCTTTTCTTCCCACAAGTGCTGCAGGCTCTAAAGAGACTTTCTCTCTGTCTGACATCCTGCTGGTACAACAGGTTCCAGGAAGTTTGAGTGTAAGTCAGAAACACTTAATGGGCAAAAAGAAATTCCGATATAGTGATTAAGTCTTCTTCCACAAGAACAAAACTGAGCATAGCTCAGAGGAGACTCCCTAGCACGACATGCGGTATAAAATCTTCGCTCAGGAGGGCTCTAGAGGGTGGTGCTCTCTGATTGGCTGAGGTTCAAGTTTGGTCCTTTTTTTTTTTTTTTTTTACATAAGGAGTTAGATAGATTACTAAAATGTAGAGTTTTTATGTTGTACCTGTTATATCTTCGGGTCATTGTCTTTTCTAAGCTACCGGGGGACTCCCATCTCGACGACGGGGATGATTCAAGCATGTGAATCTATGAAAGTTCCAATACTGGAGTAAAGGCCAATGCGTGCTTTTTAATATTCGATAGTTGAAATAATACTAAATACTATTGTGAGTGTGTCTGTAAAGTTAGTACGTTTTGGTTCATCATAATCCAGACTGAACACAGAAGCTAACGGATTAGCACAGTCCACAGTTCAAAAGGCAGATGCTGTCAAATGCCACCAGCAGGCAAAAGTTATCAGCTGTTAGTCTACGCAGTCAGTGATGAAACTACTTCCTTACCCAACAGCCCAGCATTACACAAAGGTTCTATTAGTTGGGCAAGAATGTGGGACTAAGTTTTTTCTGCACATAATTAACAAAACTGTTTACTTTCTCACAGCATTTGCATACCTTCATCCTCTTTGGCTACAGCTGAGCACAGCAGACGAGAGGCTGTGGAAACTGTGTGTGAAGATTTAATTTGCCTGGGGCCAAGGGTCTCATTCAAACTCTGGGAAAGCAGATCAGAATACTTCTCAGTCTGTCCTACAATAAAATCCAGCTGTAGATCCAAAGTCTTCTTTCTTTTCTCTTCCAGGCGTGACTGCTGCTTAAATTGGACAACCTGCCAAGGAGAATTTGTGGTATTAGTTCACAGTTAACCCAAAGTGATGAAAGAAAAACAACCTACGTGAACACCACATATATAAATAAATCACAGCCAAAACCTGAAGTACGGATCACTCAATTAAACACAACTTCAGTTTTTCCCCTATGACCTAGGCAACACCACACTACATACTGATATTTAAACCATCACACCCACCACAGAGCAGATCACACACCTTTTCCACATTGGTCCAGAACTGCCGAACTTCTTTGGCAACCAAAGAAGCTATCCGTCGCAGCTTGGCCTGCTCTTCTCGTTTGGCTTTCTCTTCTTTCTGCTTCAGGTCCTCATGGTGTCGGATCACCATTCTGACTACCTGCGGAGCAAAGACCAGAAAGCAGGTGCATGAGGGAGGTACAAGGGTGCTACCCATGGTCAAGGAGGCAAATAGTTGCAGTGGTAATGACCTATTGGTGGATCAACTGAATCTGAATGAAGTATATGAGAACAAACGGTCTTTAGGAGCAAAAACTAAAACGACACTTGAGCACTGCCAACAACAACGACTATGAAAGAACAGCATTGCACAAAAGAAGCCCAAACAATCAAGCTTTTGTGTTGAGGTGATGAAGTCTGAAGGTCTGGGAGGTTACTGCTCTGACGATTTTGGAATGGGATTCAGAATACTTCATCTGAAACAGCTGCTTCAAAATATCAGCGTCGACTATGTGGAGGATTCAGTGTCAGAGTGCTAACATTGAAGAGAAAAAGAATCAGCTCAATCCATTTTGTTGCTCATACACTTTGGACTACATAAGCAAAAGAATGGGTAATCCTAATTTGAGCCCACCACAGGATCATAACTGATACAACAACAACACTAGAGATGCAGGTCCATTAACATCCCTTACAATTTCCCACATACAAGGAAAGAAGAGGCTATGACATTAACAAGATTCAGTACCTAACACCCTACCAGCATATTAAACAAATGCATGATTTTATGTAGAATATGTATATTTAAGATACTTGTAGGCCTCAGAACAGTGACTTGAGTTGCAAAACATGCATTAGCAGGTGCATAAACCTAAGTATGAAGCAAACTAATGTGATTTGGATAACGTTTGATTATGAAATAATCAAATTAATATTTCAAATGTATTTAAAATTTGTAAACAGAAGCAACTAACAAGGAAAATGTTTCTTACCCAGTAAGCATCTATTTGCAGTGTGTAGTGCTGTAGATCCATATGGTTAGCACAGACCTACCATCTACTGTTCGGCTTAGACATGTGCTCATTGTTCGTCGAAGAAGTCTTTCAAGTCACAAGCCATTGTGACTCCTCCTATAGTCTGTATTGTGAATTGTCATCGGCTCCTTATTAGATTGTTTCTTGCTCATCGGTGAGCTTAGGATGGGAGTAGTAGTGTGTCGGAAAGGATTAACATGCAGGTATAGTTAAGCCAAGGTTAAGTGTTTGAGGAGAGAGGTGTGTACATCAGCCATTAGCTTCTAGGGAGCAGAGTGTGTGCATAGGAATCTATGTCACTACACGCTACAAATAGATACTTACAGGTTAAGTAACATTCTATTCCAAGCATGTGTTGGCCGTACATAAATATGCTTATCATCTAATGTAAAGCAGTGCTCCCTAAAAAGGTGTCTTACTAGTGGATGACTTAGATGTTTAAAAAAGTGTTCATAATACCGATTGACCACTCTAGCTTGTTGATTACCTAAGCTAACACAATAGTGTTTTGTGGATGTATGTGGGTTATTATAAGTGCCAGCTTTGCAAATATCTGTTAATGGAATTTTCCCTAGGAAAACCATAAAGGCTCCTTTCTTACACAGAGTGAGCACTAGGAGCTGCAGGTAGCAATCGTTTAGTTTTGTGGTAACAAGATTGAATACATCACACTATCCACCTTCAACTCCTGGTTTTGAGAGAGGGGAACCCTTTTGTGGGTTACAACAAAAACAATGAACAACAAATTAAGGTTGTGTAGGGCTCTTTCTTCTAACGGATCTGGTTTAGAAAAGAATACTGGTAGATCAATTCTTTGGTTTGTATGGAATGCAGAAACCACTTGAGAGAAACTTAATGTTTTTAATAAGTACTACTTTAGCTGGACAGATTTGGAAGAAAGGTTCTTCTAAAGTGAGCGCTTGAAGCTCACTTATTCCCTTAAGAATCGTAATTGCTACTAAGAATGCTACTCTCCATGTGAGGAACTGTAATTCACATGAATGTAGTGGTTCAAAAGATGGACCCATGAGTCTTGTGAGAATTATATTAAGGTGGAGGGGGAATTCGTTTTTAGTTCTTCTATAACTGCTTTGATTACTGGTATTTTGAACAAAGACATAAGTTGTCAGTTTTGCTTGCACACAGTCAGTACTGCTAAGTGTAGTTTAATTGAGGTACATGCAAGGCCTGCTTTTTGTAAAGGTAATAGATCGCAAACAAGGTCTTGCACAGTAGGAGAAAGTGGTTGGATTTCTTAGGCTCAGCAGTAATCGACAAACCTTTACCATTTGGCTGTGTAGCAAGCTCATGTAGTTTGTCTGCAAGCTTGTTTTAGAATGGTCATACATTCTTGTGGTAGACTGAAGTATTCAAATTCTAAGACTTCAGGAGCCAGATCGCTAGATTCAACTGTTTAGGACTTGGGTTTGTGGTTTTCCCAGTTACTGAGTCAGAAGGTTTGGCCAAAGAGGCAGTTCCTCATGTGGCACAACTGATAGCTGTAGTAGGGTTGTGAACCATGCTTGCCAAGCCCATGATGGGGTGATTAGGATTACGGTGAGGGAAGTTTGTGTGAGCTTTTGGACCACATAAGGAATGAGGTAGGGCTATCAAAATATAAGCAAAATATCCCTTACTAGCTGATCCATATGGCATTGCCTTTGGAATGTGGGTGAGGAAACGGAGGTGAAGGTTTAGCATTTCACGTTCTGTTCTGTTAGAAAGAGCACTATCTCCAGGGTTCCCCTCATTGGAAAGATGATGGAAGCCATGTTGTGTCAATTTCTAAATCGTGCACTTACTGTTGCATTCTGCTCAGCATATCTGCTAAATTGTTGTCCACCCCTAAGAGGGTATTTTGCTAGGAGGTGGATTTTGAGCCATATGGCCCAGTGCCATATCTGTTCTGCTGTGCGCGAGAGCTGTATGGAGCTTATGTCCCCTTGTTTACGGATGTAATACATCACTGTCATGCTGTCTGCACAGACTAGAACCACTATGTGGCGAAGAGGCTGCTGAAAAGCTTTCATAACTAATTGAATCATAAGAAGCTCTAGATTACTGATGTTTAAGTATTTCCGAGTTGGAAGCTATTGGCCGCTGATTGTGAGTTGCCACATGTTTGCCCCTCAACCCTGTAGAGATGCATCTGAGGTAATGATCACTTGTGGGACTGGGATTTGAAGGGCTGACCCTGCAGCAAGTTCCTGCTGTTCAACCACTGCAGACAGGGTTGGGTTTCTGGCCCTACCAATAATAGATCTTATAAATGCTTCACCACTTGAGACCACTGTGGCAGGGGGCAGCACTGAAGGAGGCGCATGTGCAAATGTGCGTGTAACGCCATCATTCAGAAAAAAAACTAATCACTGTTTTCACTGGACTCTGATGATGTGATTAAAAACAAGCAATGATAGATGAAACTTTTGCACTCCTGCAGGAGAAGGATAAGCTTTGGCTGCAACAGTCTAGGGCTGTGTGTAAGGAAATGCCTCCTTGGCATGGTTGCCCCCTGACTTTTTGCCTTTGCTGATGCTATGTTTACAATTGAAAGTGTGCTGAGGCCTGCTAACCAGGCCCCAGCACCAGTGTTCTTTCCCTAACCTGTACTTTTGTATCCACAATTGGCAGACCCTGGCATCCAGATAAGTCCCTTGTAACTGGTACTTCTAGTACCAAGGGCCCTGATGCCAAGGAAGGTCTCTAAGGGCTGCAGCATGTCTTATGCCACCCTGGAGACCTCTCACTCAGCACAGACACACTGCTTACCAGCTTGTGTGTGCTAGTGAGGACAAAACGAGTAAGTCGACATGGCACTCCCCTCAGGGTGCCATGCCAGCCTCTCACTGCCTATGCAGTATAGGTAAGACACCCCTCTAGCAGGCCTTACAGCCCTAAGGCAGGGTGCACTATACCATAGGTGAGGGTACCAGTGCATGAGCATGGTACCCCTACAGTGTCTAAACAAAACCTTAGACATTGTAAGTGCAGGGTAGCCATAAGAGTATATGGTCTGGGAGTCTGTCAAACACGAACTCCACAGCACCATAATGGCTACACTGAAAACTGGGAAGTTTGGTATCAAACTTCTCAGCACAATAAATGCACACTGATGCCAGTGTACATTTTATTGTAAAATACACCACAGAGGGCACCTTAGAGGTGCCCCCTGAAACTTAACCGACTATCTGTGTAGGCTGACTAGTTTTAGCAGCCTGCCACAAACCGAGACATGTTGCTGGCCCCATGGGGAGAGTGCCTTTGTCACTCTGAGGCCAGTAACAAAGCCTGCACTGGGTGGAGATGCTAACACCTCTCCCAGGCAGGAATTGTCACACCTGGCGGTGAGCCTCAAAGGCTCACCTCCTTTGTGCCAACCCAGCAGGACACTCCAGCTAGTGGAGTTGCCCGCCCCCTCCGGCCAGGCCCCACTTTTGGCGGCAAGGCCGGAGAAAATAATGAGAATAACAAGGAGGAGTCACTGGCCAGTCAGGACAGCCCCTAAGGTGTCCTGAGCTGAGGTGACTCTAACTTTTAGAAATCCTCCATCTTGCAGATGGAGGATTCCCCCAATAGGGTTAGGATTGTGACCCCCTCCCCTTGGGAGGAGGCACAAAGAGGGTGTACCCACCCTCAGGGCTAGTAGCCATTGGCTACTAACCCCCCAGACCTAAACACGCCCTTAAATTTAGTATTTAAGGGCTACCCTGAACCCTAGAAAATTAGATTCCTGCAACAAGAAGAAGGACTACCCAGCTGAAAACCCCTGCAGCGGAAGACCAGAAGACGACAACTGCCTTGGCTCCAGAAACTCACCGGCCTGTCTCCTGCCTTCCAAAGATCCTGCTCCAGCGACGCCTTCCGAAGGGACCAGCGACCTCGACATCCTCTGAGGACTGCCCCTGCTTCGAAAAGACAAGAAACTCCCGAGGACAGCGGACCTGCTCCAAGAAAAGCTGCAACTTTGTTTCCAGCAACTTTAAAGATCCCTGCAAGCTCCCCGCAAGAAGCGTGAGACTTGCAACACTGCACCCGGCGACCCCGACTCGACTGGTGGCGATCCAACACCTCAGGAGGGACCCCAGGACTACTCTGATACTGTGAGTACCAAAACCTGTCCCCCCTGAGCCCCCACAGCGCCGCCTGCAGAGGGAATCCCGAGGCTTCCCCTGACCGCGACTCTTTTGAACCTAAAGTCCCGACACCTGGGAGAGACCCTGCACCCGCAGCCCCCAGGACCGGAAGGACCGGACTTTCACTGGAGAAGTGACCCCCAGGAGTCCCTCTCCCTTGCCCAAGTGGAGGTTTCCCCGAGGAATCCCCCCCTTACCTGCCTGCAGCGCTGAAGAGATCCCGAGATCTCTCATAGACTAACATTGCGAACCCGACGCTTGTTTCTACACTGCACCCGGCCGCCCCCGCGCCGCTGAGGGTGAAATTTCTGTGTGGACTTGTGTCCCCCCCGGTGCCCTACAAAACCCCCCTGGTCTGCCCTCCGAAGACGCGGGTACTTACCTGCAAGCAGACCGGAACCGGGGCACCCCCTCCTCTCCATTCTAGCCTATGTGTTTTGGGCACCACTTTGGACTCTGCACCTGACCGGCCCTGAGCTGCTGGTGTGGTGACTTTGGGGTTGCTCTGAACCCCCAACGGTGGGCTACCTTGGACCAAGAACTGAGCCCTGTAAGTGTCTTACTTACCTGGTTAATCTAACAAATACTTACCTCCCCTAGGAACTGTGAAAATTGCACTAAGTGTCCACTTTTAAAACAGCTATTTGTCAATAACTTGAAAAGTATACATGCAATTTTGATGATTTGAAGTTCCTAAAGTACTTACCTGCAATACCTTTCGAATGAGATATTACATGTAGAATTTGAACCTGTGGTTCTTAAAATAAACTAAGAAAAGATATTTTTCTATATAAAAACCTATTGGCTGGATTTGTCTCTGAGTGTGTGTACCTCATTTATTGTCTTGTGTATGTACAACAAATGCTTAACACTACTCCTTGGATAAGCCTACTGCTCGACCACACTACCACAAAATAGAGCATTAGTATTATCTATTTTTACCACTATTTTACCTCTAAGGGGAACCCTTGGACTCTGTGCATGCTATTCCTCACTTTGAAATAGCACATACAGAGCCAACTTCCTACATTGGTGGATCAGCGGTGGGGTACAAGACTTTGCATTTGCTGGACTACTCAGCCAATACCTGATCACACGACAAATTCCAAAATTGTCATTAGAAATTGATTTTTGCAATTTGAAATTTTTCTAAATTCTTAAAAGTCCTGCTAGGGCCTTGTGTGTTAAGTCCCTGTTTAGCATTGTCTTTTAGAGTTTAAAAGTTTGTTAAAAGTTTGAAATTAGATTCTAGAAACAGTTGTAGATTCTTAAAAAGTATTCCAACTTTTAGAAACAAAATGTCTAGCACAGATGTGACTGTGGTGGAACTCGACACCACACCTTACCTCCATCTTAAGATGAGGGAGCTAAGGTCACTCTGTAAAATAAAGAAAATAACAATGGGCCCCAAACCTACCAAAATACAGCTCCAGGAGCTTTTGGCAGAGTTTGAAAAGGCCAACCCCTCTGAGGGTGGCAACTCAGAGGAAGAGGATAGTGACTTGGAGGACAATTCCCCCCTACCAGTCCTATCTAGGGAGAACAGGGTCCCTCAAACCCTGACTCCAAAAATAATAGTCAGAGATGCTGGTTCCCTCACAGGAGAGACCAACACCTCTGAAATCACTGAGGATAACTCCAGTGAAGAGGACATCCAGTTAGCCAGGATGGCCAAAAGATTGGCTTTGGAAAGACAGATCCTAGCCATAGAGAGGGAAAGACAAGAGATGGGCCTAGGACCCATCAATGGTGGCAGCAACATAAATAGGGTCAGAGATTCTCCTGACATGTTGAAAATCCCCAAAGGGATTGTAACTAAATATGAAGATGGTGATGACATCACCAAATGGTTCACAGCTTTTGAGAGGGCTTGTGTAACCAGAAAAGTGAACAGATCTCACTGGGGTGCTCTCCTTTGGGAAATGTTCACAGGAAAGTGTAGGGATAGACTCCTCACACTCTCTGGACAAGATGCAGAATCTTATGACCTCATGAAGGGTACCCTGATTGAGGGCTTTGGATTCTCCACTGAGGAGTACAGGATTAGGTTCAGGGGGGCTCAAAAATCCTCGAGCCAGACCTGGGTTGACTTTGTTGACTACTCAGTGAAAACACTAGATGGTTGGATTCAAGGCAGTGGTGTAAGTAATTATGATGGGCTGTACAATTTATTTGTGAAAGAACACCTGTTAAGTAATTGTTTCAATGATAAACTGCATCAGCATCTGGTAGACCTAGGACCAATTTCTCCCCAAGAATTGGGAAAGAAGGCGGACCATTGGGTCAAGACAAGGGTGTCCAAGACTTCAACAGGGGGTGACCAAAAGAAAGGGGTCACAAAGACTCCCCAGGGGAAGGGTGATGAGACAACCAAAACTAAAAATAGTAAAGAGTCTTCTACAGGCCCCCAAAAACCTGCACAGGAGGGTGGGCCCAGAGCCTCTTCACAAAACAATGGGTACAAGGGTAAAAACTTTGATCCCAAAAAGGCCTGGTGTCATAGCTGTAAACAGCATGGACACCAAACTGGAGACAAGGCCTGTCCCAAGAAAGGTTCCACTCCAAACTCCCATCCAGGTAACACTGGTATGGCTAGTCTCCAAGTGGGATCAACAGTGTGCCCAGAGCAAATCAGGGTCCACACTGAAGCTACTCTAGTTTCTGAGGGTGGGGTGGATTTAGCCACACTAGCTGTCTGGCCGCCTAACATGCAAAAATACAGACAGCAACTCTTAATTAATGGGACTAGAATAGAGGGCCTGAGGGATACAGGTGCCAGTGTCACCATGGTGACAGAGAAACTGGTTTCCCCTGGCCAATACCTGACTGGAAAAACTTACACAGTCACCAACGCGGACAATCAGAGAAAAGTACATCCCATGGCAATGGTTACTTTAGAATGGGGAGGGGTCAATGGCCTGAAACAGGTGGTGGTCTCCTCAAATATCCCAGTGGACTGTCTGCTTGGAAATGACCTGGAGTCCTCAGCATGGGCTGAGGTAGAACTAAAAACCCATGCAGCAATGCTGGGTATCCCTGAACTGGTGTGTGTGAAAACCAGAGCACAATGCAAGGCACAGGGTGAAAAAGTAGAGCTGGAGTCTGGAAAAATGGCCCAGCCTACCAAGAGAACAGGAAAGTCAGTTGGGAAACCAACTGCAACACAGCAAAAGAAAGGGAACCTCTCTTCTCAGGAAGAAGTTCTGCCCTCTGAGGGAACTGAGCCTTTGGAACTTGAACCTTATCAGGTTGAGCTCTTAGGCCCAGGGGGACCCTCAAGGGAAGAGCTGTGTAAGGGACAAGAAACCTGTCCCTCTCTTGAAGGCCTTAGGCAGCAAGCTGCTGAAGAGTCCAAAGGCAAGAAAAATGGAACACATAGGGTCTATTGGGAAGATGGGCTCCTGTACACTGAGGCCAGAGACCCCAAACCTGGTACCACTAGGAGAGTGGTAGTGCCTCAGCTGTTCAGAGAGTTCATCCTAACATTGGCCCATGACATTCCCCTTGCTGGACATTTGGGACAAACCAAGACGTGGGAGAGGTTAGTCAACCACTTCTACTGGCCCAATATGTCCAACATGGTTAAGGAGTTTTGCCTCTCCTGCCCCACCTGTCAAGCCAGTGGTAAGACAGGTGGGCACCCAAAGGCCCCCCTCATTCCACTTCCAGTGGTGGGGGTGCCCTTTGAAAGAGTGGGTGTGGACATAGTTGGTCCACTGGAACCTCCCACAGCCTCAGGAAATATGTATATCCTGGTAGTAGTGGATCATGCTACCAGGTATCCTGAAGCTATTCCCCTTAGGTCGACTACTGCCCCTGCAGTAGCCAAGGCCCTCATTGGTATCTTTACCAGAGTGGGTTTCCCTAAGGAGGTGGTGTCTGACAGAGGTACCAACTTCATGTCAGCATACCTAAAGCACATGTGGAATGAGTGTGGAGTGACTTATAAATTCACTACACCTTACCATCCACAAACTAATGGCTTAGTTGAGAGATTCAACAAGACATTAAAAGGCATGATCATGGGGCTCCCAGAAAAACTCAAAAGGAGATGGGATGTCCTCCTGCCATGTCTGCTTTTCGCTTACAGGGAGGTACCACAGAAGGGAGTAGGGTTCTCACCCTTTGAACTTCTGTTTGGTCATCCTGTAAGGGGACCACTTGCCCTTGTTAAAGAAGGCTGGGAGAGACCTCTCCATGAGCCTAAACAGGACATAGTGGACTATGTACTTGGCCTTCGCTCTAGAATGGCAGAGTACATGGAAAAGGCAACCAAAAACCTTGAGGCCAGCCAACAGCTCCAGAAGTTTTGGTATGACCAAAAGGCTGCACTGGTTGAGTTCCAACCAGGGCAGAAAGTCTGGGTTCTGGAGCCTGTGGCTCCCAGGGCACTCCAGGACAAATGGAGTGGCCCTTACCCAGTACTAGAGAGGAAGAGTCAGGTCACCTACTTGGTGGACCTGGGCACAAGCAGGAGCCCCAAAAGGGTGATCCATGTAAACCGCCTTAAGCTCTTCCACGACAGGGCTGATGTCAATCTGTTGATGGTAACAGATGAGGATCAGGAGGCAGAGAGTGAACCTCTCCCTGATCTTCTGTCATCAGACCCAAAAGATGGTACAGTAGATGGAGTGATCTACTCAGACACCCTCTCTGGCCAACAGCAAGCTGATTGTAGGAGAGTCCTACAACAGTTTCCTGAACTCTTCTCCTTAACCCCTGGTCAGACACACCTGTGTACCCATGATGTGGACACAGGAGACAGCATGCCTGTCAAGAACAAAATCTTTAGACAGTCTGACCATGTTAAGGAAAGCATCAAGGTGGAAGTCCACAAGATGCTGGAATTGGGAGTCATTGAGCGCTCTGACAGCCCCTGGGCTAGCCCAGTGGTCTTAGTCCCCAAACCTCACACCACAGATGGAAAGAAAGAGATGAGGTTTTGTGTGGACTACAGAGGGCTCAATTCTGTCACCAAGACAGATGCTCATCCAATTCCAAGAGCTGATGAGCTCATTGATAAATTAGGTGCTGCCAAATTTCTAAGTACCTTTGACTTGACAGCAGGGTACTGGCAAATAAAAATGGCACCTGGAGCAAAAGAAAAGACAGCATTCTCCACCCCTGATGGGCATTATCAGTTTACTGTTATGCCCTTTGGTTTAAAGAATGCCCCTGCCACCTTCCAAAGGTTGGTGAATCAAGTCCTTGCTGGCTTGGAGTCCTTTAGCACAGCTTATCTTGATGATATTGCTGTCTTTAGCTCCACCTGGCAGGATCACCTGGTCCACCTGAGGAAGGTTTTGAAGGCTCTGCAATCTGCAGGCCTCTCTATCAAGGCATCCAAATGCCAGATAGGGCAGGGAACTGTGGTTTACTTGGGACACCTTGTAGGTGGAGGCCAAGTTCAGCCACTCCAACCCAAGATCCAGACTATTCTGGACTGGGTAGCTCCAAAAACCCAGACTCAAGTCAGGGCATTCCTTGGCTTGACTGGGTACTACAGGAGGTTTGCGAAGGGATATGGATCCATTGTGACAGCCCTCACTGAGCTCACCTCCAAGAAAATGCCCAAGAAAGTGAACTGGACTGTGGACTGCCAACAGGCCTTTGACACCCTGAAGCAGGCAATGTGCTCAGCACCAGTTCTCAAAGCTCCAGATTATTCTAAGCAGTTCATTGTGCAGACTGATGCCTCTGAACATGGGATAGGGGCAGTTTTGTCCCAAACAAATGATGATGGCCTTGACCAGCCTGTTGCTTTCATTAGCAGGAGGTTACTCCCCAGGGAGCAGCGTTGGAGTGCCATTGAGAGGGAGGCCTTTGCTGTGGTCTGGTCCCTGAAGAAGCTGAGACCATACCTCTTTGGGACTCACTTCCTAGTTCAAACTGACCACAGACCTCTCAAATGGCTGATGCAAATGAAAGGTGAAAATCCTAAACTGTTGAGGTGGTCCATCTCCCTACAGGGAATGGACTTTATAGTGGAACACAGACCTGGGACTGCCCATGCCAATGCAGATGGCCTTTCCAGGTTCTTCCACTTAGAAAATGAAGACTCTCTTGGGAAAGGTTAGTCTCATCCTCTTTCGTTTGGGGGGGGGTTGTGTAAGGAAATGCCTCCTTGGCATGGTTGCCCCCTGACTTTTTGCCTTTGCTGATGCTATGTTTACAATTGAAAGTGTGCTGAGGCCTGCTAACCAGGCCCCAGCACCAGTGTTCTTTCCCTAACCTGTACTTTTGTATCCACAATTGGCAGACCCTGGCATCCAGATAAGTCCCTTGTAACTGGTACTTCTAGTACCAAGGGCCCTGATGCCAAGGAAGGTCTCTAAGGGCTGCAGCATGTCTTATGCCACCCTGGAGACCTCTCACTCAGCACAGACACACTGCTTACCAGCTTGTGTGCGCTAGTGAGGACAAAACGAGTAAGTCGACATGGCACTCCCCTCAGGGTGCCATGCCAGCCTCTCACTGCCTATGCAGTATAGGTAAGACACCCCTCTAGCAGGCCTTACAGCCCTAAGGCAGGGTGCACTATACCATAGGTGAGGGTACCAGTGCATGAGCATGGTACCCCTACAGTGTCTAAACAAAACCTTAGACATTGTAAGTGCAGGGTAGCCATAAGAGTATATGGTCTGGGAGTCTGTCAAACACGAACTCCACAGCACCATAATGGCTACACTGAAAACTGGGAAGTTTGGTATCAAACTTCTCAGCACAATAAATGCACACTGATGCCAGTGTACATTTTATTGTAAAATACACCACAGAGGGCACCTTAGAGGTGCCCCCTGAAACTTAACCGACTATCTGTGTAGGCTGACTAGTTTTAGCAGCCTGCCACAAACCGAGACATGTTGCTGGCCCCATGGGGAGAGTGCCTTTGTCACTCTGAGGCCAGTAACAAAGCCTGCACTGGGTGGAGATGCTAACACCTCTCCCAGGCAGGAATTGTCACACCTGGCGGTGAGCCTCAAAGGCTCACCTCCTTTGTGCCAACCCAGCAGGACACTCCAGCTAGTGGAGTTGCCCGCCCCCTCCGGCCAGGCCCCACTTTTGGCGGCAAGGCCGGAGAAAATAATGAGAATAACAAGGAGGAGTCACTGGCCAGTCAGGACAGCCCCTAAGGTGTCCTGAGCTGAGGTGACTCTAACTTTTAGAAATCCTCCATCTTGCAGATGGAGGATTCCCCCAATAGGGTTAGGATTGTGACCCCCTCCCCTTGGGAGGAGGCACAAAGAGGGTGTACCCACCCTCAGGGCTAGTAGCCATTGGCTACTAACCCCCCAGACCTAAACACGCCCTTAAATTTAGTATTTAAGGGCTACCCTGAACCCTAGAAAATTAGATTCCTGCAACAAGAAGAAGGACTACCCAGCTGAAAACCCCTGCAGCGGAAGACCAGAAGACGACAACTGCCTTGGCTCCAGAAACTCACCGGCCTGTCTCCTGCCTTCCAAAGATCCTGCTCCAGCGACGCCTTCCGAAGGGACCAGCGACCTCGACATCCTCTGAGGACTGCCCCTGCTTCGAAAAGACAAGAAACTCCCGAGGACAGCGGACCTGCTCCAAGAAAAGCTGCAACTTTGTTTCCAGCAACTTTAAAGATCCCTGCAAGCTCCCCGCAAGAAGCGTGAGACTTGCAACACTGCACCCGGCGACCCCGACTCGACTGGTGGCGATCCAACACCTCAGGAGGGACCCCAGGACTACTCTGATACTGTGAGTACCAAAACCTGTCCCCCCTGAGCCCCCACAGCGCCGCCTGCAGAGGGAATCCCGAGGCTTCCCCTGACCGCGACTCTTTTGAACCTAAAGTCCCGACACCTGGGAGAGACCCTGCACCCGCAGCCCCCAGGACCGGAAGGACCGGACTTTCACTGGAGAAGTGACCCCCAGGAGTCCCTCTCCCTTGCCCAAGTGGAGGTTTCCCCGAGGAATCCCCCCCTTACCTGCCTGCAGCGCTGAAGAGATCCCGAGATCTCTCATAGACTAACATTGCGAACCCGACGCTTGTTTCTACACTGCACCCGGCCGCCCCCGCACCGCTGAGGGTGAAATTTCTGTGTGGACTTGTGTCCCCCCCGGTGCCCTACAAAACCCCCCTGGTCTGCCCTCCGAAGACGCGGGTACTTACCTGCAAGCAGACCGGAACCGGGGCACCCCCTCCTCTCCATTCTAGCCTATGTGTTTTGGGCACCACTTTGGACTCTGCACCTGACCGGCCCTGAGCTGCTGGTGTGGTGACTTTGGGGTTGCTCTGAACCCCCAACGGTGGGCTACCTTGGACCAAGAACTGAGCCCTGTAAGTGTCTTACTTACCTGGTTAATCTAACAAATACTTACCTCCCCTAGGAACTGTGAAAATTGCACTAAGTGTCCACTTTTAAAACAGCTATTTGTCAATAACTTGAAAAGTATACATGCAATTTTGATGATTTGAAGTTCCTAAAGTACTTACCTGCAATACCTTTCGAATGAGATATTACATGTAGAATTTGAACCTGTGGTTCTTAAAATAAACTAAGAAAAGATATTTTTCTATATAAAAACCTATTGGCTGGATTTGTCTCTGAGTGTGTGTACCTCATTTATTGTCTTGTGTATGTACAACAAATGCTTAACACTACTCCTTGGATAAGCCTACTGCTCGACCACACTACCACAAAATAGAGCATTAGTATTATCTATTTTTACCACTATTTTACCTCTAAGGGGAACCCTTGGACTCTGTGCATGCTATTCCTCACTTTGAAATAGCACATACAGAGCCAACTTCCTACACTGTGCCAACAAACTGTTGCATTTGCAGGGGTTGTAGGTGCGATTATGTTCCATTTAGTGTGAAGCCTGATTTGTGTAGAAGCTTGATTACTTACCTTTTCAGTGTCCTGCAGACATTGCTGTTTGTTTGAACTCTTAATCACGGTCTAGACATGGGAACACTTGTGTCCAACCCCCCCTTGTGATATAAACTGCCACTACCACAATGTATTTCGTGAACACTCTTGGTGCAGTAGTTATTCCGAATGGGAACACTCTGAAATGGTTATTGTAGGAAGTTGGCTCTGTATGTGCTATTTCAAAGTAAGGAATAGCATGCACAGAGTCCAAGGGTTCCCCTTAGAGGTAAAATAGTGGTAAAAATAGATAATACTAATGCTCTATTTTGTGGTAGTGTGGTCGAGCAGTAGGCTTATCCAAGGAGTAGTGTTAAGCATTTGTTGTACATACACATAGGCAATAAATGAGGTACACACACTCAGAGACAAATCCAGCCAATAGGTTTTGTTATAGAAAAATCTCTTTTCTTAGTTTATTTTAAGAACCACAGGTTCAAATTCTACATGTAATATCTCATTCGAAAGGTATTGCAAGTAAGTACTTTAGGAACTTCAAATCATCAAAATTGCATGTATACTTTTCAAGTTATTCACAAATAGCTGTTTTAAAAGTGGACACTTAGTGCAATTTTCACAGTTCCTAGGGGAGGTAAGTATTTGTTAGGTTAACCAGGTAAGTAAGACACTTACAGGGCTTAGTTCTTGGTCCAAGGTAGCCCACCGTTGGGGGTTCAGAGCAACCCCAAAGTCACCACACCAGCAGCTCAGGGCCGGTCAGGTGCAGAGTTCAAAGTGGTGCCCAAAACACATAGGCTAGAATGGAGAGAAGGGGGTGCCCCGGTTCCGGTCTGCTTGCAGGTAAGTACCCGCGTCTTCGGAGGGCAGACTCGGGGGGTTTTGTAGGGCACCGGGGGGGACACAAGTCCACACAGAAATTTCACCCTCAGCGGCGCGGGGGCGGCCGGGTGCAGTGTAGAAACAAGCGTCGGGTTCGCAGTGTTAGTCTATGAGAGATCTCGGGATCTCTTCAGCGCTGCAGGCAGGCAAGGGGGGGGTTCCTCGGGGAAACCTCCACTTGATCAAGGGAGAGGGACTCCTGGGGGTCACTCCTCCAGTGAAAGTCCGGTCCTTCAGGTCCTGGGGGCTGCGGGTGCAGGGTCTCTCCCAGGTGTCGGGACTTTGGATTCAAAGAGTCGCGGTCCGGGGAAGCCTCGGGATTCCCTCTGCAGGCGGCGCTGTGGGGGCTCAGGGGGGACAGGTTTTTGTACTCACAGTCTTAGAGTAGTCCTGGGGTCCCTCCTGAGGTGTTGGATCGCCACCAGCCGAGTCGGGGTCGCCGGGTGCAGTGTTGCAAGTCTCACGCTTCTTGCGGGGAGCTTGCAGGGATCTTTAAAGCGGCTGGAAACAAAGTTGCAGCTTTTCTTGGAGCAGGTCCGCTGTCCTCGGGAGTTTCTTGTCTTTTCGAAGCAGGGGCAGTCCTCAGAGGATGTCGAGGTCGCTGGTCCCTTTGGAAGGCGTCGCTGGAGCAGGATCTTTGGAAGGCAGGAGACAGGCCGGTGAGTTTCTGGAGCCAAGGCAGTTGTCGTCTTCTGGTCTTCCGCTGCAGGGGTTTTCAGCTAGGCAGTCCTTCTTCTTGTAGTTGCAGGAATCTAATTTTCTAGGGTTCAGGGTAGCCCTTAAATACTAAATTTAAGGGCGTGTTTAGGTCTGGGGGGTTAGTAGCCAATGGCTACTAGCCCTGAGGGTGGGTACACCCTTTTTGTGCCTCCTCCCAAGGGGAGGGGGTCACAATCCTAACCCTATTGGGGGAATCCTCCATCTGCAAGATGGAGGATTTCTAAAAGTTAGAGTCACCTCAGCTCAGGACACCTTAGGGGCTGTCCTGACTGGCCAGTGACTCCTCCTTGTTTTTCTCATTATTTTCTCCGGCCTTGCCGCCAAAAGTGGGGCCTGGCCGGAGGGGGCGGGCAACTCCACTAGCTGGAGTGTCCTGCTGGGTTGGCACAAAGGAGGTGAGCCTTTGAGGCTCACCGCCAGGTGTGACAATTCCTGCCTGGGGGAGGTGTTAGCATCTCCACCCAGTGCAGGCTTTGTTACTGGCCTCAGAGTGACAAAGGCACTCTCCCCATGGGGCCAGCAACATGTCTCGGTTTGTGGCAGGCTGCTAAAACTAGTCAGCCTACACAGATAGTCGGTTAAGTTTCAGGGGGCACCTCTAAGGTGCCCTCTGGGGTGTATTTTACAATAAAATGTACACTGGCATCAGTGTGCATTTATTGTGCTGAGAAGTTTGATACCAAACTTCCCAGTTTTCAGTGTAGCCATTATGGTGGTGTGGAGTTCGTGTTTGACAAACTCCCAGACCATATACTCTTATGGCTACCCTGCACTTACAATGTCTAAGGTTTTGTTTAGACACTGTAGGGGTACCATGCTCATGCACTGGTACCCTCACCTATGGTATAGTGCACCCTGCCTTAGGGCTGTAAGGCCTGCTAGAGGGGTGGCTTACCTATACTGCATAGGCAGTGAGAGGCTGGCATGGCACCCTGAGGGGAGTGCCATGTCGACTTACTCGTTTTGTCCTCACTAGCACACACAAGCTGGCAAGCAGTGTGTCTGTGCTGAGTGAGAGGTCTCCAGGGTGGCATAAGACATGCTGCAGCCCTTAGAGACCTTCCTTGGCATCAGGGCCCTTGGTACTAGAAGTACCAGTTACAAGGGACTTATCTGGATGCCAGGGTCTGCCAATTGTGGATACAAAAGTACAGGTTAGGGAAAGAACACTGGTGCTGGGGCCTGGTTAGCAGGCCTCAGCACACTTTCAATTGTAAACATAGCATCAGCAAAGGCAAAAAGTCAGGGGGCAACCATGCCAAGGAGGCATTTCCTTACAGTTATGATGGCCACTCACTTGAAATCAGAGGTAGCGACGATGGGCTGGATGTACTGGAATATTGAAGTAGGCATCTTTGAGGTCTATGGCTGTCATGAGGTATCCCTGTTGTAGCAATGGTATTAGTTCTTGTACTGTTGCCATATGAAAATGCTCTCACAGGACATAGTTGGTGAGTAGCCTGAGGTCTAGTATAGTGTGAGAAAGTAGCCTCTTTCTAGCCTTGTTACCCCCACTTTTGGCCTGTTTGTGAGTGTATGTCAGGGTATTTTCACTGTCTCACTGGGATCCTGCTAGCCAGGGCCCAGTGCTCATAGTGAAAACCCCATGTTTTCAGTATGTTTGTTATGTGTCACTGGGACCCTGCTAGTCAGGACCCCAGTGCTCATAAGTTTGTGGCCTATATGTATATGTTCCCTGTGTGGTGCCTAAATGTCTCACTGAGGCTCTGCTAACCAGAACCTCAGTGGTTATGCTCTCTCATTTCTTTCAAATTGTCACTAACAGGCTAGTGACCAATTTTACCAATTTACATTGGCTTACTGGAACACCCTTATAATTCCCTAGTATATGGTACTGAGGTACCCAGGGTATTGGGGTTCCAGGAGATCCCTATGGGCTGCAGCATTTCTTTTGCCACCCATAGGGAGCTCTGACAATTCTTACACAGGCCTGCCACTGCAGCCTGAGTGAAATAACGTCCACGTTATTTCACAGCCATTTTACACTGCACTTAAGTAACTTATAAGTCACCTATATGTCTAACCTTTACCTGGTAAAGGTTAGGTGCAAAGTTACTTAGCGCGAGGGCACCCTGGCACTAGCCAAGGTGCCCCCACATTGTTCAGGGCCAATTCCCCGGACTTTGTGAGTGCGGGGACACCATTACACGCGTGCACTACATATAGGTCACTACCTATATGTAGCTTCACAATGGTAACTCCGAATATGGCCATGTAACATGTCTATGATCATGGAATTGCCCCCTCTATGCCATCCTGGCATAGTTGTCACAATCCCATGATCCCAGTGGTCTGTAGCACAGACCCTGGTACTGCCAAACTGCCCTTCCTGGGGTTTCACTGCAGCTGCTGCCAACCCCTCAGACAGGCAGCTGCCCTCCTGGGGTCCAGCCAGGCCTGGCCCAGGATGGCAGAACAAAGGACTTCCTCTGAGAGAGGGTGTTACACCCTCTCCCTTTGGAAAATGGTGTGAAGGCAGGGGAGGAGTAGCCTCCCCCAGCCTCTGGAAATGCTTTCTTGGGCACAGATGTGCCCAATTCTGCATAAGCCAGTCTACACCGGTTCAGGGGACCCCTTAGCCCTGCTCTGGCGCAAAACTGGACAAAGGAAAGGGGAGTGACCACTCCCCTGGGAGGTGTCCAGAGCTCCTGCAGTGTGCTCCAGACCTCTGCCATCTTGGAAACAGAGGTGCTGCTGGCACACTGGACTGCTCTGAGTGGCCAGTGCCACCAGGTGACGTCAGAGACTCCTTCTGATAGGCTCCTTCAGGTGTTGCTAGCCTATCCTCTCTCCTAGGTAGCCAAACCCTCTTTTCTGGCTATTTAGGGTCTCTGTCTCTGGGGAAACTTTAGATAACGAATGCAAGAGCTCATCCGAGTTCCTCTGCATCTCTCTCTTCACCTTCTGCCAAGGAATCGACTGCTGACCGCGCTGGAAGCCTGCAAAACTGCAACATAGTAGCTAAGACGACTACTGCAACTCTGTAACGCTGATCCTGCCGCCTTCTCAACTGTTTTCCTGGTGGTGCATGCTGTGGGGGTAGTCTGCCTCCTCTCTGCACTAGAAGCTCCGAAGAAATCTCCCGTGGGTCGACGGAATCTTCCCCCTGCAACCGCAGGCACCAAAAAGCTGCATTACCGGTCCCTTGGGTCTCCTCTCAGCACGACGAGCGAGGTCCCTCGAATCCAGCAACTCTGTCCAAGTGACTCCCACAGTCCAGTGACTCTTCAGTCCAAGTTTGGTGGAGGTAAGTCCTTGCCTCACCTCGCTAGACTGCATTGCTGGGAACCGCGACTTTTGCAGCTACTCCGGCCTCCGTGCACTTCCGGCGGAAATCCTTTGTGCACAGTCCAGCCTGGGTCCACGGCACTCTAACCTGCATTGCACGACCTCCTAAGTTGTTCTCCGGCAACGTGGGACTTCTGTGTGCGACTTCGGGTGAGCACCGTTTCACGCATCCTCGTAGTGCCTGTTTCTGGCACTTCTCCGGGTGCTACCTGCTGCTAAGAGGGCTCCTTGTCTTGCTCGACGTCCCCTCTCCCTCCTGGTCCAATTTGCGACCTCCTGGTCCCTCCTGGGCCACAGCAGCATCCAAAAACGCTAACCGCACGATTTGCAGCTAGCAAGGCTTGTTAGCGTTCTCGGCAGGAAAACACTTCTGCACGACTCTACATGGCGAGAGGGATCCGTCCTCCAAAGGGGAAGTCTCTAGCCCTTTGCGTTCCTGCAGAAACCGCAGCTTCTTCTGTCCGGTAGAAGCTTCTTTGCACCCGCAGCTGGCATTTCCTGGGCATCTGCCCATCTCCGACTTGCTTGTGACTTTTGGACTTGGTCCCCTTGTTCCACAGATACCTCAGATTGGAAATCCAGCGTTGTTGCATTGTTGGTTGGTGTCTTTCCTGCATTATTCCTCTAACACGACTTCTTTATCCTTAGGGGAACTTTAGTGCACTTTGCACTCACTTTTCAGGGTCTTGGGGAGGGTTATTTTTCTAACTCTCACTATTTTCTAATAGTCCCAGCGACCCTCTACAAGGTCACATAGGTTTGGGGTCCATTCGTGATTCGCATTCCACTTTTGGAGTATATGGTTTGTGTTGCCCCTATCCCTATGTGTCCCCATTGCATCCTATTGTAACTATACATTGTTTGCACTGTTTTCTAAGACTATACTGCATATTTTTGCTATTGTGTATATATATCTTGTGTATATTTCCTATCCTCTCACTGAGGGTACACTCTAAGATACTTTGGCATATTGTCATAAAAATAAAGTACCTTTATTTTTAGTATAACTGTGTATTGTGTTTTCTTATGATATTGTGCATATGACACTAGGTGGTACTGTAGTAGCTTCACACGTCTCCTAGTTCAGCCTAAGCTGCTCTGCTAAGCTGCCATTATCTATCAGCCTAAGCTGCTAGACACCCTATACACTAATAAGGGATAACTGGGCCTGGTGCAAGGTGCAAGTACCCCTTGGTACTCACTACAAGCCAGTCCAGCCTCCTACATATAGGCCTTAAAGTTCAATTTTTTTTTTTGCCGAATGAGGAAGGACAGCAAGTATCCCCCGAGTCAGTGATGTTCTTTTGGGACCTGCTCTGTGGCCGCTTTTTGAAGCAGAGCTTCGATCCCCTCTTGTAGGAGTGATAAATGTTATTCTGACATTGGGTACGTACTGGTATAGTGGAAGGGGTAGTAGTGAGTTCTAGACAGTACACACTTTGATGATGGAAAGAACCCAGTGATCTATTGTAATTTCAGTCCAGTTGTGGTAGTGCTGCAGCTCTCCTCCTACTGATGTTAAGCGTGGAGGGGGAGGTATAGGTCGGTGTTTAGTGGGAGTGCTCCCTTTGGAGGTCGATCCACAACCCCATCCTCTATTGTTTTTTTTTTGTGGATTATAGTATGCCCCTCTGGTGTACTGGGAATGATAGGAACTTTGCTGCTTCTGTGCAGTGAACGTCTGTAGAGATGCTTGTTTTGATGCCCCTTTGTAGTGTTCATGTAGGAAGCTGACCCTTATTGTGGTGTGTGAATACAGTGTAAAAGGTTTAGGGGTTTCCCAATGAGTGGACAGGGCTTGCTGTGCAATCTCAAAGTGCCCTATCTATTTAGTGGTAGTCAGGTCGAGCAACCTTAGGCTTAACACAGATGAGTGCAAGACATCAATAGTCAATAAATGAGACAAAAAAAAACTCCAGAAACAGATCCACACTAATTTATAAAAATAGAATCTCTTTATATCCGCTTAGGCATCAGAGAAAATTAGTTCATCTAAGTACGTTTTCAAATAGAAATTCTTTTCACTTTAAAAAGTGGACAGTGCAATTTCAAAGTTCTGCAATGTTATCCTATTGGAGGAAAAAAGTTCTGAAAACAGGATGAGTGCAGCACCTTACAGGACTAATCACGAGTAGTTAAGTTGAGTAGTGGGCAAGATCTAAAGCAGCATTCACAGTACACCTTCAGCGGCAACGGGCAGCAGGGTGTACAGTGCAAAACAGCAGTGAGTGCCCAATGCGTTCCCATGGGGATCAATCACTGAACAGAGGCTGCAGGCTCTGGCCAGGAGGCCAGTCAGGCTGAACCAACGGCGGAGCTCAGGCCTCACGATGCTCAGGCACAGGCAGGCACATTTGGTCCTCTTCTCCACTGCTCAAGGGTGACGGGTGCGGAGGTGTCCTTAGGTGTTGGGTTTTCTTTACTAGAGCAGTCGAGGGGCTGCAGGCGTTGTAGGGGAATCCAGAATGGGTGAAGCCACGATGGACGGGGACTCTGGAGGGCTAGGGAACCTTGTTGGCACTAGTGGTCCACTTCAACTCAGATCGGAGACTGTGGGTGCAGTGGTGACTTCAGGTGTAAGGTATTGGGCTGTTCCAAGGCTACAGAGTCCCTTCATTTGGAGTTTGCTGGAGAACAGATCTGCTTTTCAAAGGAGGTCTTGAGTCTTTAATGAAGGCAGGTAGTACTCCCTGGTATCTGGAACCACAGCTGCAGGATGAGTCGACTTTGGTGCAGTTTTCAATAAGCGATGAAGACAGGCCACAGGGTTGGTACCACTCATTTTGCAGCTCTTCAGTGTCCTTGGTCTTCTTGGGCCATCAGGATCTGCTTCTCTGGGGCCGGGGACTCCCCTAAATACTGAATTTAGGGGTGTGCAGGTAATAGCCAATGACCTACTGATCCCTGGGGTCATTACCCACACGACACCTTCCTGTGGGAAGGTGGCACAACCCTGTCCCCGAATTTCTCGGTATACCATCTCAAAGATGGCTACACATGAAAAATCGTGTCCACCTCACAGTAGCCCACCTTTGAGATGGTATTAGCAAGAAGGTGGCATACCTACCTGACTATCTAATTTTCCCACCTGTCCAGGTGCCAAATGAGCTCTGGACAGGATGGTGGCTTCCTCTCCTGTGAGGCACGCCAGATTTGCATTTTGAGGCTGGTCGCCAAGTCATGTTGGGGGATGGGGTTTTACACCCTCTTCCCGGACAGGCTTTGCGCTCTGGAGGCCTAGAACAAGAGGGGTCTCACCCTAAGTGGAAGAACCGTGTCTCGGGTGGCAGGCTGTCAGACACCAACCAGCAAGCACACCAGAGGCTGGTAGGTTTTCAGCGGGCACCTGTGAGGTACCCTCTGGGTGCATGTATTAGTAACTTCAAAACTAGCATCAGTGTGGGTTCATCAATGCTAGATGTTTGATACCAAACATACCTATATTCAGTGAAGCCAACATGTATGTTGCGAACTCTTACTGACCAGTGCTCAGCACATGCATTTAAAATGGCTTCCCTGGCCACTTACCATGTCTGAGACAAGACAGACATAACAGGAGCTATTAAGCAGCCTTTGGACTGTCAAGCCTGCTGTAGGGGTAAACATATTGCATGCAGTGTTCGGGGACATGGTACACAGACTGTGTGCCATGTCATGTTTTCACTTTTCTCTGAACCAAGACACTCAGCCTGCAATGACAGCCTGACATGAGCTTGGCGAGCAGTCCCTTAGGGTGGCACAATTCATATTGTGGCCGTTAGGGACTATCTTTAGCACAACAGGCCCTAGGTACCAGAGGTACCATTTACTAGGGACTTACAAAGACACCACTAACGGAAGGATCTTAGGGTTTGTCCTGAGCATCACCCTATCCCAGCAACCTTGGATAAAGGAATCTTGCAGTGTGATGCCTTGCAGCTTACTAATGAGCTGTAAAGAAGTGACTGCACCCAGAAGGATAATTTGCAGGCGAGGAACTGACGCACACAAGAATGTAAGGGCTCAAACGGGGGCCCATGAGTCTGTAAGGAATACATGAACGTTCAACACTGGTTCAAGCCTAGGAGAAATAGCACTTAAGCACTTCAATTAATGCTTTGATTACAGGTAGTTATAAGAAAGAGGAATGCTCCCTTTTCTGTATGTATGTGGAAATAGCCTCCAAAAGAAGCTGAACTGAAGTGGAGGCTAGACTTGAGGAGTATGGCCTGGTGTCTACTGGGTACCTATGGTACTTACACCGTATACCAGGTCCAGGTATCCCCTCTCAGTGTAGTGTAGGCAATGTCTAGAAGTCAAGCTCTGTAGAGGTAGCTGTGGATGAGCAGCCAAGGCATATCTAGGAAACATGCAAAGCTCATGTGTAGGAAGTTGGCTCTGTCTATACTATTTCAAAGTAAGAAATAGTGTGCAGAGTCCAATGGTTCCCTTAGAGGTAAGATAGTGGCAAAATTAGATAATACTAATGCTCTATTTTGTGGGAGTGTGGTCGAGCAGTAGGCTTATCAGAGGGTAGAGTTAAGCATTTGTTGTACACACACAGGCAATAAATGAGGAACACACACTCAAAGACTTACTCCAGGCCAATAGGTTTTTATATAGAAAAATTAATTTTCTAAGTTTAATGCAAAATTTTAAACCTGTGGTTCTTAAAATAAACACTTTAAATGCAAGGTACTTCACTTAGATACTTTAGGAACTTTGAATAAAAGCAATATCATACACAGTCTTTGTGAAAATGGCAATAAGCTATTTTCAAAGTGCAAGTTCCTGGAGGAAGTAAGTAAAGGTTAGTTTGTGAGGTAAGTAAAACACTTACAAGTCTCAGTTCTTGGGGCATAGGCAGCCCACCGTTGGGGATTCAAGACAACCACTAAGTAACCACACCAGCAGCTCAGGGTCAGTCAGGTGCAGAGGTCAAAGAGGTGGCCAAAACACATAGGCGCCTATGGAGAACAGGGGTGCTCTGGTTCCCGTCTGCCAGCAGGTAAGTACCTGCGTCCTACGTGGCAGACCAGGGGGGTTTTGTAAAGCACTGGGAGCGACACATGTAGGCAGACAAAACACACCCTCAGCAGCAGCAGACTCTGGCTACTCACAGGCTCGCAGCTGCCGGGGAGTCCTGGATCTCGAGCCGGGGACGTTGAGTGCAGAGTGTGAAGTCCCACCCTTCCGGCTGGAAACGTGAATTCTTTGTAAGTTGCTTCTTTGTTGCAAAGAAGTTGCTGGTTTTAAGCCAAGCCGCTGCTCACGGGAGTTTCTTGGTCCTGTAGTCCAGGGCAGTCCTCTGAGGCTTCAGAGGTCCCTGTCAGTTGCGTCGCTGGTTGCAAGGTTTTCGAAGTTGGAGACAGGCCAGTAGGGCTGGGGCCAAAGCAGTTGTCTTCCGTCTTCTCTGCAGGCCTGTAGGTCAGCAAGTCCTCCTGGTTTCATCAGGTTGCAGGAATCTCATTTCCTAGGTTCTGGGGTGCCCCTAAATACTGAATTTAGTGGTGTGTTTAGGTCTGGGAGGGCAGTAGCCAATGGGTACTGTCCTGGAGGGTGGCCACTCCCTCTTTGTGCCTGCTCCCTGTGGGGAGGGGGGGGCACATCCCTAATTCTATTGGGGGAATCCTCCAAACTTAAGAGGGAGGCTTTCTAAAGGCAGGGGTCACCTCAGGACACCTTAGGGGCTGTCCTGACTGATGGGTGACTCCTTGTTTTTCTCATTATCTCCTCCAGCCTTGCTGCCAAAAGTGGGGGCAGTGGCCGGAGGGGCGGGCATCTCCACTAGCTGGGATGTCCTGGGGCGCTGTAACAAAAGGGGTGAGCCTTTGAGGCTCACCGCCAGGTGTTACAGTTCCTGCAGGGGTGGGGGGGGGGTGTGAAGCACCTCCACCCAGTACAGGCTTTGTTCCTGGCCACAGAGTGACAAAGGCACTCTCCCCATGTGGCCAGAAACTCGTCTGGTGTGTGGCAGGCTGGCAGAAAATGGTAAGCCTACACTAGAAGTCGGATTGGTATTCAGGGGTGTATGTTACAATAAATGGCATACTGGCATCAGTGTGCATTTATTGTGCTGAGAAGTTTGATACCAAACTTCCCAGATTTCAGTGTAGTCATTATGGAACTGTGGAGTTTGTGTTTGACAAACTCCCAGATCATATACTCTTTATGGCTACCCTGCACTTACAATGTCTAAGGTTTTGCTTAGACACTGTAGGGGAATAGTGCTCATGCACATATGCCCTCACCTGTGGTATAGTGCACCCTGCCTTAGGGCTGTAAGGCCTGCTAGAGGGGTGACGTACCTATGCTACAGGCAGTGGGATGTGGGCATGGCACCCTGAAGGGAGTGCCATGTCGATTTAGTCATTTTCTCCCCACTAGCACACACAAGCTGTGAGGCAGTGTGCATGTGCTGAGTGAGGGGTCCCCAGGGTGGCATAAGACATGCTGCAGCCCTTCGAGACCTTCCCTTGCATCAGGGCCCTTGGTACCTGGGGTACCAGTTACAAGGGACTTATCCTAGTGCCAGGGCTGTGCCAACTGGGGAGACAAAGGTACAGTTTAGGGAAAGAACACTGGTGCTGGGGCCTGGTTAGCAGAGTCCCAGCAAACTTTGAATCAAAACTTAGCATAAGCAAAGGCAAAAAGTTAGGGGGTAACCATGCCAAGGAGGTATTTCCTTACAGGAACTTTCTTAAATTGAAGTGTCCCTAATGACCTTGCGGTGTCTATCTATTTTTATAGCCTGCAAGGCTTCATCCACATGCTTGCCGAACAATGTTTCTCCATCAAAAGGGAGATCCAACACTTTGTTTTGAACTTCTGGACGGAAGGATGTTGCTCTTAACCAACCCTGACTCAGCATCACTGCTCCGCCAGCTAGTTGCCGAAAAGCTGTTGTTGCAATATCCATAGCGCAGTCAATCACCTCATTCGAGGTGCGCTCAACCTCCAAGAGGATCTTCTTTACTTCAGCCTTAAGAGTCTTCCGAGACGTGATCCAGATACGGGGCAATAGCAGCCCACAGCTGTCTGTCGTACCTCCCCAGGATTGCCCAAAAATTTGCTGCCCTCACTATGAGGCCAGACATGGAAGAGAAACACTTCCCAATGTTGTCTCATCTTCTACCCTCTTTGTCCGGAGGAGCTGAAAGTGGCGTTGATGGATTTTTAGAACGCCTTAGCGCTGCCTGGGTTATAACGGAGTCCGGTTTCGGGTGACTAACAAGACACGCTGGGGCCTTATACTTTGTGTCCAACCTGGGCAAAACTGCAGTTACCGTAGCTGGATTTCTCATTACTCTGAGAACTTCCTCCCAGATGTATCCAACTATAGGCATGGAGCGAACACTCTTGATACAGCTCCTTGAAGTCGTATAAAAACAATCCATCTGTTTGGATGGCATGGGTATCCCAAATCTCTTTGGCACCCTCTCAAGCAAATTATGGAAACCCCCAATATCTCCAGGGGGAGAATCCACAGGGGTAAGCGACAGGGAAGAGGGTGCCGGCAATATAGAATTGTCCCAATCCGAGTTGCCATGCAGTTCCCCTTCTCTCTCTTCATCCGAAGAGTCCATAACCTGTATGAAGGACCTTTTCAGGGTACTTCAGGCCGATCTAGGGGATGCTCTAGGTTGTGGCACTGGAGTCGCAGGTATGGATGGAGGAGGCGCAGTCTCAATGTCCGGTTGCGACACTGACAAATCTCCTTTTGTAATCTGACAACATAAACTGCAGATCAGATATAAGGGAACTCGGTACACAAACCATCTCCTCTGGAACATACGTCTGCTGCTGCTGAGGTGAATAATACTGCTGATAATATTCTACATCATCCTCTTGGCACTTTACATGAAGCTGCAAAGGGCTATGGGCTGCCCCGAACGGCCCATCATCATCTGAATCTTGTTCTAGAAGATGAGTCGGGATCAATGGAGTAATCTTACTTGGGGATGTAGCCCCTGGAGTGATATTTCCCCTTCCAGACTCAGACTGCATTTTCTTCTTCGCCGACAGTGTCAACGATGGTACAGTGTCATTGACGACAGCGTAGACGAAGGGATCCTCACCGTCGACGGAGTCATCGTCAGAACCATTGTCGACGTCGTTTTGATCTTTTACGTCGACAGTCTTGATTTTGACGTTGTCGACGAGGAAGAGGTCACCATTGCCACACTGGTTACTGTAGTCGTCACCGCCGATGTAGCTGCCGTGTACGTCCTCATTGACGATGGAGTCGACGACAATGACCTTCAGAGGCTGAAGTAGGCTTTCTAAACGTCGTCAACACCTTTGGAGGAGGCTCTGAGGAGGATTTTGGGACCTCGTTCAATGTTGAAGGCCGATGGCTGGATTTAGAGGAGGATCTTTTTCCTGAGGTGAAGATGAGAAACTGCGGCCTTCACCAGACCCGTGAGGTCTTTTTAAAAGGTCTGAGGGTTGTCTTGAACCCTTTTCAGATTGAAGTGAGCTATGCCTCTTTTGTGACATCCTAGACCATGAAGACTCCTCACTGTCAGAGTCTAAGTCAGGTTTTTTTTCTTGTTTTAAGCTTTTGGAGCCATATCAACAGCCTCCCCTCTCTAACTTTCAAAGTCTTTGATGAAAAAGTACAACAAACCTTACAATCAGCAGCAAAGTGTTCAGGGGAGAGGCAATATATACAGTCTGTATGAGGGTCTTCTGAATGGAACCTTTTCTTCCCACAATTGCTGGAGGCTCTAAAGAGACTTTTCCTCTCCCTGTCCGACATCCTGCTGGTATAACAGGCTCCAGAAGGTATGAGTGTAAAACAGACACCCAATAAGCAAAAGGAATTCAGATATATTGAGAAAATCTTCTCTCACAAGAACAAATTGAGCAGAGCTCCGAGAAGACTCCCTAGCACGACATGCAGTAGAAGATCTGAGGTGCTGGTGCTTCTCTCAGGAGGGTTCTAAAGGGTGGTACTCTGATTTGCTGAGGTTCAAGTTTGGTCCTTTTTACATAAAGACTTGGATGGGTTGCTAAAATGAAGAGATTTTGTTTGTTATAGATGTTATGTCTTTGGGACATTGTCTTTAAGGTACCGGGGACTCCCATCTCGACAACGGGGAATGATTCAAACATGTGAATTTATCAAAGTTCCAATACTAGAGTACAAACAGCTTACACACTTCCAAGCCCAATAATAAATGATGGCATCATGCTAAGCATGTGCACCTACAGTCACACGTCTGGAAAATAAGAGTCCTCAGGGGGTGAGGGCTGGCTATAAATTGGGATCAGTGTCCCTTGGAGGGTCCACATCACAGGAGTCCCAGGCATCACCATGTGGGAGTGTATCATGGCTATGCCTCTACCCTGTGCATGAGTGGGTGACCCCCTCAGGTATATATGAGCAGGGGCTTGGTGGTGAATCAGGTGGGAATGGAGACCGCCGTGGTGTTGGCTGAGATAATAGGGTTGATGGTAGCTCAATGTCGGGAAGGGGGTTGGTGGCCTTGTCAGACTTCTTTCCATGTTTTGTTGGAATGGGAACGTCGAGAGCCTCCTCAAACTCAGCTGGTGTTTGGGGACCTATGGAACATTCAACAGTGGGTGGGTAACTATGTGGCCTGTGTGGGGGTGAATCACAATGTGCTAGTGCCATGCGTCAATACTATCCTGCAGTTTTTGTCAGATCGATTAAGCACCAATGGTTTCTGGGCCCGGAGTCAATTTCGGCTTAGGCACTAAGGGTTTCGGCTCAGACAGGTGGGTCAGTGAAAAGGCCGGACTGACTAAAGCTGAGGCAGCCAGCTTAAATGGTTTCTTCAGGGCGGAGCAGACTGCCCAATGCATCTGAAGCAGAGGTTTAGTGCAGTGCATGGCCTTAAGGGAGTGGTGGCCTAAAACCTGCACTCTTTTTGGGTGGAAGGAGCGGCAGGTGACAGACAGCCTCGTCATACTCTGGCATGAGTCAGAGGTTAAACACCTGAAGGAAATATTTTGTGTAACAGAGAGGACAGTATCTGAAGAGCATCCATTTCTTCACAGTCAAGGCATTGTCGAGAACTATAGGAGATGAGATGTGGGAGGCCCCAAAGGGGCGAGGCCGCACAAGGGGTCAATGATGGCCAGAGTCGCTCAGAGCGATGGAGCCAAGACGTCGACAAAAGATGGTAGAGTTAAAGAAAGAGAGGAACAGTGAAGTCTGAGAAGAGCACAGACCGTCTCGATCCGGAGCATACGGCAGAAGGAAAACAATTTAACAATGACGTAGATCACCCATGCGCATTACCAACAAGAGAAGTCAAAATACCTTGCAACTATAAAGACTTATTTGAACAAACACACATCCGGGCCAACACTAGAAAGGAGTAGTATGCAGAGCATGTGTACCTACAGCCACACATGCCTCAAACTTATTGATTTCAGAAGAGATGTTTCCTGTTAAACTTGTTGTGTCTTACAAGGGTCAAGGTTTGTCATGGATTTGTATGTTTTTTGAAGCTACTTCTTATTTTGCTCTCCTGAATCAGAGTCTGTCTCAGGAGAAGAAGGAGTCTTGTCATCCATACAGCGATCCGCCCACAATCTATCATTTTGGCACCCTCTTCTAATTCTTCAAATACCCCTTTTGGAGACTTGAGTAAAGCTTTTTGCTTCATTTGGAAATAACCTGCCCACTTTAAATGCCACCCTCATTTTGCACTAAAATGCCCAACAAGTGAGACTTCACACTTGAATGGCAATGACTAGGCACTCTATACATATCTGACAAAGAGAAAAGAGTAGAAAGAGGCAGAATTTTAAAAAAGAGCATCGTCCATAAAAATAAAAAAATAAACAGTAATTCTCCCACAATCTGAACAATAATGTGCTGCAAGTGTAGTGATGAACCTCAAGTATTGTATAGAGTTTTTTTGTGCCCTTTAATGCCCAAAGCTCAGTGCGGACTCTCAGTAGTATATCCTGATCCACAACCGACATTGCACAACTCCACCAAATCAGTGAATCAAATAGGAGAAAAATATAAGAAGCGGTCTGTGTATGTATACATTGTGGTTTACATGGGACAGGATTCTCAGCCACAGGTCATGCGCTGAACCTCAAACTTATTTTTGAAGAATAAGTCTTGGTCATGGTACTAGCATAGCACGCGATCTACAACACCACATGTTGCAAACAGAACGTTTTTCTTTTACGATGGTCAAAACCACAACCCTGTTTCACCCATGCTGGAAGTCATTTAGAGAATCTCAATGTGGTAGGATTTCCTTTTCAGTCCAAGCTGTAACTTAACAACTAACACATCTCACCTTCCTGGCAACACCCCTCTTCCATCGTCTTTCCTGGGCGAAGTCTGCTGCCAGCCACTGCATCTCCTCACAGAGGTAATCCCAGTGCACTTTGGGGCGAAGCGGCTCAGGTACCTTTGACAATCTTCTAGTAGACCAGAAACCTTCCTTCTTGAGTTCTGCAATCCTATTTTCAATCTCTGCCTCCTGCAGATGGCATGAAACAAAAGGATTAACAGAAATTAGGATAAGACTGATCCAAAGGGCCCAGATCTTCGGGGAAGGCACATACAAATATCCTAAGTATTCTCTTTTACAAGCAACCTTCAGCCCCCCAGCAAAGCAGGACATCCCGGACACCAAGCACAAATGTAGAGCATCTTTCTGCACCACAAAGTAAATTGCTTTGAGAAAGATAAGGAAATGTTAACAAAAATAATCCTAGTTAACTGTCATGAGTATTCTTTCACACATTTAACAGCACATTTCTTATGTTCTTCTTTGCCCTTGATTTTTATTTTATTAATTTACATAAAAGGATCTCCTAAGTGTCAAAATAACAATAAAAGGTCTTTAGTACCACAGAAAAAAAACAGATTCTGAAACGTTAATCAGCAGCCCGTTGGAAACGTATAAAAAGCATTGTCTTGACTAAAAAGCTGGGTTCTCAGGCAAGGATGTCCACTGTCCCCGCTGCCGTTTGCAATGTCAACTGAACCACTCGCTAGCTGGATACGTAAAGATGCCCAGACCCACACCCTGAAATGCAGATGACATTCTTCTCTATCTGGCGGACCACTGCCAGCTTCTTCCATGGATACTAATATCCTGCGCGTGTTCTTGATGTTTGTAGAAATCTGTATCAACTAGAATAAATGCGTGGCTTACCCCCTGACAGACTGGAATCCCTCTCATGGACTTTTCCCAGTCCGACGGGAGCCAGTTAGTTTTACACACTTAGGGGTCTAGATTATGGCTAACGAGGATCTGTTCTTTTGGGAGAAGCTGATCAAAGTCTTGGCTGCATATAGACATATCAACAAGATGCGGGTCACTGGTGGAGCCTGTCTCATTCACTGCTGGGCAGGGCAGCATTATTATACAAGATGAACTACTTGCCCAAGTTTCTATGTGCTCTATAGAACACCCCCTACACGGTGCCAGATAGGTATTTTTTTTTTTCATCAGGTGGACAAAATCACTAGGCTTTTGCTTAGGGATGGCAGGTGGCCCAAATCGTCCTGTCGTCACTAGAAAGCCATGCGACCGGGGCATCGCCATACCCACCTTGAAGCTGTACTAGTGGATGGCAGAGCCAGTGGCCGTAAACAATTGTTGTATTCCCAGACCACCAGGAACCCTCCCTGCTGGCACTAGACCTAGAGGGATACCTATGCCACCTATATGGAGGTGGGGATTGGGGAGGAATGCAAGGTCCTCCCGCCGACAGCCACGGTGGTGGACTTTTGGAGGTGGGAGTCCTAGGCCATAGGCTGGCGGGAAAAGATGACAAAGGCAGAACCCCTTTGGGGCACATAGGCCCTAAAGGAGCTCAGGGCAACAGACACAACAGGTGGGACACACTAGAAATTAAAACTGTGGGGGATGTCTGGAGAGAGGGCGGGAGGGATGATACCCTTCTCAGAACTGCAGACCAAATAAGGACTGACGGGGAGTCAGTACCTCAAACTTGCAGATGTACCATATTTTTCGAAAACACAAGCTCTTGATGGACCAGGCAGAGGAATCCCCCTCGAGTTTAGGGTGCTTGCCTCTCCTCTACACGCATGCTGTCTCTTTGGTATGCACGTTACTTGTCCACAACCTTCCCAATTAGACTCTCTTAGACGCAGGTGGCAACAGGACCTGTCTAGACTTGTCAATGCATTAAGCGAGGATTGCTACTACCCAAGAGAGGTGGCAATAAGAGTGGGTTTCTGTCTGGTCCACTTCAAGTTGACCCACAGAATCTACTTCATGAGGGTGACACTATGAAAATTGGGGCACAGAGACTCGGACCTGGCTGAAGGGCTATGGTCACAGAGGCACCTTGCAACATACTATCTGGGGGTGCCCATCACTGTAGAGGTACTGGTAGAGGGTGATGGCCAGGTTGTCCAAACTGATAGAGGAACAGGTGCAGCTCACACCACAACTGGTGACCCTGGGTCTCTTGGGAGAGTAATTGCTGCAGAGTCACACAATGGTCTTCTGCAACGTGGCCCTCAGTGTTGCGAAACATAACACAGCCAAACCATGAGGAAGCCCCTGTTTGCCCACACCGCAGGAACAGAAATCCAGGGGTTCTGAAGCAGCCACCCATGCCCTCTGTAATCACATCATGCAACACATACCAACTGTCTGGGAGAAGTTAGAGTTGGTGTTATTTTCACTGTTCCGATTAGATGATTGTTGGGAGACATCAGGAAAGCTACCCCCTTCCTGCAACCGTGGGGGGTTGAGTGATTAGATTACAGTTGAGGGAGAGGTTCCAGAGGTTATAAGTCACTGGTGGGAGTGGAATACAATGTATTTCGTAATGTTGTACATGCAAATTCAGTTTTTTTTTATTTTTATCTGGGCTCTGATATCTGGGGGGGGGGGGGGGGTCAGAGAGCACACTAAGGGTGTACTTCAACTCTGAATTTGTTGGAATGTCCTCTCGATCAGGCAATGTAGTGAGTGCCAGTGATTGCAGAGTAATTACAGTAATGGGGCAGAGTTTTTTTTACATAAAACCTTGTGGGAAGTCTGCCTATCAGCTCTTCCTAAATGGTCTATTTCACTTGAAAGGGGTCTTACAGTCGTGGCCCACAAGTGTAAAATGCACAATATGTGTGAGGGATGCATGTTTCACAAATTTATTGGTGAGTGGTTGGTCCCACTTTGATCTAAGTGTGTGCTTCCCGAAAGGGTGGTTCCCAAGGCAACCGCCCAGAATATTCTTAACTGCACATACTATGCCTGTCCCACTCAAAATTCCCATTCCCTCTGACCCCCCAAATCTCCATTCTTTTAGATTTGTTTGCTTCATGAGTGAGCGCTTTCAAACCCTTTACTTTTTTCCTAATGTGGGGTTCCCCTTCTTCAGTGAAACTTATCCATCCATCCATCATTTCATCTACTATGGTCATCTTTCAGGCGAACCGAAGCAGAAGTGAGGCTAATTCATACTCTGACCAGTTCAATCTGGTCTGTCACCTGTGTGTAGTGGTCCACAAACTATAACCAAGAATAGAGGAGTACACGAACATTTTGAGAGCCAAACCCCAACCTGGCAAAATCTCACTGGGTACTGCTGTCACAAGTAACTGCAGTGGATGTCCCAGATTCGTGTTTGCTCAGGCACTGGAAAATCTTGACTGACCAGTAAATCGTAGGCTATAGTCCCCAAAACTTAAAGGCACCATTGAAACTTCATAGTGGGAGCTGTCCCCCTAAATGCAAAATGTATTGTACAGATGAGACTTCAAAATGCCACTGGATTCAGTTTAACTGGGGAATGCTGCAAGTCCAATGTTGTGAACCCACTCAAGTGCACAAAGAAAGCAAATCTCGCCTGCACATGATGATCCGAGCTGAGTGGCTGGGTTTTGGGCCATACATTTTTGGGGGTGTCACTTTTCAATGTAGATTATTATTGTTATAGGTGACACTTTTTAGCTAATCCCTTAGTACAGGAAGGTAACAAAAAAGATATCAGTGAAGGGTTCATGTATCTGTATCCCAGGTCTAACTTTCAGACTCTTTATCTGGGGTTCATTCTGTGTTAAGAAACGCAATGCCTTTGGAGATCCCTCAGTCTACCCAAAACAAGCTCCCTAGAATAACATGAATCATAGGCTCAATGCTGAAAAGCTACAGACATTTTTTATGGCACACTATACAATTAGTTTCTGTACTGCAGTTGAACAGCAGTAGCACATAACTGACAAAAAACAAAGTGCATTAGTTGATGAGTGGCAAACACGGTAGGGAGAACATGGTTGAGGTAGAACATTGTGGTAGTGCTGAATGTTTGAATTAGCACCAAGTCCTAAAAAGACGGTCTAGAGGTCCAGCACATTTATGTGTTGTACTGCTACTCTGCCGTCCCAAAGTCCCCTGATGGTCAGGGTTTCCATGTTTGTCTCCCACCTCATGCAAGATGCACCTGTTGCAATGGTTACCAAGGGCGTTTGAAGTTTGAAAGGTCTGCCCATTATCATGCTATTTATATCCCATCACTGAGTCTCTTTTAAAGCTGGTCTGTGATAAACACTAGATAGTATCATCTCCCAGTGAACTACGACTATTGTTGCTGTAGCCACTCTTGTAGTGGTCTCATATGCAACCTTGTCGGGGATACAAAGGGTATGCAAGATGCGATAATGCCCGCCATCTTTCCTGCAGCTCTCATTGCCAAACACTGTCCCACCTGGTACAGTCAAGTTTGCTATACTAATGCCTGGAGCCTGTCACTGGAAAGACTTTGTCCGTTTCTGCATTAAAGTTTGTCACTAGAAAACTCTGTACTTTCCAGTCTTGTCTTTTTTTTTTTTTTTTTTTAAGTTGGGGAAAATCCTAACTTGTAAAATGTTATCACTGTGTTTAGGTTTGCTTTGCACTTCTTGAACATCTTTGCCTTCACTAGCCAGTCATCCAAATAGGGACAGACATTTATTCCACTTCTTCTGAGGTGTGATATGACCACCGATAAACACTATGTAAATACCACTGGTGCAGACTTTAGTTCAATTAATAATACTATGAATTGATACTCTACTTTGTCCACCACAAATCTGAGAATTGTTTGGTGCAGTCTGTGGTAGACATCACTGAGGTCTACAGATTCCATGCAGCCTCTCTTCTGCAGAGGGACTACCTTTTCCAGTGTAGTAATTTAGAACTTGTGTCTTGATTCTTCTGTTGATCACCCATACATCTAGCATGGCTCAAAGTATTTGGTCTGGATTTGGTACTAAGATATAGGTTGAGGAGACTTGTTTCTTTCATCCTTATTCTTTTTATTGTCTTCGTTAAAAGGTTGCTTACTGTGTCGCAAACTTAGTTTTTCTTCCTTGCAGATCCTCTTTGTTAATGGTCTTAATGTAGGTGACTTGTGAAGCAGTTATAAGCAAGCCAGTTAGGACCAGCTTTAAAATCAATTTGCCACAGGTGATTTTTCACCTTCTCTTCATCTAAGGGTGTGTCATGATGGTGATCCATGCTGCCACTGCGATAGTGTTGCAGGAGAAATTGTGCCAATACTGGGTTTGCTGTTGACTACTGCATGTTTACTCTTATGGGTGCTCTTTTCCTTTGGGTCACACCGCATTCAAAAGGTTAATTGTACTGCAAAGCCAACATCGCCTTTGCAGTCTCATCTTTTTTTATGCACTGCAGTACTTCATCCATGAACTTTTCAAACTGGCTGTCTCCCGTGAATGACATGTTAATGACAGAGGCCTACACTGCTTGCCTAAAACTAGACACTCTCGGCCAGGCATGTCGGCATAGCAATGCTGCTGGGAACAGCTGCTTACTGTCAGTGTAAGAGGCAGCTAATGTAGGTCTGAAGCAAGCGTTAGTAATAATCTTGCCCTACACAATTACTGTTAGCCTTCTTTTTGTATTCCTCAGACGAGGCTGCATACGATCCAGTCCCATTGTTGATGGGCATATCTGTTTAGCAGTACATTCGCTATAGAACACTGTGCTGCTGCTGACCTTTTCATTTTAATTCCCACCATATCCACCCCGGACCCTCTTGTCCAGGGCTGGGGCCAGTTGTGGTGGGAGCATGGTCCATTTCTTGAACAGTGGCTGTAATATTGAGTCAGCTGCTATGTTTCCCTTGATGTAAGGGGATCTCAATTACAGAACCTGTTTTTTTTTTATTAGTGTAGCAAACTTTGCTACTGTTGGTTCTTTCAATGTCACTCAACTCTAATCTAGGACATGGGATGATAAGGGAAGGAACTGATTACTCTTATGATCAGGCAACCAAGTCTCTAGCAGACTGCTGATTGATCATTATCCAGTTGACTTAAGTGTGGTGCCATCCTCTTTAGAACAGAATTGCATGCAGTAATGTCTTTAGCAGAGGATGCTCTAGACGAGAGATTCTTAACCTGTGGATGGGGGACCCCTGGGGATCTATGACACCTACTCATGGGATCCACAACTGCTAAAAAAAAACAAATATATATTACCGGAGAAATATAGAGTAAATAAAGTAATAAAATGACAAATTGAAAATTTTAAAACTTTCTGTAATGTCTAGGAATTTGAAACTGGAGGCTAAAAATTAAGTGGTATCCTCAGATTGATTTGTGGTAGCAGTGTAAGTGCTTCAAACAGAATACAATATGGGTGATGGGTTACCTCAAGGAAATTTAGAAATGGTTAAACAGTCCCAATAAATTTAAAATTGCATTTTTTATATTTGTTTGTAAATTAAGTTTTTCCACATTTGTGTATTCGTTTGAGGAATGCTTGCTTTTGTATTTTTGTTTGCTGTTCAAACTATAGTAATTGCTTAGGCCAGAGTCCACAGCTTCCAGTGAAGTCTCAGTGGGGTTCCCTGGATACAATTACTGAGGCAGGGTTCCACAGAAGTCAGAAGGTTAAGAACCACTTTTATACGTTCACCTCTTCCTCCAGATTCTCCTATCAGAGATGGATCTTGCTTGATTATTTCTTCATCATCTTCATAGTGGAACTCCTCCTCAACTTCCACCTGTGGCTCTAGTCTAACTGTAGGGTTTAGGTCCTTCATCTCTGGCTCTTTCCCTTGTTGAGGTTCTAGAGTAATTCTCAATGAAATCCAACATTTGCTTCCTACACATTAGGGCTTCAATTTAAGATTCAAGTTGCTGTTTCTTCTTCTCAGCAGCAAGAGTTTTTTTTGTCCTACATTGACAATTTAAATTTTTTTCTACGGCGTCAATAGCTCCACCACACTTGTTCCCCTTTCGGCACCAAGGCTGTTTTCAGGGGGTTTTCCTCTACTGGTGTCCTTTTGCTTGGATCCGTAGAGCTTGACTTTTGCCTGCTTTGTGGCACAGAAGGTTTCGGCAACTAGGCTGGTGTAGCGTGTTTTGATTCAGAGTTACGCAGCTCGCTCAATGCGTGCCCTGAATGATTTATCTGGAGATTCTTTATTTCAGCTTCTTTCAGCATTTTCTTAGATGTTTTCTCCCTTTGAGTCTCTATGAACTCCTCAACATCAGGATCTTCCCATTGGGCCTCCTAGGTGTCTACATGTGCATCTCAGTAAGCGCTTGACAATCCCTAGTCTTATAGGGACTCTTGTGCTCACTGGGACAAAGCCATGGCATAGCATGTCAACAGATGCTTTTCTCTTGTTCTGAGGATGTGATGATCAACTATGCACGCTCCAAACTGTGGTCCTTTGACAGAGGGTGCAAACATTGTGGCTGTCCCTCTGCCCTTCCTTCTGGTGCAGTTGGGTCAAAATCTAAAGGGGGTCCTGCCCTTGTTCCTTGCCAGATACACATGTTTGAGGTACATGTATTTCACCCAAAACAAAACTTTTCAGTGTTTTGTCAATTTTCGGGGTATTCCTTTTCTCTCAACATTTGTTGGTAGCTAGGCTGTAACTTGCCTTTTCTTCAGTGCCCCCAACAAATCTTCTACGAAGACCTTTCCTCTCCGGCTCTGGAGCCCTCAGCTCTGCTTACAGATGCAAAAGCAGAAAAGAAAAAAAATCTAAAGATGGCGATCATGACAAGAGATTTCCAGGGCATACATGTGACAGCATGCCATGCAAGGAGGGACACATAGCACCAAACGTTCAACAGCACTAGCAACAAACAAAAAAAAAAAACTAAGAAAATTCCAGACCCAATCGTTAGATGGAGAAAATAATGCATAGCTTGTAAATCCAGAAAAGATTCACACTGCAAAACACACTCAGCCAAACCTTGTCACATTGCGGATTTTTTTTTCCATACACTGCTCCGAGTAGACCCCATGTCAACTTTGTTAAACTGGACCTTAAGGATACTGAACTCTGCTGGAACTACAAAGAGGAACTTGTTGACTTAGGTCATTATGTTCTTTATCTGTAAAGGTGTAAGCCGTTCTGGGAAAAGGTTTCTCTTTACCTTAAAGACATCCTGAAATGCACGTTTAACTATATTTTGTAGTGGTTGTATTGGGGTAGCGTGCAGTGCCCACTGTACCCAATAAGCCTCAAGCTAACACCATCACAAAGCTGTAGATCCACAATTCCAACAATAACCACAAAACACTTCTCAATAGGGAGAAAATCTTCCTCCTTGAAAAATCCTCCATCTTGTTTTGGAGGATTTAACCCAATAGGAATAGGGATGTGCCCCCCTCCCCAAAGGGAGGAGGCACAAAGAGGGTGTAGCCACCCTCAGGGACAGTAGCCATCAGCTACTGCTCTCCAGCTCTAACACACCCTTAAATGTAGTATTTAGGGGCGACCCTGAACCCAGGAAATCAGATTCCTGACAACCTAATAAGGACTGCTAACTTGAAAACCCAGCAGAGAAGCAGACGACAACGGCTCTGGCCCCAGCCCTACCGGCCTGGGTCCAAATTTAAAGAACCTGCAACAGCGACACATCCAGCAGAACCAGCGACCTCTGCCGACTCAGAGGACTGCGCTGCAACCCAAAGGACCAAGAAACTCCTGTGGACAGTGGCTCTGTCCAAAGCAACAAGAAGAAACCATCTTTAAAGGGACTCTCACTTCACTCCTGAAGCGTGAGTCCCCAACACACTGCAGCCAACGCCCCCAGCCCGTGTCCAGAGAAACCAAGCCTTCAGCGAGGACCCCCCTGGCAACTCCCACGGCGTGTCCACTCTGAGACGACATCCCTACACCCCCACTGTGACGCCTGCAGAGAGAATCTAGTGGATTCCCCTGACCGCGACTGCCCGGTAAAGAACCCAACGCCTGGAAGAAGCACTGCACCTGCAGCCCCCAGGCCAGAGAGGAACCAACTACTGGTGCAGGAGTGACCAGCAGGCGGCCCTCATCTTTGCCCAGTCGGTGGCTGGCCCGAGAAGCCCCCCCCGTCCACGGCCTGCATCGCCAGAGTGACCCCTGGGCCCATTCATTGCTTTCAACGCAAAACCCGACACATTCTTTGCTCTTTGCACACTGCACCAGGCCGCCCCTGTGCTGCTGAGGGTGTATTTTGTGTGCCTGTTTGGGTTATGGTTCTAAAATAAAGAAAATAATATTTTTCTATATAAAAACCTACTGGCCTAGAGTTAAGTCTTTGAGTGTGTGTTCTCATTTATTGCCTGTGTGTGTACAACAAACACTTTACACTACCCTCTGATAAGCCTAACTGCTCTACCACACTACCACAAATAGAGCATTAGTATTATCTATTATTGCCTCTGTCAAGCCTCTTGGGAAACCCCTGGACTCTGTGCACACTATCTCTCACTTTGAGATAGTATATACAGAGCCAATTTCCTACAGCATCCATTCTAACTCACTAGTTTCCTGTAGCAATGCTAGCTGGTAGATAGTCAGGCACGACTCCTAGGCAGAACAGCAGTCTATGACGAAAGAAGAAAGTTTTGTACTCACATGTTTTGCTTGCTCCAGAATGTCAGCCTGATTTTTATCCAAAACAGGCTCTTTCATCATCGAATCATACTGACTTGAAGCAGAGACTGCTGATGCTCTTGTTTGGAGCCGAGGGGTTTCAAAAGCAGAAGAGCCATCTAGGGAGTCATTCATCAGATGCCCAAGGTGAAGTGGGGACACTCCCCCACTAGAAGCAGGGGACCCCGAAGAAGACGGGGAAACAGGATTGCTCCCGGTCATTCTGTCCTCCAACCGCAAAATCTATTAAAGATCAAATATGACATCATTAAAATTGGAGGTTTCACAAAGCATTGCTAGTAACTCTGTAGTTTAACTGTAATAAGCAATAAACAAGAATATTTCTACACTTCCCCACCAAAGGTGATCGCGTGTGTGCGCGAGCAAGCACCTGATGTGGATTGCAGAGGTATGTTTCAGTGTAGCCTGTGGCTTCAAGCCAAAGCCTGTTGAAAAGCAACGTGTTTAAGACCAAAACCTCTGTTGACAATAAATTATCCACCAGTGGCTATCTGGGCATGTGCCAATGATAAAAAGTTGTAAATCAGTGCATTGCACAAATTCCAGGAAAGATATTTAGAAGATGTGAATGTTTACTTCACTGAAGATCCTGACACTGCAGATTATTCAATACAGTACAATATGGGGATGTGCCACACAGAAGTGTTTCTCTCAAGTGAGGTTTAAACAGAGCTCTAAAGTTGTAGGCCGTGCTAATTTCAAGAACGTGTGTAGTTTATTTTACCAAACTATGGAGGACTGACCACAGGGCATACATAGCAGAAGACGCTTTATCGGGTGTGCATGTAGATGATTTGAAACGCAAAACAATACACAACAAAAATACAGAAACACACATTCATTAAACACATACACAAAAGATGACACTATTTAATTTTCAAACAGATAAAAATAAAAATAGTTTTGCTACAAAGGTTGGAGCTTTTCTAAATTCAAATGAAGCCACACATTGTCCATACTGTAATAGCCTCGAATTTCAAACTCCTTGACCTGTTTTAAAATGTGATTGTACGTTCACCTTCTTAATTTATATACACTATTCATTTGATGACATTAATTTTTTAAGCAGTCGCAGACCCCCCAGAGAAGGATCTGTGGCCCCCCCAAGGGGTCCCCGAACCACAGGTTGGGAACCACTGTTCTAGCTTGTTTAACGTTGGGGAGAGTTCACCAGCACCTCATATAAAGACAGACTGTGGCTGCTCTCCTTTCTAGTTAAAAATCTAATCCCCTTCAATTCTCATACTCACCACATCCTCTTCCCCCCTCATAATACCGGAAGGTGTGTCTTCATTTACCCTATTCTATGGGTATTGTTGCCTATTTTTGTAAGCTCTTAACAGTTTTGCTGCTAACTCTGTATGCCGTCTCATGCTCCTCAATATAGAAGCAAAATGCATAGTCTTTCAATAGGGCAGCTCAGAGTAACTCTTGACACTGCTTCATCCCCTATCTATGGAGCGGGATACTCTAGGTGTTCATGTGCAGTTGTTGTATCCGTGAGGAAGTCCGTAGGCAGCTTGAGACAACATATGGCTGATCCATCCTTCACAGATGCTCTGTGTGGCACGGACCACAGAGGCCTCCGTATGGAAATAGCTTTATGATCTGATTAAATACAATGCACTACCCACATATACTCCAAAAGGATCGAGTCAGGGAGGATTTCTTATGTGGCTCACTTCCCGAGACACCTCTCAGACTTCTACCACTGAGGTCATAGCCCCAAAGTGGGACTTCCGCCCTTACACAATAGGAAATCCTTCTTTTTTCCTTGACTGCTACAAGCACTTAATACTGAGACCTTGATAAACCCAGCACTACACTTAACTTTTCTTGAGGACATTTCACTCCCACAAATCTATCCTAATCACCGTAAGGACCTATATACAACAATATCTTGACAACTGATAACAATAACCATTTTGGCATTTCAGCAGGCAAAATGCTGGGGACTAACAGCCTCCTTATGGAGTTATACTCCACCTATTTAGGGTTTTTCACCTCTAAATTAGCTAAACTCTATATTGAGTCTTTAGAAAAGAGCAATCACCTGTCATCCCAAAGGAGGTTGCAGCACCACATGCCAGTGGTGTTTTCCGTAAACACCTGACCTCTTTCCCTTGGAGAGGGGAAGAGATGCTTTAAATGCAAGTCGGATCACCCTGAGCTCCAGAAGACTGAAGCGGACCCCAGACTACACCAGAGACCAGACCCCCTGGCCTCAGCCTACCCCATGTGGCTGCCACATCCCAGGAGTGACGCAACTGTCACTACTATCAGATCTGGTTATGGAAGTGAGAGGGATCTGCAGTTGACCCAAATGAGATTTGAAAGCCACCACTGTAGATCTTGCACAGTCTCCTCTGAGACCTGACCATGTCTGAGAGATTCGCCAGATGCTGCGCCCACTGGAACTTCAGGTTCCACTGCAGAGCCCTCATATGCCATCTGACGTGTGACCAGCAGGATGCGGGAGGCCATGAGCCCCAGCAGCCTCACCGAAACCTAGGACAGAGACTGAAACATCGGTATAGCCGGAATATCCTGGACTCACTACTCGGAGGATAGGCCCAAAACTGCACTATGACCGGAACAGCTCAGATGAAAAGGAGCATCTGAGAATGAGTCAGGTGTGGTTTTTGCACGTTTAGTGAACCCCAGCTAATGTAGAAGGGTTGCCGTAGTCTGCATATGGGAGATGACACCCTGAGGCCTTCAACACCCAGTTGTCATGATAGGGGAAGACTGAAACACCTAATCTGTGCAGATGAGCTGTAACCACCACCATCATTTTCGTGAACATCCGCAGGGCACTGGTAAGGCCAAAGGGGATAACAGTAAACTGGTAATGCTTGTAACCTACCAAAACCACAAGTAACGTCTGTGGGCAGACAGGACGAGCATGTGAATGGAGGTGCTCTTCAAGTCCAATGCAACCATACAGTCTCTACGGTCTAGGGCAGAGAGGACCTGCGCCAAAGTGAGCATTTTCAACTTCCGTTTTCTGGGAAAAAGAATCCCACGACCTCACAGAGGCTGGGCAGCATGCACAGAGGCTGGAGGGAAATGGATACAATTGGTCGCCCCTTCTGCAGCCACATAAGGGGCTAAAAGTCGACTGGGGAGGAGGTGTGGGGGGGCGGGGGGTGAGGAGCAGCTGCGAGTCCAAGGGACCAAGTCGTAGTCCGGGACTCCTTGAAGCGCTCAAGCACTGGGGCTGCTTTGTCTCCAAAGAGACTGGTGCCATCGAAGGGCATGTCCATAATCGACTGCTGGACATCCCCTGAAAAGCCAGATGTCCTCAACCAAGCTTGGCATCTCAAGGCCACAGTTGACGCACCTGATATACCTAGTGAGGCAGTCGTATCCATCCCACAACCAATTGTGAACTTGACTGCATCTCTCCCATCTGCAACAACTTTGGAGAGATCAGCCCAGGCCAGGCCTCCTCTGGGACCTGTCGCAGCACCTGCACAACCGTATCCCATAAAGTATGGGAATAGTGGCCCAAAAGGCATTCATTGTTCACAGACCGCAACACCAGACTGGAGTAAGAGAATAACTTCTTTCCAAGTTGGTCACGTCATTTTGATTCCCTATCCAGGGGTGTGGATGGGAATGCACCAGAAGAGGAAGGAGCCAGGATGACCAAACTCTCAGGTGTGGAATTTTGGGTCAGGAATTTAAGGAAGTAAGAAGCAGGCTTATGGCGGTGGGCAACTGTCATGGTGACAGGACCCCCGTGCTGGGTTTAGACCACAACCCAAAGGGGCCACAGGAGGGTTGATTTGCCCTAAAATGAGGCACATAGCGTCATAAAACACTGCTGGTCACGAGTGGCTCCCGCTTCTGAAATTGGGGGAGACACAGAGCCAACCCAGAAGCAGGCACCGAGGACAGAGGCCTAAAGCGTCAACACTTCTCCTGTGTCGCATTGTCTAAACAACAAGGTAAGGTCAAAGAAAGTCTTCTTTTTCGTCTACTTCTTCTTATGACCGGAATCTCCCGCCAATTTGGTGTGACGGGGACAAATGGTGATGGCTTCACAAGCAGTCTTGTGACCTTCCACTTGAACGATAACAGGAGTGACACAGGAGCCATGAGCTTTAGGAACCTCTACCTCAAAGGCTTAGAGTTCATGGCCCAGCACTCGGAGTAAGACATCGAGAAGTGGTCACATTCCAGGCACCACAAGGACACTAGGTGCGGATCAGTCAGGAGTCACAGTTTGAATCCAGTCTTGCAGGAAGACATCTCAATGCACCAAGCAGGTCAAAAACTTCAACAAAAAGGTCGAAAAGTCAGTCAAAAATCGACTGAGGGTATCTCTTCTCTGGATCTGCATGTAGGCTGGCACAGAAAGAAAAGGACTGACATCAGTGCATCAGGGTAGTGGTTATATAAGGCCATAACGTCATCACGACGACAGACAGGGTACTGCTAAAATAAAAATACAAATACTCTCCGGATCCAGTTTGAGCCCTGGAGAAAATTTCAAGGTAAGGAATCTGCAACTAGAAGTCTATCAGATACTGCAGTATACAGTGTAAAATATATAGCTCACAATATACAATGTAAAAAGGCCATAAGCCTGAAACAGTATTTTTAGTGGCACATCCTCCTCATTTGAAAGAACAGTAACTTCACAGCCTATGAGGGGGACGCTTATACACTCTCCTCCTCCACCTACAGGTAATCATAATTCTGATTTCAAGTATAATAAACTAAGCAGGAAGGAGGGAAGGTCACATGCATACATAAAAGATACCAATAATGGAGAACTGGAGTCACATGTAACTAATTTCTTCTCCAACATTCGATCTTTTATACATTCACATGCTTGAATCAGAATAGCATGCAGTACACATAATATACAACAAAGCAGGAAGCAGGCTAGTCTTGAACGAAACAGGTCTCTCAGGGCTGCCTGTTCCACTGCTGCATTAGCTTCTGAGTCACATTCAGACAGTACTGCTTCATGAACATATGCAGCCTCCTCCTGGTGGCTGCACAGCAGATGTTCCTTAAGGGCACCCCAGTATATAGTGGCACAGTTGAACCCATGCACCTCGTAAAAAGTGCCCTAACTTTTACATACAGAGGACACTTGGCTTTGACATGATAGAAAAAGATGAAAGCTGAGAGCCAACAAGCTGTCCCCTGTTTGGACAAGACTTGACCTTTTGGTGGTTGGCAAACAGTTGGTCTGATGTGTGTATAGTATTTGTCTTTAAGACATCTATGCGAACCAAAAAAAAAATAGCAATCTTTCTGCTGCTGAAGGCGAGTCTGAAAAGAAAGATCTAAGGATGACAGGTTGATTTACGTTTAAGTCAGTAGGAAGCTTTGGAATGAATTTAGGGTTGGTTCTAAGAATTACCTTGTCCATAATGAAACAGAGAAAAGGTTTCATAATAGTGAACGCTTGAAGCTTTCCCACTCTCCTAGCAGATGTTAGAGGGAGAAGGAATGCTGTTTCCATGAGACAAATTTTAATTCTGCTTTATGTACGGGGTCTAAATGAGATAATACAGTCCACTCTCAGTTGATTTTAAGTAGCAATGGAAGCAGAGGATGCATAAGAGTTGGAAACACACTGAACAGCCCTTCCATTAACTGATTCTTTAGGAAAACAGAGTAGACAATGTTCCAGTTTTCCTAAATATCGAGGTCAAAATGGACCCTGACGGACAAATATTTGAGTCCATGCTTGGCTAAATTTTACAAGTCTAGAATGATTTGAATAGGTTTTATATGTAGTGGATGACGACCATTATTGCTGCAACAGATAGAGAAATGCTTACATTTAGTGTTTTAGGTCGTTAGTTGCTGTAGTTCGAGTCTGTACCAGAATAGCTATATTCTTTCAGAAGATCTAAAACAGCCAAATTCTAGGTGGTCAGGTCCCATGGCGTCAAATTCAGCAACTTGGGATCACGATGGATAAGCCCTTCGTGATGTCTGCAAAGTGTCCTTGTTCTGCACCTTCAAATGAATGGATGGATATGCTGATAACTGCAGTAGATCACTGTCCAATATTGGCAAAGCCACACAGGTGAAATGAGGATCAGAGTGCAATATTGCCTTCCTCACCACCCTGGGGATCAGGGGAAAGGGGAATGGCATAGGCCAAAATCTTGAACCAACTGATCAAAAGAGCATGGCCCCTGGATGCCAAAACCTTCTTCTAAAGCACTGGCATTTCATTTTGTTCACAGTGGCTACCAAATCAAATGTGGGGTGACCACACTGATAGAAAATGTAAGCCCCCTGCTTCTTGTCTAGTTACCACTCATGACAGTCCCACATTTCCAGCCTGAGTGCATCTGCTGGATTGTTTCGCCAGTCTGGCAGATGTTTCACAGCGATGTCTATCTTGTGAGAAATGGCCCAGTTACAAAGCATCTCTACCTCTTCTGAGAAGGGTTTGGACAGTGTTCTTCCTTGCTTGGCTATGTAGAACATAGATGTTGTGTTGTCCATTCCAACTAGGACTGGTTGACCTGCTATTCTGGGGAGAAACATATGTAATCTTAGCTGCACGCTGCAGTGCCAACACATTGATATGGAGCTTTTCTGCATCTGACCAGAGGCCTCTATCATTTCTTACAGGTGAGCTCTCCAGCTGTCCACAGAAGCATCAGTATTGATTATTATTCTTTCTGTTTCAGGTGAAAAGAAAGTCCAGCATTTAGGTTTGCTAGGATCCTCCACCACATCAACGCTTGCTTCAGGGACCTTGTGCGACGGACCGTATCTTCCCATAAACCTATCTATTTTCACGCAATCCAGTCCTTGGTGGACATACAGAGCATGCAAAGCGCAATGAGGTCTATCCATGATGACATCAGGTCCAAAAGGCACTTGTGTAGCCTGTGACTGTTTCGCAGCAAACAGTGCTTGCCACCGTGTGCAACTTTAGTACCCTTTCTGATGACAAAAAAGCTTCTCACAAACATTTTTCAAGTACTGCTGCCAGCAATTTGATTGACTAGGGTTCTAAAGATTATTTCTCTCAGCTTAAAGGGAGACCCAGTCTCTAAAAAAGGTTGATGCAGGCCTTTGTAAAAGACTATGCTCATTCCCTTGACGGTGCTCAAACCAGCCAGTCCAGGTATGGGTACACCTTGTGACCTTGAAGCTACTGGAGCAAGACATTTGGTAAATATTCAAGCGATACATTCAAGCCTGAAAGGGAGCAATTCAAGCCTGAAAGGGAGCAATTCAAACTGGTAGTGCTGCCCCGCTACAGAGAATCAACTATTACACATATTAGATCAGTCATGACAACTTCTCGGACATCTTTGATAATATGACTGATATTTGCAATGAAATTATTGATGAGAAAACTGTGCATGGCAGGGGCACAAGTTATAGTTACCTTAGGGCATGAGTTATAGTTACTTAAACTAACTGCTGAATTTCTATTGCTTTGTGTCTGTAAAATCGGTACCCAACTATAACATCCCTCTAACCTTTGATGTATCAGTGAATATAATGCAAAAATGAACTTAAATAGACTAAGTTAATGCCAGGACGTATCTCTACAAGTTCTAGAGAAAATTAAAATTAAAAAAAGTATTTTGCACAAAATGAAATATTGCAGAGAAACAAAAAGAAAAAAGAAAAACATTAGAAATATCAATCAGCTATATAATTCATTTGAGCTACTAGCATCCCTTGAGATGGAAGCAGGGGGTGAAAGTGCACTGGAGAGATTAGACAATCTGACGGATCTTGAGTTATGTGAAAACTTGGGAATTTCAACAAGTAAGATAACTTGCATCATATGTAAACCCAGATCAATTTTTGTCCCAAACTTCCAGCGGGTAATAAAATTGCTTTATATCAGGGGATTATGATTGAAGGACTACAAAATAAATCAAAAACAATTTGAAATACGTAGAAAAAGTCCAAATAATATGACAAGGGATGACTGGATGGCACTTTGATCTCCAAAGAGATGACAACAACATTGTCATGGCATACAATAAAGGAAGAAATATCGAGATCCTGAGTAGAGAAATATGTTGTGGAAGCGAATAAACAACTAAACAATAAAGAAAATTATGATAAGATCTTTAAAAGACCCTACCAATACGCATTTGAAGATATTGCATCAAAAATTTACATATTGGCATGGTAAAGAACTTTTGGAGGACTAAGAATACTTGTATCTTGAAACAAATCATCCCATTACACCAACGATATACTGCCTGCCAAAAGTTTATAAAGTGCACCCTAAATCCTTGTGACAGTCTGACAGTTTGTTCTATCGGTTCATTACTTCGAAACACCTCAAGATGAGCAACATTTTTCTTTTTCCTTATGTAATGAACCTTCCATCATATTTCAAAGATTCTAAGGATTCTCAACAAAACACACAGGATACCATGGAGAACAAATTATTCAATAGCTACAGTCGATGTAGTCTCCCTATACACTTCAACTCAAAATACAGAAGGAATCAAGACATGCCTTTATTTTCTGAGGTCACAATAAATTTCACAGTTGGAACACTGCAACATGTTATTGGAGATGATGGATGTTTGTCTCCACCACAATACTTTCCTGTTCTAATGATAGCAACTTCATGCAAAAACAAGGAACTGCAATGGACATCTCCTGCACACCAACCTACGCAAATCTTACGAAGGGTTGGTGGGAGGCTGAGACCATGAGGAACAAGCACAACATAACAATGGAACAGGTCATTTAATGGGTCCGTTTCTTCAACGATTTGTTTACAATATGGGAAGGAGAAAGAGAAGTCGAAGAAGTTAATGAAATCAACAATTCACAAAAATTTTAATTCACATAGGAGATAAGTAATAGAGAGATCAATTATCTGGACACTGGAGTACACATTGATAACATAATAACTTGAACACAAATGCACAGGAAATTAACTACAACTAATTCCAATAGTGGGCACCCACGCACTTTAAAATGGAGCATCCCATATGGGGAAGTTCTCTGTGCCAAATGTTCAGAAGCAGAGGAATTTGACTGGCAAGCTAAAAAAATGTACCTATGATTTAAGATGAGAGGATATCGCGTGTGTCTTAGACGATGCTCTAAGGAGAACGAAAGAAGTAAAGAGAGGAACTGTTACTGGCAAAACCAAAAGATCTCCGGGGGGAGGGGAGGAACATGACACCATGAGATACATCATGGACTGCTGTCACTTTTGCCCTGCGCCCAAGCCCATCATCTGCGTGGGAGACAGGTCCTTACTCCCTTCACAATTTTACATCTGCTTTCTTACACCGCACACATGGCACCAATTAATATACTCACATGGAATGTTAGGAGTATGCATACCCCACTACGCCATTTATTTATATCTCAAAAGACATTCAGTACATATCAGATTCCTACAGGAAACGCATCTCGTTCTGACGGAGGCCACCAGGCTGCAGAGGCGCTGGCGCAGACAGCTCACTGCCACACATTATTCTTCCTTTGCCAGGGTAGCTCTCATATGGATTAGACCAGGTACACCCTTTCTAGCTGAGAAACAGGTAGCGGATGCTGACGACCGCTATGTCTTTGTAGGAGGCTGTTTAAATGGTCAAGCAATAGTCTTAGGATCCATATATGCGCCAAACACAGAACAAGCGTCCTTTTTTAATAAACTGTCGGGTGTTTTGCCCCGATGGAGCGCTCTTCCATGGCTTCTGGGTGGAGACTAAAACAGTGTAATCGACCCAGGCTTAGACCGTTCCTTCTAACCCTGATCTACAGCGCCAGCAATATACTCTGCAACATCACTGCGTAACTGGCTTCAACATTGGCGTTTGATGGATACAGGAAGCCGTTGCCATGACCAAGACAGAGTAAATTCCTATTATTCAGCCCTGCACGATCTCTATGTACGATTAGACAGAATCCTTTGCACCGAAAACCTATTGTCTACCATATCCCACACGGATTATTTAGGTTGCACACACTCAGACTAATAATCTGCAATATGTGCAGGTGATTGAGGTCCCGGTCCCGGCTATCCCCACATGGCGAATGCGGCCAGAGGCATTGGAGGATCGGCCCTTTCGTGAATCGCTTGGCAGGGCTATCGAGACAGATTTTGATAATGCCCAAACAGCCTTCTCGAGGCGCCTGGAATGGGATGCGTTTACAGTGACGCTGAGGGGCCACTGTATGGGAGTTGTGAGGAACATGAAGCAGGACAATTGAGACCAACCTGACGAGGATAGAGGAAACTTTGCTGGGTCATGTGCGTTCTGCTGGATCCAGAGAGGCGCTGTGCCCTAGCGGACTGTCACCCGGAACGCGTAGCTCTATTAGAGCACCTGCGATGCCTTAATTATGCTGCCCACTTGGCTTGCGCACATGCTGCAGTGAATCGGTTGGGACGACTGCTGGCGTGGCTGATACAGCAGGAGAGTGCCATTATCCAGTTAGTGGTGTTGCGCTCAGCGACGGGAGTCATGTTACACAATGAGCTTATGCATTACTACACGCATTTATACAAAACAATAGTGTCGGCTAGCCCTGAGGAGTATGATACTTTGCTTAATCAGTTACATCTGCCCCATCTCACGGATGATCAGCAACTTGGCTTAAAGGAGCCGCTAACATTATCCGAATTGTAGGAAAGTATATGTGCAATAGCCACTGGCAAAAGCCCGGGCCCTGACGGACCCATTTGATTTACCCCTCCTTCTGAAAGTATACGAGGCGCTCACTGTGAATGTGCTCTCTGTTTCTCAGCACGAGACGCTGCTGATCTCTCTCCCAAAGCCCGGTCGCGATATGACTGTACTGGGCTCATATATGCCACTGGCTATGCTTAACACGGACTATGAGGTACTGGCTAAGGTGTTTGCCGTACGCGTGGCACTATTAGTCCCCCAGTTGGTCTGCTCAGATCAAAATGAATTTGTACCCACTCGAAGCACATCCTTGAATATCCAGTGCTTTTTCCCGGTAATGCAATACTCCACGTAAGCCTGGCCAGATGCCTGGTGTTGGACCTTGAAAAGGCCTTTGATTCATTGGAGTGGCCCTTTTTATTTCAGTTCCTGACTTGATATGGTTTTGGCTCTGGTTTCCTGAGGTTAGTGAAGCTATTATATACTCAATTGTTATTGAGAGTGAGTACTGGCTCGGCTATCTCTGATCCGATACTAATGGGCAGAGGCACTCGGCAAGGCTCCCCCCTTTCCCCTTTACTATTTTCACTAGCTGTAGAGCAACTGCCAGCTGAGCTCTGCCTTTGTTGGGCAAATTGGGGCATTCCACTGGGGGACGGTCTGTAGGTCATGTCCTTCTGTGCAGATGATCTACTGCTTTCTTTTAGATCTATCTCGAGGGTGCCTTCTGAGGTAGCGGAAGTGCTGCAACTTTTTTCCTCACCATCGGGCCTACGTGTTAACCGGGGAAAGTTGTGTCTATTCCCATTGCGTCCAGCTCAGGAGACCCAGCTGTCAACCTGTCTGGTACCCCAGTGCTGTGGCAACCCAGGTCCTTCAGATATCTTGGTGTTCGAGTATATCACTCAGATACTGACTTACAGGATAGCAAAATTAGAAACGTTGTCACCTCCATCCGTGCACAAATTACCTTCTGGCAGACTCTACCGTTGTCTGTGGCGGGATGAGTGACCCTCCTGAAGATGGTAGAGCTTCCCAGTCTTTTAGATTAATTTTCCAACCTACCCCATTTATATACCGGCAAAGGTATTCTGGTAACTGGAATCCAGGATAAGCAAGTTCATCTAGGGTGCTGGTCGCTGCAGGGTGGCACTGGCGAAACTATATACACCACTAGACAGGAGCGGCCTGGCTGTGCCTAATTTAGAACACTATTATTTGGCCGTACAATTACAATGGGCAACCTACTGGCTTTCAGGTCACAACTTGTCGGACACAACGAGGCCTCAATGGACACTGGCTAGCATATCTTGTTTATTCCACCCCAACACACATACCAGGGTACCAAACACTTCTTTTAGGGGTGGCACACCGTTTCTATCATAGGTGCTTGAAGATTACACGCCTGATAACTCCTTATGTGCCAGCGATTCCTTTATTGGGCAACCCTAGGAATACCACTTTTATGTCACCATCAGAGCTAGAGACATGGCATGCAGCTGGTATACAGTCAATGGGAGATCTATACAGAGAAGGCACACTGATTCCCTTCACTCTGGTGGAAGAGACTGGGTTACCAACTGGTAAATTTTTACTGAATAATTCCTTGAAAACATCCTTGTCCCTTCACTGGGGAGATGTATCGGGAGAACTCCCAACCCACTTATTGGTCCAATACATGCAGGTTGCGGGACGTGGCACACACCTGGTTCATTGGCTAGCCAGCGCAACCTAAATTCATACCACGCCTGCACATGCTGAGCTGCGCCTGCTTGGAAAACGACCTCACTAGACCCTTCACGGACAGTGAGTGGGGGATGGCGCAGGCAGGCCCCACGCGTGTCCCACGGAATGCACGCCTTCAATTCTATATATTCTACAAGGTGTACCTCACCCCTGTGGAGAATAGTAATGAAAATGTCACTTACCCAGTGTACATCTGTTCGTGGCATCAGTCGCAGTAGATTCGCATGTTCTGCAATAGCTCGCCATCTGGTGTTGGGCCGGAGTGTTACAAGTTGTTTTTCTTCGAAGAAGTCTTTCGAGTCACGGGACCGAGTGACTCCTCCTTTTGTCTCCATTGCGCATGGGCGTCGACTCCATCTTCGATTGTTTTTCCCCGCAGAGGGTGAGGTAGGAGTTGAATTGTAGTAATAGTGCCCATGCAATGGAGTGACTAAGTATGCACCTATTTAAGGTTGAGATGATACATATATAAATAATTGGAGGTAACTTCCAAACTGCTACAGGCTCCCGGGGAGGCGGGTGGGCACATGCGAATCTACTGCGACTGATGCCACGAACAGATGTACACTGGGTAAGTGACATTTTCAGTTCGATGGCATCTGTCGCTGTAGATACGCATGTTCTGCATAGACTAGTAAGCAGTTATTTCCCCAAAAGCGGTGGATCAGCCTGTAGGAGTGGAAGTAGTCTGAAATAATGTCCTTAATACGGCTTGACCTACTGTGGCTTGTTGTGCGGATAACACGTCTACACAGTAGTGCTTGGTGAATGTGTGAGGCGTAGACCATGTGGCTGCCTTACATATTTCTTGCATTGGGATGTTTCCTAGAAAGGCCATGGTAGCACCTTTCTTTCTGGTTGAGTGTGCCCTTGGTGTAATGGGCAGCTGTCGTTTAGCTTTAAGGTAGCAGATTTGGATGCATTTAACTATCCATCTGGCTATACCTTGTTTTGAAATTGGGTTTCCTGCGTGAGGTTTTTGAAAGGCAATAAAGAGTTGTTTAGTCTTTCTGATGTTTTTTGTTCTGTCAATGTAATACATCAATGCTCTTTTGACATCTAATGTATGTAGTGCCCTTTCAGCTACGGTATCTGGCTGTGGAAAGAACACTGGTAGTTCCACTGTTTGATTTAGATGGAACGGTGAAATAACCTTTGGCAAAAATTTAGGATTGGTCCTTAGGACGACTTTATTTTTGTGTAGTTGTATAAAAGGTTCCTGTATTGTAAACGCCTGAATCTCGCTTACTCTTCTTAGGGAAGTAATGGCGATGAGAAATGCCACCTTCCAGGTTAGGAACTGTATTTCGCAGGAGTGCATGGGTTCAAAAGGTGGACCCATAAGTCTAGTTAAGACAACATTTAGGTTCCATGAAGGAACAGGTAGTGTTCTTGGTGGTATAATTCTCCTAAGGCCCTCCATGAATGCTTTAATGACTGGTATCTTATATAGGGAAGTTGAATAGGTAGTCTGCAGGTATGCAGATATTGCTGCAAGGTGAATCTTAATGGAAGAGAAAGCTAGGTTAGATTTTTGTAAGTGAAGCAAGTAACCCACTACATGTTCTGGAGTTGTGTGTAATGGTTGTATTTGATTAATATGGCAGTAGCAAACAAACCTCTTCCATTTACTTGCATAGCAGTGCCTGGTGGATGGCCTTCTGGCTTGTTTTATGACTTCCATACATTCTTGGGTAAGTTGTAAGTGCCCGAATTCTAGGATTTCAGGAGCCAGATTGCTAGATTCAGCGATGCTGGATCTGGGTGTCTGATCTTTTGGTTGTGCTGTGTCAACAGATCTGGCCTGTTGGGCAATTTGATGCAGGGTACCACTGATAGGTCTAGCAGCGTTGTGTACCAGGGTTGCCTTGCCCAAGTTGGTGCTATCAATATGAGTTTGAGTTTGCTTTGACTGAGTTTGTTTACCAGGTAAGGAAGGAGAGGGAGAGGAGGAAAAGCGTAAGCAAATATCCCTGACCAGTTCATCCATAGGGCATTGCCTTGGGATTGTTTGTGTGGGTATCTGGATGCGAAGTTTTGGCATTTTGCGTTCTCCCTTGTCGCAAACAAGTCTATCTGAGGTGTTCCCCAGAGTTTGAAATAAGTGTTCAGAATTTGGGGGTGAATTTCCCATTCGCGGACCTGTTGGTGATCTCGAGAGAGATTGTCTGCGAGTTGATTTTGGATCCCTGGTATAAACTGTGCTATTAGGCGAATTTGGTTGTGAATTGCCCAACGCCAAATCTTTTGTGCTAGCAGGCTTAACTGCGTGGAGTGCGTCCCTCCCTGCTTGTTTAGATAATACATTGTTGTCATGTTGTCTGTTTTGACGAGAATGTATTTGTGAACTATTATTGGTTGGAAAGCTTTTAGTGCTTGAAAAACTGCTAGAAGTTCTAGGTGATTGATATGCAGTTTTGTTTGATTTACGTTCCATTGTCCTTGTATGCTGTGTTGATCGAGGTGTGCTCCCCACCCTGTCATGGAAGCATCTGTTGTTATTACGTATTGTGGCACTGGGTCTTGGAAAGGCCGCCCCTTGTTTAAATTTATGTTGTTCCACCACAGAAGCGAGAGGTAAGTTTGGCGGTCTATTAACACCAGATCTAGAAGGTGACCCTGTGCTTGAGACCACTGTGATGCTAGGCATTGTTGTAAGGGCCTCATGTGCAGTCGTGCGTTTGGGACAATGGCTATGCATGATGACATCATGCCTAGGAGTTGTAATACCATCTTTGCCTGTATCTTTTGTGTTGGATACATGCGTTGTATGATGGTGTTGAAATTTAGAATTCTTTGTGGACTTGGAGTGGCTACTCCCTTTGATGTGTCTATTATGGCTCCTAGGTATTGTTGTACCTTGCGCGGCAGAATGTTGGATTTTGTAAAGTTGACGGTGAACCCGAGTTTGAAGAGGGTTTGTATGATCTGATTTGTGTGATTTGAGCACTGTATGAACGAATGGGCCTTGATTAGCCAGTCGTCCAAATATGGGAACACATGTATTTGCTGCCTTCTTATGTGTGCAGCGACTACCGCTAGACATTTGGTAAAGACTCTTGGTGCGGTTGTTAATCCGAAAGGCAGTACCTTGAATTGGTAATGTATTCCTTTGAATACAAACCTTAGGTATTTCCTGTGCGATGGGTGTATTGGTATATGGAAATAAGCATCCTTGAGGTCTAAAGTTGCCATGTAGTCGTGTATTTTTAGCAATGGCAATACTTCTTGTAGTGTGACCATGTGGAAGTGGTCTGATTTGATGAGTGTTCACTACTCTGAGGTCTAGGATTGGTCTCAGCGTTTTGTCCTTCTTTGGTATCAGAAAGTACAGTGAGTAAACTCCTGTGTTTATTTGTGTGTTTGGCACTAATTCGATTGCATTCTTTTGCAATAGTGCCTGCACTTCTATCTCCAGGAGATTGGAATGGTGTGTTGTCAAATTTTGTGCTTTTGGTGGTATGTTTGGAGGGAATTGTAGAAATTCTATGCAATAACCATGTTGGATAATTGCTAGAACCCAAGTGTCTGTAGTGATTTCCTCCCATGCTTTGTAATAATGACCTATTCTTCCCCCCACTGGTGTTGTGTGGAGGGGGTGAGTGACCTGTGAGTCATTGTTTAGTAGTAGGGGTTTTGGGGCTTTGAAATCTCCCTCTATTTCTAGGGAATTGCCCTCCTCTATATTGTCCCCGAAAACCTCCTCTATACTGTCCCTGGTAAGTGGACGGTGTTGCTTGTGAGGTGCTGGCTTGTGTGCTTTGACCCCGAAACCCCCCTCGAAAGGGCGTTTTACGGAATGTGCTGTAATTCCCTCTGCTCTGCGGGGAGTAGAGTGCGCCCATGGCTTTGGCAGTGTCCGTATCTTTTTTGAGTTTCTCAATCGCTGTGTCCACTTCTGGACCGAACAGTTCTTTTTCATTAAAAGGCATATTGAGAACTGCTTGTTGAATCTCTGGTTTAAATCCAGACGTTCGGAGCCATGCATGCCTTCTGATAGTTACAGATGTATTAATTGTCCGTGCAGCTGTATCTGCAGCGTCCATGGAGGAACGTATCTGGTTGTTGGAGATGGTCTTTCCCTCCTCAACCACTTGTTTTGCCCTATTTTGGAAGTCCTTGGGCAGATGTTCAATGAGATGTTGCATCTCGTCCCAGTGGGCTCTGTCATAGCGCGCAAGTAGTGCCTGGGAGTTCGCGATGCGCCACTGGTTTGCAGCTTGTGCTGCGACTCTTTTACCAGCTGCATCGAACTTGCGGCTTTCTTTATCTGGGGGTGGTGCATCTCCAGATGTGTGAGAGTTGGCCCTTTTCCTAGCTGCTCCTACAACAACAGAGTCTGGTGGCAGCTGTGTAGTGATGAAAACCGGGTCCGTAGGAGGCGGCTTGTACTTTTTTTCCACCCTTGGCGTGATTGCCCTACTTTTGACCGGCTCCTTAAATATGTCTTTTGCGTGCCGGAGCATACCAGGGAGCATAGGCAGGCTTTGGTATGAGCTGTGGGTGGAGGAGAGTGTGTTGAACAAGAAATCATCCTCGACCTGTTCTGAGTGGAGGCTTACGTTGTGAAATTGTGCTGCTCTAGCCACCACCTGAGAGTACGCGGTGCTGTCTTCTGGTGGAGATGGCTTTGTAGGGTATGCCTCCGGGCTGTTATCTGACACTGGGGCGTCGTATAGGTCCCATGCGTCCTGATCTTGGTCACCCTGGCTCATGGTGGTGTGAGCTGGGGAGTGTGATGGAGTTTGTGCTGGTGAAACGTTAATCACGGGCGGAGGAGAGGGTGGTGGTGTAACTCTTTTCACCACTTTTGGTTGTGGTGCTTGTTCCGTCTGGAACTCCAACCTTCTCTTTCTCCTAATGGGGGGAAGGGTGCTTATTTTTCCTGTCCCCTGCTGAATAAAGATACGCTTTTGCGTATGGTCCACATCAGTTGCTTGTAGCTCTTCCTCAAACCTATGCTTTTGCATTTGGGAGGTTAGCGAGTGCTCTTCTGTATAAGAGCCTGAAGCTGGGTCGCTTGCAGTTTGTTTCGGCATCGAAACTTTGTCTGCGTGTTTTTTCGGCTCCGAGGTGACTTTTTTCCTTTTCGGGGCCGAAACCTCTCGGCGTCGATCTGTTTCGGTGCCGCTGTCTCGGCGTCGAGCCGTGTCCACACCGGCATCTCGGTGTCGAGGCTTGTCTCCAGCACTTTCTCGGTCCCGAGAAGGCTGCGTGCCGGTGTCTCGACCGGAGTCGGACGATCTCGGCACTGTTTGGGCCTTTTTCGGTGCCGACGGTCGGTCACCGAATCTATGGGTCGAGCCATGGCCGGATGGCAGTGGCGTCCCCTGGGCCTTGTAAATGTTTCTTTGTGTGGTTTTCGACGTCTTACTCACGGTTTGTGTATCGTTGAATCCTTCGGAGTCTGAGTCTTGGATCGAGAAGGTACCTTCTTCTTCCTGTTCCTCGAACTCCCGTTGGGCTGTCGGTGCGGACGCCATTTGAAGTCTTCTGGCTCGACGGTCTCGGAGTGTTTTTCGGGACCGGAACGCACGACAGGCCTCGCAGGTGTCTTCGCTGTGCTCAGGTGACAGGCACAGGTTGCAGACCAAGTGTTGGTCTGTGTAGGGGTATTTATTGTGGCATTTGGGGCAGAAACGGAACGGGGTCCGTTCCATCGGCGTTCTTCAGCACGCGGTCGGGCCGACCAGGCCCCGACGGAGGATCGAAAAACTACCCCGAAGGGCACCGGAGCTCTTCGATCTTCGATGCGGTGTGGAATCTAAGTACGCCGATCCCGAACGCAACAATACCGACGAAAATCTTCCGAAATTAGCTAATTTTCCGTTCCGAAACTCGGAGCGACAGGAACACGTCCGAACCCGATGGCGGAAAAAAAACAATCGAAGATGGAGTCGACGCCCATGCGCAATGGAGACAAAAGGAGGAGTCACTCGGTCCCGTGACTCGAAAGACTTCTTCGAAGAAAAACAACTTGTAACACTCCGGCCCAACACCAGATGGCGAGCTATTGCAGAACATGCGTATCTACAGCGACAGATGCCATCGAACTAGGTACTTTCACCGGACGGATGCGTCCTGTCCTAGGTGTGCGCTGGTTGCGGCTGATTTCCTACACATGTGGTCTTGCCCCTCACTGGGTGCCTACTGGCAGTATGTGGTCACTTCCCTTTCTACCTCAATAACACGCCAAACCTTGAACAGCGGGGAGACCTCCCTACTGAGATTACTCCCCAGATCAAAGTGGCACATGGCAACTACACGTTTCCTGGACCTGGGACTGCTAACAGCAAAACGCCTCCTCACCATGAGGTGTAAGGCATCTGAACCTCCGCCATGTAGGCTTGGCTGCGCTCTATCCTGGTGTGGGTACGGGCTGAGGGGGTGGTACTGCGAAGGGAGGATACTCTGGGTTGGTGCAAGTATCCTTTATCTGCTAGCTGGGACACCATGCTTAGTGAGCTTCAGTCTTTACAGGATACACCTGCTGACAATTTGAAAACTTAGGGGCGCTACGCTCATATTGCATTGTTTGTGGAATGTGGGGAGCGGTTCCTTATCCAGTTAAAGGTACTCCTCTAGTGTAGGCAGCTTAAATTGTTTTATGCTCCTATATTTGGTAAACAGAGGAGGTGGGGTCCAGAAGGAAGCGCTAAGTGGGCGGCGGGGGGGGTTGTATGAGGGCGAGACGTAGTTGCCAGGCTCTGCTTCTGATTATTGAAATTATCATCACTTGTTAAATCGAACTGTGCCAACACACTCATTATGCAACAGAGGCACTGTAAATGTAGGCCATGCTGATCTGACAGTCCTGCTTACCAGATAGAAGCATGGGAATGTGGGATGAACATTTTCATTGCAATCTGATTTAGAACTCAGTTATGTTGAGATATTTTAGCTAAAACTGACCCACATCACACACACGCACATAAAACATGAAACACGGCTGTCTTGAATCAAAGGATATGATATATATCTGTAAGCATTCTGACTTCATCAGTATTGTTATAGCTGATTGATCCGGTCAATGTGTGAATGATACAAAGTGCTAATGATTAAAAATGATTAAAAATGGCAACAAAACAAAAAAAAAAAATTTATTAAAAAAAAAAATTAGATGCATCATGGACTATATGTCCAATCATGAGCTCAAGGAGCTTCTGAAACAAAATTCTACGATGTGCCGAATGGATGAAACCCTGAAGGAACCTTTGCCTGAACATCCCAACATCATTTATTTACATAAAAAATAAAAAATCTCTGGGGATAGACTCTTGAACAATTATATGAGAACCGAAAAACCGGAGAGATTGGGGATAAAAAACTGGTTATCTATCAAAAAGAAGGGGTTCCGGAAGTGAAAAGCCTGCTCAAGTGGCCAAACTAAGACCACAATTGAGATTTAGCATAGAGTGCCTAAAAATATTAAAGAGTGGATAGATAACCTGTGAGGCCACATGTGTTGTGTGTACTCAAATGTGTTTGTGGGAAGAGGTTTGTGGGTAGTACTGTTAATAAACTCAAGCTGCGGATCCTACAACACCTACAGGCCATCAAGAATAGACTTTTCCTATACCATGGTAAGCATTTAGGGATTTGGACAATGACAATATGACGAACATGAAATATTATGGTATACAATTTCTTTTTGTTTTTAAACCCTGAACTGATGACAGGAAACTGAATTAATGAAGAATGGAATCCACCTGAATCATTCATAGGAATAGAGCATCCATTCTCTCATCTTGTCTCACATGTGCAGAAGTTTCTCCTGTGTTATTTACATCTACCGGAGAGATGAGTTTAGATGTGTGTCTATTACACAAATTAGAATTGCTTCTTTTACCACATGCATCAGCTCTTTATAGGAACCTAAAGAAACAAGTTAGAACCTTTAAGATGTGAAATATCTAAACATTCAGGAGGCATGTTGTCACTATGAATATATGTCTGTGTACATCTGTTTGTGGCATGTAGTCCTGCAGATTCACATGTTAGGCATTATTCCGCCATCTAGTGTTGGGCTCGAAGTGTTACAAATTGTTTTTCTTTGAAGAAGTCTTTTCGGAGTCACAGGATCGAGTGACTCCTCGTCTCGGTGATACCGCGCATGGGCATCGACTCCATTGATGGACTGTTTTCCCGCAAAAGGGTGTAGGAAGGAGTGATAAAGAGTAAGAATATAAATGTTGTATAGAAATAGTAAATAAGAATAGATGTCCATGCAAATGAAAATGTATCTACATATGCACAAAAAAGTTAAAACTGCAACGACTACAGGCTTCCGGGGAGGAGGGAGGGTGCATGTGAATCTGTAGCACTACATGCCAAGAACAGATGTACACTGGGTACCATTTTCTGTTCGATGGCATATGTAGCTGCAGATACACATGCTATGCATAGACTACAAAGCAGGTACTCTCCAAGAAATGCAGTGGCTAGCCTGTAGAAGTTGGAGTTGTTTGAAATAATGTTCATAAGACCGCTTGACCAACATTAGCCTGTTGCTTTGAAAATACATCTACACAATAATGCTTTGTAAATGTATGTGGTGTAGACCATGTGGCAGCTTTGCATGTCTGCCATTGGTATGTTTCCTAATAATGCCATAGATGCACCTTTTTCCTCTAGTGGAATGTGCTTTAGGTGTGATTAAAAGTTGTCTTTTTGCCATGATGTAACATGTTTGTATACATCTAACAATCCATCTTGCTAATTCTTGTTTAGAGATAGGATTCCCTTTCTGTGGTTGTTGAAAAGCAACAAAAAGCTGCTTTGTTTTTCTGAATTCTTTTGTTCTATCCACATAGTACATACGAGCTCTTTTAAGATCAAGAGTGTGAAGGGCTTTTTCTGAAATTAAATCTGGCTATGGGAAGAAGACTAGCAATTCCACTGTTTGGTTTATGTGAAAAGGTGATACCACTTTTGGCAGCAATTTTGGATTGGTTCTAAGTACAACTTTATGTTTGTGGACTTGGAAAAAAGTTTCTTCAAGAGCGAATGCTTGTATTTCACCAACTCTACGTAATGAGTAATAGCTACTAGGAAAGCAACTTTCCAGGTTAGAAACTTAATCTCACAGGAATGCATAGGTTCAAAAAGGTAGGCCCATTAATCTTCTGAGTACAATACTGAGCTTCCGAGCAGGAACAGTTGGTTTTCTGGGTGGAATATGTTTTAGTCCCTCCATGAAGGTTTTTTATAACGGGGACTCTAAAGAGTGAGGTATGTTGTACAGTCTGCAAATATGCTGATATGGCAGCAAGGTGAATTTTAATAGATGAGAAAGCTAATGAAAATGTCACTTACCCAGTGTACATCTGTTCGTGGCATCAGTCGCTGAGATTCACATGTTCTGCAATAGCTCGCCATCTGGTGTTGGGTCGGAGTGTTACAAGTTGTTTTTCTTCGAAGAAGTGTTTTCGAGTCACGGGACCGAGTGACTCCTCCTTCTGTGCTCATTGCGCATGGGCGTCGACTCCATCTTCGATTGTTTTCCCCGCAGAGGGTGAGGTAGGAGTTGTACTATAGTAATAGTGCCCGCGCAATGAAATGTGTAAGTATGTACCTATTAAAGGTTTAAATAATATATATACAAATGTACAAAATTGAAGGTAACTTCTGAACTGCTACAGGCTTCCGGGGAGGTGGGTGGGCACATGTGAATCTCAGCGACTGATGCCACGAACAGATGTACACTGGGTAAGTGACATTTTCAGTTCGATGGCATCTGTCGCTGTAGATACACATGTTCTGCATAGACTAGTAAGCAGTTATTTCCCCATAAGCGGTGGTTTAGCCTGTAGGAGTAGAAGTTGTCTGAAATAGAGTTCTTAATACAGCTTGACCTACTGTAGCTTGTTGTGCGGATAGCACATCTATACAGTAGTGTTTGGTGAATGTGTGAGGCGTAGACCATGTGGCTGCCTTACATATTTCATGCATTGGGATGTTTCCTAAAAAGGCCATTGAAGCACCTTTTTTCCATGTTGAATGTGCCCTGGGAGTAATGGGCAGTTGTCTTTTTGCTTTAAGGTAGCAGATTTGGATGCATTTAACTATCCATCTGGCTATACCTTGTTTTGATATTGGGTTACCTGCATGAGGTTTTTGGAATGCAATAAATAGCTGTTTAGTCTTTCTGATGTTCTTTGTTCTGTCAATGTAGTACATTAATGCTCTTTTGACATCTAATGTATGTAGTGCTCTTTCAGCCACAGAATCTGGCTGTGGGAAAAAAACTGGTAGTTCTACCGTTTGATTTAGATGGAACGGTGAAATAACTTTTGGTAAAAATTTAGGATTAGGTCGTAGGACGACCTTATTTCTATGTATTTGTATAAAAGGTTCTTGTGCTGTGAACGCTTGAATTTCACTTACTCTTCTTAGAGATGTAATGGCGATGAGAAAGGCAACTTTCCAGGTTAGGAATTGTATTCCGCAAGAGTGCATGGGTTCGAAAGGTGGGCCCATGAGTCTTGTTAGGACCACGTTTAGGTTCCATGAAGGAACAGGTGGTGTTCTTGGTGGTATAATTCTTTTAAGACCTTCTATGAATGGTTTGATGACTGGTATCCTATACAAGGAAGTTGAATAGGTAGTCTGCAGGTATGCAGATATTGCTGCAAGGTGTATTTTAATAGAAGAGAAGGCTAGCTTTGCTTTTTGTAAATGGAGCAAGTAATTTACTATATGTTTTGGAGTTGCGTGTAGTGGTTGTATCTGATTATGATGGCAGTAACAAACAAATCTTTTCCACTTACTTGCGTAGCAGTGTCTAGTGGATGGCCTTCTGGCCTGCTTTATGACTTCCATACTCTCTTGGCTAAGTTGTAAGTGTCCGAATTCTAGGATTTCAGGAGCCAGATTGCTAGATTCAGCGATGCTGGATCTGGGTGTCTGATCTGTTGGTTGTGTTGCGTTAACAGATCTGGTTTGTTGGGCAGTTTGATGTGGGGTACTACAGAGAGATCTAGCAGTGTTGTGTACCAGGGTTGTCTTGCCCACTTTGGTGCTATTAAAATGAGTTTGAGTTTGTTTTGACTCAATTTGTTTACTAGATAAGGAAGGAGAGGGAGAGGAGGAAAAGCGTAAGCAAATATTCCTGACCAGTTCATCCATAGGGCATTGCCTTGGGATTGCTTGTGTGGGTATCTGGACGCGAAGTTTTGGCATTTTGCGTTCTCTTTTGTTGCAAATAAGTCTATTTGAGGTGTTCCCCAGAGTGTGAAGTAGGTGTTTAGAATTTGTGGGTGGATTTCCCATTCGTGGACTTGCTGGTGATCTCGAGAGAGATTGTCTGCCAGTTGATTCTGGATCCCTGGAATAAACTGTGCTATTAGACGAATTTGATGGTGGATTGCCCACTTCCATATGTTTTGAGCTAATAAGCTTAACTGCGTTGAATGTGTTCCTCCTTGTTTGTTTAGATAATACATCGTTGTCATGTTGTCTGTTTTGACAAGGATGTATTTGTGGATTATGATTGGTTGGAAAGCTTTTAGTGCTTGAAAAACTGCTAATAATTCTAGATGATTTATATGCAGTTTTGTTTGATGTATGTTCCATTGTCCTCTTATGTTGTGTTGATTGAGATGTGCTCCCCACCCTGTCATGGAAGCATCTGTTGTTATTACGTACTGTGGCACTGGGTCTTGGAAAGGCCGCCCTTTGTTTAAATTTATACTGTTCCACCATAGAAGCGAGAGGTAAGTTTGGCGGTCTATTAACACCAGATCTAGAAGGTGACCCTGTGCTTGAGACCACTGTGAGGCTAGGCACTGTTGTAAGGGCCTCATGTGCAGTCTTGCGTTTGGGACAATGGCTATGCATGAGGACATCATGCCTAGGAGCTGTAGTATTGTTCTTGCTTGTATTGTCTGATTTGGAGACATGTTTTGAATGACTCTGTTGAAATTGTGAATTCTTTGTGGAGTTGGCGTTGCTACTCCTTTTGTCGTGTCTGTTATGGCTCCTAGATATTGCTGTACTTTGCTTGGCTGAATGTTGGATTTTGCAAAGTTGACGGTGAACCCTAGTTTGTAGAGGGTTTGTATGACTTGATTTGTGTGGTTTGAGCATTGTGTGAGCGAAGTGGTTTTGATTAGCCCGTCGTCTAGATACGGGAATACATGTATTTGCTGCCTTCTGATGTGTGCAGCGACTACTGCTAGGCATTTTGTGAATACTCTTGGAGCGGTTGTTAAACCAAAAGGCAATACTTTGAATTGGTAATGTATTCCTTTGAATACAAACCTTAGATATTTTCTGTGTGATTGATGTATTGGTATATGGAAATATGCGTCTTTGAGGTCTAGGGTTGTCATGTAGTTGTGTTTTTTGAGCAATGGTAACACTTCTTGTAGTGTGACCATGTGAAAGTGGTCTGATTTGATGAATGTGTTTACTACTCTGAGGTCTAGAATTGGTCTCAGTGTTTTGTCCTTTTTTGGTATCAAAAAGTACAGTGAATAAACTCCTGTGTTTATTTGTGTGCTTGGTACTAATTCTATTGCATTTTTTTGCAGTAGTGCTTGAACTTCTATCTCTAGAAGCTGTGAATGGTGTTTTGATAAATTTTGTGATTTTGGTGGTATGTCTGGAGGGAATTGCAGGAATTCTATGCAATAACCATGTTGGATAATTGCTAGGACCCATGTGTCTGTAGTTATTTCCTCCCATGCTTCGTAATATTGACTTATCCTTCCCCCCACTGGTGTTGTGTGTGGGGGGGGGGGGGGGGTGAGTGACGTGTGAGTCACTGCTTGTTGGTAGTGGTTTTGGGGCTTTGAAATCTTCCTCTATTCCTAGGGAATTGCCCTCCTCTATACTGGCCCCGAAAGCCTCCCCTGTACTGTCCCTGGTAGGTGGACGGTGCGGACTGTGAGGTACTAGCTTGTGTGGCCTGACCCCGAAACCCTCCTCTAAAAGGTGTTTTGCGGAAGGTGGTATAAGATCCTCTGCTCTGCGGGGAGTAGAGTGCGCCCATGGCCTTGGCAGTGTCAGTGTCCTTTTTGAGCTTTTCTATGGCTGTGTCGACCTCCGGACCGAACAGAAGTTTTTCGTTTACTGGCATGTTAAGTACTGCCTGCTGAATTTCTGGCTTGAATCCAGACGTTCTGAGCCATGCGTGCCTACGGATGGTAACCAACGTATTAATGGTCCTTGCGGCTGTGTCTGCTGCATCCATAGAGGAGCGTATTTGATTGTTGGAAATGTTTTGACCCTCCTCAACAACCTGTTTTGCTCTTTTTTGTAGATCTTTTGGGAGATGTTCAATGAGATGCTGCATCTCATCCCAGTGGGCTCTGTCTTATCGCGCTAGCAGCGCTTGAGAGTTTGCGATGCGCCACTGGTTTGCTGCTTGGACAGCGACCCTCTTCCCGGCTGCATCGAACTTTCTGCTTTCTTTATCTGGGGGAGGTGCATCCCCAGAAGTGTGTGAATTTGCCCGTTTTCTGGCAGCCCCTACCACCACAGAGTCTGGTGGCAGCTGAGAGGTGATGAATACAGGGTCCGTAGGAGGCGCCTTATACTTTTTGTCCACTCTAGGCGTTACTGCCCTACTTTTAACTGGTTCCTTGAAGATCTCCTTTGCATGGCGTAGCATGCCTGGGAGCATAGGCAGGCTTTGGTAGGAGCTGTGGGTGGAGGAGAGGGTGTTAAATAAAAAGTCATCCTCTACTTGTTCAGAGTGTAGTTCCACATTATGGAACTGTGCTGCTCTAGCCACCACTTGTGAATAGGCTGTGCTGTCCTCAGGTGGTGATGGCCTAGTTGGGTATGTGTCTGGGCTGTTATCAGACACTGGTGCATCATACAAGTCCCACGCGTCTTGATCTTGGTCGTCGTGGCTCATGGCGGTGTGAGCTGGCGAATGTGACGGGGTGTAAGTTGGCGAAGCCGGAGTTACAGGTGGAGGCGAGGGAGGAGGTGTTACCTTCTTTGCTGTTTGTTGCTGAGGAGCCTCTAGTGCTATAAACTGAAGTGTTCTCTTTCTTTTGACAGGTGGAAGGGTACTGATCTTCCCTGTCCCCTGCTGAATAAAGATACGCTTTTGCGTGTGATCCACTTCAGTGGATTGCAGTTCCTGTTCAAATCTGTGTTTTTTCATTTGTGAAGACATAGAATGCTCTTCAGTATAGGAGCCTGAAACTGGGTCTGTTGGTGCTTTTTTCGGCTCCGAAAACCCTGTTGTTTGTCTTTTCGGCTCCGAGGTAACCTTCCTCTTCTTTTGTGCCGAAAAATCTTGGCCTCTATGGTCTTCGGCGCCACTGTCTCGGCGTCGATCCGTGTCGACACCGAACTCTCGGTGTCAATGCTTCTCTTTAGCACTCTCTCGGTCCCGAGGAGGCTGCGTGCCGGTGTCTCGACCGGAGTCGGACGATCTCAACACTGAATGGGCCTTTTTCGGTGCCGATTGTTGGTCACCGGTAATTTGGGTTGAGCCATGGCCGGTTGGCGGTGGCGTCCCCTGGGCCTTTTTTAAGTTCTGATCTCGACGTCTTACTCACAGTTTTTGTATTGTCGAGTTCGTCGGAGTCTGAATCCTGGATGGAAAAGGATTCCTCCTGTTCCTCTTCTGTCTCGAACTGTCGATGCTCCTTTGGCGTGGACGCCATCTGCAGTCTTCTCGCTCGACGGTCGCGCAGAGTTTTTCGGGACCGGAACGCCCGACAGGCCTCACAGGATTCTTCGCTGTGCTCGGGTGACAGGCACAGGTTACAGACCGAGTGTTGGTCCGTATAAGGATATTTGTTGTGGCATTCAGGGCAGAATCGAAACGGGGTCCATTCCATCGGCGTTGTTCTCCACGCGGTCGGGCCGACTAGGCCCCGACGGTGTGCCGAAATCTACCCCGAAGGGCACCGAAGCGCTTCGATGTTCAATGCGTCGTCGTGTGTGTTTATCTCGAACCGGATCGCAACGATACCGTCGAAAATCTTCCGTTTTCAGCTATCTTTCCGTTCCGAAACTCAGAGCGACAGGAACACGTCCGAACCCGATGGCGGAAAGAAAACAATCGAAGATGGAGTCGACGCCCATGCGCAATGAGCACAGAAGGAGGAGTCACTCGGTCCCGTGACTCGAAAACACTTCTTCGAAGAAAAACAACTTGTAACACTCCGACCCAACACCAGATGGCGAGCTATTGCAGAACATGTGTATCTACAGCGACAGATGCCATCGAACATTTGATTTCTGTAAATTCAGTAGGTAGCATACAGTATCTTGTATTGAGGCTTTAAATTGGTCAGTATTTTTTAGATTGACAGTAATAAACAAATCTTTTCCATTTGTTAGCATAGCATTGCCTAGCTGTAGGCTTGCATGAGTACTTCCATGCATTCTAATGGAAGTTGCAAGTATCCAAATTCTATGACTTGAGGAGCTAAATCGCAAAGTTGAGAGCACTGGGATTTGGATGTCTGATTTGTCCTTTGTTTTGTGTTAACAAATCCAGTCTGTTTGGAAGTTTGTAGTGAGGTACTACTGACAGGTCTAGGAGTGTTGTGTACCAATGTTGTCATGCCCATGTTGGGGCTATGAGTATTATGGTGAGAGAAGTCTGACACAGTGTTGACCAGAAATGGAATTAGTGGAAAAGGGGGAAAAGCGTAAGCAAATATCCCTGACCAGTTGATCCATAGAGCATTGCCCTTGGACAGAGGGTGTGGGTGGCTGGATGCGAAGTTTTGGCATTTTGCATTTTCGCTTGTTGCGAATAGGTCTATTTCTGGTGTCCCCCACTTTTGGAAGTACCGATGAAGTACCGATGAAGTACTTGAGTGAATTTCCCATTTGTGTATCTGTTGGTGTGTTCTGCTTAGGAGATCCGCTACCTGATTGTGTATTCCTGGTATGTATTCTGCTAGTACGTGAATTTGCTTGTGAATTGCCCATTTCCATATTGTTTGGACTAGAAGGGACAGTTGAGATGAATGTGTCTCGCCTTGCTTGTTTAGATAATACATGGTCGTCATACTGTGTTTTTTTCTTTTTATCAAGACAATCTTGTGTTTGAGAAGCGGCTGAAACGCTTTTAGGGCAAGGAACACAGTTAATAATTCTAAATGGTTTATGTGATAATTTAGTGGTTTTGAATCCCAGTCCCCTTTAATGGTAAGGTTGTTGATATGAGCTCCCCAACCTGTCATTGATGCATCTGTTATTGTGGTCCGAGGCACAGGGTCTTGAAATGACCGCCCCTTCATTAAATTGGTGAGATTCCACCACTGAAGGGACTTGTGCGTTTGGCGGTCTAACACTAGATCTTGCAATTGACACTGTGCTTGAGACTATTGCTGTGAGAGGCACTGTTGTTGTGTTCTCATGTTTAGTCTGGCATGTGGTACTATTGCTATGCAAGATGCCATCATTCCTAATAGTTTCATGATAAATCTTAGTGTATTGTTGATTTGGCTGCATTTGTGGTATGAGATTTTGAAAAGCTTGTATCCTTTGTATATTTGAATAGGTTAAGGCTTTTTGCGTATTGAGAATAGCACCTAGGTAAGGCTGCACCTGTGCTGGTTGAAGATTGGATTTTTGGTAGCTGAGAGTGAACCCTAGTGGCTGTAGCATCTCTTTTGTGTATTGAGTTTGTTTTTGACATTGTATAAAATTGCTTGATTTTATTAGCCAATCGTCTAGATATGGAAAGACATGTATGGGTTGTCTTCTTAGGTAGTCTGCTACTACCACTAGACATTTTGTGAATACCCTTGGAGCGGTTATGCCGAATGGTAGAACATTGAATTGATAATTGTTTCCTGCTATCACAAACCTTAGGTATTTTCAGTGAGCTGGATGGATGGGTATATGGAAATACGCATCTTTGAGGGCTAATGCAGTCATGTAATCTTGTTTTTATAGTAGAGAAATGACGTCCTGCAGTTACCATGTGAAAGTGTTCTGACAGGATTCCTTGTTGAGAATGTGGGACCAATTCTACTGCCTGTTTTATTTGTAGCAATTGTACTTCTTGTTGTAACAGAACATTGTGTTCTGGGGACAGTTTGTGATAACGTGGAGGAATGTTTGGGGGGTAGAAATCAATTCTAGGCAATAACCATTGCGGATAATTGACAATACCCATTGATCTGTGGCGATATTTTGCCATTGGGAGTGGAATTGCTGTAGCCTGCCCCCAACAGGAGATGTGTGGGGTGGTAAATAAGTCACTGTTTAGATGGGATAGTGGTTTTATTTTGTGAGGTTTGGAACTTGCCTCTAGTTTTAAAGTATTGGCCTCTATAAGACCCTCTAAATCCCCCTCTCTGGTACTGCTGTTGCCCTTGTTTTGCCTGAGAGGTAGAAGCCTCTGTAGATTGTGGATTAAATCCTCCTCTCAATTGTTGTCGCGAAAGGAGCCTCTATAGGGTGATGTGTATAAGGCTCCCATTGTTTTGGCAGTGTCCGAGTCTTTTCTCAGTTTTTCTATGGTCGTGTCTACTTCAGGGCCAAACAGGCGCTTTTTATCAAAAGGAATATTCAGCACTGCTTGTTGGATTTCTGGTTTAAAACCAGAGGAATGTAGCCATGCGTGTCTGCGTATAGTGATGGCAGTATTGACGCTTCTAGCTGCCGTATCTGCAGCATCGAGGGCAGACCGTATGTGATTATTGCTTGTTGCCGGACCCTGTTCCACAATCTGTTGTGCCCTTTTTTGGTGTTCCTTTGGGAGGTGTTGTAGGAGTTCCTGCATCTCGTCCCAGTGGGCTCGATCATACCTTTCTAGGAACACTTGCGAATTTGCAATCTGCCATTGGTTGGCAGCCTGTGTTGCTACCCTCTTGCCAGCAGCATCAAATTTTCTCCTCTCCTCGTCAGGGGGAGGAGTATCCCCTGACAACTGGCTATTAGCCCTCTTTCTAGCCGCACTTACTATCACTGAGTCTGGAGGAACTTGGTGGGTAATATAATCAGGGTCTGTAGGAGCTGTTTTATACTTTTTATCAACATGTGGAGTAATTACTCTAGCTTTGACTGTCTCACTAAATATTTGATCTGCATGTTTAATCATGCCAGGTAGCATTGGAAGGCATTTATATTTTGAGTGTGTAGAGGACAGAGAGTTGAAGAGAAAATCCTTCCTCTTCTAGGGTCTCAGTGTCAATAGGCACCCCATGATATGCTGCTGCCCCAGAAACAACCTGCATGTATGCAGTAGTGTCCTCTGGTGGAGAAGGCTTAGAAGGGTATAAGTCTGGGTCATTTTCAGGAATAGGATCTGGATTGTAGAGATCCCAAGGCTCAACCGTTTTTTCCATGTGAATATTGTGAATGAGTTGGTGAAGGCAAAGGTGGTGGGCTAGTGGGTGGAGGCGAAAGTTGTGGTGAATGAGTTAGAGAAGTATGGGCAGGACTAGCTTCTCCTATTTATACATTTTTGCTGGTGGTGGAGCAGTGTCTAATTGTTCTTGAAAGGCCAACTTCCTTTTGGTTTGTAGAGGAGATGCAGTATTTATTCTGCCAGTCTCTTTATGGATGTGAACTCTTGATTGTCTTTCATCCATAACCTCAAGGATAGGTTGGATCTCAGTTTCCTCATCAGAAGGTCTATAAGATTGTTCATGCAATGATTTTGAGCTCGGTTTAAGATGGCTCAAAAGTCCTTACTCTTCTGAATAAGATTTTTTCAGCACCAAAGATGGTAGCTTTTTCGGGCCCGAAAATGCAGCAGGTTATTTCGAGTCCGAGGCAGGGTGTTGAGGCTTCGACTCTGAGGAGTGAGGACGCTTGCTCGAGACTGAAGTAGAACTCTTGCTGGATTTACTCAACTCCGATACCGATGGAGGAGTGGGCTTTTTCGATGCTGAACCCAAAGGTCGGCCAACAAGTCTTTTTTTCGGGTCGAATCATGGCTCTCGGGCAGTGGTGTACCCACGGCCTTTGATGATTTATTTATTTTAATTTTTTAAAAAGTGGGCATAGGGGCAGACGTACTCACGTGCTGACCAACAGTGATATGCCTATCTTCTTCCGATTCTTCTTTGGAGTCCGTGTCCCAGATTGAAACCGCTGTCTGCGCCTGTTCCTCCTTCCATGGTGTCTAGATGTTCCGTACTCTTCTACGCCATTTCTAATCGTCTGCCTCTCTGATCACGCAGGGCCTTCTTAGATCGAAACGATCAACAGGCCTAGCAGTCTTCTTTGTGATCGGGAGAAAGACACAGATTATATTTGAGGTGTTGGTCTATGTAGGGAAATTTCGTGTGGCATCGGGGACAAAATCGAAATGAGTCAGATCCGTCAATCTTCAATGCGGTAGGTCCAAAGGCCCAAGTCGGGTGCACGCGCCCAGAAGGGCGCAATTTATTTTCAGACGGTACTATCTGTTCGAGACTAGGTGTAAACGCGATCTAAACAATACTTGCGATTAAGGGGGAGTTTTCTAAAGTTTCCGATTCAAAATCTTGGAGCGAGAGGAAACACGCCGGAACCTGACAGTGGAAAGAAAACAATGTAACAATGGAGTCATGCCCATGCACAGTATCACCGAGAGGAGGAGTCACTCGTTCCCATGACTCTGAAAAGACTTCTTCAAAGAAAAAAAAACTTATAACACTCTGAGCCCAACACTAGATGGCGGAATAATTCATAGCATGTGTATCTGCAGCTACACATGCCATCGAGAAAATATATATATATATATATATATATATATATATATATATATATTTTTTTTTTTAAGAATGAAAAGAGCTGTGCCGGAACTTTAAAGATGCTTTACGTAAGTGCCTTTAGGAGCAGTTACTAAAGATCTGTATTTGAAGTACATAAATATCTATCTGTGTTTGTGGTACAACATTATGGGATGGTGGATCGTATGGTCACAAACAGGAGGCATAATAAGTATCATCAATTTAGAGCAGCATTTCCTCAGATCCTGCAGGATGTTAAGATATTGTTCTGCACTTTAGTCAACCAAATGTCTTTGAACCAATTTATTGTTCAATCTTAAAAGTGCAGTCAGTCAAATAACTTTATTCGGCAATTGCCATAAAAGTACAGACCAAGACACATTTCCCAATCTATAAATAGTAAAATAAAACTTTAAAACCTTTACTGGAAGCACCAGATGAACATCCAATCTGAAGCCCCTTGACATACATAGATAAATATACTAGACATGATTAAAAATCACAAAGTCAGAAAAGTACAAATGTTAGCGTTAAAAAGATATACTATACGAACATAAAATATTTAAAAAGGAGTAGGCCTTTTCCTAATACGTAATGAAGCTGTGACAAAGTCTAATACATGGTGACAAATTTGGATATTAGGCAATCTCTGAAGGTATAGCAGGGCTTCCTTATAATGAATAGGTCTAAAAAGACGTAACGTGGGTAAAATAAAGGCCCCTCTAGGTGCAGCATATAAAGGGCAAAAAAGAAAAAAATGCAAAGTGCTCTGGGTTGATTTGGAGTCACAGGGACAAAGCGGTAAATCCTTTTTCCAGAAACATGGTTCAGGGAAAGCTACCTTAAAATGAATTAGATTAAGTCTAAAAAGTGTTAAAAAGGAAATTATTTTAAAACTTGAAAACCAAGACAAATAGGGTTCAAGGCATGGAACAGTCACAATCCGAGAATAAGAATCGAAAGATTTCAATTTCAGGGAACTATAAAATCTCAGCTCTGATATGTGCTTGGAATAAGTAGACTTCAAAACAGACCTAGAGTTTGTGGTTAATAGATGGGGATCATCAAACATATATCTAAGCCCTAGGTTCTCAAAGGAGTTTTGCAGAAACATAAGCCAGGGAATCCTATTTGAGTATTCCAATTGAAGACAATCAGTGATACAGTCTTGGACCAAACTTGCCGTAGGGTTTGACCAACATTTGATCCACAGCAGTAGGGGAGCCATAAAGACCCTGTCCTCCAAAAAGCACTGACCCAGTTCTTCATGGCAGATTATGTTTGCGGTGCATTTTGGAACCAACAATAATCTGCGCAGGAATTTATTTTCTACACTCTGAAGAGACGGTATTTTATTATAGCCCCAGACGCCTGCCCCATAAAGGACTGATGCAGTGCATTTGGAATTATAAAGAGTTTTCAACTGAGCAGGGGGTCTGTGACCTAGTTTATTTGAAAAGCGAAAAATTGCTTCATTGTTCCTTATCAGCTGTTGGAGCTTAAAATTAATGTGTGTCTTCCAGGACAAAGAAGAACTCATGTACATGCCTAGATAACAAAATTCTTTGACCTTATTAAGAGTGTGCCCTCCCATAGAAAATAGTTTAGACTTTGTATTGCGTGGGCCACAAGTCATAACAAAAGTCTTTGGGTAATTTACTTTCAGATCTAGATTCAGCATAAAATCGTAAAATACATCCAGTAGTCCCTGTAAACCGTTTGCAGTACGGGCAATTAAAACTGCATCGTCAGCGTATAATAAAACTGGAAGGTGTCTCTGACCCATCTTCGGTATGTCCTTTGCATGTTTTAAAAGTGAATCATAAAGCCCATTTATATAAATCAGAAAGAGAAAAGGGGCTAAGATACATCCCTGCCTTACGCCCCTAGTTGACGGGATGGGGGAGGTTCTCTGCCCATGTGAGCCGACCTGAACAGAAATTGTTAGGTCTGTGTGTAGGCGTTTAATAAGCTCCAATAGAGGCGGATCACAGCCTAAGGCTTCCAAAATTTGCCATAACTTTGACCTATTAACCATATCAAAGGCACTGGTTAGATCAATGAAAGCCATGTGAATAGACTCTTTTTTGACTGTCACATATTTGCTGAGTATCAGCTGCAAGTTTAAAACTTGCTCAACTGTGCCTACACCAGGTCTAAAACCAAATTGAATAGGGGATAAAATCTGGGCCTCGGACACCCAGTCTTCTAACCGGGACAAGATCACACTACCTAAAATCTTTGCCGTCGAATCAATAAGAGAGATTGGTCTGTAACAGGAAGGATCTTGTCTATTACCTTTTTTAAAGATAGGAACAATAATGGCCGATTTCCATGAAAGGGGCACGTTACTGTTTACCACACTATTCAAAACATTTGTAACTAGCGGACCCCAAAGATCAATTTCTGATTTTAAAAGATCAGCGGGAACCCCATCGGGGCCGGGAGCTTTTCCCTGCCTTGATCTATTAATAGCATTTTTGACCTCGTGGAGGTCAAAAATAATGTTTGGAGCCTTAGTTTTGGAATCTAAATTGAAAAGTGCAGAAGGATTTACATGCAAATTCTCATAGGTTCCTGAACAGAAGACTTTCCTAAAATGAGTTAACCAGACATCCTCAGTAATAAGACAGTCATCGGCCAAAGAGTGGTGACCAGAAAAGTATGAGTGATTAATCACTTTCCAAAATTTAGAAGTGTCCTTCTGCTCAGATGCAGCCAAAAGATAGCCCCAGGCCCTGGACCTAATTTCTGATTTCCGTTTGTCAATGGCAGCCTTATAATCAACTCTGGCTATTTTAACTAATTGACGGGAGAGAGGAACTGCTTTAAGTGCATCTTTGAGTTTTTTGTGGGCAGATGAACACGCTGAGTCGAACCATCTGTGGGCCGCCGGCCCCTTCGCAGGCCTGTCCACCGCCAAGGCGCGTGAAATGTCAGTGCTTAAAAATTCAAATTCATGCACTATGCGGTCAGAATCTAACTGCTGGGAGAGACACATCTGAATCGAGTCCGACCTACTTCTTACAATTTCCTGGTTAAAAAGTTTTGGATCTATTTTGTCCCATTTTAAACGTATGCCACGGTTTGGATTATAAACAGTAGCAGCGCTCAAGCTTTTATTATTGGGTGCCTGAATAATTTTTAGGTCCAATATAATACTAAGGGGGTTATGATCGCTCGCACAGTGGGGCGTAATCTTGAATTCTTGAATTACGTAAAAATCAGAGGAGCTGATAAGTATGAAATCGATAATACTCCCCCTCAAATTCCCTGTAAAGGTTGGTATATTGCAGGCGTCAGGGGCCAATTTCTTGGTAACATGGACCAAGTCAAATTTACAAGTAAAAAGGTTTAAGGCATCTCCTTCAGATGTATGGTTAAAATGAAATACTGACTCTCTGCCCTCAGCAGGAAAGGCACACAGGTCCATGTGTTCTTTGCTGCACAGAGGAGTGTTGAAATCGCCCACCCATATAATAATTAGGTCACTGTTCTGCAAAGCATGTGAAGAATCTATAAAATCCGTTACCTCTTCCAAATGACCCATAAGGAGGCCCCGAGGGATATTGTTATAAAAGTTTAAAATAAGGATATCCTTTTGGCCACAAATAGAGACTAGGACAACCATAAAATAAAGGGAAGACCAGATTAAAGACACTTTTAAAAGCGGGAGATGTACGGAAACGAGAACTAAGAGGCCGCCACTAGCTCTCCCCATCTGGGAGGTTAATGCCGGCTGACACAAAGAGGTGAAACCGTTCAGGAGGAACGTATCTTTGGACCAGGTCTCCTGTAGACAGATTATATCGTAGGAGGAAATGAAGCTCTTCCAGTCCGAATTGTCAGATTTAGATCGCAGCCCTGCTATGTTCCAGCTAAGCAGAGTTAATGGTCTAGACACAGGACATGACATTAGAACTTTAGTATTTATAGGAGCTTTCAGGTCCAAATCAGGCTTTCCTGTGTCCCAGATACATTCAGCGTGGACATTCCCAGCCTTAGGTCTCTCCTTTTTAGAAGAACAGGGGTGGGTCACCGATAGTCAATCGTTCACGTCAAGGTGACAGAGTCGAGAACCGGTTGCTAGAGGGTACATTTACCTGTAAATGAAGCCTTTCAAAATCTGGTCTGCGAATACTAGAATTAGTGTCAATGCGGTTTGGTAGGAGCACAGGGTCGTAAAAATGATACAGGGGATGTATTTGAATCCTGTTAGTTGACATTTTACAGTAGTCCAAATTGGTCAAAAAATTGTCTACTGAACGAGGATTAGCAAAATTTAAAAACAACATAGTCTCCCTCCTCCAATACTTTGGAGTGTCCTACCCTCCTCACTCTTCGGGCCATGAGAATCTTATCATTGTGAAAACAATAGGATTTGAAATTGAAGTTCAACCAGTGACCAGCTTTTCTAATTAGGGAGTGGGTATCTTCTTGTTTAGAGCACTCCAGAGGAGGAACATTTGAGAGAACCAGAACGTACGGGTTGCAGGCAGGTGGTAAATGTAAAAAGTCTGCATGGTTAGTAAGTTTAGTAGGATCTTTGTCATGCGTTCTAGAGGAATAAACTTCCCTTATCGGCCCAGATGCAGGGTTGTCAGCGAAAGGTCCTTGACCAGAGACGGTTCGTGGATCAGGCAAAAAATTACTTACTCCTTGGGGTACCAAAGTAGGGGGAGGAGTAGACTGATGTGCTGGTTCGGGGCTATGAAGTATTCCCGTGCATAAAGGACCTGGTTTTAAAAAACTAGATAAAAACCTGGTCACATCGTTACAAAAGCAATCGAGCTTCCTAGCGATCAAGGTGGAAATTTTTGCCTCAAGAGTTGCGCAAAAGGATTTGAGTGTCAAGTCAATAAAACTAGAAAGATCTTCAGGAGCATCCTTACTCGGAGGGCATTCGGGGAAGGAGACCAGGGGGATTGGGGGTTGGTCACTATGGGCCAGGGAGGTAGGTAGATTCTTATTGGAGCCCAGGGCCTTTTTTGTATTTTTGAGCTTTTTCCCGGCTCTCCTCTTCTTCAAAGGGGGAGAATCGGCCTGAGAGCAAGAGCTTTCAGGAGGAGGAATAGCTAAAAGGAGAGAAGAATTAATTTGGTCAGTAGTGGGGAGTATATCGGCGCCCAGCTGGCTGGTATTCAGAGGCGAGATCAGTGATGAAGGACCAGTCCTTGGAAAAGTGGAAATATGGATGGTAGGTTCCAAGGGGGGGTGTTGAACAGTACTTTGGACAGCCCCAATCCTTTCTTCTACATGTTCAAGTTCGGATTCAATGGCCCCCATCACAGAAGATAAATAACTAGTAATGGAGGACTGAAGGGAGCTGGACCCGGCTTCCCCCTTCTGAACATTAGACTTTCTTTTCCCCATATTTGGTAACAAACTCACACAGTATCTGAAACAGCACCCTGATGGAGATTCCACAGGCAGAAGAAGTAGACGTTAGGGGGGGGGCCCAGCCCGGCCTCTTCCGGTTGATGACGGGCGAAGGACGGGCCCGCCCTTGGCCCGGGCTTCGCCCGCGCGCGTCCCGCGGAGCGGGAGCGCTCACTGGTTTTTAAAGGGCTCCTGCCCTGATTGGAAATGCAGCACACAGCTGCTGCCCGCCTCCTCTGTCCCAAGAAAGTGTTCGGCGCGCGTCCCGCGGAGCGGGAGCGCTCACTGGTTTTTAAAGGGCTCCTGCCCTGATTGGAAATGCAGCACACAGCTGCTGCCTGCCTCCTCTGTCCCAAGAAAGTGTTCGGCGCGCGTCCCGCGGAGCGGGTGCGCTCACTGGTTTTTAAAGGGCTCCTGCCCTGATTGGAAATGCAGCACACAGCTGCTGCCCGCCTCCTCTGTCCCAAGAAAGTGTTCGGCACGCGTCCAATAAATTGGTTGATCAGATATCACCCATTTGCACTTTAAATATGGACAAGGAGTACTGTATGTGGTTCTTTCATCGTTTTATGGGATGCAGATCATTGAAGCAATATAATTGGCAGATTGTGCACCAGCACCCTGAGAAAGCAAATGCTCCTAGATGCACTTTACAACTCCTATGCATATTGATTGAATTAATTTGTATGTTAAACAAGTATTCGAATTAGTGTATTCATATTTTGCACAGCTATGTGGAATGACAGATTAATGTAGTAATACAATTAAACGAAATATCATGTATCAGCACTTTTGAGAGCAAATGCTCCTAGATGTGAACTTTTGCACACTTTTTGAAGGCACTTTAATACAGCATATGGGGGCATTTCTTGTGTACTTTTACACGAGATAACTGGTAGTGGAGACTGTGCAGCAGTTAGTCTGAATACCATAACTTTTCTTCCTTTCAGATAGTGGGTACTGGACAACGGGTCACGACACTCAAACAATTTAATGGGGTGTCCTGTATGAGCGATGCAGTTAGAGAATGTGTTGTGATACAGGTTTTGCAGAAAAGCTTTGTACTTTGCACAGAATTTAGCAGCAGAATGATGCTAAGCACGTTAAAAGGATGAAGCCACAGTTTGCAAACAATATAAATCCAGTTCTATCTGCATTTTTTGGAAACATATATATATTTTTTTGAAGTGGTTAGTCACACTATTTTGGTGTTCGCACCAAAATCTTTAAATCTAAAGATTCAACATGCCTCAGATTGTTATGATACTTGTTTCTGAGGTACTTTACTGTAAGCTTGGAAATGTGGGTCATTTGTCTGTCCACCTGACTGCTGCCTAATGTGGTATCTAATACAGTGATATATGTATAGGATGGATTCATGTTAAGAGAAATAAGGGAGGACAATGTGGTACACATTGAAGCACATTTTTGAGCAGCCCAGTTTTTAGCACAACTGTAAAGGGGAAGGGTTTGTCCCTTTAAACCAACACTCTGTAAACAGCAACTCTATGATCCTCTTGAAGGCTACAGTCGAAACATGTTGGTCTCTCCTGCACTCTTAATCTTTGGCAAAGCAATTAATATTAAATAAAGGATTTGTTGTAGAGAAGGAGCTGTGCAGCTTGCTTTCTTCGTAAAAGTTTGGAGTGAGATTGAGTGCGGATTGAGTGCGGAGCGGTTGTGAAGCTAAGCTACCCCACACACACACACACACACTGATTGAGATATTGATGAGGGACTTCGTTTACACAAGAAGAATAGAGTTTAAATATTTATTTTCTGTCAGCATGGTGACAGGTGGCTGTCATATCAGATTATCTGCCTGGCCCACAAAATATAGTAATCTTCCCTTTAAAAAATAAAATTAAAAAAAAAACACACACATTACTTCAGGGCTGAAGATAGGGCTGGTGAAAATCCAGGAGACCCCAAAATACTAAAAGTTTTGGGTTACTGAAGGGTCAGTGCAGACCTCTGTCGGGGGAATTGCACAACATGAGGTACAAATCAGAGGTATGGTGGCCTCTAGGAGTAGGAGAGCCTAAACTACCTAATTACCTCGAGTTTGGGTTCTTTCAAATGTGGTAGATGAGCTACTAAAGTTACTAGGTTGTTCAGGCCTATGTTCTTTTGAACACTGCATACTGTATGCTGTATATTTTACACTGTATACTGCTACGTTATGGTACTGGGGATTCCGATCCTGACGAGGGCTAATGATTCAATCACGTGAATATTTAAAAGATCCAATGTTGGAGAACTTTATTATCTTGCAGTCCAACACCAGTCGTTGCACAAGGGACTTAGAGGCATCTCCATCGAGGAGACTGCTATGCAGTCGCCACGACTATGGGTGCCAGACTTAAAAATGTTACTATTCATGCGATCTCATCTCTCCTGTTCATATCCCAAACTCCTCCTTGTGGCACTAATATGCTACTTTAGTAAAGTGCCTCATTTTTGACATTGTTACCCCCCACTTTTTGCCTGTACATGATGTGATTTCGACTAAAAGTGCACTGGGTACAAGCTAACAAGGTAGCCAGTGCCAGCTTTCTCCCAAAACTGCACAGTTGTTAGCACCCTCTGTAAGTCACTAGTAAGGGGCTAGGTACCTAGGATACTAAAGGAGGTTCCAAAGTGCTGAAGCAGGAATTGTGCCACCCTAGGTACCTCTCACCAAGCACGACAGGCCAATATTGTAGGCTGCGTGTCTTAGTGCCGACAAAAATGACAACACCATGGTACACAGCCTTTGTGCCATGTTCCCTAACACTGAATGCAATATATTTAAGTCAGTCCTCCAGCAGCCCTTAAGCAGGGTGCATTACATTATATGTGAAAATGTATTTGCACAAGCAGATGTGCCCCTATGACTCAGTCAATTCGCTGACACAGTAAGTGGTCAGGAAAGCCATTTTAAAGGCATGTGCTCGACATTGGTCAATGCGAGTTCACCAGCTACATGATGACTTCACTGAAGATAGGGATAATTGGTATCAACCATCTCGCATTAATGCACACTGATGCCAGTTTTGGATTTACTAATACATGCCCTCTGAAACCCTTCCCACCTCTGGTGTGCTCACGGACTGGATTCTGCAAGCGTGTCACCAGAGACACCCCTAGGGTGAGAGCCTTTTGCTTTAAGGAGGCCCAGAACAAAAGCCTGTATGGGAAGAGGGTTTAACACCCCCTCCCACAGGAAGACCTGCTGATTAGCCTTCATAAGGCAGCAAGCTTCAAAGGGCTCCCACTTTTGAAATGAGAATCTGGCCCCTAAGGTGGACTACTGCAAGGTAGCCATGATTTTTCAGAGGTAGCCATCTGAGACGGCATACCTAGAAATTCTTGGACCGGGTTATGCCCACTTCCTACAAGAAGTGGTCATGTAAGGGGTGTAGTGACCCAAGGGTCAGTAGCCCATTGACTACTACCCTACCCACCCTAACGCCCCTGAATTCAGTAATTAGGGGAGCCCTTAGCAACAGGGAAGCAGATCCAACTGACCTGAAGGACACTCCAGAGACACAAAAGCGAGAACTGAGGACCGGTGATGTACTGTGCCAACCCTGCCAGCCTATCTGCCAATTTCAACAATACTGCCAAAGCCGCCTCGTCCTCCAGCTGCTGGAACTCCTCAAAGCCCGGGAAGACTGCCAGCCTTCACCTCAGCACTAGGGAACGCCAGTGGAGTAGCCGAGCTGCTCCCCTGCATCCTTGCAGGCACCCAAGAACTGCTGAAGAGGACTCCAGACAGCCAAAACCACTGCCGGACAGCACCACTGCACCCAAGCCTCTGAGTCCGTGTTGAAGTGGTCAAACGGTGACAACCTGGTCCCCAGCCTCCCCAGAGACAAAGTCCATCATGGGTTTCCCCACTGCGACTTTCTCTCCGACGCCTGCAGTCTCTTTGTGCAGGATCCCCTCAACCCTGGCCACCTTCAGTGATGGCAACCCTGATGGTCCACTGTACCTCTGCACCCAGACACCCCAGACCAGGAAGAAGAGGACCACTGGTGTCCCCTCATCGCCCAGGCTTCTGACACTTGAGCCCACTTGTTGGTTCATGCGGATTGGTCCCCTAGTCCTCTGCTGCAACCTGTTTCTGTGGGCCACCATCCACCGCAACCACCACCGGTGACGGACACCTGAAAGTCCAAGAACCCTCTGCACCCAGCTACCCCGGACCAAGGAGAATAGGACAACTGGTGTCCCTCCATGGCCGATCATCTCAAGACTTGAGCCCACTCAGTGGCTCTCTCAAGCCAGACACCAAGCCCTAAATATCAGCCTCTTTTCGTAGTTATCGATCTACATTGGAACGCACTTGGCACCCAACGCTGTTTTGCACTCTGCACCCAGCCGCCCCCGTGCCGCTGAGGATGTACTGCATGTGCTGCCTTGGACCTTGCCCACTAGTCACCTTAACCCCTGGAGATTGGTCTTGTAAGTCACTGTACTCTACCTGTTTTCAGAACTTGTTTTTCCTCCCATTGGATAACACTGCAGAACTCAGAAATTGCAATGTCCACTTTTTTAAACGAAACTATTTTTCTCTGATGCCTAAACATATATAAATATACTTGCTATTTATTTATTTTAAATAAATTGGTGGGGATTTCCTCCTTGAGTCGTGTGTCAGTTATTAAGTACTGTGTGTATCTGTAGATGCCTTGCAATCCTCAGTGTTAAGCCTAGAGCTGCTCAACCACACTACCTTTAAACAGAGCACTTTGGGACTGCATAGCAACCCCTGCACACTTTACACGGTATTCACAGACCACATAAAGGGTCAGCTTCTTACAGCTACTCACAAGCCTTAAATGTTACATGGAAGGACATCTCTATTATCCCACCAATTCCCCTGCTTCACCTACCGACCCCCCACTAACCCTAGGAATATTACACGGACAAAACAAATTTACCAACAATCGAGATCTTTTTTGGAAACGCAAACCTACTATTTCAAGAAACTAAGCATTCAACGGACCACTCTTTAATCTACAACACTGTCCAACATGCCCTACACCAACTCTGCCTATGTACTAACACACCACAGAGCCTCATCTGTTCATACGTGCCTATATACTACAGGCCTTGGGCACAGACTTATCTCCTCACTCTACAGGCCCCTAATTCCTTATGCTTCACCCAACTCAAACCCTTCTTGGGTGGAAAGAAGGAGAGCGCAGCCTGTCATGATCCAGAGGGGGGGGGGGGGGGGGGGCAGGTACTTAAAATGCCTATTTATGATATCTTTGCCACCATAAACAAATATTTCTCACAAGCGATATATTACGGCTCCTACTGCTCAGGGCTCAGAAGCTGCCTTTAGTCCTGCTTTGGACCAGACCACTGCTTAGGCCAATTTGTGCCTACATTACTAACTTATTATGTACTATGACTGACAAGCCTATCCAGAACATTGCCCCTCAAGAAAAAAAGAAATCTATCAATTGTCCAAGAAGGGCTGAGTGGTCACAAGGCTTGTCAATGTGGCCATTATTTTAGCAAAATGAGTGATTACCTCCAAGCAAGCAAAACTACTCCCATCTCCCCATAGCGGTGTGGTTTTGATTTTCACTAAAACAATGTAGGTGACGACTCTGCTTTGAGTGGGGAGAAATCCAGGGGGGCCCATAAGCATCCTTTTGCAGAACAATAGGGCATGCTCTTGGAGCTGTTAAAGATGATATCTGGGCATGCCCCACTTCCCAAATCTGTAACACAAATTTAGATAAGTGAGTTAATAAAAATGTAACAAAAGACAGCTCCGAGGATATTCATCATTCCCACCTAATAGGGGGCTCCACTATACCATACATTCATGACTGCCCATTCCAGCATACCTTCACTGGTTCTATGCACCCATTATCTCCTTTCCCCTCCTTCCACTCCCACACCAGTTCATAACCTAGGTCCTGATACAAGCTGATGCACAGAAGATGTTATTCCATTTTCAGTGTTGCAGCTACAGAGAAATTACTTCACAACAGGTGAGTGTATCATGTAGTGCAATGCAAAAGCGAATAAACATCCCTTTGGACTCTACTCTTTTACAGCCATGTAAGGCAATCGTTACAAATATTTAAAGAATTCTCATGTTTGTAGTCACAACAATGTTCTTGGTAAATTGTATAATTTAAAGTAATTAACGCGAAAAAGGATTTAAAAAAAATGAAAATCAAAGGTACTGCAAATACTATCAAGATAGGGGCCCTATGAAAGAAAGATTTATTTAAACCAAATATATATTGTCAAATACCCCATTTAGAATGAGCTCAAAACCTTCACAAGCACCAAAGGAGATGCTTTCTCTGAAAACCAATTTAGGACGACATGATACTTTCAGTGGGTGTCGAGAACAAACCCCACCTGCAGCTCAATTACACTCAATTACATAATCAAACAGATTCAAACATCTATACTAAAAATTGCAGCTATGACACTCAATGCTGTGTTCATTTATCTTTGGAGAAGCAGGTGATATCCCCATTTTTTGAGGTCTTGCTGTAGTCAACATTCTCAAGATAATGGTGCTCCTTGATAGTAGAGAGGTGGTATTTGATCGGGAGATGCAGCATATAAAGTGATCCAAGCTAAAGGAGCACTACATTAGGGTTTCATAACTCCACTATCCATCACCACTCTACCCCACATTCAACGTAACAACATACGGTGCACTAGCAGGATTCACTCAAAGGATTCACTGGTGGAGGGAAAGAATATCCCCAGGAAACCAATATTATAAAGTCAAATTGTATGTCAATGACCTCTCACTTTACCCACCAGGCATAGCGAATGGAATGTTATGGCACAATGTGAAATTTTGCAGCTGGGAGTGCATGAGAGCTAGAGTTACATGGGACAGTGTTATGCCCTGTGCTAGCGTGAGGCCAGCCGCTAGACTTAAAAGATCTCCCTGCTTTGCACCAGGCACCTAAAAGTAGTGGTGGCTGCTGGGCCTAGGAGATTGGATGACTACGAAGGGGTGCATGTGACGCAACTGGCAAGGCTGTTTCAGCAGAGAATAGATGATTCAATTTCTTTCCAAGCCTATGACAGCAAACTTTAGAAAGATATTGCACCTCACTGCAATTCATCCATATGAGTCTGGTTTCATCAGAGACAGATAGAATCATGACAAAAACAGTCTTCTACTTAGTCAAAAAAGTGCATAAGAAAGCTATCCAGGCTATAATGGTTTCCCTTGATGCGGAGAACAATTTTGAACTGCTGGATTGTAGCTTCTTGGTGTTGGTCCTTGAGCATTTTATCTTTGGTTATTCCTTTATTAAGATGCCTGTGGTGGACTACCAATATCCCAATTCTAGAGTCCTGGTAAATGGGAAGCTCTCCACCCACTTCCCATTGAGACAAAGTTACAAGGCACCGCTGCCCCCTCTTCCTCTTACGTTTTGCCCAAAGTACTGAACCACGAATGGCAACAATAAGACTGGATAAATAAAAACTGTACGCCCCCTTTGCTAGCAAATAACACAAGATCACAAGCTCTGAAGATGATATTCTACAATCTTTGGCAAGCTCTACCAAATCTATTCAACATACACTTTGATGCCTCCAAAAGTATGGGGCTCTATCAGCCTTCAAAATTACTATCCTTAAGTCAGAACGTCTTAACTTAGCACAACCCCAAGCTGAAATGTCTGCTCCATGTTTTGAGGTGATGCCACATTAGGACTGGAATGAATGGAAGATGGTGTCTTGGCTGAGATTAGATCCAATGGGGGTGTGCTATCAGAAAGCATATGGATCAGAACCACCAAGCCCACAGGAACAAGGTCCTGTTTGAGGAGTGGGTCCAGAAGGTGCAGCCCAATCATGCACATTCCAATCATTGCTAGCCAACGGGCTAAAACTTTGCAGGGTAGGCTGATGGACCCAGAAATGCCAGTCTTTTTAGGTGCTTACGTTTTGCCCAACCATGAGAAAGAGTCTGACAGTCCAGGGACTGGAATAGTTTTCACAGGGAAGAAGAGGAATTCTTTCTGGGGCACTTTTTGAACCCCTGGAGGTGGACTTGACTTTAGGAGAAGAGGAGGATGTTGGATTGTTCCTGTCATAAGCGGTTTGGCTTCCTGCTCACTAAAGGCATTTGGGTGCACAGTGGCACAAGATTCCTGGGAAGCAGAGAGGTGTTAGGAATCCAATTGAAAGGATTCAAAAAGGTCATTCTGCTGCATCTTTCACGACAGAGAAATTTTTAAGAAATATTTGACCTTGTGGCTATTGAAAACCTGAGGAATTAGTCTATTAGACACCTGCTGTACCAGATCAATGAGACATGGAACTAAACAAAACTGACGGCAGTGAGATATGACATGCAATATACTCCAGTAACTTCACAGCTACAGGTGAAGTATTGGCAGCAGCTATTGGGCACCACGTGGTGGTGCAGAAGTCACTGCCATTAAAAATACTTTGCCGCCAGTAAACCTCTGTCCCAAATCAATGGAACAGGAGCTCGTCCTGGATGTCAAGCTCAACATAATGGCTCAAGCAAAGGCAGTGTGTACCTCCTGCTTCAACATCCTGCGCATTCTACAAAAGATCTTCAAATGGTTGCCTCAGAACAACTGAAGGACAGTCACACAATCACTCATCAATCAGAAAGCTGGACTATGGCAACAATCTTTATGCAGCGATCTCCAAACAACTCCTATACACACCCCAGACCTTCCAGAAAATCGCTGCAAGACTCATACTAGACCTTTCACACCGCACCTCAACAAGTTTCACAAGTCAGCCAATTCAGACTTCACACACACCTACAAAGCCCTACACAGCACAGGAGCAGAAAACTTTAACAGCCGCATACCTTTCACCAACCACAACAGACACCTACATTCTTCCTCCCTCTCAGTCACACACATTACCCCCTGCTGCAGAAGCAAAGCTGGAGGTCTCTCATTCTCCTATATCGCACCCAAGACATGGAACAACCTCCTTCAGCATATCAAAGCCTCCTCCTCACTTCTCGAGTTCTACAAGAAACTAAAGAACTTGCTCTTCCAGTAAGCACCTTGGGACACCTCACACCTACACACTTCCCAAGCGCCTGGATACGGTCTCGGGTGATTACTGTGCTATACAAATTAATATAATTTAACATATGGAGCTACAGGCAACACTAAATGCGTACCTGGGCTATAAAGGGAACTCACCCAATACCATTAAATATGTCCCACAAAACTAGCTACAGTTAGCATCGTAAGTGGCCCCATGATACCATCCCACCACTTGTCGAATTTCTGCTACAACCAAGAGACTTTTTTCAAAGCAGAAGAACACCACATTGTTTGGATAATGGAGAGCTGGAATTTTTACTTTCTTTCCCAAGATAAATTATTTCACTTCAAATGGTGCAACTGCCTCAAAAGGCCAGACAGATCAAGAATTGGTACACTGCATCTTTCTTCCTACCATCTGTTCCACTGACTGAATAAGTCCTAAAAAAAAAAAAAAACCTTAAGTCCTAAAATAAAGTGCTTTTAAACATTACAGTGCCTAACGGAAGCATGAAAGTCTGTTTTCAAGATTTATGTTGGGCTATCACCATAAAGTCTATCATTGGGCGTTATGTCAACTTGTTTAAAAGAACCATTTTGTGAGCCCAGCATTTTCCCTGTGCCCCAATACAGCCCAGTGCTCAAGGATTCCTAAAATACCTAGGTAATGAGCCCCAGACTTTTCTGGGAAATTGTATTATTTGTCTAAAAGTGTTTTTTACTGCTACCCGTGCCCGTTTACTGTAGACTGTTTCAGGCAGCTTGGCCTTTTTAAAAGGTTTTTTAGCCATGACTGTCATCTAGTTTGTGGCACAAGACTGCATAGAATCCCCCCACCCCCTTTTTTTCAAAGTAAAAAGGCTACATACATACATTTGCAGCGTGTGTTTAGGAGACTGCTTAATCTGTTTCTGTGATTTAAACTGTGTTTAGAAACTGTCTGCATCCCCTGTTTTTTGCCTTAAAAAAGCCACATTTCAGAGTGCGCGACAAGCAGTATTTCAGCATTTTTTTGCAATCTCTACCTTACCTGGAAAGTAGGCTCTGCTAGCTTGGCAGTCTGGATTCAGCCTGTCTGTAGCCAAGGAGATTCTGAATAGAGCAGCAGCTGCCTCCTCCCTTCCCACAGAGACTGCGCTTCAGTTAACTTGGCCCTTATTTAAGTTTCTATTGGTTGCTGCATATGGCGTTGTGACAGGATGTTGTGGGCTGGTCCTTCTATTGGCTTAGGGATTAGAGTTGGGCTTGTGATTGGTAGTAGGGCTGAGATTCGGATTGGTTCCTGGTTCTAGCGCTGGGCTTGTGATTGGTAGTAGGGCTGAGATTCTGATGGGTACATGTTTTTAGGGTTGAGGTTGTGATTGGTTGTCAGGATTAGGGGTATGATTGATGATTAGGGTTGGGTCTCCCATTGGATGTTTGAAACAGGGTTACAAATCTGATTGGTAAGGGTTAGGACTAGGTTTCTATTGGCCAGTAGGGCTATTTAAGCCTAGGTCTCAGACCGTCTCCGCCTGGGCGGAGAGGACAAGGGCAGTTGCCTGTTTGGGCCTATTCAGGACAGGTAGGGCCTAGGGACAGGAATGCTGCCCAATTTGCCATTTATCAAAAAGGACCTTACACCCTACACATAAATCAACATGCAAAAACATTATCTGCAAAGACATCCAACCCCTGCATCACAAACTGACCACATACAGATTGCAATGTCCCATCATCCAACATTATACCCCATTTACAACACATACACATAGCCACTACAGTAAAACACCCTCATTCTCACAGCAAACACTACTCTGTCCACTCCCACTAACACAACCTGCCATTACCAACACAACACAAAACCACACTACACATCACTTTCAGCCTTCCAGATACACACTCCCTGTTCAGACATACCAACAATATCCTATTTGCGTCACACAGACCACCTTTAATCATAACAATTCCTAAACCCAGCCTTCCAACACACCATCTACAAATGCCCTTCCCCTCTCTTCACCTATTACGCTCAACCATACAATCCTCACACTCCACTCCATCACACATTACCTCTTCCAGTCGTCACAACTAAAACAAACTCCCCTGACACACATCCATCCCCTCTTACACACTTCATACATTAATCTATAAAACACAACACCCCCTGTAATACTCTAATTCCTCTGACCAGCACTCACATACAAATCCCTCACCAAAAACAACTACATGAATATCCCCTCTCGATATTCCACAAAAACAATACAGACCACACACATCAGCACATCAAATCAACACAAACTTTCATTATACTTAACGTCACACCCACTCCCACCCTCACCCTCACGACTACACAAAGAATACAAATCCCGTCCAATCTTTACCCCTACATTCTCACTCTTCACAAACATCTACCACAAGCACCCAAACCCAGCAACTTTCATTCACCCACCTCTCCTCCATTGCACAATTTAGAGCCTTACATCATGATCCACATGCTCCTCCACCACCCCTAACCCATACTCCATCCACATTAAACAGACGCAAACAAAATAAACATGCCACTCTTAACTTTGCATCCCCTTGTCTATTACATAATAAGGCTACCCTACAAAAAACAATACACCTCCAGCGCCTTGAGACCCTACCGGGTGAGTAGTACACTTTACAAATTACCGATTGATTGATGTCTCTCTCAGCCACCAAGCCCACCACCCACACTCAACCAACCAAATGCCTCGTAAACCTGCTGGAAGTAAACAAGACTGCTGTGACCCTCACACAGTTATCACAACTAACACACCTGCTACCAGCTCAAAATATACTGCTTACCCTTCTCCTAAGCAAAACAACACCGCCATTAACACATTTTTTCCAATGCTCGGTCACTCTTTAAAAAAAAAACAAGCGACACATCTACGACCTGCTCACAGACATACAACCTGACTTACTATTCATAACAGAATCATGGTTGGGAGATGACATGGCCCAAGGGTTGCATGAAGCCCTTCCTCCAGACTATCAAACCATCACACAAAACTGTGTAGGTAAAAGAGGAGGTGGATAAGATACTATATTCAAACAAGCAATAAACCTCAGTAAAACAGGCATTTACATACAAGGTTGAGAAGCCCTCCTCACCAGATGCCACCCTCATACTTCCTCCTTTACAGACTTCCACCTAACAGTCTCAAACCTTTTTATATTATACTCAAACCTATGCATTATTGGGGACTTAAAATTTGGTTTCACAAACCCAATATGCCCTATCCAAAAGCTATCACCACTGGCCTAGTCGCATTGAACCTACATCAGATTGTCCAAAATCCCACACACATCCCTGGACACATCCTAGATGTAATTTTTGCTAAGCCTGAACTAGTTACCGTTCATAGCATCACACCAATCACATGGTCAGACCACCATTTGATAACTTTCCGACATAAAACTCCACAAATATACACACCCCACAACTACTTGCATACATGCACCGATCGACCTTGGAGCAAACTCAAGTTTGATGACTTAGAAACACAACTAACAGCCAACACAGATCTAGATACAATTAATTCTGTTCCAAAACTTTGAGTGGCTACAGGAAGCTTTTGATATCCTAATACCACTCAGAAAAACTAAACACAACAAAAGAAAACTAAGACTTTGGAGAAACACAGAACTTAAGATAAAGCAACAAACCAGAAAGTTGCAGCGGACCTGGCTCAAACCAAACAGTCCAGACAAACTGCAGCTACACAAACTTAACAGACTATACAAATCATCGATAAAAAAAAAAAAAGCTAAAAAAAAAATATATATACTACTCTGACAGAATTCAAAATGCTAAATCTGCAACCAAATAATTTTATAAAATTCTCAATTAATTTCGAAAACCTACATGCATGGAAGGAAGTCATCCCACTACTCGAGATTTCACAAACAATCTGCCAACTCATTACAAAACCAAGGCAGACATTGCACTCCTATTTAAAACAGAAAACCATCAGCACCAACCCCTTTCCTAAAACACCCTCTAAGAATGAACCAACCCAGCCTCTACAGCTCTTCAAACATCTCACAAGGTGGATTTATGGATTTGGTCAAAGAAAGCAGACCTTCCGGTTGCCCTTCTGACCCTTGCCCACCACACATCTTCAAGAACATTCTTCTATCTACTTCTGCTGCCACACCTGTAACAAGAATCATCAACTCTTCAACTTTTCCTGTAGACCTGAAAACTGCATACATACAACCATTATTAAAGAAAACAAACCTAGACCCGCAAGACCGCCAACAATTACAGACCAATCACAAATGGACCTTTCCTGGGCAAACTGATAAAAAGAGCAGCATTCACCCATATGTCACAATTCATTGAAGACAATTCTATACTTTAAGACTTCCAAACTGGATTGCGCCCAGGGAGAGGCACTGAATCGGCACTCATGGCAATCTGGGATGATCTTAAAAACACAGTCAACCGCAATGGAGTTGCTGCACTACTTCTCTTGGACCTCTCGGCTGCCTTTGATACGGTTGACCATTACACCCTAATTCAAAGACTCCACAAAGCCGGCATGAAAGGGGCTGCTCTCGACTGGATTAAATTCTACCTTCAAAAAAGAACTAATATCTATTTGCCCCCCTTATCGTCCCAACCCTACCTCACAAAAGCAGGGGTCCGCCAATGATCAATCATCTCACCTTTGCTTTTCAATATCTACATATCATTACCAGAACTGATCAATGATTTTCATCTCACATGCTACAACTATGCAGATGACACACAAATACTACTTAAATTAGAATGCCCCAAAATCATTGAAAACTCACAAATCTTCAGTTGCCCCAAAGCCATTGATCAGTGGATGACATGGAGCCATCTCAAACTAAATGCCTCCAAAACCGAATACTCATATGTGGAGACTGGAAAAATTATGACCCACTGTGCGCTTGGCCTGGCGATGTCTGGCAATCTCCTCAATTATCCAAGGAAGTTAAAAACCTTGGAATCACCATGGACTCCAAGTTATCAATGAATGCCCAAGTGGACAAATTAGCCCAAACAAGCTTCATCACCTTGAAGACTCTACGATGCAACTTCCCCACCTCAGATTTCGACACAAGGAGCAAGCTCCTGCCTCGCTTGTACTATCCAAACATGATTATGCCAGTGGCCTCTACCATGGAGTATCTCTATCTATTATGAAAAAATTACAACATATTCAGAACTCCGCCGCCAGGCTACTATTACATGTAAAGCCGCAAGCCCACATCTCCCCTGCCTTGAGAGCACTACACTGATTACCCGTTGCCAGAAGATGCACGTTGACGCTGTTTTGTATCACCCACAAAGCTATACATGGAACAGGACCGCTTTTTATCAGAAACAAAATAACGAAATACGTTCAACAAAGAAACCGCTGTCAAGATTGGCACCCGTCTTAAAACACCACCATACAAAAAAAAAAAAGACTTTAGGTGGTAAATCCTCCTCCGTACAAGCAGCCAAACTATGGAATTCATTACCTCCAACTATAGGAGCCACAGATAACTGAATACTACTCAAGAGTTGGCTCTTGGCTCTTTCCCTCATAACCACCATATTCAAACAGCTATAGACTGCATATGCCTATGTTGATAAATATTTTTTATCTGATTATGTGTATTCTAGTTATATATAGTTCTTTAGAAAATATATATTGCTACAATGTCCTAACAAACTACACACACTATTGAAACCTGTTTAACTAATGTATATTCACTCATGGATTGTATATGTATGTACACACACACACACACACATATATATATATATTTGGAAAATGTCACTTACCCAGTGTAAATCTGTTCGTGGCATGTTCCGCTGCAGATTCACATGCTATGCATAGGTCCTGCCATCTAGTGTTGGGCTCGGAGTGATACAAGTTGTTTTTCTTCGAAGAAGTCTTTGAGTCACGGGATCGAGTGACTCCTCCTCTTCGGCTCCACTGCCCATGGGCATAGACTCCATCTTAGATTGTTTTCCCGCAGAGGGTAAGGTAGGAGTGATAGAGAGTAAAGAAAAGAGATGTCCATGCAAATGGAATAGAGATATATATATATACACATATGTACAAATGAATGTGTAACTTAAACTGCTACAGGCTCCCGGGGAGGAGGGAGGGTGCATGTGAATCTGCAGCGGAACATGCCACAAACAGATGTACACTGGGTAAGTGACATTTTCCGTTCGATGGCATGTGTAGCTGCAGATACACATGCTATGCATAGACTACAAAGCAGTTTTCCTCCCATAAGCGGTGGTCAGGCTGTAGGAGTTGAAGTTGTTTGAAATAGTGTTCTTAGTACAGACTGTCCTACTGTGGCTTGTTGTGTTGCTAACCCATCTACACAGTAATGCTTGGTAAATGTATGGGGTGCTGACCAAGTGGCTGCTTTACAGATTTGTCACTGGTATATTTCCTAGAAGTGCCATTTTTGCTCCTTTCTTCCTGGTGGAATGTGCTTTTGGTGTTACTAATAGCTGCCTTTTAGCTTTTAGGTAACAGGTTTGGATGCATTTTACTATCCATCTAGCTAGCCCTTGTTTTGAGATAGGATTACCAGTATGCGGTTTTTGGAATGCGAAAAATAACTGTTTAGTTTTCCTAAATGAGTTTGTTCTGTCAATGTAATACATTAAAGCTTTTTTAATGTCTAAGGTATGCTTCGCTCTTTCTGCTACTGAGTCTGGCTGTGGGAAGAAGTCTGGAAGTTCCACGGTTTGATTTATATGAAACGGTGAGATGAGTTTAGGTAGGAATTTTAGGTTCGTGCGAAGTACTACTTTATGTTTGTGTACTTGTATAAAGGGTTGTTCAATAGTGAATGCTTGTATTTCACTAACTCTTCGTAATAAAGTGATTGCAACGAGGAATGCTGCTTTCCACGTTAGATATTGAATCTGACACAAGTGCATGGGTTCAAACGGTGGACCCATGAAGGCACTGGTGGTGTTCTTGGTGGTATGATACGTTTTAGCATTTCCATAAAGGCTTTGATGACAGGGACTCTAAATAGAGACTGGTTTTGTATATTTTGTAAATACGCTGAAATAGCTGTGAGATGTATTTTAATGGATGAAAAAGCTAAATTGGCTTTTTGTAGATGAAGTAACCTACAATGTCGTGTATGGATGCGGAAAGAGCTGTTATGTGTTTGGATTGACAGTGAAAGAAAAACCTTTTCCATTTGTTTGCAAGCACTGCCTGGTAGTGGGTTTTCTTGCTTATTTAATTACTTCCATACATTCTGGTGGAAGACGTAGATATCCAAACTCTAAGACTTCAGGAGCCAGATTGCAAGATCCAGTATTGCTGGATTTGGATGTCTGATAATTTGTTTGTTTTGTGTCAACAGATCCGGCCTGTTTGGCAGCTTGATGTGTGGTACTAGTAATAGGTCTAACAATGTTGTGTACCATGGTTGACGTGCCCACGTTGGCGCTAGAAGTATGAGTTTGAGTTTGTTTTGACACAGTTTGTTGACCAGAAATGGAATGAGCGGGAGAGGGGGAAAAGCGTAAGCAAATATCCCTGACCAGTTGATCCATCGAGCATTGCCCTTGGATAGAAGGTGTGGGAACCTGGATGCAAAGTTTTGGCATTTTGTGTTCTGGCTGGTGGCGAATAGATCTGTGCCTGGTGTTCCCCATTAGCGAAAGTACTTGTGAAGTACTTGGGAGTGAATTTCCCACTCTTGTGTTTGCTGATGATCCCTGCTGAGAACATCTGCTAATTGATTGTGAATCCCTGGAATGTACTGTGCTACCAGGTGAATGTTGTTGTGAATTGCCCAATGCCAATTTTTTTGTGCTAGAAGACAAAGTTGTGATGAGTGGGTCCCTCCTTGTTTGTTTAGGTAGTATATTGTAGTCATGTTGTCTGTTTTGATGAGAATGTGTTTGTGAACGAGAAGGGGTTGAAAGGCTTTGAGAGCTAGGAATACAGCTAGCAATTCTAAGTGGTTTATGGGAAGTTATTTGCGTTTGTTGTCCCATTGTCCCTGAATGTTGTGATTGTTGAGGTGTGCTCCCCATCCAATCATTGATGCATCTGTTGTAAGTGTGGCTTGAGGCACAGGGTCTTGAAATGGCTGCCCTTTGTTTAAATTTGTGGAATTCTACCACTGAAGCGAGATGTGTGTTTGGCAGGCTATCAACACTAGATCTTGAAGTTGACCATGTGCCTGTGACCACTGTTTTGCAAGGCACTGTTATAAGGCCTAAATGTTTAGTCTTGCATTGGGGACAATGGCGATGCATGATGCCATCATGCCCAACAGTTTCATGACAAACTTGACTGTGTACTGTTGGTTTGGCTGGATGTGTGGTAATATGTTGTGGAATGATTGTACCCTTTGTGGACTTGGGCTTGCAAGTGCTGTTTGGGTATTTAATGTGGCTCCTAAATACTGTTGAACCTGCGCTGGTTCTAAGTGAGATGTTTGGTAGTTTATTGAGAACCCTAGTTGTATGTAGGGTCTGTATTACATAACGTGTATGGTGTTGACAATGTGTCTGACTGTTGGATTTTATTAGCGAGTCGTCGAGATATGGAAAGACATGGATATGTTGCCTTCTTATGTAGGCTGCGACTACGGCAAGGCATTTTGTAAATACTCTGGGAGCTGTTGTTATCCCGAAAGGTAACACCTTGAACTGGTAATATTTTCCCGGTATTACGAACCTGAGATATTGTCTGTGCGCTGGATGGATGGGTATGTGAAAATACGCATCTTTGAGATCCACTGTTGACATACAATCTTGTTGTAACAGTGGGACTACATCCTGTAGTGTTACTATGTGAAAGTTTTCTGATAGGATGTAAAGATTAAGAGTTCTGAGATCTAGTATTGGTCTCAATATTCCGTCTTTTTTTGGGAATGAGGAAATACAGGGAGCAAACTCCTGTTCCTATTTGATGATGTGGTACAAGCTCTATGGCTTGTTTAAGTAATAGTGATTGTACTTCTGCTTGCAACATTGAAATGTGTTGGGAGGAGTGTGTGTGGTTTTGGAGGTATATCTGGAGGAATTTGTGCGAATTCTATGCAGTAACCATGTTGGATAATGGATAAGACTCAATTGTCGGTTGTGATGGGTAACCAGTGTGTGGAACTTTTGCAGTCTTCCTCCCACAGGGGAAGTGTGGTGAGGGAAGATGTGGAGCAAGTCACTGCTTTGTGTGTGGTTTGCTTTGAGGGCTGATATTTTCCCCTAGTTTTGGGAAATTGGCCCCTGTAGGTTCCTCGAAACCCCCCTCTTTGGTACTGTGGCTGGTAAGACTGTTTCAATTGTGAGGTAGATGCCTCAGATGTCTGGGTTCTAAAACCTCCCTTATATTGAGGCTTTCGAAATGAGCCTCTGTACTGTGTTGAGTAAAGCGCTCCCATAGCTTTAGCAGTGTCAGCTTCCTTTTTTATTTTTTCAATGGCTGTATCAACCTGTATGCCAAACAGCTGTTTTTCATTAAATAGCATGTTAAGGACAGCTTGCTGGATTTCGGGTTTAAAGCCTGACGACCAAAGCCACGCCTGTCTTCCAATGGTGAGCGCTGTATTGATTGTTCACGCGGCTGTGTCTGCGGAATCTAATGCTGACCTGATTTGATTATTTGTAATGGCCTGCCCTTCCTCGACTATTTGCTGGGCTCTTTTCTGTTGATCCTTGGGGAGATGCTGGTTGATATCTTTCATCTCGTCCCAGTGGGCCCCATCGTACCTAGCCATTAGCACTTGGGAATTGGCTATTCTCCATTGATTAGCACTTGCGATGCTACTCTTTTACCAGCAGCATCGAATTTCCTGCTTTATCTGGTGGCGGCGCATCAGATGACTGGGAATTAGCCCTTTTCCTTGCTGCGCTGACCACTACGGAGTCTGGAGGTAGCTGTTAGGTAATAAAATCTGGGTCAGAAGAAGGCGGCTTATATTTCTTTTCTACCCTAGGAGTGATAGATCTTGCCTTAACTGTTTCCTGAAAGATCTGATGTGCATGTTTTAGCATGCCAGGAAGCATGGGTAGAGACCGGTACGTGGTGGGAGTTGAGGATAATTTTCTATTTAATACTTTGTCCTCAAGAGGTTCTGTGTGCATGGCTACGTTATGGTATGACGCTGCCCTAGCTAGAACCTGAGTGTATGAGGTGCTATCCTCTGGGGGTGATGGCTTTGAAGGATAGCATTCTGGACTATTGTCAGAAATGGGATCATCGTAAAGGTCCCAGGGGTCGACATCATCTTGGTGTGACTCTGCAGAGTGTACTGGAGACTGTGCAGTGGGGGTAATAGGTGGAGAGACAGTTGAGGAGAATGGGGAGGAGACTGGTGCGGTGAGAACTGAGGAGGTGAAGATTTTTGTCTGGGTTTTGGCACTTTAGCCGGTGGCTGATCAGTGTCCAATCGTCCTTGAAAGGCCAGCTTCCTCTTTGTTTTTAAAGGAGGTGCAGTGAGGATCTTGCCAGTGTCTTTATGAATTTGAATTCTGGCCTGTTTTTCATCAAATTCCTCCATTTGCGTAAGTTCCTCCGCAAATCTATGGCTTTCTTTCAGTTGTTTGGAAAGTCCATGCTCCTCTGTATATATTGGTCTTTTCGGCTCTGAAGCCGGTTTCCTCGGGATCAAAAGGCCTGGAGTAGACATTGGCCTCGGCTCAGAGAGGGATTTTCGAGGCTTCAACTCGATGGGTTGGTGCTTGACTATTTCAGAGCCTGTGCTTCGTCTCGAGTCCGAAGGCTTCGGTGGCATGGCCTTTCTCGGTTGTTGTCTTTTTACGGGTGGAGCCATGGCCTTCTGGCAGTGGCGTCTTCGAGGCCTTGTGTTTGGGATTGGACGGGACAGGGGCAGGCATACTCACCAGCTGTCCTGCCGTGATTGGTCTGTCATTGTCGGACTCGTGCTTGGAGTCGGATTCCCGAACGGAGACTGCGGTGTTCATAATCTCCTCCTCTTCTACGTCGAGAAGTTCAGTGGTTCTCAATGCCATTTCCAACCTTTGCACTCTTCGGTCTCGTAGAGTCTTCTTCGAGTGGAAGGATCTGCATGCCTTGCAAGTATCCTCTCGGTGGTCTGGAGATAGACACAGGTTACAGACTAGATGTTGGTCCGTATAAGGGAATTTTGCGTGGCACCGAGGGCAGAAACGAAACGGGGTCCGGTCCATGAGGCTTTGATGAAGCTTTGGTCGGCCGACCAGGCAAGTAGAGAGCTGTATCCACTGGTGCCGAAGTGTCGATGATAGATGGTAGGCAATCGAATCAATACTGACAAATTTACAGGGTTTGTAGTACTTTTCTGACTCGAACTACCGGAGCGAAAAGAAACCCATCCAAACCCGATGGCGGGAAAAAAAAAAAACAATCTAAGATGGAGTCGATGCCCATGCACAATGGAGCCGAAGTGGAGGAGTCACTCGATCCCGTGACTCGAAAAGACTTCTTCGAATTAAAACAACTTGTAACACTCCGAGCCCAACACTAGATGGCAGGACCTATGCATAGCATGTGTATCTGCAGCTACACATATATATGAGAGAGAGAGAGAGAGAGAGAGAGAGAGAGAGAGAGAGAGAGATTCTATGCTTAACATGAGGTCATTGCATAACTCCTAGATAAGTTGTTATATTAGATACTTATGAATCCCTCCTCATTTTAGATCACTTTGTCTACCCATCACCATATGTCATGCCTCTATCAATCTATCCTCCATTCCAACTCTGACTCATCCCAAATCCATTCTACTACTTTCATCTCCTAAATATCCCTGCCTAAACTCTTCCCGCCTCTTTCACATCTAACTCACCCAAACCTCACTTTACTACCACGATCTCCCAAACAACCCTACTAAATTCTCCCTCATTTATCTCACCCTGCTACTATGATCTCCCTAACCCTTTCCACAGACTCTTTCCCTTTACTCATCCCAAGCCTAAATCCTATTACCATAAACTCCCAATTAACACTTCTGGATTCTTCCCTCCTCCACCCCTCCATTACTCCAGTCAATCCAACTAACAAACTCACATATCCACGGCTCAAATTAACTCATAATAGTAAAACTGTACTCATATTTCCCTATACTAATCCAGCACCAATTCCTTTTGGATTCCAGAGTAGCGTGCTACTCTCCAAAAAGCGCTATGATGTCTCGTCAGGGGTAGTAAGCGCTATATAAATATAAATACTACTCCAATACAATATTCGGGCAAAGGGCGTGGGATCTGGCAATATGCTGTTTTGCAACACTTTCTTCTAGTTTAGTTTGCTTAATGGATGCACAAGAGTGGGATTATTATTTTTTTATTTTTTTGCAATCGTTTTGAACAACAAATCTCAATCTCAGCTGTGTGGCTGAAAACGTCATCAGATAACGCTTTTTTTTTTTTTCTTTTTTTCTTTTTTAAAGGAAACAAAAAAATTACAAATGAATAATATTGGGACAAAAATAACTTGGGAAAACTGCAGTTCTGTCCTGTGTGTTAATTAACAACCTTGTGGTATCCGCCAGTTACAGTGATCTAATGACTGGAGAAATACCTATTTTCTACATTTTGCAGCAAGTATGGCTACTGTCCTTCAGCCCAAGTGATAATGACAGCAATTTCACAACGCAGTGGTACAGGATTTTTTTTACCTACACCACAACTACATGACTGCCTACTCACTTTCTGCACGAAAGGAATCAGTTGGTCTGCTGATTTTGTTGAAAGACATTCACTGTGTTCTATTGTACTGGAATGTCTAACCCCATACCATTACTAGAATACTCCCAGGGAGTCAAGTGCCCAAAAAGAGTAACTGTTACCGAAGTTGCATTCACAAGTGGCCCTGGAATGAGTGGCAAACAATATTACTGCCCAGTAGCGACCAACCTCCCACTGGCCAACAAAAGATGCAGGCAACTAAACCTATGCACAAGAATCTTGCACTGCAGTGCAATTTAAGGCAATTTCCTTAAGTCTCTCATTATCACCCAGTTTATTTGCTGCATTTCTTGCCATTTAATCTTTTACTCCACTTTCAATGATGTTCCTCATGAGAAACCTTTTTGCATTTTCCCAGATCATAGCAGTTTTTGATCAAAACATAAAACATTGAATTAAAAAGATGAACCTACTTTAGCACCATAGATATCAACTATAAAGTCGACCCTACTTTAGCACCATGGATATCAACAACTCACACCTACCTACCTGAGGTTGCTCCTGGTTGTTTCAGTACCCTAGTTAATATGTCCCCACAATTTTTCTGAAACATTTCACAACATGAAAGACAATCAAGATACTAAAAGGGAACACCCCACACTCTGCTGTATTCGCTTTAGTATATGAGAGCCCTTGCTAACCCGTTACAGCTACAACAACTACATCTCATACCCTAAAACTTTGAAATATCTAGGCCCTGGCCTAGAGAAGTGAAGCTACACGGAAACATTAAGAGTCCTAACTGTGAATATTTATAGTGTGGGTACGTACATTGCTCCTCAAAGCTTCTATACATATGCAATCACATTAAAACTAGCACCTCAACATACTCCTTGTTCAATTAAGTTGTGCTCTATATATCTTTTTGTTTTTATAGGGTGGCTTGAGCATAGTTCGATGCCTACCTACATGCATAGAAAACAAATGAATCTAAGGAAAAGCTATTCACCAAACTGAGTTCAGAAAGTATTTATTCCCTTTCTTTAGTCATGATGATCAAACACCACTCCCTTCACTCAGCCTAGAGTGCAATACACACCACTGAGGAAACAGGATAGGTGAGAATGGTGGATTCAGCTACTCTGGCTCCTGATACGAGCTAGACACATTCTGCTTACTGTTCTAATGAACATCTTATATGTTCAGCTGAAGTAGCAGAATAACTAGAGTATAGACTCATATTAACCTCGAACACTTTCGTCTACTAAATACACATTTTCACCCAAAAAGTAAAGGATTTTCCTAGAGCATGATCCAAGATATTCTACTTCAAGTGATGTACCTGTGCTGACAGAGAGCGATGCTGTCGTGAAGGGCTGGTCTGCATTTCAAGAGTGCGCCTGTGTCTCTGCCTGAAACCTGCGGGTGTGCACATAGGGCTGCTTTCCTGCTCCAGGGCATGCTGGGAACCGGCCTCATTATGGTTAGCCGGCCACAGCAAAAATATGTCCAGTTCCTAAGTCACTTGGCGGCACAGCCACGGCCTGGCCTGCCTACGAAGAGCCTGAGAACACAGGACATTGAGGCAAACGTTAAGAGAAGCAGCAATAGGTGAAAAGGCAACTACTTGCAAAATCAAATTACTGAGCATAGCAGAATACTGGCCCCAGTGTAAGAATGTTTTACTTACCTTTAACAATGGTTCTCTATTGATTACACCTTTCTTGGGGGATCTTGAGAGGGCTGTACTTTAGCCTTACCACATCAGTGATTTAAGTGATTAACTACCAACAATGACCAGGGAAGTAAAAGCAAACCTCCTCCTTCATAAAAATGTATTTGAGTATCAGGTCCAATTCACAGTTAAATTGTCGGCTTTGCTTAAGAAGGAAGGAATGGTTTCTTACCTGTAACTCCAGTTCTCTTGTAGGGGTATTTCCATGATAGTCATAAGCACTGAATAGTTCCGCACACCTGCGGGGACACCGGAGCACTGTTCTGTTGTGTATTCTTAAGTGTAGTAGTTTCCTTTCTTGAAAAAGGCCTGTTAGGTCACATAAGAATATCAATGTGCAGCCTAGGTGAAAAGCTACAAAGGCCAAATTGTTCATTCTCTAGGTTGGAAAGAAAGGAAGCTGTAGTACAGATACACCTTTAAAAATTTATTTATTCTAGAAATGTAGTAAAAAACATATCCTCCAACTTTATTTACACCTTCAAATGAGAATGAAACAATGCAGGGCAGTGTAGCCCATAGGCTGCCATTATACAGGATGTAAATAGAGCTGTGCTTTTAAGAAAGGAAAGTCTTCCTGTATTCCATCATGCACAGCAAAAGGCAGTTGCCTCAGTTCTTTTTGTAGGCTTGTAACATGACATGAAGAAACCTGAACATCCTTTTCATTAACAACATCGTTATCATTATTGTAGATATCCTTATGTCAACTCCACCGGGGAGGAGGGAGGGTTGCTTATGACTATCATGGAAATACCCCTACGAGAGAACTGGAGTTACAGGTAAGAAACCATTCCTTCTCTCGTAGGGGATTTCCATGTATAGTCATAAGCACTGAATAGATTAGCAAGCCCATCCCAATAACCGCGGTGGAGTAGACATAATACTGAAACAATAAATTACGCAAATACATTCTTGAGAGAGGCCTGTCCAACCTGTGCATCTGTCCTAGCATCTGAATCAAGGCAGTAATGCTTAGTAAAGGTATGGACAGATTTCCAGGCAGCCGCTTTGCATATTTCTGCCAAAGGAATATTTCTCATCAACGCAGCAGTCGAAGCCTTTCCCCTAGTTGAATGGGCTTTTGGCCTGCCATCGAGGGATTTATTTGCTAACTGATAACAGAATATGATACAAGAAACAATCCACCTGGATAAGGATTTTTTGGAAGTGGCTAAACCTGTTCTAACTGGGCCATAGTTAATAAACAGCTGCTGTGATTGGCGCAAGCATTTTGTTCTATCCAAGTAAAATTTGAAGACCCTTTTAACATCGAGAGAATGTAGGGTTCTCTCAGCAGGAGAAGACGGATTTTGGAAGAAAGTCGGTAATGAGATGGTTTGGTTTACATGAAAGTCTGAAACGACTTTAGGTAGAAATTTTGGATGTGTCCTCATTACTACTTTTGAAGAATGAAAAACCGTATAAGGTTCTTGAGCGCAAAGGGCCTGGATCTCACTGACCCTGCGAGCCGAAGTGATTGCAACCAGAAAAGCAGTTTTCCATGTAAGATGTTGGAGTGATGCTTTATGTATTGGTTCAAAAGGGTGTAGCATTAGACGCAATAGGACAATATTCAGCTCCCATGGAGGAGATGGCCGCCTAATGGGAGGAAAGACCTTTTTCAAACCTTCTATGAAGTCTTTTATGATTGGAATCTTAAAGAAAGAGGATTGGGAAGGGCTCTTTCTATATGCCGTTAGAGCTGCCAGGTGTACTTTTATTGATGACAACTGCAAGCCAGACTTTGCCAAATTTAACAAGTATGGAAGAATAGCTTCTTCTCCGCAAGTTATTGGGTCGACGTTGTCCAAGCACCACATGCAGAACCTTTTCCATTTGAATGCATAAGCTGTTCTTGTGGAGGGGCGCTTTGCCTCCCTTAGAATCTCCATGCAGTCCTGAGGTAGATTCAGGTGACCATATTGTACTAGCTCAGGAGCCATGCTGACAAATTCAACGATGAGAGGTTGGGATGTGTTATCTGGCCTCGAAACTTCGTGAGAAGGTCTGGGCGACAAGTTAATCTGATGTGTGGTTTGAGTGACCGGTGAAGGAGGTCTGGAAACCACCACTGGTGTGGCCATTCTGGGGCAATGAGAATCATCTTGGTGTGAGAATTGGACAGCTTGAGGAGGACTGTCTGTATCAGGGGAAGCGGTGGTAAGGCATAAAGAAATGCTCCTGACCAGTTTATCCACAGGACATTCCCCAATGTTCCTGGATGGTAGTATCTGGAGGCGAAGCTTTGGCATTTTTTGTTTTCTGGGGTTGCAAATAGGTCTATAGAAGGGGTACCCCACATGGAAAAAATGGAGCGGACGTAGTCGTCGTCGTGCAAAACCCACTCATGGTTTTCGTTCATTGCTCAGCTGAGGGCATCCGCTTGGACATTCTGTATGCCCGGAAGGTGAGTTGCCATTAGCGATAGGTTCCTGGCTAGAAGCCAGTGCCAAATTGTTTTGCCTCTGTCGACAGTCCTGGATCTGGTACCCCCTTGTCTGTTCAAATAATACATGGTGGCCATGTTGTCTGTCTGGAGAAGCAGAGTTTTCGCCTTCAGTGAGGGGAGGAAGGCCTTGAGTGCAAGACGGACTGCGCGAACTTCTAAAAGATTGATGTGATAGTCGCTCTCTCTGTGACCACGTGCCTTGTATTCGGAGGTGATCCATATGTGCTCCCCATCCGAGCAGCGATGCATCCGTGACTATGGTTTGGGTTGGAGGCTGTTGTTGGAATGGAACCCCCTTCAGAAGATTGTTCGGAGAACACCACCACTTGAGAGATTGAATGGCATGGGGAGAAAGGAGGATGATGTTCTCCCAATCGTCCACTAGTTGATACCATTGATTCTCCAGACATTCCTGTAAGGGTCTCATATGGAGGCGAGCATTGGGAATGAGGTAGATGCAAGACGCCATCGAGCCCAGGAGAGAGGATATCGCTCTTGCAGTGGTCTGAGGCATTTTCTGGAGCTGCTGGCACTTTTGGAGGATTGATAACCGTTGTTCCTCCGAAGGAAACACCTTTCCTTGAGTGGTGTCTATGATGGCGCCTAAGTAATGCAAACTCTGAACAGGTGTTGCTGTGGATTTGGAGAGGTTGACCTGAAGGCCCAGACTCTGGAGGAGCTGGTGAGTCCAGTTGAAATGCTGTTGAGCCTCTAGGTATGTGGATGCTTTTATGAGCCAATTGTCGAGATAGGGGTAGACGAATATTCAATGTTTTCTTAAATGGGCTGCCACCACCGCCATGCATTTGGAAAACGTTCTTGGTGCTGATTTGAGGCCGAAAGCTAGCACCGTAAATTGGTAATTACTTTTTCCGACGAGGAATCTCAAACTTTCGATGCTTTTTGATCACAGGAATGTGAAAGTAAGCGTCACTGAGATCTATTGCAGAGAGCCAGTCACCCTGACGAAGTTGGGGATAGATTTGGTGTAAGGATAGCATCCTGAATTTCTCTTTGCGAATCCATTTGGTGGCTACCCTTAGATCTAGAATGGGACGAAACTCGTGTTTGTCTTTCTTTGGTACCAGAAAATACCTCGAATAGATTCCCTTTCCTTGCTGGTTGATAGGAACAGGTTATATTGCTCTCTTTTATAATAGGGTTGTTACTTCCACTTGGAGAGCATCGAGGTGGTGACTCACCGGTTTGAGTGGAATAGACGGCGGGGGACTAATGAACCTGAGACAGTAGCCATTCCGCACAATATTCAACACCCAGGAGTCTGATGTGATGCGTTGCCACTCTTCCAGATGACTTGAGATACTTCCCCCTACCGGAGTGTGTAACAGAGGAGGGGGAAGCGAGGATTTAGGTCTTAGACGCTGGTGCCTGACGAGCTGTTTGAGTTTGTGGCGTAGAGCGACCCCTTGTTTGCTTTCGTTGGGTCGAAAAGGTTCTCTGATGCTGTTGCTGGGATCTTGAAGGCATCCACTGTGGTGTTTGAAATCTTTGAGTAAAGAGTCTATGGTGGTAGGGACGGAATGTTTTCCGTTGCTCCCTTGGTCTCTCGATGCCCACCGCTTTTAGAGTGTCCAGTTCCGTTTTCATTCTCGACATTTCGTCGTCAGCATGAGAACCAAACAAAGTGGAAACTGAAAAGGGAAAATTTTGTATTCTCTGTTGCGCCTCTGGTTTAAGTGACGTAAGGCGTAGCCAGGCGTGTCTTCTCAAAGAAACTCTATGAGTATAATTATGTGCGGATAACACAGAGGAGTCTGCAGCCGCGCTTATCACTTGATTGGAGACCATGGCACCTTCACTAACGATCTCCAAAAAAATCCTCTTTTTTCTCCTTAGGGAGGTGTTCCGCAAATTGCAGCACAGAGTCCTAAAGGGCACGATCATACCTGCCTAACAGGGCAGTAGCACTAGCTGCTTTCATAGTGATGGCTGAGGTAGAGCACACTTTGCGGCCTGCGGCATCAATCTTTCTACTCTCCTTGTCTGGTGGCGAAGAAAAAGACGGAGACGTAGAATGTAACTTTTTAGCAACCACGATTACCACCGAGTCTGGCACTGGATCCGCCCTCAGAAACAGAGTCCTGCTCCGGAGGACGATATTTCTTTATAAGCCTGGAAGGAGAAGTTTTAGCTGTGGACAGTGTTAAAAATATGTCCATTGCCGGTTCAAGTAGTCCTGGGACCAGCGGTAGTAATGGTCTAGAAGAAGAACGCTGGTGTAATGTCTCAAAAATGACAGAGGTTGTTGGAGCGGGTACTGCCAGTGGGACGTTCAACTTGATAGCACCGCGAACTAGGACCTCTTGAAAGGTGTTCATGTCTACGGGAGAAACTCTCGGAGACGGGGAGTCAGATAACGTCGGAGAGTAATCCCTTGTGGATAAGGAGGAATGTCTATGGTGGGAACGAGGAGATCTTCGAACTGATTCACACCGATGATGATGTTGAGATGAAGAAGAGCGTCTCGAAGAGTGTCGAGAATACCTTGTGGATTCTGCAGGAGTCACTGGAGCAGACTCTGTAGGTGCCAGAGGTGTCTGTGGTAGAGGCGGCAGCTGAGAAGGCTGAGGTAAAGGTGGTAAAAGAATGAGAGAAGCCGAGGATTCGGAGGTGGTATAGACCCTCCTTGGTCTCTTCGAGTGCCTTCTCGACGTCGACACACTTCTCGCCGTCAAAGTACAACGCCGACGAGTACCTCTCGGAATTGACTCCTCTCGCCGTTGAGAGCTTCTCGACGGTGACCTTCCTCGCCGGCGATAGTCTCCGACGACTAGTACTGTCCACCGACGTTGATCTTCCCCGTTGCGTCGACGGCGACCTGGACCGGGAACCTCGACGGCGAGTGTCTACGCCATATCGACGGCGAGCATGTTGGCGCCGCTCCTGGTCTCGACGTCGATGTCCTCGACGTCGGAGACCTATGATGCTTGTGAGCAGGTCTGGCAGCTGCTCCAGAGGACACAGGTCGAGCCCTGGTAGAAGACTGACCTTCTCCTCGCTTTGTGGCAGATTGCCCTCTTCGTCTCCTGTCCTCTTTTGCCTGAAGATGGATTTTCTTCCTGTCACGAAGAGTTCTTCTGGAGAAAGTTTTGCAAATGTCACAGGCATCAGGTTTGTGACTTGACGGTAGGCAAATAATACAGACTTGATGTGGGTCTGTTTTGGCCTTTTTCCTGCCACAGCTAGGGCACTTATCAAAAAGAGAAGGCATTCTGGAGACAGAAAAACCTCAAATTTCTGTCAGAATTTGACAGGAAAAGCTAGAAAATGTTCACTCTAGATGAAAAACGTCGAGTGAAATTGAAATCCAAAGGATTTTAGTTGAGTTTTTGTCAAAAAAAGATATATAAAGGTAGAGCTCAATGCTTCAGGGTCCTGTCAGAAGGAGCCGGAAAAAAAGAACTGAGGCAACTGCCTTTTGCTGTGCATGATGGGATACCGAAACACTTTCCTTTCTTAAAGGCACAGCTCTATTTACATCCTGTATAATGGCAGCCTATGGGCTACACTGCCCTGCATTGTTTCATTCTCATTTGAAGGTGTAAATAAAGTTTGAGAATATGTTTTTTACTACATTTCTAGAATTAATACCTTTTTTTAAACGTTTATCTGTACTACAGCTTCCTTTCTTTCCAACCTAAAGAATGAACAATTTGGCCTTTGTAGCTTTTCACCTAGGCTGCACATTGATATTCTTAAGTGACTTAACAGGCCTTTTTCAAGAAAGGCAAACAACTACACTTAAGAATACACTACAGAACAGTGCTCCGGGGTGCCCGCAGGCGTGCAGAACTATTCAGTGCTTATGACTATACATGGAAATCCCTACGAGAGAAACCCTTTGCTGTTATCTTCACGTCATCATTAGAGATATCTTGTCAAGGTATATGTGCATTAGATTGTGCCCTACTGCAATTAAAATGGGCAATGACGCACCCAAGCAAAGCATCACTTACCTTCTAGTTGCAGAACATTACGCAAAAGACAAGCCACTGAGCTATGCCCTTTTTTTAATTCTACAAAGTGTCACACACATTCACAAATGTGCGGGTGGTAATACTTGATACAATTTTATAGTAGTGTATTGGTGCCAGCCAAACGTCAGTCCACACACTCCCATCAGCTAGTGTGACTGCTGTATCAGGCATGTGGATGTATGTAAGTGATGGGCCCTTGAGTGGCGCTGTCTGTCGATGCAAGTGTTGTAATGTGCTGGGCCCGCGGCTGGCGGCGTGAATGGTCTTGTGCATGTCATGTATAAAAGGTGTGTGAATGGACTGTAAAACGGTTTGTGCCTTGACGCGGCTTTACACCTCACAAGCTGCGAGTTATTGGTTCAGTTTTTTGGCCTTTCAGTTATTAACAATGCATTTCACTTTTGTGAAATCTCTTGTTAATAAAATTTGATCTACTGATCCATCACTCACCCTTGTGCCAAATCCAACCAGTATGTGTGGTAAAAATGACAAAACCTGCTCCGCTGTAATCAGATGTCGCAGCACACTTGTGAAACCCTAGGTATCTCAGGTGGGACCCCGATGATGAAGCATGCCACCAACTTGGTTGGTGGGCGAGGGGTCTCTTTCACATAATTTTAGTGTTTGGCACATCAGAGACGTATGTGCACACATCAAAATGATATATTACAAAACTACCTGTGTTTTTTTGGGGGGGGGGGGCAGGAAGGAGGGGGCACCTCTGTTTTTGGCCCCGGGTGCGGCCTTCATCTAGGGAAACCTACCAAACCCAGATATTTTTTTTTAAAACTAGACACCCCAAGGAGTGCAGGGAAGTGTGGCTGGCGTGGATCCTCTAACATTTTCTTACCCAGACTCCTCGGCAAACCTAAAAATTTGCTTTAAAAAAACATTTCCTGACTTTTCTCTGTAGGATCACCGCTCGAGCACAAAATTCCTACTCTCCAGCGTTCCCCTCAGTCTCCCAAGTAAAGTGACACCTCACTTGTGTGGGTCCCTTAAGCAGAGTCAGCCTAAAGATGTATAAAAGAAGAATATCTGCTTATCAACTCGCTGTGCTATCCCCTCAATCTCTACAAATTTTTTGCTTTTTTCTGTTGCAGGCACCTGGCCCACCCACAGAAGTGAGGTATCATTTTTATCAGGAGACTTGGGGGAGAACGCTGGGTGGAAGGAAATTTGCGGCTCCTCTCAGAATCCAGAACTTTCCGTCACAAAATGTGAGGAAAAAGTGTTTTGTTTTAGCCAAATTTAGAAGTTTGCAAAGGATTCTGGGTAACAGAACCTGGTGAGAGCCCCACAAGTCACCCCGACTTGGATTCCCCTAGGTCTCTAGTTTTAAAAAATGCACAGGTTTAGTAGGTTTCCCTAGGTGCCGGCTGAGCTAGAGGCCAAAATCCACAGGTAGGCACTTTGCAAAAAAACAGCTCTGTTTTCTTTGGGAAAATTTCATGTGTCCTCGTTGCGTTTTGGGGCATTTCCTGTCCCAGGCGCTAGGCCTACCCACACAAGTGAGGTACCATTTTTATCGGGAGACTTGGGGGAACATAGAATAGCAAAACAAGTGTTATTGCCCATTGTCTTTCTCTACATTTTCCCTTCCAAATGTAAGTGTGTGTGTAAAAAAGAAGTCTATTTGAGAAATGCCCTTTAATTCACATGCTAGTATGGGCACCCCAGAATTCGGAGATGTGCAAATAACCACTGCTCCTCAACACCTTATCTTGTGCCCATTTTGGAAATACAAAGGTTTTCTTGATAGCCATTTATCACTCTCTATATTTCAGCAAATGTATTGCTGTATACCCGGTTTAGAATCAAAACCCATTGCAAGGTGCAGCTCATTTTTTGGCTCTCGGTACCTAGGGTTCTTGATGAGCCTACAAGCCCTATATATCCCCGCAACCAGAAGAGTCCAGCTGACGTAACTGTATATTGCTTTCAAAAATCTGACATTGCAGGAAAAAGTTAGAGAAAAATGGCTTTTTAAAAGCTACCTGTTTTAAATGAAGGCCTGAAAGGCTGGCAAAGCCTTTATAGTTTAATTCACCTTCTTCATCTCTTCCAGCATTTGGTCCATCCCAGGGCCAAAGAGCTGGTTCGTATAGACGGCTTATCGATGATACTGAATTGTACCTCATGCTAAAAACCATGGATGTGAAGCCATGCCTGTCTCCTCATGACCATTCCCATAGCCAGCTGCCTCGTCACAGTGTCAGCCGCATTCAAGGCTGACTTAAACCATGAGCTGGCGATGCTCTTTCCTCCCTCAATAATGCCTTTCACCCTCTTATGATACTCCTCCTAAAGTTGTTACACATCCTCCCAGTATTGGTGATGTTGTCGATACAACAGTGTGCACAACTAGCAAATTCACCACTGTGTGACCGCAGCCCTCTCTATTTCTCTTACAGCCTTCATCCTTTTAATTTATCTGGTGGACAGCCCATGGATGCATGGGCATGGCGCTCGTCCTTGCTGTAGAGACAATTAGCAAGTTTGGCTCTACATGTGCTTGAATATATTTAGAGTCTTGTGCAGATGCCCCTGTTCTCTATAAGCGGCGTAACCTGCTTCACCATCGGTACCTCTGCTTTGTTAAACATGGGAGGATACTCCTTTCTTTTGCATGCAGGAATTAGTGTCTAGAAGAGGAAGCAAGTCTCCATTTTGACCGCCACCCCTAAGGCCTCTGCTGCCGCCTTCGCAACTGATTGGTATGTGGAGATGTTGACCAGGGTTTGTGGGGACCCAAAGAGGGGGCGCCATGAGGGATAGGATTCTATCCCTTTCTGATGTATGTCAACCTTGATGTCCTCCCACATCATTTCCTACTGTGGTTTATCTTTCCCCAAGACTTTGGGATCAACACTGAAAATAGCATCTTCCTCTTTCCCCACCTCTGTATCCTGTGTTTCTTTGGGAATTCTTTCCAACTCTGCCAGTGAAATGTCTTGTACTGTCCTCGTGATCGCCATCAACCATGCCAACTTCAAGGGAGCCATGGCTTCCTTGAAGGTCCTCTTCTTAATCAAGTTCTCTATTTCAACTTCCAGTGACTTTGTTAGAAATGGGGTCTCTATTTGGCAGTCAGTTTACACCCTGACCAAGTTGGGACCCTCACTAGACAGGGAAAGGGAATCACACACTCAAGATAACACCTGCTCACCACCTTGGTAGGTTAGCACAAGCAATCAGGCTAATCTCAGAGGCAATGTGTAAAGCATTTGTATACATATAAACAAAAAACACACAGTGTAACAGTGAAAATCACCACAAAAGTGCTCAACGCCAGTTTAGAAAAAGCCAATATTTATCTGAGTAAATCAAGACCAAAATGACAAAAAAACAACATACACAAATAAAGTTAACTTTCAAAAGGTTTAAGAGTCTTAATCCTGGAAGTGGTTGTATACTTAAAACACAGTACCTTGGATGCGTCAAAAACAAAGATGATGCAGGTTGCAAAGGAGGTGATGCATCGAGTGATGCTTCAATTAGTTTTCCCGCTGGACAGGCGATGCGTGGATTCTTTTCCCACCGGATCGGCGATGTGAGGATTCTTTTCCCACCGGACGGGTGATGTGTCGATTCCTTACTGCTGTGCAACATATAAAAAAAAAATGATGCTCAGGGATGCAGTGTGGAAAATCCAGACACAAACGATGGATCCGTACAGAAGTAGGCGCTGATTCAATTTTGTAGCCATGAGGCAGGTGCTACGTCGATCTTTCAGCTGCGCTGCAGGCACGGCATAAATTATTCTCCTGCAGCGACCTTGCATGGATTTTACTTCAGCACACCAGCTTCCACCTCCAATGTCAAGGCGCTGGATTTGGTACCATTTGGCAAATCAGAACTCTCAGCAGGAGAGCCAAGGGATTGGCAGGTGAAGTCTTTGAAGTCCCTGAGACTTCACAACAGGAGGCAAGTTCAGTTTAAGCCCTTGGCGAACCTTGGAAAGCAGGATGTAGAAAGCTAAGCCCAGTCCTTTCACTCCCAGTACAGAAGCAGCTGGCCAGCACAGCAAAGCAATTGGCAGAATGACAGTTCCTCCTACAGCATCCAGCACTTTTTCCTTGCAGAATGTCCTCAGGCCTGAAGTGTTCAGAAGTTGTGGGGTCAGTAATTCAATACTTATACTCATTTCGGCCTCTGAAGTAGGCAACCTTCAAAGGAAAGTCTTTGTAGTGCACAAGACCCTGCCTCTCCCTGTCCTGGCCCCAGACACACTCTAGAGGTTGAAGACTGCTTTGTGCGAGGATAGGCACAGCACTATTCAGGTGCAGGTGTCAGCTCCTCTCACCACTCTATCCTAGGAAGACTCATCATGATGTGAAGGACACCTTTGCTCCTTTGTGTGACTGTACTCTAGAGTGATTTTACAAACAGCCTAACTGTCATGCTGAGCCAGACTTGTATTCAGCAGCCAGGCAGAGGCACAGAATGGTTAAGCACAAAAATGCCCAGTGGCATTTTCAAACTTACAACCTAAAAAACAACTTTACCAAAAGATGTATTTTTACGTTTTGAGTTCAGATACCCCAAACTCCAGATATCTATCTGCTCCCAATGGAAAATTGCACAAAAGATATTTCAAGGCAATCCCCATATTAACCTACGAGAGAGGGACACCTTTCAATAGTGAAAACTGAATTTAACAGTATTTCAGTATCAGGATGCGTAAAACACATCAGTACATCTCCTACTTTTTAAATACACTACATCCTGCTCATGGGGCTGCCTTGGGCCTACCATAGGGGTGACTTACATGTAGTAAAAGGGACATTTTGGGCCTGGCAAGTGGGAACACTAGTCAGGTTGAACTGGCAGTAAAAACTCCACACAAAGACACTGCAGTGACAGGTTTGAGGCATTTTTAAAGGGCTACTCCTGTTGGTGGCACAATAAGTGATGCAGGTCCACTAGTAGCATTTGATTTACAGGCCCTGGGCACACACAGTGCACTTTACTAGGGACTTGCCAGTAAATCAAATATATCAATCATGGATAGGACAATCACTAATACCATTTAGACAGAAAGCACTTGCACTCTAGCACTGGCCAGCAGTGGTAAAGTGACCAGAGTCCTAAATCCAGCAAAAACAAAGTTCAGCACAGCATCAAAAGCAGGCAGTCAGAAGCCAAAAAGACAAGGGATACCCTGCAGAACAGGCCATTTCAAAGAGCTCTTTTCTTACTCGAGGTCACTGATGTTGGAAGTCTTAGGCTGTCCATGAACATTTTCCTTTGAGGGTGTCCGTTCCTCCTTCCCTCTCCATGCTAGATTATCCTCTCAAGTTGAAGCAACAGACTTCGGTGTATCCTTACCGCTGAGTTATTTTCGGTAGATGGGAAGAACCCTGCACTCCTTCAACTGCTTGTCTCTTCGGCGTCAAGGGCTTCATTTTCAGCGTCACTATAAGAACCATGCTTTGACAACTTGGGCATATGTCTGACAGCCTTCTCTTTTGACAAAATCAGATGTTTTACATGCATGTGACACTCTGGGCTTACGGTCTCAATGGTGTCTCTTTTCAACTTTGTACTACTCATATTCAACATTTTGGTGCTCTCTTTAAGCCTCATGCACCTCTTACTTTGTCAGATAAACTTGTCTCCTACATCGATGGAACTCCCCACTTCTGTTTTCCCACTGCCAACAAGCCTGCCATGTCTGTACTTGACAAATGTTGATGGATCTTGTCGCTGTGCACCAGGATTTTTGGCTTAATGTAAGAGCACGGAACACAGTCCTCCGACTTACGGTCTGGAGGCAGGAAGAGCATTGACTGGGTGTTCGTCGTTAAGGGCAAACTTTCAATGGCAATTAACGAATAACTTGGAGTGCCCTCATGCACTAAAAGGGAATTGAGGAACCAAAAGATCCCATTTTGACAAAGAAACATTCTCAAAATGTCGATCCCTCCTGACACGGCCTCGAGAAATACCCTCCCCAACATCAAGCACGGCTCTGCTTCCTTGATTGCCTTGCTTAGTTCAAATGGCACAAAAAATAAACTAAGATGGTGGGCACACACATGGGTATCATGGGATTACAGTCAACATCCTAGGGGCTCTGCCTATATTGAAAGCTGAAATACCAGCTAACAAAGTTTTGTAGAAAACAAGAAACATTCAGATACAACCACTAGTTGGAGGGATTGTGCAAAGAATATTAATCTAAAAGAGATTTCATGCTGCAAAAGATCACCACCCCCTACCCTATCACCTTGCTGTAATAGTGTACCTTGTTCGGAGTCAAAGCCGAAAACATAGCTGAGCCTCTGTTGGCACAACCAATCTAGTAGAGGCATTGGCGCAGACTAAGGCTGTATGACGAACAGTTCCGCTGTAATAATTATGTAGAATGACATCAAAAGCTGGGGTTCAAGTCAGTTCGGGATCAGAATCAAGAAGCAAAGAATGGGCTGCGTCCATCTCTGCTTTCACTGCTCAAAGAACATCTATGTGTTTTACAAAATGTTTTTGGGTATTGAAAGGTCTATCCAGGACTTCTAATTACACATGAGAAGATTGGATTTCTTTAACCTACCACACCGAGCAAAACAACCCTGTAGGACTGATGAAAACCACAGCTTGAAGCATGTAAGGAAGTGTTGTATAGCTTAAGAGACAACCTAACATTCTCCGAGCAAAGTTTTGGCTAGTTCCTTTCACTCCTAAGTTTAATTTAGCCACAATTAAAATTATTGTGTAGTCTTTCATAACACACTACAATATTGTTGGCATTAGCGATTCTATCTGCCATTGAGTAAAAGCTCTAACCCTTCTCCTTTTGCCCACTTTGTCAAAGCAGCGGCCCCATCTGCATGGAAGAACCAGATGTGCAATGACAAAGCCCTTGCTAGGTAAACAAAAAAATAATCTCTCAAGTAAAGGTCCTAATCCTAAGAGTTTAGCATGGGTGGTAAACCATGGAAGTTTTTTTTGCTCTGTGAATCAAGGAAATGTTATCCTGAAGCCCCGTCTCTTGTCGCATTGAAGTTTAGCAAATTGAAAGCAATGATTGACTGCAGAGTTCTATAGTCAAAGTCAGCTTTTGCCCCTTACCTGCTATATCTAGACTTTAAGGGAGAGTGTGCAAATGCAAGGTCCTACAACTATCATCTGCTGCTGCAGTTTCAATCGTGAATTTTCCAGTTTACAGTCAGAACAAGCTCACTGAGGAGGAGTAGTGTCATTCAGTGCTTGGTACATGCATTTGGGTGACAGGTCTTTGATGAGCCAGTGTTCTAGGTAGGGTTACAGACCCAATCCTGGCTGCCACCGATGCACTGCCATTGGGGCCCAGAATGTGTAATTGTATTTGTATAGTGCCTAGTACCCCAGAAGAGGTGTTGAAGCGCTTTATGCTAGACAATACGTGGCTCTGGAAACCATCATTAGTGGTTAATTCTGAGTCCTTGCTTATTGGTGGTTACATGGAATATTCCTGGGCACTTGAGAAAAACATCCCATGCATTCATTCCAGTTTCTTTTTGGTAGGTTAAATTACGAGCTATGTGTTATTATTTGTGCTGGTGAAGATTGGGGGTATATGTTAGTTCATTCAGATGGATGGGGAGGGTAACAGAGGCTCCAGAGGTGTTTAATACAGTTATACTGCAGAAGCATTACTCTCATAGTAGTGATGTTTGAAATTATCTGTGGCCAATCTGCAGGAATACATTATTAAGAACTGCGGCAAACATGCATGTGATTCAGAAAGCATTACGATCAGAGAGGCGGCATAGACAGGATGGAGGGGGGTCTTTGGGGAAAATCAAAAGAAGGTAGATATACATTTTGAGTTAGTCAGTTTTCATGCTGTATTTTAGAAAAGCTTTCCAAGATACCACACAATTTGAGGAGGAAAGACTCTAGAACTGAACAGTATTTTATGTGAAGACAGTGCTATATTAGATACTTTTGTCTTACTCCAGGGCACTTTTGTGCACCTTAATGTGCTGAAGCCAACTACTCAATTTAAGACGAAACCTAACAATGCAATCCTTAAACACAAATATATTAGTGATGTAATGCTTCAGAAATTAAGTTTCAACCAAGCAACTGCTCTGTCTCAAAGCCAACAGTCTGCCAACTGCTATGCTGTCATTAGACCATTGTTTCAACAAGTAACACTGATCAGCCCAGGGACTGAATGATCAATATGTATACAGGGAAATCATGGTTAGGCTGCACTCAAACGAGGTATTAACAAAGTAATTACTTATCATGTAGGAGTATTTTTCCAGCTCGACGATTTTTCTAAATTCACATGCTGTGCATTATTCCGCCATCTAGTGGTTGGGGTCTGGAACTTCCCGTGTTTAGTTTTAGTCCTTTTTTCTAGATGCTGATGGGCATCTGCAATCTCCCCCATTTGGTGCTTGAACCACTCTCCTGTGATGTCATACACCCTCCCCAGAACCCTTCCTGTTGGTCACCATCCTCAGATTCTTTTTTTTTTTTTTTCTCTGCCTCATCTTTTGGGGAGGCAAGTGGATCGCTTGTGAATCCATAAAATTCTTCAAGTTGCAAAACTGCTCCTACAGCTAAGTAACCATTTCATTTTGCAGCATGAATATTTTTTAGATTTGCACACTGCATTATGATTTTACAGCAGTTTTCCTTATTGTGGCAGTAGGGCTGAAGATGAGGTAGAACTTGTCAATAAATGTTTTGGTACTTTTTGTCCCACTTACGCTTCTCTATTAAATTCTGTATTAAACATCAATTCAATAGTGTTTTCTGAATGGCTGTACTGATGAACATAAGGGCGCCATGTTTCCTTGTAGTGTGCACTCTTGGTTTAGGAGGATGCCAGCTTTGTTGTGACAATTCAATAGTTTGTGTTATTCATCCGGCAACAGTACCATTTGTAACAGGTTCTCCTCTATTTTTGCTGGCAAAAGAGACAAAGAATTGTTTTCCTTTCCTGATATTGTTTTGTCCTTTTATATATAGTACCTTACTGCTCTGCGAGCTTCCAACATATGTAGAGCTTTCTCTGCTTTTGTCTTCTGGTAACAGAAACAGTTAGGTATTTGAATTTATTGATTTGTGGGTTCATTCTTAGCACCACTATCGTTATGTACTTAAATATATGGTTCTTGTATACCAAGTGCCTGTAGATCACTTACTCCATTTAGTGATGTCATTGCTATCAGAAAGGCTGTTTTTAAAGTTAAGCATTTAAAAGTTAGCTTGTGGATTGGTTCAAATGGTTCTTTCATTAGCTGAGTGAGTACCACACTGCGGTTCCATTTGGGTGTTGGAGCACTTCTGGGTGGTGCTATTCTTTTAGCACCTTCCAAAAATCTTTTAATGACCGGCACTTTGAATATGCTTCTTCCAATGTAGCCTCTTCTGTATGCTACTATTGGTGCCAGATGTCCTTAAAGTGATGCACAAGTTAAACCTTCTTCCACTAATTGCTAGATATTTAATCACAGTAATTTCTTGAATTCTGTCCTGAAGTAAATTGTGTTTTCACAAAAACATGCAAGTCTTTTCCATTTTGATGTAACATTTTCTTGTAGTTTTTTTCTTTGCTTCTCTGAGAATTGCCATAGTCTTTGCTGGGAGTCCTAAATGACAAGTTCTAGGTCTTTAGGAACCATACCGCTCTGGGTGTAATACAGCTCCCTTAAGCATGGAAAGTAAATCTTGCAATACTGGTAACTATCATTTCCTGCACTATCTCCATGAGTTTTGAGTACCCACTGTGGTGCTATCAAAATTAGAGTCATTTGTGCTGGTTTGCACTTATCACTCTTGAAGTCAATATTATCTGTGGAAAGGCATAAGCAAATTCTTTAACCAACTTATTGACAGTGCAGTCCCTACGGACTGGGGGTATGGATGCGAAGTACTGGCATTTTGTGTTCTGAGTATTTGTGAATAACTATTTTTGGCGTTCACCACTTTTGGGATATGGATTTTTACTCCCATTCGTGTGAAATGGACATTTGCCTGCTAAATTTGTTTGCTATCATGTTGCCCGTTCCTGGTAGGTGTATTACTGTTAGTTATCACCCTTTGAATGGCCCATCTTTACATCTGTTGAGCCAACTTTGATAGGGGATATGATTCTTCCCCCATTGTTTGCTTACACAGAACATTGTTGTTGTATTGTCGGTTTCTATTTGTATAGATTTCTTACACAATTGCTGTTGAAAGGCTTTTACGGATAGGAACACTGACTTTAATTCCAATATATTTATATGTTGTACAGCCTCTGTGGGATTCCAAATTCCTCTCACACAGCTTTACCATATGTGCTCCCCGTCCCGTGTGTGAGGCGTCTGTGTAAATGGTCACAACTGGAGCTGTGGTTATGAATGGTCTTCCTGCTGTTATATTTGACTTGTTTCACCATTTCATCTCCTCCTGTACTTTGTGTTATATCCACTAAATCTTCCCAGATCCCTGCTGCTTGTGACCACTAACTTTGGAACCATTCTTGAATGGGTCTTTGGTGTAACCTTGTGTGTGGCATCGATGGTATGCATGTTACCATCATTCCTAGTAACTTCTCCATCTTCCTCACCGTCAGAGATTGCCCCTTCTGGTAGAGGTGAGCTTCCTGTGTTAGTCTGTGTGCTCTCTTGTCGCAGGGGGTGGCTTTGGCTTGTAACTATTTTTGCTTCTAAGAACAGTTTGTTGTTCCAGTGATGATTTCCCTAGGTTTATAGCGAACCCTAATCTGTTTATATTTTTTCTCCACTCCCAGAGTAACAGTTCGACAATTTGCTGGTTCGTACAAAGCTCTTCCTTCAGTGGCATTATCCTCCTCTTCACTTGAGTACCCGAAGTCACAAAGAGGTGGCATCCTTCTGACCTTGCCCTGGCGGTAGTGTTAAAACCTGTATCAAAGTTTTGAGGTTTTTATCTTGATATCTGCACTGGCCTCGCAGGAACTGGTGTCCTGATCTATCAGTACGCAGAAGTTGCAAAAGTTGCACACCTGATGACTGTCTTTCTGTGCAAACTTATGAAGGCACTGTGGCAGAAATGGAACCGTATTCTCCATTTCAAGATTAACAAGGGACCCTTGTTTGAGCATTCTCCATCCCTCTTTCTGGAAAAAACTGTTTGCCTCAACAATCTGCTCCTCTTTACAGCTTTTCAGATTGCTCTCTGTATATCTTCATCGAAAAACGTTTCTTCTCCTTTAAATCCTCTTCAGGCTTAGAGACTCTTCTGATGCTTCCAGACTCACACGGTAGAAAAAATAATCTGAAAATTGTGACCAACTGGAAGGTTTCAAGGAAAGGTGTGAAACGTCACAGGAGGATGGGTCCAAGCACCAAATGGTGGGGATCGTCAATGCCCAACAACCATAAAAAGAAAAGGAAAGAAGAACAACTACTAATCACAAGATGCAAAGCATGTGAATCCAGATAAGATGCATGCTGCAAAACACATATCTTAGCAATGTGCGAAAATAGATGGGTAAATAATGCGAACACTGAAAAGGAGATGCTGCAAATGCTGGAATGTAAGTCTTCTGATGTTGATCCCCGACTATGGCTCACAGTATTAATTACAAAGCAAAGTGGGATCCATTTTGGAAACTCTGTTTTGACAATGCATAAGACAGAGGGCAAAAAGAGCATCCCTATAGAGCTCTTCGGAGATGGCCTGGGGCTAGAGGGTAAAGAGATCCAGACACTGGGGTGAGGGGTCTGGTCTTAGAGCTCCCTTTAGAAACTCAGAGTGAGAGGTGGGACTGCAGATTCTGTTGTGCAAGGTGAATGGGAGACTGAGTGAGACCAAGCCTTTTGTCTTCCTTAAAGACTTTCAATTGGGCTGGTCACAGATAAGTGTGGAACGCTCACACCTTTATGTGCCTCTGTTATGGGTGCTCCAGGCTAGAGACTTCCCTGTTGTGAAGGACAGTAATACACAGACTAGCCGGAAAGAAACCTGGAAAGCAACCTGGAATATGTTAATTGACCAACATCACCACCACTAGGAATCCAAAGAAACGTTGGCACATGGAGAACAGGAAGTAGGAGCTTCAATGACACTATCATTACAATTAACAAAACTGCATCAGACGAAAAACTACAGTACACAAACTTAATTCCAATACATGCTGACTAGGCAAAGATGTATTGCTAGTTCTTAAGTGAAAACACTGTGCAGTTTCAATGTTCAAAAAACATTTGTAACTTAGCTCTTTGAATTACAGGTTTGGGCTGGAATTGAATATTTGGAATTATCGTTATTTCTCACTTAGACCTCTCCATATATGTCAGTCTTCGTAGAATTCCAAACATCAACCCCAAGTAACATCTCATCTATCCTGGTCAATGAGATGGGCACAAACGCAGGGCTATCACCCTGACTGCATTTCCCCGTGGATGACTGCTAATCTCTACATCAACAAGGAAAATAGTTTGCTTCTGACACCAGTTTGTGATGTGCAAGGCATACTCAACCGTAATTCTTATCCTTACACTTTGATTTACCATACTAGTTATGCTAAAATAAACATGCTGCAAGCACACCACACTTACTTTCTTCCACACAAAACCTGTATTTTGATTGTCTACATTTTATGGAGACCATTAAAAGTTTGAATTTAAAGAAAAGCGCAGGTAGTAAAATGAACAATTATTTTTTTGTCCACTACATAGGCCATCTGTGTCCTTTGTTCACTCACTTCCCCCCATGCTCCCACCTACACCGCACCACATTCTGATCCTGGTGCCTACCCCCCACAGCTGCCCTGATGACAGCCCTGCTGATGAATCCGGACCAGTGAACCCCTGTAGATCAGGATGTGGGTCTTGGGCAGCCTTGCCTGGTACAGCCGAAACCCCACACCTGAAATGAGGTGAGCAGGAGTGTGGGTCTGGACTTCTTTACCAAAGCTTCTGTTTTAGCAGTATTTGTTTCCCCATGAAGTTGACCCAAAAAAGCTCATGGCTGCAAGTGCTGTATCTATACCCATTTGCCTTAGATCGGGTGGTTTCTGCCGTTCACTTGTGCAGCATAGCATATCGGACACTTCAATCCTTCACTTTTCATGAGAAACTAAAAATCAAATCCTTGAATTTAAAGTGTTAAGCAGGAACAAAACAGACGTATGGAGTAAATCAGAATATTAAAGTCGCTATTTTGCAGATCGAAGGATGCTAGAAATTGCCTTTTTTAGATTAACACTAGTACGGCGAGTGCAAGGAGCAAAGAAAATGAACTGCGGCAGTCTCTGCTTTCATTGCTGGAAAGATCATCTATGTGCTTTCCAGAAGGTTTCCATTGAAAGGCATTTCCAAGGCTGACTATTGCATTTTTAAACAGAAAAAAGTTTTTTTAAAACAACCACACGAGCAAAATTTCCCCGTAGCAATATGATGGAAGCCATAATTTGAGGCACCTAAAGAATTATCTTACACCATAAGAAAGAATTTATGCTAGGTTATGTGTATTTTAAATCGCACCATCACCGGCACAGGTATCCTGATGCTGAGCCGGTGTGCCTGTCTAACCCTGCTTATGGTAGGTTGGATTACTGAATGGCCAGGTTTTCAGCTTCTTGCTGAATTTGAGAAGAGGCAGCGGCTCTGGTGGGGAGTGGGAGGTCGTTCCATGCTTTAGGAGTGATGTAAAAGAACACCCGTCCTCCTGCTATGGTTGTATGTACGAGTGAGATGTATGCAAGTAGGAGTCCTGTGGAGAGGAGGTATATGTGGTTGGTGGAACGAAAAGCGACTGTTCAGGTAAGTGGGGCCCGAGTGGTATAGTGACTTGAATGCATGTGTTCAGAGTTTGAATTGAGTACATTTGTGTATCGGGAGCCAGTGTAGTTGGCCAACGTGTGGTGAGATGAGGTTTCTCTGGGAGAAATTGAGGAGGACACTGGTTACAAAGTTCTGGATGGTTTGTTGTCTTCTAGTGAGTTGCTTAGTGATCCCGGTGTAGAGGGGGTGTTCCCACAGTCCAACTTGCTGGTGAAAAAGGCATTAGTAGAAGTTTTAATGGTGTTGCTTGAGAGCCATTTGAAGATCTTCCTCATCTTCAGCGTGTGGAAGCAGGATACACTGACTTGTGCAGACATGTCCAGTTTGCTGTTGATAATTATTTCAAGGCTCCTAGCATGGTTTCTGGGTGTTGGTCCAAGTTTGGTAAGCCACCAGTGGGAGTTCCATGGTGATATGTTATTGCCAAAAGTCACTACTTCTGTTTTGTCAGTGTTGAGTTTGATCATGTGGGGGGGGAGGGGTGGGGGGTGGACTTCTTGTGATGGGGGTCTTGATCAAGAGGCGGTGTATAAGTTTTGGGTCATCTAGGAGAAGATATTGATTTAGTGTGCATAGATGGCACGGCCCAGAGGGATCATGTATGCTTTAAAGAGATGGAGGCTGACCAATGAACCCTGAGGCACTCCCCAGGTGAGTTTGAAGGCTTCCGATTGCAGGTCCTTGCATGCCAATTTTGTTCAGTGTTGTATGGGCTGTGAGAATGTGCAAAAAGCTCCAGAGAGGTCCAGGACAGTGAGGGCCACATGTCTCCATCAAAGATCATGTCGGTGGCAGCAAGGAGTGCTGTTTCTGTACTTTGGTTGGGCCTGAATCTGGACTGTCAAGGAGCTGGCGGTTGATGAGGTCATCAGTGAGGCATCAGTTAATTAGTTTTTCTAAAATAAGACCACAAGGTCAGTGATAATTCATCGGCAGTAATGGGACATTGAGTTGCGACATCGATGTAGTCCAGTTGAGGGTTGAAGCTGCTGTATAGGGAGGTGACTTTTACAGGAGAATTCCAAGAGCTTGTTGCAAAGGTCTTGTGAGGTGAAGTTGCTGGAGGAGCAAGGAAGTGCAGTGAAATCTTTTATAATGGTGAAGATTTTCTTGCTGATAGTGGTGCTGGCATGGATTCGATCTGTGCACTTGGTATTCCGTATTTGCTGGTGGTAGTAGCCTCTTACGGCTGATTTGAAGACATCCTAATTTGTGGGGTCTAGACTTATTCTCCGCTTGAACTCAACTTGCTTGCAGTGGCATTTAGTCAGCCTGAGTTCCGATGTGTACCAGTTGGCTTATGGTCAGCCTCTTGCTGTTAGTTTGCAGGTAAGGGAAGCCAGGGTGTCGGTGCATGCAAGACCCAGCTGTTGAAAGTTTTTGATGCCTTTCATCAAGGTGTCCATGTGCTCAGGTCGGGACTTGGAGAGAGTGGAATGGAAGCCTACTCCTCTCCCAAGATGCTTTTCAAGCAGCAATGGGCATTTCCATTGGTGGTAGGTATGTGAGGGGATGGGTATGCTGAAACCTACGAAGGCAGGCTCTGTAGGGGTCATAGATGCTGGCTTGTCAACTGATGTTGCTGACTGAGGAGAAAATCTAGTCTATAGGAGCTGAGTGATGCCAATATTTCCAAGGTTTTCTACAAGGACTGTAGAGTTTGGGTCAGTGTGAAGTTAAGGTGTCCAAGAAGGATGAGGGTGCTGTCATTGATGAGGGTTGTGGAGAAGTCTGATGTTGCTTGCAAATTTGGTGTGGGCCCTGGTAGTCTGTAATCAAGGGTTCTACACAGGGAGATGTTGGCTTTGATGTTTAGCTTCAAAGTGAGGCGTTCCATGTAGCTGGTGGGGGTATCTGTGTAGGTGGCGCAGCTGATGATATCTTAATATAATGGCAATTCCACCTCCCAGATTGTGCTGAATGTCTCAGAGCAAGTTTTTGGCTTGTTCCATGCACTCTGCAAATATGTTACCAAAAATATCAAAGGAACAAAACTATGAAAAACTCATGCTGTAGTTGCCCATCATAACAACAAAAATGCCAACGTGAGAGATTGTTTAAGGCGGCAGGCTCTAAGAACAATTCTTCAGCATTGGTACCTTTCAGATTCTCATGCTTGAATTATTCCTAGATGTAAGACTAAAACCCTCTGTAGTCAATGATAATACAGCACTATTCCATTACAGCAAATACCACTGGAAACAGGAAAAGACTACTTTTAGCCCTTCAACCTCATTATGTAGGCCAAACTCCAGCCAATAAGGTTCTCAGCATCACCAACTGTCAAATACTTGTGGCTTATCTTAAGGGACTACTGTCAGACTCATTAAAGGGAGGAGGGTGGACGAATGTGAATCTAAGACCGACACCAATGCTGAAGAACTGTAGCTAAAGTAATTAACTTTTTCCCCTAAAGCGTTGGATTTTTCATAGATCCACATGCTTGAATTACTGAAGCAGTAAGTTACAGCATCTGTAATTATAAACAGAAATGTGATTCATCGTAACAAAACAACTGGAGCACCACCTCTCCATCTGCACTCTCAGCTTCTGACTGGATACTCAGTCAATAATTCTTGACAAAATTATGGGCTGAAGCTTGGGTTGCTACCCTGTAAACGTCCAGAAGATGTACACTGGTGAAGGGTGCAGATGCACCAGCTATACCCTTGGGAGAATGTGCCACGATTCAGGGTCCAAAAAGGTATCTAGTCTTCACATAGTAGAATGATACAAGTTGTGATCCAGCGTCCTATGCCCAGTTTAGACATAGGGCAAACTTTGAAGGAGTTACTAAAAGAAACAAATGTCTTCTTCTGTCAATGTAAAATTTAAAAGAGCATTTAGGGTCTGTGAAGAAATGTAGAGCTTTTTCTGCAGCAGTAAATTTTAAGGGAAAAAAAAAAAAAAAAAATCAGTAAATAAACTTTTCAGATGAAATAATGGTGCCTTAAGGCACGAATTTAAGATTTGTAGAAATAGCTACCTTTATCTGGTCAAACGTCTGGTACAGTGGTAAAATAGAAAATGTCTTAATTTCACCAGTATGTAGTGTAGATGCAAACACCAAAATTTTTACAAAATCGAAAAAAAGTTTCTCACACCGCATTTTAAGAGGGAACTTATGTGTATAGACTTGAAAAAATATTTAATCCCCTACCACAGCGTTAAGCTCCTAAAATGGTGGATTATTTGCCAAAGTAGGAAAACTGTGAAAAACCACATTCAAATCCCTTTCCTATTCTAGCTGGGGGAAAAAAAAAAGAAAAAAAAAAAAAGTGCCATGTATGGAGTACCTGACATAACTGCCAGGAGTACCCTAATAGAGGAATATCTTAAGCCTGGCTCCACAAGGCATAGAAGATAAGGCAACATCTCCTTATGGCATGTGCACAGATTTAAATGCTCAAATGCAGAATAATTTCCATCTCAGGTTATGTTTTCACCATAGATACTGTTTTAGTTGCCAGAAGAATTTCCATGTAGCTTACCAGAATTTTAAGAAGGCCATCCTCCATGTCCACAGCAGCCAGTTAGTAAGGGGCAGTAAGATTTGATTGTGGTGTTTCCATTGATAAATCCCTTAGCCCTATGGACCAAACCTGTCTGGCCCAGAACTGAAAGGAAAACGTTATGCACCCTGCAAGAATCAGTTTGTAGCGAGTAGTGTTGTAGATTCACATGCTCTGCATATTCCCACCATCTAGTGCTGGTCAGAGGGTTGCAAGTTTTTCTTCGAAGAAAGGCTAAGGAGTAATGGGGACACCGTCCTTTATTGGCAAAGCACATGGGCACTGCCTCAATGTTAGATTGTTTTTCGTTTGGCAGGTGAGAGTAGTTTGAAGTTACAAGTAAACGTGTATGGTAAAAATGTGCATTGTGGAGGTAAGTTAGTTGATAAGGATAAGATCTGCAAGTAGAGCCACACACTTCCAGGGATGAGGGTGGGCACATGTGACACTTTAGTCCTACACACTAGTTATAGGTATTTAAATACTTGAAGGCCTGGCAGGCTGAACAGGTCGATTTCACATGGTCCTTCAGGAGACAGAATTTGTAGACCCTTTGTTGACCAGACCATAGAATATTGCTGTTGAAGCGTTAGCTTTCCTAGCATGACCCAGTGCCAGAACTAAATAACACATCCAAATGCAAAACCTTCTAAGGGCGATTGTGGGTGTCAGGAGAGGAATAACAAATTACCTTGAAACCTCTATCTCGAGAAGGAAAAAAACAAATCCTGCACCCAACACTACACGGCATAAATGTGCAGAGCCCTTGATCTACAACATTACTTGCTTGGAAACACGTATTTCTCCAGTATGAGACTTTAATGCCCCAAAGTACACAACACTCATTTCTGCTGGATGTCATGTGACACTAAAATACATCAAAACCTAGGTCAAATGTCCACATCTCTAAAAGGAACACACTAATGACAAAACACATAACAGGTACAAACATACACTATAACTAGGGGTGGGCAGAATGTTTTGTTTTGCCCAAGGAATTGGCAGAACTTTAGTTAGTTTGTGTTACTCTCAACACGGTGTTCTGGCCAAATTGCGTCAATCGCTGTGTGGCAGAATTTTAATCTGCAAGACTCCAGAAAAGGCAAACTGGTGAGCATGAGTGAGATTTGGTGTCCCCTAGCACAATTTGTTAACCCTGGCGGTCGTGGTCAGAGGGCTGCCATTCAAGTAGATTATCTACTGAAGCGGAAGAAAAATCAACTTGAATGGGCAAGCGCACTTCCGCAACACGGTGCCATACACGCTGATTTTCAGGTGCTGCTTGTGCTAAATTGCACCGCAAGCAGCATACTTTCTGCCCCTTGGCAAAACACCACATAATCTGAGTTTTTATGTAACTGCACATATTCTGCACACTTATTTGCAAACAAAAGTGTAAGTTAATCGCCATCTTGCTCCCCTAGTACAATACTCTTCACCAAACGGATAGCCATATTTAAGTGAATCCTACCTGAAAACTGACAAGTATTGTACTACAAATTCATTTCTTTTAGTACTGTATACCCTGATGCGGAAGCCTAAGTGTATTTGCTGACAGGTAGCACACTATTCTGTGAGTGTTATGGTTGGAAGTATGTCCGTCGTGCTATATGTAAGGGTAGTACTTTAATGCAGATCATCAAGTATTGAGCTGTGCTCTCAAGTTTGTTGCTGTGCCCTGGTGTGAAACTGAGGTGAGAGATTAGAACTCTTAAGCATTACAGAAAGTTCATGACTGGACAAGATAATGTGTGTATAGACTCACAAGTGCATTTACAGCAATGAAACTGTTTCCAGAAGTCTGAGGATGTACATATGCAAGAGTTCATGAAATATGTGAGAATACACACAGCAATGCTAGCATGCTACTTCTTTAGAGCGGTTTACATCATACATTTTTAAACACAAGAGCAAGATATGTCCTTGGGGTTGCACAATTACATTAAATATAGTATAAACACAAGCCTACACATATAAGGATTGAGTGCAACCATTGAAAAAGGTAATCTATGAACTAACTGCAACATATGGTTCTAACCAAAAGCAGCAGAGGAGCAAACTACGTTTATTGGTGTCCTACTATCTGCCACAGTATATCCTCTGAGAACTACACACAAGTGTAGAAATGGAGGAGTAACCAATACAAGTAAGAATTATGCAACAAGCCTTAGTACGTCAGGAGTGGACGTCTACACAGGCGTCCTACTATCGGCCACAATATACCCTCTGAGATCTACACATAAGTGTAAAAATGGAGGAGTAACCAATATGAGCAAGAACTATGCAATAAGCCTTAGTACGTCAGGGGTGGATGTCTACAAAGGCGCTGTAGAAAAGCAACAGATGGGAATGGTTATTATGCAATCAATCTTAGTATGGGTTCTGGGGTGCACCCAGAAGATGCAGAGGAGCAGCCTCTGAATTGACAGAGGAGCAACCTTAATACAACCAGTTATAATGTGTTTTGTAGGAAGTGGGGACAGTTCACACTGAATTAATAGAGGAGCAATCAATGCATGGCATTACTCAACTAGTTTAATATATAAAATGGGGGTCTTCACTGTAGTGGCAGGAGTAACCCAGGTGAAGGACATTCTTCAATCAGCTAAAGGTTATGTTGTAAGGGGAGGAGTCCCCCGAAAATGGCATAGGAGCAACCTCTGGGATTCTATATGCCACCATGGGTAAAGATTACATATGGTCTACACTGTCAAAGCAGTAATCTGGTGTACTAATTTAATAATGTTAATGTGCCCCTCGGTTGCATTCATCTATTTCCAATCACGTGAGCAATACTACTGCTGTGGAGCATGTGATTAGCTCAGTCCTGCCTGCCATACCTTACGGTAAGAGGAGGAAAAATTAGCAAAGAATACCTTGCTGCTGAACCTGGCTCAGCTGACTTCTCCAAACGGAATGCCCCCAATCCTTTTTGCCCTCCTTCCTTAAATTCCTTTATTTAATCTAACCTATTTCCTTCCACAGTTTTTCCCCTACAAGTATTCTTTATACAGGAGCACCAGATACCCGCTCTGCCAATCCCAGAGGTCACATCCAGATGGACTGTACAATACATATACACTTGCTGTCAGAATTCAGTGCTCATTGGAAGGTGCTTGCCCTGTAGTTACAGGATGGAACTTTCAGATCTTTTAACGTCTGTCTGTATCCAGCATATGCTTAGGTTTTGCTCCTCTGCACTCAAACCTAAACAAGAACCAAAATATCTGATCAGTAAGACAGTTGCAAAGACCACATGCACAGCACTCTGACTCCCTCATTCCGCTCCACGTAAAAGCGAAGGAACAGGAACAGCGCATGGCACTACACAAAGGATGACACCCATATGCTTTCCACAGATACCACAGTAATGGCCCACAAATTTCTAACCAGGCAACAATAAGTGAATGTAAAGTTGTGTATTCAATGCTTTACGTATCTTCCGTCCATTACAAGCTTAAAGCAGCACATACTCAACCATGCAGAAGAAAATATTTTTCATACAGTGTAGCAGTTCAATACTCCTCCTTCCAAGAACCCCCACGCCCCCTACCTACACACACAAAACATGCTACTAATGTGCTTCTGCTCTTCATAAGTGGGTAAGAGCTATGCATGTAAAATTTCAACAATATACATGCTTGCTGTCCAACACGATTAGGTCTCAATTGTACACCTGAATGAATTAAATAAGCAAGTATGATCAATTCATAGCATCGCACACAGTGCCATTACATGCTCAACAGCTGTTATCTACTCTACTGAAATACATACAGCTTTATTTTTAACATGATTTTTACTATCTACCAATGTGTGTACCTATCCATTCTGTAAAAAGATTAACACATACCAGATGTGTCGTGGGTTACTAAAAGAGATTTAATTTCAGCCCATATACAAAATCCCAGCCTCTTGTTGCCTAAAAGGAATCAATTATAAGTGCTTAAGAAATCCCCTTCTGAGCAACACTCCTAAGGAGACCACTGCAAACAGCAGATGTGCCAACATATGACTAAACTGGTATTTACACAGCACAATCTTGAGTACTCACCTACCAAGTTTTCCTCCTGTGACTCCACTGCTAGCGGCCCCTCAAAAAGGAACTTTCACCTGCAATAAAAGGATTTTGAGAGCATAACTGAAGAGATAAAGACAGCATGTAATACTAGAGAAAGACTCAGGCAGAGTTGTGAGGAAACATCAATAGCCTATTAGACCACCCTGCAGCTCATCAGCAGTAAAACATAATAAATTAACTGACTACATCTTTCAGTAATATGAAACTTTAATTGTCGAAGACTAGCAGAAGCTCAATCCCCACTTTCTCATCAAAATGATTTCAAATAGTGTTCATTCCACCACACTCACAACCACATTTACTCTTGCAGTGGACAGCAAGATTCAACATTTTATGTGTGAATGTTCAGCACCAAATTTCCTCTTCCTATTCCTCCCCTAGATTTTTCAGCCTTGCACGATGCAATCACAACAAGGTTTAACCAGTCTGAAAAGCCACAGATGACCGACACAGTATCACCGGATGTCAAACTGAAATAAAATTATGAATGTCTCAACAGCTCAAAGTAAATTTGGACAAGGCAAAACGACAGACAGACCCCGTGCAACCACACAAATGTTTCGACCTTATTCCCTAGGCCACTTCCCCACCAATTTGAAAACAATAACGAATACCACAGACTTCGACCTGTAGTGTCAAATATGCACAATTGCCTACCAAGTACTAGCCATACCTCACAAGTTTCCAAACTTAGACCAAACAGTCTAAAAAAAAAATTAAAAAAAATAGTAATGATCTGCACTACTGAACGTTTGCTATTTTACTAGTCCTCACAGTCGCACATTTTCATAAAACTGGAATACGTGGATTCCCCCCCCCCCCCTATAAGTGACAAAATTATGTAATATTCATCCTCAATGGATCCATATCATTTCACGAACGCTTGTTGTCAGGAAGCCATATGGCATTCTCCCCGTTATCAAACATAAGCACATTCCAAATGCATACAAATCAATTAAGTAAATGAAAAATATCACAGCTACTATTAATTGCAAAACCATCTTGCATCTAAACAGTGGAACACAATGCATCAAAACACAACCACGCATTGTTCAAGCATGTTCAAATCAACACTAAGCGCAAACAAAAAACAATGCGGGGAAGAAGGCAACTCTATAAAGATGCAAGTCTGTGGAATAAGCAATTAAAAGCTGGACCGATTAAGCATCGGTAAGCACATTATAAAATCACAGATCACTTCTACATGTTAAAAATGCATACATCCCACAACCCAAGGAAGACACTCCACTGCAACACCAGACCAACGCTTACATCAATAACATAAAAATATATACTTAATCAAGTACTGGGCAAACTACAGGGAGTGCAGAATTATTAGGCAAGTTGTATTTTTGAGGATTAATTTTATTATTGAACAACAACCATGTTCTCAATGAACCCAAAAAACTCATTAATATCAAAGCTGAATATTTTTGGAAGTAGTTTTTAGTTTGTTTTTAGTTTTAGCTATGTTAGGGGGATATCTGTGTGTGCAGGTGACTATTACTGTGCATAATTATTAGGCAACTTAACAAAAAAATATATATACCCATTTCAATTATTTATTATTACCAGTGAAACCAATATAACATCTCAACATTCACAAATATACATTTCTGACATTCAAAAACAAAACAAAAACAAATCAGTGACCAATATAGCCACCTTTCTTTGCAAGGACACTCAAAAGCCTGCCATCCATGGATTCTGTCAGTGTTTTGATCTGTTCACCATCAACATTGCGTGCAGCAGCAACCACAGCCTCCCAGACACTGTTCAGAGAGGTGTACTGTTTTCCCTCCTTGTAAATCTCACATTTGATGATGGACCACAGGTTCTCAATGGGGTTCAGATCAGGTGAACAAGGAGGCCATGTCATTAGATTTCCTTCTTTTATACCCTTTCTTGCCAGCCACGCTGTGGAGTACTTGGACGCGTGTGATGGAGCATTGTCCTGCATGAAAACCATGTTTTTCTTGAAGGATGCAGACTTCTTCCTGTACCACTGCTTGAAGAAGGTGTCTTCCAAGAACTGGCAGTAGGACTGGGAGTTGAGCTTGACTCCATCCTCAACCCGAAAAGGCCCCACAAGCTCATCTTTGATGATACCAGCCCAAACCAGTACTCCACCTCCACCTTGCTGGCGTCTGAGTCGGACTGGAGCTCTCTGCCCTTTACCAATCCAGCCACGGGCCCATCCATCTGGCCCATCAAGACTCACTCTCATTTCATCAGTCCATAAAACCTTAGAAAAATCAGTCTTGAGATATTTCTTGGCCCAGTCTTGACGTTTCAGCTTGTGTGTCTTGTTCAGTGGTGGTCGTCTTTCAGCCTTTCTTACCTTGGCCATGTCTCTGAGTATTGCACACCTTGTGCTTTTGGGCACTCCAGTGATGTTGCAGCTCTGAAATATGGCCAAACTGGTGGCAAGTGGCATCGTGGCAGCTGCACGCTTGACTTTTCTCAGTTCATGGGCAGTTATTTTGCGCCTTGGTTTTTCCACACGCTTCTTGCGACCCTGTTGACTATTTTGAATGAAACGCTTGATTGTTCGATGATCACGCTTCAGAAGCTTTGCAATTTTAAGAGTGCTGCATCCCTCTGCAAGATATCTCACTATTTTTGACTTTTCTGAGCCTGTCAAGTCCTTCTTTTGACCCATTTTGCCAAAGGAAAGGAAGTTGCCTAATAATTATGCACACCTGATATAGGGTGTTGATGTCATTAGACCACACCCCTTCTCATTACAGAGATGCACATCACCTAATATGCTTAATTGGTAGTAGGCTTTCGAGCCTATACAGCTTGGAGTAAGACAACATGCATAAAGAGGATGATGTGGTCAAAATACTCATTTGCCTAATAATTCTGCACTCCCTGTATAAGAACCTATTAGCCTGCAAAATAGGTATAACTGATATCCCTGCAACTAACAACCTAATCTCGTTTTCACCCTATTCCACGGGCAACAGACCATAAACCAGCAGTCTTATTTGGAAGACACTCCATACCCGTTTTGGCTCCTTTTATCCATCCAAGGAATTTCCTCATTTCTGCCCTATGCATTAACTTAAAAATCCATATACCTAGCAAAAGATCCCCTTCCCCGTCCCCCCCCCGACCTGAAGTAGCTTCCACACCAATTATTTCTGCCTTCCCAAACCTATCAAAGCAAACAATTAGCCAGCAGCAATGCAAGTTTTCCCAGTATGGTCTCTCCCTCCTTCCTTACCAGCCACACTGGGGATCCATTCCTCCATTAAAACCAGCACAAACCAACCACATTTTTCATAACACACGGAGACACTGATCTACACAATAACTGCACTGCAAATTTGCGCACCTGAAGCAAACTATAGTGCAACAGTGCATTTCCAAAACACAACTGTATAAACACATTTCAGCATGTAACAAAACTATACATTTCTGTTGCGAATTATACCATCTCTGCAGTAGTAGGTTAGTAAAAATATCTCACTGCAGTTACTTTTGTGATCTGCAGTAATTGTGTGGGCTCTACTCCTTCAAATAATGTCCAATGCCAAGAAACCGAAGACGTTTACTTATAATCGTTCTCTGCCATCATATTTTGAAAATCTCAATCAGCATTCACTGGCCGGTGAAGTAGAGTTCATCTTAGAATGACCTATAATATCTTGCTACAGAACAGCAAGCTCACCCCTCAAATAAAGCAATCAAAACGAACCTTGGTGGGAGAAATGTAAGAACAACGAAAAAATGGCATAGAAATTTTCACAGAAGCTCAAACTTCGAAAATATGCTGGAATGTCAAACTAGATTAATTTGATAAAAAATTAAAAATGTACCTCTTTCTGCTCTGAAAATGTTGCTGATAACATTCATTTGTAGGGATGCAATAGCGGTCTAATTCTGTGGATTTGGCATCAGAACCACTCATGATGCCCTACTTAGCATTTTGACAGCGTATCCACCTAGCAATGATCTACTTATCAATTTCCAAGCTGGTACAGGATTATAACACATCACTCCTTTGACACATAGGCCCCTCTGCTAGGGAGGATTGATTTCAAATGGGAAATTAGTTGGATTTACATCAAAATCAGAAACAACCCTCAGAATAGAAAGTGTTCTCAAAGCTCACCTATTATGGAAACCATATACAGAGTGTGTGACCACAAAATACCTGTACTTTGGAAACCCACTGGGCTGAAAACTTTCCATTAAAAATTATGGTAGATGTCAGAGTAACGTAGAGACTCTGGAGAGGAACTATTTTAGATATAAAGTGGTTATTGACCGTGGAGAGTGTCCTCAACAAATTCCTTATCATAGAACTTATGGAAAATCAACCACAGCCTCTTTAGACTATACAGTTAGTGAGAACTAAGTTTCAATGAAGCATCAGCAGGATTTTGTGGAAACCAATACTGTAAACCTAAAAAAAAAAAAAAAAAAAATCACCACAACAGGTGATTTGAATAACGAAGGTTGATCCAGGAACCTCAAAATAGCTGAAAAGCTGCTAAGTATCCAGTAACAGTGCTCAAAGCAAGTCCTTGCCATGCTAGGGACTGAACAAGCATTCAAACAACTTCAGATAACCTCTCTTTTAAAGGGTCAATTGGTTGTGAACTAAACCAATCAACAAACTGATCCCAATGGCTAGCATGAACTGCTTTTGTAGAGGGATACCTTGCAGCAAAGATGACATAAATGACTTCAAGGTGCTGGCTGAAGGAGGTAAACAGTAACAGCTCAATCTCCAGGCATGGAGACGCAAACTGTGCACACCCAAATGAAACACCCTGCCCTGCTGCTGCAACAGAAGATGGGCCCCGGAAGAGCAGGTTGATAGGACAGATGTCTAGGAGCTGCAGGTATCACGTTCTTGGGGCCCATCTAGTGTCACTAGGATGACTTGAGCCTGGTCCTTCCTGATGTTCAGAATTGGGGGCAAGAGAGGCAGTGGTGGGAAGGCATAGTATTTGGGGAGTTCTGGAGGATCAGATCTGAGCCATTATTGGTGTCTTACGCCAGTCTCCATTATACACTTCAGACTGCCAGCATTTTAGCAATCCGTGTACTACACACTCAATTCCCAATCAAGCAGGAAGCAAGGCAGGAGCTCTCTCCATTGTCCAAATACCGGACATGCGTATCCAGCACAGCTGCAGGCAAGAATGCAGGGTCCTGGCTAACTGCAGTCACCAAAACAAAGTGCACCAGAGGATGGATGGCCAGGATGGGTTTATCTGAAACAGCCTACCTTTAGTGGCAATCTTGACGCAAGAGTGGGGTCTTGCTAGATTTCTCAGGCCACCTTTGGTACACCCAATTTTCTCAGGCCACCTTCGATACACCCAATTTAAAGTAACGTCCACACCATTCTAAAGAACTAGTTATCCTTCACAAAAGCAAAACTGCTCAAAAAGAATCTGCAGGATCATTAATCTAAGGCTGCAAAAGTATCTTCACCATGAGACTGGTAAATTTAACCCACACTGGACCATCACACAACCTTTTCCACTATTTAATGGAAAACACATCACAGCTAACCCTAACTCATTCACCAACTGACAGCTTTCATCACTGGCCAAGACACACCCGATAACTAAAAGTTCCATGGTTAGTTGCTCAAGGATACTTTGAATAATGATGAATGTTGAAATGGAACACCACCAGTGAAATCTGTCAAAATTCAGTAACTAATTAGGGCATAATCAGGCCAGGGGTGCGTGACATCCAAAACATGAAAACGCTGAAGTGCCAGTCTTAATAGTAAGGGCATATCATCAGAGCAAGAAAAAGAAGCCAAGATCCCATACCTACTAGAGCAGAGTCTAATAAGTGCTAATAGCGTTATCAATAAATTATTGTCCAAAAGCCTCAACATGCCTTCCAAGAGATACAGATGTGCCAAACTTTCAAAAATTTAACTCCAAGTAGACTATGTTCTGGTGCCTTGATTCAGGCATTCCAGGAGTCCGGAGGAAGAAGGATGGCAGCACAAGTAGAGTCTGTGAAACTATGCTGTTTTGACAAGCTACATACCTCTATTACATGCAGTTTGCTGGAAATAGTCGAAACCGCAGAGGTCTTCCAACTGTGGGGCCTGTCCCCCGATGTTGGTAGTCACATGGAAACATCTCCGGAGTACAGCGCACTCCACACAAAAATTGCCCCTTACATTGTTCATTCCGATGTATGACATATGTTTACTTCTTTTTCTTCTACTACTGTAAGATACACTATTCAGATAAGTGAAGTCCTACTCAGACCCACTGAGGAGAGAAAAAACAGATCTAAGCAAATGTGTTAGAAGGGCTCTCACACACCAATAGGTGGTATGCATCATCATCGGGTCTGCTCCTTGTCTGACCAGCGTTGCAATGCTTTAGATAAGGGAGACTGTACACTGGATGATTCATTCTCCCAGCCCCCAAATGACTGAATTTACTTTTTTCTTCTCAAGAACTGTGGCCTTCACAAACGGAACTCTCTCTGATTGGAGGGGGCAGAACAGCCAATTACTGTGTGAAAGCGTCAACACTAGCGTTCCTCCAATCAGGGTAACAGCAGCATAGATACAGAAAATGCATTGCAAATTATATTTCCATAAAGATAAAGCTTGAAAATATATACCACTTAGCAGCGATGAGGGGAAAGGTAGGGAAGAAGCACAACTCCCCACTGCAGTCGTACCCGTATCGCTGCTGCTTTTCACCTCCGTTGCTGGTGCCCTTTTGTCATTCTGGCTGGGGATTTTCACATCTAGTTCATCGTGCTGCTGGCATTCCCCTACTGGCTAGACATATGAAGCTACTCTGTTAAGTTTAACACCCTCTGTGCTGAGGACGGCCTGGACCTGTCCTCAGTAATGGCATGCATGTGCAGAGAATGATTCAATGCCATTCTGGCACTGAGCAGTGTTGGGAGTGCTGGTGTAACCCTCTTTATCACCACTCAACCCCAGTTCCGCAACCACTCCTCCCCTCCACCTCCCTTGAGGGGAACGCTTGGTGGTAGCAAGGTGGCGGAGGCCTGCAAATTCATGTAGTTAACGTCACAGAAATGCAAGGAAAGGAATACGTTACCTACCCTGTAAGCATCTGTTTGCAGTATGCAGTGCTATAGATTCACATGGCTTGCATACTCCTCCTATTTACTACTGGGTTCGGATGTATGAAAGTTGTTTTTCTTTGAAGAAGTCTTTTGAGTCACAAGGTAGTGTGTTTTCCAGCAGGTAGGTGAGAACAGAGAATAGAGTAAATGTAAGCAAAAAAACTGCAACGGCCACAGGTGTTCGTGGAGGAGGGTGGAGACGTGCCATGAACAGATGCTTACTGGATATGTACCAATCCATTCAATGGTATGTGACGCTGTAAATAAACATGCTTTGCATGGACTGTAAAAGCAGTCCTTCCGAGAAGTGGTGGCTAACCTTTGGGTGTTGCAGTTTTCTGGAAAAGTGCACATAGCACCACCTGGCCTACAATGGCCTGTTGAGGTGCTAGATCATCCACGTAACGCTATGTAGCTGCTTTCAGCTACTGGAATATTTCCTAGGAAAGCCATAGATGGTCCTTTCTTCTTAGTAGAGTGCGCTTTAGGAGGTGTAGGTAGAGTTCTTCTGGCTTTAGCATAACATGTCTGACTGCACTTAACTATCTGGCTATATCTGAATTAGACATAGGCTTTCCTTTATGGGTGGGGGAAAAAGCAACAAATAGTTGTTTAGCTTTCCTGAAAGTTCTAGTTCTATTAAAGTAGAACATAAGAGCCCTTTTAACATCTTATGCTTGGACAGCCTTCTCAGCAGCTGAATCTGGTTGTGATTGAAAAAAACAGCAACTCAATTGATTGGTTGAGGTGAAATGGAGACAATTTTAGGGAGGAATTTGGGGTTGGTGCAGAGAAACATCCAGTCTATATGGAGTTGGAAGAAAGGTTCTTCCAAGGTAAAAGCTTGGCGCTCACTAACACGTCTAAGTGAGGTAATAACAATTGAAAATGCCACCTTCCAAGAAAGGTACTGATGAGGACATGTATGCAGCGGCTCAAATGGAGGGTCCATAAGCCTCGTATGAACAATGTTAAAGTTCCTCAAGGGTGCAAGTGGAACTACTTGTGGAATATTTGTTGAGCCCCTCCATGAAGGCTTTAATGACTGGTAAATTGAATAAAGAGATGTGTTGTCAATTCTGTAAACAGGCAGCCACCGCAGCAAAATGTAATCTAATGGCAGTGAATGCCATGCCACATTTTTGTAAATGAGGCGAGTAGCAGACAATGTCTTGTACATTAGCTTTGAAAGGATCAAAATGTTTAATGACAATAACCAATAACCTTTTCTATTTTGTCACATAGCATGCTCGGGTGGTAGGCCTATGGGCTTCCTTAAGAATAGTCCAGGTGGAAGACTGAGGTAACCACACTTTACGAACTCAGGAGCAGGGTCACCAAGTTGAGAGCTTTGGGATCTGGGTGTCTGCTTCTCTATGGTTCCGAGTAAGGTGGTCTGCCCTACTGGGGAGCTTCTCGTGGGGAACTACAGTGAGGTCCAGTAAGGTTGTGAACCAGGGCTGATGGGCCCCAAGTGAGAGCCACTAGTATTATTGTGAAAGCTGTTTGCCTGAGCTTCCAACTCAGAAAAGGAAGGCGAGGAGAAAAAGTGTAAGCAAATATCCCTAACAAACTCTTCCATAGTGTGCTGCCCTTGGATAGTGGGTAAGGGAAGCAGGAGGCGAAGTTTCAGCATTTTGCATTTTTTGCAGTTGCGAAAAGGTCTATTTCCCCAATCTGTGGAACTACGGGAGGAGGACCTGTGGGTGGAGTTCCCACTAGTGCACTTGTTACTGTATCCTGCTGAAGAAGTCTGCTAAGTCACGGTCTGTGTCTCAGAGCTATTCTGCTAATAGGTGAATGCTGTGAGGTAGATCGCATCTCCAAACGGCCTGTGTAAGATGAGAAAATTGGGGAAATCACATCCCTACTTTTGTACGTAGTTTATGGCTGTCATATTGTCTGTCCGGACTAGGACAACCTTGTGAATGAGGGGAGGTAGGAAACTTTTCAACACTATGTGAACAGCTTAAAGTTCTAGGTAGTTGAGGTGGAGCTCACCGTGATTGGCGCCCCAGAGTCCCTGTACTAGGAGATCCTTCAAACGTGCACCACATCCCATTAGTAATGCGTCCATCATGACAGTGATGTGGGGAACAGGGATGAAAAAAGGCCACGCTTTCTACAGGTTCTTGGTATTCTACCATTGCAGAGTGGTGAGTTTGGCGGTTTATCAACACTGGATGCTCTAACTGACCCTGTGACTGGGACCATTGTCGAGCTAAACATTCCTGTAATGGACGCATGTGTAGTCGGGCATGGGGTAGTAGGGTAATGCAGGAGGCCATCATCCCTGGGAGCCACATGACTGACCTCACTGAGTTGTTGATTTGGCTCAAATTAAGGTTATAGTTTCTGAAAATTCTGGATTGTTGCAGAATTGGGATAGGCTAATCCTATTTGTGTTTTCAGAAGAGCCCCTGGAAGTGGCTGAACCTGTAGCGGGAGTAGTCAAGACTTGGCATCTTTGATGGTGAACCCAAAGAAGTGGAGCAGATCTATTGTAATCCAAGTGTGTTGTTGACACCGTTGGGGAGTGTTGGCTTAGATAAGCCAATCATCCAAATAAGGAAATATGTGGACTTTGTCAGCCTAGAAGGGCCCCTACCTCCACTAGGCACTTGGTGAATACTCTAGGTGCAGTAGTCACCCCAAAAGGGAGGACTTTGAACTGGTTATGTTTGCCACCCACTACAAACTTCAGATATATGTGATGAGCTGCATGTATTGCTATGTGAAAATAGGGTCCTTTAGCTCTAGCGTAGGTATAAAGTCCCCTGTTGGGATCATATCTTGTAATGTGACCATGTGGAAGTGCTCTGACAGGATATACTCCTTCAGTAGCCTGAGAGCTAGGACTGATCATAAATATTCTTCTCTTTTTGGGTATTATAGAAGCATAGAGAGTCAACTCCTGAGCTTAGTGTTGAAGAGGGACAGATTCTAGGGCTCCTTTGAAAAGAAGAGGTTAGACTTCCTGCTTGAGCAATGTTTGATATTCCAATGATAGCCTGTGAGAGCGAGATGCGGTAGTAAGCTCCAGACAGTGACCATGTTGGAGAATGGTTAAAACCCATCAACCATGTAGGTAGAAAATCCTGTAATCAGCCCCCGACAGGTGTTCCATTATCAGGGGGCAGAAGAGGGTAGTGACTGTGTTGTGGTGTATTTTGCTCCAAGTGGGGAGGCACCCTTACCTCTACCTTTGGCATTGCTGCCTCTGTAGGAACCACAATACTACCCACCCTTGAGGAGGTACCTTGACCCCGCGGACGTTGATAGTAGTTGTCTGAGGAGGTCACCTTTGAGCTCTCAAGATAACAGGGGCGATGAAGAGTTTGAAGGGCCCTCATTGCTTTCACTGTCTCTGTATCTTTTTTGATCTTTCAAATGTGGGCCCAAAGAGATCTTCCTTGTCAAAGGGCATTGTAAGCACATTCTGTTGTACTTATGGCTTAAAACCGGAAATTCATAGCCATGCATGGCACCTGAGCAAAATGCTTGTATTAATCCCTCTAGTTGTGGTGTCAGCAGCATCTAAGGCACAATGTATTGAGGTTCTGGAGATAAGTTTGCCCTCTGCCACAAGTTCTTGCCCACTTGTTTATGCTCATCTGAGAGATATTAGAGGAGATCCTCTATTTCATCCCAGCGTGCTAGAAGGTCCTGAGAGTTGGCAATGCGCCAAAGACTAGCAGCTGCAGCATCAATACACTTGCTCTACTTGTCAGGAGGTGGGGTATCCCCACATGCTTGCAAGTTGACTTTTTTTTTTTTTTTATTATTATTTTTTTTTAAATCAACCCTGGGTGTTCTGACACTAGCACTTATAGGATCCTTAAATATGCCTGCTGTGTGTCGGAGCCTGCCCTGTAAGACAGGGAGATAGTGTGCAGCTCTATATGGGGCTGAGAGGGTATCAAAGAGAAAGCCCTCTTCTAGAAGCTCTTTGTGTAATTTCCATATTGTGGAACGCAGGTGGTGGTGGAGGCCATCAGAGCCGAAGCTTTAGCAAGGATACTCCTGATGTGAGCCTGGAAGTGGATATGTTTTTGTATAACATCCAGCTGTTGTCGAGTCTATAAAGAATGGGCTTCACCGATGTATCAGAACCGGTCGTGGAACTCTGTTTCAAGGGTTTCGGATCCAACTCAGGTTTTGGTGAAGACATCGAAGCTCACATAAACATTGAGGCAGCAGACTGCAACGGTCAGCTCGAAACAGATGGTTAAGTAGGCACCAGCAGTCATTCCTGGGCTGAAAAGCTTGATGCCAAAGGCTTCGATTGGAGTTTTGACAGGGCATCCAAACCAGTCTCTTGGTGCAGAACATGAACATAAGGCACTGGTGGACCAAGTGCATCCGAGTGTGGACCCAGAGGGACCGAATGTCTCTTGGAGAAATCAACATGATGTAAGGGGCAGGAGATACCGTACTCACAGATTGTTGACCCGGTGCAAAATCCTCTATTTACAAAATCGACCTTGGGGTCAGAGATGGAACTGCCCTTGATGGAAAGCGCGTTTTCTTCCGCCGCCAACGGCTGGAGAGTTGTTGATGGTCCTCCATGACATTGAGGTGATGCGCTCGACAGTCCCAAACAGCGGTCTTCGAGTAGAAGGATTTACAGGTGTGTCAATCTGCTTTTCTGTGTTCAGTTGACAAACAGGTTACAGACCAAATGTTGATCGGTGCTGGGATACTGCCATGTGGCAATGTGTGTAGTAAAAGTAGGGCGCTCATTCCATCATCATCCAGGCATTTTCGTAAGAATGTGAGGTAGTCTGAAGGAAGGCTTTGAAAGGGGGGGGGGGGGGGGGGCTGTACAGGCTGTGGTCAAAGCAAACAGAGCCAATGAGTGATGTAAATATAACTCAATATGCAGATGGGAATAGCAATCAAAACAATACCAACTAAGGGAATGGGTTACTGTAGGAAAGTACCGTCTATCTTGGCATGTTACCCCCAATATCTGCCTTTTTGTCAGTGTGTTTTGCCTGTCTCACTTGGATCCTGCTAGCTAGGACCCCAGTGCTCAGTTTGTGGCCTAATGTGTGTGTTGTCAGTATGCTTAGCTGTGTCACTGACGTTCTGCTACCCAGAACTCCAGTGCTTATGCTCTCTCTACTTACCAAATTAGTCACTATAGTTTAGAGACTCCATATTCCAATTGGCCCACTGGGACCCCCTTTTAAGTCTCTAGTATATGGTACCTAGGTACCCAGGGCACTGGGGTTCCAGGAGATCCATATGGCCTGCAGCATTTCTTTTGCCACCCATAAGGAGCTCAGACAAGCCTTTCTTCAGGACTGCCAGAGCAGCCTGAGTGAAATAGTGCACAAACTATTTCACAGCCATTTTCACTGCACCATATAACTTATAAGTCACCTATATGTCTAACCTTCATTTACCGAAGGCTAGGTGCAAAGTTACTAAGTGTGAGGGCACCCTTCCACTAGCAAAGGTGCCCCACGGTGTCCAGGGCCAATTCCCCAGACTTCGTGAGTGCGGAGAAACCATTACACACGTGCACTACATGTATGTCAATACATATATGTAGCTTTACAATGGTAACTTCGAATATGGCCATTTAAGGTGTCTAAGATCATGGAATTGTACCCCTATTCCAAATCCGGAATTGAGGGGGCCAAACCCATGCATCCTGGGGGCTCCACCATGGACCCCCAGTACTGCCAAACCAGCTCTGAGGTTCCACTGCAGCCCCAGCTGCTGCTACCTCAGACGGATTTCTGCCCTCCTAGGGCTAGAGCAGCTCAGTCCCAGGAAGGCAGAACAATGTATTTCCTTTGGGAGGAGGGTGTTACACCCTCTCCCTTTGGAAACAGTTGTTACAGGATTAGGAGGGGTACCCTTCCCAGGGCCTCAGGAAATGCTTTGAAGGGCACAGATGGTGCCTTCCTTGCATAAGGCAGTCTACACCAGGTCAGGGACCCCCAGTTCCTGCTCTGGCACGAAACTGGACAAAGGAAAGGGGAGTAACCACCCCAGGGGTGGTGCCCAGAGCTCCTCCAGTGTGTCCCTGGCGTTAGCCATCTTCGATTCCAACGTGTGAGTCACTCTGGAGACCTCTGAGTGGCGAGTGCCAGCAGGTGACGTCAAAGACCCCTCCTGATAGGTGCATACCTGGGTAGGTAGCCAATCCCCCTCTCATGGCGATTTAGAGTCTCTTCTCTGGATGTTTCCTCAGATTCAGCTTGCAAGACTCCTCCTGGAATCCTCTGCATCCTCTGCTTCAGCTTCTGACCGTCGTATCAACTGCAGACTGCTGCAGGAAACTGCAACAAAGAATCCAGGACAACTCCTGTGGCCTGCATCTTTAGCTCCAGCCAGCATTTGCAACAGTTTCCAAGGTGTGCATGCTCTGAGGACTCCCGGTCTTCAGCCTGCACCAGAAGAACAGAAAGACTCTCCCATGGAGTGGCAGTGTCACTTCCCTGCTTCTGCAGGCACCCTTCTGCGACGACGACCAGTTCTCTGGGACTCCTCTCCTGACTACGCACGGGCTCCCTGGAACACAGGTGGTGGAACGACGTGACCCAGACTGTCCTACGGTCCAGCTGTCCAAAATTTGTTAAGAGTTGCCGCCCTGTGCTGCGACAGTATTCATGTGCACCACATCTTCTGCAGCTCCTTGAGCTTCTCTGCACTTCTTCCAAGAATCCTTTGTGCACAGTGTAGCCCAGGTCCCCAGTACTCCATCCTGCAATGCACAACGAACTGAGTTGTTCTCCGGCAGCGTGGGACTTTCCTCTGTTGTGCTGCGACGACCGCACTTTGCACCTTCTTTGTCCCTGTGTCCTGGGACTCCCATGGGTGCTGCCTGGTCTTCTGTGGGCTCTCTACAGTGCTGAGAACCCCCTCTGTCTCCTCAGTCTGAGTTGAGACCCCCAGGTCCCTTCTGGGTACAGGCAGTGCCACTTTGACGCAAACCGCGAACTTGTGTGAACCAAGGTTTGTTGGCAGAATCCAGCGACTCAAACAGCCTGAATAAAACAACTCGACGTGGGACATCTCCTGCACCACGCAGGAACCCGCAGCCATCTTCTTTGGTGCTCTTCTGTACTTTTCTTTTTACCAGAGAATCCACTTTTGCACCATCTTCTAGGTTGGCATGGGCTCCTGTCCTCCTGGAATGTTCAGACACATCTGGACTTGGTCTCCTCTCTTCACAGGTCTTCAGGTCCAAGAACCCAACTTGCAGTACTTTACTCCTACTTTCCTGGGGTGGGGTACTTTATTTACCTTTCGTGTTTTCTTAAACTCCCAGCGCCCCTCTACACTTGCCTCGGGGGGAATTTGTGATTCGCATTCCACTTTTAGTATATGGTTTGTGTTGCCCCTAGGCCTATTTCTATTGTATTCTACTGTATTGTCTACTGTTTGCACTATTCTGTGACTGTTTAGTTACCTGATTTTGGTTACTAGTGTATATATTGTGTATAATATTTACCTCCAGGAGTATTGCCTCTAAGATTTTTTGGGTCTTGGGTCACTAAAATAAATTACCTTTACTTTTGGTAACACTGAGTATGGTATTTTATTTTGTACACGTACTGTGTAACTATAGTGGTATTGTAGGTACTTTGCATGTCTCCTAATTCAGCTTAAGCTGCTCTGCTACAGCTACGGCTACGGCTATAGCCTAAGCTGCTAGAAAACTGCCTACATTTCACTAGTAAGTGATACCTGGACCTGGTATAAGGTGTAAGTACCTTAAGTACCCACTACAAAGCAGGCCAGCCTCCTACAGTTACATGAACCAAAAACAAAGTCACACACATCCAAACCAGGCAATCGAAGGAAATGGAGTTGATAACCATGCAAATTATCACCTATTGTGACTTTGAAGAAAAACTCGCACACATCCGGACCCAACACTAGAAGGCAAGAGTAGGCAAAGCATGTGTATCTAGAGCCACACATTTCTCCAACATTAGTGTTTTCATTCAACGTTTCACCTTTGTAGGGTATACTGGGTAAGAAAATGTTGGGGATCCACACAAACACCACCATCCTGGACTCCCTTGGAGGTCCGCTTTTCTGAAATGGCTGGGACTGATAGGTTTCCTTACATGGTTGTAATCCCTAGGACTAATTACTACTACACCTACCGCAGTTATCGCCACAATATGTTTAGACCCTTACAAATCACAAGGACTTGGCCCACCCACACAAGTGAAGTATAAAATTTGTGCTGGCCTGATGATCCCACAACTTTCTCACACAGAAATGTGAGATAAATGCAACTTTTTAGATAACTGAGGTTTTCAGGAGATTCTGGTTAAGAAAACGCTGGGGAATCCAAGCAAACCACACCTTCCTTGACTCCCCTCGGTGTCTATTTTTCAGAAATGTATGTGATTGGTAGGTTTCCCTTGATGGCCGCCAAGCCCACAAAAAACAAAAAACACAGGTACCCCTCCTTACAAAACCAGGCAGTTTTTTTAATAGATAATTTTGATGTCTTGACAAAACGGTTTGTGACTTTTCCTGTTGCGGGCACTTGGCCCACGCAGACAAGTAAGGTCGTTTTTCACAGCAGCCTTTGGGGAAACGCTGGGTGCAGGAAATGTGTAACTGCCTGCACATTACATTAATTTTCCCTCATAGAAATGCAAGAAAAATGCTGCAAGTCACCACCACCCTGGATGTTTAGTTTTCAAAGATGTGTTGAGATTTCCCTTGGTGCCGGTTGAGCTGCGCCCCAAAATCCACAGCTACCCATACTGCAAAAATAACATTGTTTTTCATGGGAAAAATGTGCCCTGTCTATGCTGCATCTGACACCCTTTCCTGATGTGGGAACTTGGCCTACCCACACAAAGAAGGCACCATTATTCTCAGGAGACTTGGGGGAATGGTGGGTAGTAGAAAATTTGTGGCTCGCTGGAGATTCCTGGAGTTGTCTACACAGGAATACAAGAAAAATGTGGTTTTCATGCAAAGTTTGAGATTTGCAAAGGGTTCTGGATAAAAAAAAAAAAAAAAAAATTAAAAAAAACTGGTGAGAGCTATGCAAGTCACACAACCCTCGATGCCCACAGATGTCAAGTTTTCACTTATGTGCTGGTTTCCCTAAATGCCGGCTAAGTTGGGGAGCAAAATACACAGCTAGCCACTGTAGGAAAGTACCATCTTGTCTGGCATGTTACCCCCATATTTCACTGTATATATGTTGTTTTAGTTGTATGTGTCACTGGGACCCTGCCAGCCAGGGCCCCAGTGCTCACAAGTGTGCCCTGTATGTGTTACCTGTGTTATGACTAACTGTCTCACTGAGGCTCTGCTATTCAGAACCTCAGTGGTTATGCTCTCTCATTTCTTTCCAAATTGTCACTAACAGGCTAGTGACCAATTTCACCAATTTACATTGGCATACTGGAACACCCTTATAATTCCCTAGTATATGGTACTGAGGTACCCAGGGTATTGGGGTTCCAGGAGATCCCTATGGGCTGCAGAATTTCTTGTACCACCCATAGGGAGATCTGACAATTCTTACACAGGCCTGCCACTGCAGCCTGAGTGAAATAACTTCCATGTTATTTCACAGCCATTTACCACTGCACTTAAGTAACTTATAAGTCACCTATATGACTAACCTTTACCTGGTAAAGGTTGGGTGCTAAGTTACTTAGTGTGTGGGCACCCTGGCACTAGCCAAGGTGCTCCCACATTGTTCAGGGCAAATTCCCCGGACTTTGTGAGTGCGGGGACACCATTACACGTGTGCACTATACATATGTCACGACATATGTATAGCGTCACAATGGTTACTCCGAACATGGCCATGTAACATGTCTAAGATCATGGAATTGTCACCCCAATGCCATTCTGGCATTGGGGAGACAATTCCATGATCCCCCGAGTCTCTAGCTCAGACCCGGGTACTGCCAAACTACCTTTCCCGGGGTTTCACTGCAGCTGCTGCTGCTGCCAACCCCTCAGACAGGTTTCTGCCCTCCTTGCCCAGGAAGGCAGAACAAAGGACTTCCTCAGAGAGAGGGTGTCACACCCTCTCCCTTTGGAAAAAGGTGTCAGGGCTGGGGAGGAGTAGCCTCCCCCAGCCTCTGGAAATGCTTTGATGGGCACAGATGGTGCCCATCTCTGCATAAGCCAGTCTGCACCGGTTCAGGGATCCCTCAGCCCTGCTCTGGCGCGAAACTGGACAAAGGAAAGGGGAGTGACCACTCCCCTGACCTGCACCTCCCCTGGGAGGTGCCCAGAGCTCCTCCAGTGTGCTCCAGACCTCTGCCATCTTGGAAACAGAGGTGCTGCTGGCACACTGGCCTGCTCTGAGTGGCCAGTGTCAGCAGGTGATGTCAGAGACTCCTTCTGATAGGCTCCTTCAGGTGTTGCTAGCCTATCCTCTCTCCTAAGTAGCCAAACCTCCTTTTCTGGCTATTTAGGGTCTCTGCTTTGGGGAATTCCTTAGATAACGAATGCAAGAGCTCATCAGAGTTCCTCTGCATCTCTCTCTTCACCTTCTGCCAAGGAATCGACTGCTGACCGCGCTGGAAGCCTGCAAAACTGCAACAAAGTAACAAAGACGACTACTGCGACCTTGTAACGCTGATCCTGACGCCTTCTCGACTGTTTTCCTGGTGGTGCATGCTGTGGGGGTAGTCTGCCTCCTCTCTGCACTAGAAGCTCCGAAGAAATCTCCCGTGGGTCGACGGAATCTTCCCCCTGCAACCGCAGGCACCAAAGAACTGCATCACTGATCCTCTGGGTCTCCTCTCAGCACGACGAGCGAGGTCCCTTGAACTCAGCAACTCTGTCCAAGTGACTCCCACATTCCAGTGACTCTTCAGTCCAAGTTTAGTGGAGGTAAGTCCTTGCCTCCCCACGCTAGACTGCATTGCTGGGAACCGCGTGTTTTGCAGCTACTCCAGCTCCTGTGCACTCTTCGAGGATTTCCTTTGTGCACAGCCAAGCCTGGGTCCCCGGCACTCTAACCTGCATTGCACGACCTCCTGAGTTGTCCTCTGGCTTCGTGGGACCCTCTTGTGCAACTTTGGGTGAGCTCCGGTTCACTCCACTTCATAGTGCCTGTTCCGGCACTTCTGCAGGTGCTGCTTGCTTCTGAGTGGGCTCTTTGTCTTGCTGGACACCCCCTCTGTCTCCTCACACTATTGGCGACATCCTGGTCCCTCCGGGGCCACAGCAGCATCCAAAAACCCTAACCGCGACCCTTGCGGCTAGCAAGGCTTGTTTGCGGTCTTTCTGCACGAAAATACCTCTGCACGACTCTTCACGACGTGGGACATCCATCCTCCAAAGGGGAAGTTTCTAGCCCTTGTCGTTCTTGCAGAATCCACAGCTTATACCATCCGGTGGCAGCTTCTTTGCACCCACAGCTGGCATTGCCTGGGCTTCTGCCCACTCCCGACTTGATCGTGACTTTTGGACTTGGTCCCCTTGTTCCACAGGTACTCTCGTCTGGAAATCCATTGTTGTTGCCTTGCTGGTGTTGGTCTTTCCTGCAGAATTCCCCTATCACGACTTCTGTGCTCTTTGGGGAACTTAGGTGCACTTTGCACCCACTTTTCAGGGTCTTGGGGTGGGCTATTTTTCTAACCCTCACTGTTTCCTTACAGTCCCAGCGACCCTCAACGAGGTCACATAGGTTTGGGGTCCATTCGTGGTTCGCATTCCACTTGTAGAGTATATGGTTTGTGTTGCCCCTATCCCTATGTGTCCCCATTGCATTCTATTGTGACTATATATTGTTTGCACTGTTTTCTATTGCTATTACTGCATATTTTGGTATTGTGTACATATATCTTGTGTATATTTGCTATCCTCATACTGAGGGTACTCACTGAGATACTTTTGGCATATTGTCAGAAAAATTAGGAACCTTTATTTTTAGTATATCTGTGTATTGTCTTTTTTATGATATTGTGCATATGACACTAGTGGTACTGTAGGAGCTTCAGTCGTCTCCTAGTCCAGCCTAAGCTGCTCTGCTAAGCTACCTTTTCTATCAGCCTAAGCTGCTAGACACCCCTCGACACTAATAAGGGATACCTGGGCCTGGTGCAAGGTGTAAGTACCCCTTGGTACTCACTACAAGCCAGTCCAGCCTCCTACAGCCACCTTGTGTAAAAAATAAATAAATGCATAAACATTTTTTAGAAAAAGATTCTGCTGGGTGAAAGAGGATGTCTCCCAGGTCACGTTTTGGGGGGTTTTGTGATGCAGGTGCAAGGACCAGCCACACAAGTGTGGTACCATTCTGATTGGGAGATGTGGGAATACAAAATAGTAGAACATTAGTTCTATTACTAATTGAATCTCTCTCGGTTTGTGCCCTTCAGATATAAGCAAACGTGTAACAAAGAAGACATTTTACAAAATGCCCTGAAACATATGCCAGTACGAGGGATACCCATAAATTCAGAAATGTACAAAAAAACACTGCTCCTTATTCAGTATCTAGTGTACATTTCAGAAATGCAGTTTTCCTTCATACCCTTTTTCCTTGCTTTAAATTTTCCATTCGAACTGCTGTGTAGCCCGTAGACAATGAAAAACGGTTGCTGGATGCAGCTCGGTTGTGGGCTCTGGGTACCACAGGTTCTTTTAGAACGTACAAACCATGTATATCACAGGAACCAGAAGGGTCCATCGGACGTAATGGTATATTGCTTTCTCAAAAACCTGCCCCAGTAAGAAGTTAAAGATGAAAACGTAGACACACGTCTGTTTTTAGGTTTTTAGTTCAAGTGTTTCTACAGGAAAACTTTGAAGGATCTACACAAACACCCCTTGCTGAATTTGGATGTTTTCTGCTAGGCCTATACATTTTTGAAAAAGAGACAAAAGAGCTAAACATCTTTCTGAACGATAATGTTGTATTCCCCCATCCTCTCTGTACATTTTTTATGAACGCCAAACAAACACGAATTTCGCCTCACAGCACATGACCATTCTGCACACATTCCCACTTCACAGATGTCACACTCTCAGACAAGCTGACATTCTGTAACACAAACACACATGTAGGACAAAGCACAGTTACCCAAGGCTGTTCACACACGAGGCAGGGAACAGTTGAGGATACTTGGGTGACTTTAAACACCAGCTGAAGGAAAAGGAATATTAGTGATTCAGACTAAGAATATCCACAAATAAAACCCGCACTCCAGGCCCAGGTGAACCAGTCCTTGCTACAAATCATTCTAGAAGGCAACATCCCATTAGCCAGAGAGAAAGGAACCATTAAATGAAAATAAGCTGGAAAAAAATACAGCGCACCAAGGGGTCTTACAAAGGACATACACTGTGCTGTAAAAATGCCATGGACCTAGAGTCCTTGCGCTTAGCTGCCAATAGGGCCCACTCAAGAGTCTTAGCCAACAGCAGTTTTGATTCTTCAAATCTGCTGTGATGCAGGCATTTTTAAAGTCATTAGGCAAAATTACATTTTACTGATTGTCCGTGCATTTCCTAAAGTAACAAGGCATTTTTTAGGATATTTGTTACTGTTTTGCACCTCCTCACATTAATTTGTGATGGTGCTGCGTGCAGCAGCCTTAATGTAGATCTACTCCATTAAAAGCTGACAATTGCTGTATATAACTATCCCAGCTCTAGTCAAGGAGACCATTTTTATTGATTCCACCTGGGTATCTATACTGCTTTTCCAGCATAATAAAAAATACACACACATGGCAGTGGTAATTTAATTTGATTGGTTTGTATCTTCAGAGTATAGACCATGCCCACAGAATGCTATAGGTGCCAAGATCTGCCACCATTCTGTTTGTTTACTGTGTGGGGCTGCATGGCACTAGATGGGGATCATTGGGGGGGGGGGGAGGGTTAGGGGGGCGAGGAGGTGGTGCATGCATGACCTTGTGGCAGTTTTCACTCAAAAGAAAGCTTCCTATCAAACAGAGTTCATACAGCGCAGGGCAGCAAGCAAATTTGCAGCACTGTGGAAATATCTAGCAAGAAGTAGCTCAGGCATTTGTGTGTCACAGTCAACAGTAACTTCACTGTGGGCAGCAAGGGGTCCCTTCCCACACAAAAAATATGCTTAAAGGAAATTTGCCTCACTATTGTAGCACACACGCAAAGAGGAAAAATAAGAGGAAAAATTAAAGTATTTCTCTGTTACTCCAATTTCTGAGGCGCAGGATTTTGGCACAAATCCATGTCTAAGTCAGTTGATATAAATTTGTATCAAAATTCTTAAGTGGATGAACAGAAACACCCATGTGCCACCAATGGAACACAAATAACGCAACACAGCACTGTGTTGCACTGTATCACTTTTGATTACAAACAGACAAATCTCGATGTGCTTCAATTTCTACATACTTACCTGGATTTTGTTTCAGTCAACACAAAATCTGAAATCTGTGTAAACCTGGGCTTCTATGTCTGCACTGTCTTCTCATTTATTGCTCTTTCTTGAGTAGGCAAGTCCTGATTTTTAAGAATGACTATTTATGTATCAATCAGAATCAATTATGAGACAGATGATATGCGTGTGCCATCTTTAAGGATGATGTATAGGAATATGTAGATAGGCCTGTAGTGAAAATAAGTATGTTAGACCACTGACTGTGTTTTCACCACTGTGCTTATTAGTTGTTAAATGTCCACCAGTTGCAGATTACATTTTGTATTCAGTTTAGCTGCCTATTGGCTTTATTGTGGCATTAGACATTACATTTTGTATTCAGTTTAGCTGCCACTTGGCTTTATCAGGGCATTAGACATTGCAGTTGAGACAGATGTGCTGTGTTTTTCCACATGGTAAACTAAGCTTTAGTTCTTTGTATTTTCTCTTACCGAACACAACAGCATGATAAGGAAGCGCATATTTTGTGTTTTTCTTTAGGGCAGGGAAGAAGTTGGCCTTGGAAGAGGGAGCCTTGAAATCTTGGCCAATTTTCAACGTTGTTTCTTCCAATTCTGACCTACAGTAGCCAGCATTATTTGAATATTTACATCTGAGAGGGAATGGCTAAATGATTATTTAAGCTATAAAAGGTGGCCCTGGCCAGCAGCGAGGGGAATTTCTGAGACCTCAGTCAGGACTGGACGTCAAATGCCTGACATTGCCCAGTGAGTGTGGAAATCTTTCTCGCAGTTGAACAGGGGTCATCAACTTGCTGGCATGAGAAAGATGAAGAACATTGTCAGGCCCTACGGTGATGAATTTTGACTTTATTCTTTGCAATTATGGTATAATATAATCACATATATGTTCTGTGTACATTGCAGTTGAGAATCACTTTGATATATTTTCCTTTCATTGCTGTGACTATTTTTAAACGTGTGCTTCCGACCTACTACTCTCCTTTTTCAGGAACCTTGTGGTAGAATAATAATAAATGTCTTTTTTAACCTAAGTGCATTCCAGAGATTTTTGTCAGCTCGGTCATTAGTGAAAGCAAAACAAAGCCTCATGAAGAGCTATGGTTGCCATGTAATCTCCTCTTTGCAGGAGTGGTCAGCGTTGTCATCTTGAAATGTTGAGTGCAAATGAATGTTTATGAACTTGAGATCTAGGCTCAGTCTTAGTGAAAGGTCTTGTTATAGCACGAAGAAGTAGGGTGAGTAATTTCCTTTGTTTAATTCACTCCTGGTATTTTTTTCTAATGCCTGTTTTTAGCAAGAGTTTTTACTTCCCTTTTATTAGAGCTCACTCTACTGAGTGATCCCCTTCTTCCTTGGTGGATTTGTTGGTAGTATTTTTGAAAGTTCTTAACAGTATCCATGGCATACCACGTATAGCACCCAAATGTGTATGGTAATTGTCTCCCACTGTTGTGGGTACCACGCTATTCTGTCCCATACTGGTGTTGTGTGGTGGGCTTGAGGGCATTTGGGAGTCATTTGGTTGTTCGCCCCTCCTCTGGGGATTTAGCCCCTTGCCCTCCCTCTACCATGGAAGGGCTGCCTGGCGGGGTGTTGCTATTGGGGGGGACCCAGTCTGTTGGTTACCCTGCAATGTACTACTCTGGGCTAGATGCTGTTGCTACCCAGAGGAAAAGGCTCCCCTTCCTGTGGGCCTTCTGGTGTTGCTCTCTCTCCTGAAGCTACCTCTGAATTGTAGTGCCCCAATCGCCTTGGAAGTCTCGTTGTCATTCTTGAATTGTTGTAAGGACTCGTCTACATCTTAGCCAAATAAGGTCTCTCCTGTGAAGGGTTTGTTGATAATGGAGGCCTGCTCCTCCGGTTTAAAGCCTGAGCCATGCGTGACTTAATAGAGTTGTTCCAGTGCACGTTTGCCTGCTCGCGGTGTCCACAGTGTCTAGAGAGGATTTTAAATGTGCATTGGTGATGGATTTTCCCCTCTTGTATGACGACACTTGCTCTCTATCTGCTTCTGAGAGCTTTTTCATAAGCTCTTCAATTACGTCCCAATGGAGAAATTAAGCCAGTGTATAGTCTGATGTGACGTTAGCTAACGGCATCCTGAAACCAACCAAACTAAGGCATCACTTGGAAACAATAATTTGCCCTCTAACAGTAAAGAGTAGATTTTTTGCCAGGAAGTTGCAAGAGATAACACAACACTTCTACTCTACTGAGCAGCATATAAAACTGACAAAAACTAAAAGCCTTTTAACAACGGAGAAAAGGTGTTTCTCTCAGCAATTAAATGTTGCCAGGGCAATGCTCGGTAAAAAAAAACCCAGCAGAAATGATTAAACCAATACCTATCTCAGACACAGTTTGCCTCCACATCTCAGAAGATATCCACAGACATTTGATAGACCGCTTGAAATTGAGTTTTTTGCTTAGCAGTTGGATGAAGCGACTGACTTATCAAATGTAGCCAATTTAACTGCTTACCTTACACACCAATTTAATTTGCAGAAAAAAAAATCTCCCATTATTACAGCTTCATGGCAGGGGGTGGGAAACAGCATCCAACCTTTTTGACATGGTCAACGACTTCTTGAGTTTCTAAAACTTAAAATGGGAACACTCTGCTCCAATACGCAGTGGCGAGTGCCAGCAGGTGACGTCAAAGACCCCTCCTGATAGGTGCATACCTGGGTAGGTAGCCAATCCCCCTCTCATGGCGATTTAGAGTCTCTTCTCTGGATGTTTCCTCAGATTCAGCTTGCAAGACTCCTCCTGGAATCCTCTGCATCCTCTGCTTCAGCTTCTGACCGTCGTATCAACTGCAGACTGCTGCAGGAAACTGCAACAAAGAATCCAGGACAACTCCTGTGGCCTGCATCTTTAGCTCCAGCCAGCATTTGCAACAGTTTCCAAGGTGTGCATGCTCTGAGGACTCCCGGTCTTCAGCCTGCACCAGAAGAACAGAAAGACTCTCCCATGGAGTGGCAGAGTCACTTCCCTGCTTCTGCAGGCACCCTTCTGCGACGACGACCAGTTCTCTGGGACTCCTCTCCTGACTACGCACGGGCTCCCTGGAACACAGGTGGTGGAACGACGTGACCCAGACTGTCCTACGGTCCAGCTGTCCAAAATTTGTTAAGAGTTGCCGCCCTGTGCTGCGACAGTATTCATGTGCACCACATCTTCTGCAGCTCCTTGAGCTTCTCTGCACTTCTTCCAAGAATCCTTTGTGCACAGTGTAGCCCAGGTCCCCAGTACTCCATCCTGCAATGCACAACGAACTGAGTTGTTCTCCGGCAGCGTGGGACTTTCCTCTGTTGTGCTGCGACGACCGCACTTTGCACCTTCTTTGTCCCTGTGTCCTGGGACTCCCATGGGTGCTGCCTGGTCTTCTGTGGGCTCTCTACAGTGCTGAGAACCCCCTCTGTCTCCTCAGTCTGAGTTGAGACCCCCAGGTCCCTTCTGGGTACAGGCAGTGCCACTTTGACGCAAACCGCGAACTTGTGTGAACCAAGGTTTGTTGGCAGAATCCAGCGACTCAAACAGCCTGAATAAAACAACTCGACGTGGGACATCTCCTGCACCACGCAGGAACCCGCAGCCATCTTCTTTGGTGCTCTTCTGTACTTTTCTTTTTACCAGAGAATCCACTTTTGCACCATCTTCTAGGTTGGCATGGGCTCCTGTCCTCCTGGAATGTTCAGACACATCTGGACTTGGTCTCCTCTCTTCACAGGTCTTCAGGTCCAAGAACCCAACTTGCAGTACTTTACTCCTACTTTCCTGGGGTGGGGTACTTTATTTACCTTTCGTGTTTTCTTAAACTCCCAGCGCCCCTCTACACTTGCCTCGGGGGGAATTTGTGATTCGCATTCCACTTTTAGTATATGGTTTGTGTTGCCCCTAGGCCTATTTCTATTGTATTCTACTGTATTGTCTACTGTTTGCACTATTCTGTGACTGTTTAGTTACCTGATTTTGGTTACTAGTGTATATATTGTGTATAATATTTACCTCCAGGAGTATTGCCTCTAAGATTTTTTGGGTCTTGGGTCACTAAAATAAATTACCTTTACTTTTGGTAACACTGAGTATGGTATTTTATTTTGTACACGTACTGTGTAACTATAGTGGTATTGTAGGTACTTTGCATGTCTCCTAATTCAGCTTAAGCTGCTCTGCTACAGCTACGGCTACGGCTATAGCCTAAGCTGCTAGAAAACTGCCTACATTTCACTAGTAAGTGATACCTGGACCTGGTATAAGGTGTAAGTACCTTAAGTACCCACTACAAAGCAGGCCAGCCTCCTACAGTTACATGAACCAAAAACAAAGTCACACACATCCAAACCAGGCAATCGAAGGAAATGGAGTTGATAACCATGCAAATTATCACCTATTGTGACTTTGAAGAAAAACCCGCACACATCCGGACCCAACACTAGAAGGCAAGAGTAGGCAAAGCATGTGTATCTAGAGCCACACATTTCTCCAACATTAGTGTTTTCATTCAACGTTTCACCTTTGTAGGGTATACTGGGTAAGAAAATGTTGGGGATCCACACAAACACCACCATCCTGGACTCCCTTGGAGGTCCGCTTTTCTGAAATGGCTGGGACTGATAGGTTTCCTTACATGGTTGTAATCCCTAGGACTAATTACTACTACACCTACCGCAGTTATCGCCACAATATGTTTAGACCCTTACAAATCACAAGGACTTGGCCCACCCACACAAGTGAAGTATAAAATTTGTGCTGGCCTGATGATCCCACAACTTTCTCACACAGAAATGTGAGATAAATGCAACTTTTTAGATAACTGAGGTTTTCAGGAGATTCTGGTTAAGAAAACGCTGGGGAATCCAAGCAAACCACACCTTCCTTGACTCCCCTCGGTGTCTATTTTTCAGAAATGTATGTGATTGGTAGGTTTCCCTTGATGGCCGCCAAGCCCACAAAAAACAAAAAACACAGGTACCCCTCCTTACAAAACCAGGCAGTTTTTTTAATAGATAATTTTGATGTCTTGACAAAACGGTTTGTGACTTTTCCTGTTGCGGGCACTTGGCCCACGCAGACAAGTAAGGTCGTTTTTCACAGCAGCCTTTGGGGAAACGCTGGGTGCAGGAAATGTGTAACTGCCTGCACATTACATTAATTTTCCCTCATAGAAATGCAAGAAAAATGCTGCAAGTCACCACCACCCTGGATGTTTAGTTTTCAAAGATGTGTTGAGATTTCCCTTGGTGCCGGTTGAGCTGCGCCCCAAAATCCACAGCTACCCATACTGCAAAAATAACATTGTTTTTCATGGGAAAAATGTGCCCTGTCTATGCTGCATCTGACACCCTTTCCTGATGTGGGAACTTGGCCTACCCACACAAAGAAGGCACCATTATTCTCAGGAGACTTGGGGGAATGGTGGGTAGTAGAAAATTTGTGGCTCGCTGGAGATTCCTGGAGTTGTCTACACAGGAATACAAGAAAAATGTGGTTTTCATGCAAAGTTTGAGATTTGCAAAGGGTTCTGGATAAAAAAAAAAAAAAAAAATTAAAAAAAACTGGTGAGAGCTATGCAAGTCACACAACCCTCGATGCCCACAGATGTCAAGTTTTCACTTATGTGCTGGTTTCCCTAAATGCCGGCTAAGTTGGGGAGCAAAATACACAGCTAGCCACTGTAGGAAAGTACCATCTTGTCTGGCATGTTACCCCCATATTTCACTGTATATATGTTGTTTTAGTTGTATGTGTCACTGGGACCCTGCCAGCCAGGGCCCCAGTGCTCACAAGTGTGCCCTGTATGTGTTACCTGTGTTATGACTAACTGTCTCACTGAGGCTCTGCTATTCAGAACCTCAGTGGTTATGCTCTCTCATTTCTTTCCAAATTGTCACTAACAGGCTAGTGACCAATTTCACCAATTTACATTGGCATACTGGAACACCCTTATAATTCCCTAGTATATGGTACTGAGGTACCCAGGGTATTGGGGTTCCAGGAGATCCCTATGGGCTGCAGAATTTCTTGTACCACCCATAGGGAGATCTGACAATTCTTACACAGGCCTGCCACTGCAGCCTGAGTGAAATAACTTCCATGTTATTTCACAGCCATTTACCACTGCACTTAAGTAACTTATAAGTCACCTATATGACTAACCTTTACCTGGTAAAGGTTGGGTGCTAAGTTACTTAGTGTGTGGGCACCCTGGCACTAGCCAAGGTGCTCCCACATTGTTCAGGGCAAATTCCCCGGACTTTGTGAGTGCGGGGACACCATTACACGTGTGCACTATACATATGTCACGACATATGTATAGCGTCACAATGGTTACTCCGAACATGGCCATGTAACATGTCTAAGATCATGGAATTGTCACCCCAATGCCATTCTGGCATTGGGGAGACAATTCCATGATCCCCCGAGTCTCTAGCTCAGACCCGGGTACTGCCAAACTACCTTTCCCGGGGTTTCACTGCAGCTGCTGCTGCTGCCAACCCCTCAGACAGGTTTCTGCCCTCCTTGCCCAGGAAGGCAGAACAAAGGACTTCCTCAGAGAGAGGGTGTCACACCCTCTCCCTTTGGAAAAAGGTGTCAGGGCTGGGGAGGAGTAGCCTCCCCCAGCCTCTGGAAATGCTTTGATGGGCACAGATGGTGCCCATCTCTGCATAAGCCAGTCTGCACCGGTTCAGGGATCCCTCAGCCCTGCTCTGGCGCGAAACTGGACAAAGGAAAGGGGAGTGACCACTCCCCTGACCTGCACCTCCCCTGGGAGGTGCCCAGAGCTCCTCCAGTGTGCTCCAGACCTCTGCCATCTTGGAAACAGAGGTGCTGCTGGCACACTGGCCTGCTCTGAGTGGCCAGTGTCAGCAGGTGATGTCAGAGACTCCTTCTGATAGGCTCCTTCAGGTGTTGCTAGCCTATCCTCTCTCCTAAGTAGCCAAACCTCCTTTTCTGGCTATTTAGGGTCTCTGCTTTGGGGAATTCCTTAGATAACGAATGCAAGAGCTCATCAGAGTTCCTCTGCATCTCTCTCTTCACCTTCTGCCAAGGAATCGACTGCTGACCGCGCTGGAAGCCTGCAAAACTGCAACAAAGTAACAAAGACGACTACTGCGACCTTGTAACGCTGATCCTGACGCCTTCTCGACTGTTTTCCTGGTGGTGCATGCTGTGGGGGTAGTCTGCCTCCTCTCTGCACTAGAAGCTCCGAAGAAATCTCCCGTGGGTCGACGGAATCTTCCCCCTGCAACCGCAGGCACCAAAGAACTGCATCACTGATCCTCTGGGTCTCCTCTCAGCACGACGAGCGAGGTCCCTTGAACTCAGCAACTCTGTCCAAGTGACTCCCACATTCCAGTGACTCTTCAGTCCAAGTTTAGTGGAGGTAAGTCCTTGCCTCCCCACGCTAGACTGCATTGCTGGGAACCGCGTGTTTTGCAGCTACTCCAGCTCCTGTGCACTCTTCGAGGATTTCCTTTGTGCACAGCCAAGCCTGGGTCCCCGGCACTCTAACCTGCATTGCACGACCTCCTGAGTTGTCCTCTGGCTTCGTGGGACCCTCTTGTGCAACTTTGGGTGAGCTCCGGTTCACTCCACTTCATAGTGCCTGTTCCGGCACTTCTGCAGGTGCTGCTTGCTTCTGAGTGGGCTCTTTGTCTTGCTGGACACCCCCTCTGTCTCCTCACACTATTGGCGACATCCTGGTCCCTCCGGGGCCACAGCAGCATCCAAAAACCCTAACCGCGACCCTTGCGGCTAGCAAGGCTTGTTTGCGGTCTTTCTGCACGAAAATACCTCTGCACGACTCTTCACGACGTGGGACATCCATCCTCCAAAGGGGAAGTTTCTAGCCCTTGTCGTTCTTGCAGAATCCACAGCTTATACCATCCGGTGGCAGCTTCTTTGCACCCACAGCTGGCATTGCCTGGGCTTCTGCCCACTCCCGACTTGATCGTGACTTTTGGACTTGGTCCCCTTGTTCCACAGGTACTCTCGTCTGGAAATCCATTGTTGTTGCCTTGCTGGTGTTGGTCTTTCCTGCAGAATTCCCCTATCACGACTTCTGTGCTCTTTGGGGAACTTAGGTGCACTTTGCACCCACTTTTCAGGGTCTTGGGGTGGGCTATTTTTCTAACCCTCACTGTTTCCTTACAGTCCCAGCGACCCTCAACGAGGTCACATAGGTTTGGGGTCCATTCGTGGTTCGCATTCCACTTGTAGAGTATATGGTTTGTGTTGCCCCTATCCCTATGTGTCCCCATTGCATTCTATTGTGACTATATATTGTTTGCACTGTTTTCTATTGCTATTACTGCATATTTTGGTATTGTGTACATATATCTTGTGTATATTTGCTATCCTCATACTGAGGGTACTCACTGAGATACTTTTGGCATATTGTCAGAAAAATTAGGAACCTTTATTTTTAGTATATCTGTGTATTGTCTTTTTTATGATATTGTGCATATGACACTAGTGGTACTGTAGGAGCTTCAGTCGTCTCCTAGTCCAGCCTAAGCTGCTCTGCTAAGCTACCTTTTCTATCAGCCTAAGCTGCTAGACACCCCTCGACACTAATAAGGGATACCTGGGCCTGGTGCAAGGTGTAAGTACCCCTTGGTACTCACTACAAGCCAGTCCAGCCTCCTACAGCCACCTTGTGTAAAAAATAAATAAATGCATAAACATTTTTTAGAAAAAGATTCTGCTGGGTGAAAGAGGATGTCTCCCAGGTCACGTTTTGGGGGGTTTTGTGATGCAGGTGCAAGGACCAGCCACACAAGTGTGGTACCATTCTGATTGGGAGATGTGGGAATACAAAATAGTAGAACATTAGTTCTATTACTAATTGAATCTCTCTCGGTTTGTGCCCTTCAGATATAAGCAAACGTGTAACAAAGAAGACATTTTACAAAATGCCCTGAAACATATGCCAGTACGAGGGATACCCATAAATTCAGAAATGTACAAAAAAACACTGCTCCTTATTCAGTATCTAGTGTACATTTCAGAAATGCAGTTTTCCTTCATACCCTTTTTCCTTGCTTTAAATTTTCCATTCGAACTGCTGTGTAGCCCGTAGACAATGAAAAACGGTTGCTGGATGCAGCTCGGTTGTGGGCTCTGGGTACCACAGGTTCTTTTAGAACGTACAAACCATGTATATCACAGGAACCAGAAGGGTCCATCGGACGTAATGGTATATTGCTTTCTCAAAAACCTGCCCCAGTAAGAAGTTAAAGATGAAAACGTAGACACACGTCTGTTTTTAGGTTTTTAGTTCAAGTGTTTCTACAGGAAAACTTTGAAGGATCTACACAAACACCCCTTGCTGAATTTGGATGTTTTCTGCTAGGCCTATACATTTTTGAAAAAGAGACAAAAGAGCTAAACATCTTTCTGAACGATAATGTTGTATTCCCCCATCCTCTCTGTACATTTTTTATGAACGCCAAACAAACACGAATTTCGCCTCACAGCACATGACCATTCTGCACACATTCCCACTTCACAGATGTCACACTCTCAGACAAGCTGACATTCTGTAACACAAACACACATGTAGGACAAAGCACAGTTACCCAAGGCTGTTCACACACGAGGCAGGGAACAGTTGAGGATACTTGGGTGACTTTAAACACCAGCTGAAGGAAAAGGAATATTAGTGATTCAGACTAAGAATATCCACAAATAAAACCCGCACTCCAGGCCCAGGTGAACCAGTCCTTGCTACAAATCATTCTAGAAGGCAACATCCCATTAGCCAGAGAGAAAGGAACCATTAAATGAAAATAAGCTGGAAAAAAATACAGCGCACCAAGGGGTCTTACAAAGGACATACACTGTGCTGTAAAAATGCCATGGACCTAGAGTCCTTGCGCTTAGCTGCCAATAGGGCCCACTCAAGAGTCTTAGCCAACAGCAGTTTTGATTCTTCAAATCTGCTGTGATGCAGGCATTTTTAAAGTCATTAGGCAAAATTACATTTTACTGATTGTCCGTGCATTTCCTAAAGTAACAAGGCATTTTTTAGGATATTTGTTACTGTTTTGCACCTCCTCACATTAATTTGTGATGGTGCTGCGTGCAGCAGCCTTAATGTAGATCTACTCCATTAAAAGCTGACAATTGCTGTATATAACTATCCCAGCTCTAGTCAAGGAGACCATTTTTATTGATTCCACCTGGGTATCTATACTGCTTTTCCAGCATAATAAAAAATACACACACATGGCAGTGGTAATTTAATTTGATTGGTTTGTATCTTCAGAGTATAGACCATGCCCACAGAATGCTATAGGTGCCAAGATCTGCCACCATTCTGTTTGTTTACTGTGTGGGGCTGCATGGCACTAGATGGGGATCATTGGGGGGGGGGGGGGAGGGTTAGGGGGGCGAGGAGGTGGTGCATGCATGACCTTGTGGCAGTTTTCACTCAAAAGAAAGCTTCCTATCAAACAGAGTTCATACAGCGCAGGGCAGCAAGCAAATTTGCAGCACTGTGGAAATATCTAGCAAGAAGTAGCTCAGGCATTTGTGTGTCACAGTCAACAGTAACTTCACTGTGGGCAGCAAGGGGTCCCTTCCCACACAAAAAATATGCTTAAAGGAAATTTGCCTCACTATTGTAGCACACACGCAAAGAGGAAAAATAAGAGGAAAAATTAAAGTATTTCTCTGTTACTCCAATTTCTGAGGCGCAGGATTTTGGCACAAATCCATGTCTAAGTCAGTTGATATAAATTTGTATCAAAATTCTTAAGTGGATGAACAGAAACACCCATGTGCCACCAATGGAACACAAATAACGCAACACAGCACTGTGTTGCACTGTATCACTTTTGATTACAAACAGACAAATCTCGATGTGCTTCAATTTCTACATACTTACCTGGATTTTGTTTCAGTCAACACAAAATCTGAAATCTGTGTAAACCTGGGCTTCTATGTCTGCACTGTCTTCTCATTTATTGCTCTTTCTTGAGTAGGCAAGTCCTGATTTTTAAGAATGACTATTTATGTATCAATCAGAATCAATTATGAGACAGATGATATGCGTGTGCCATCTTTAAGGATGATGTATAGGAATATGTAGATAGGCCTGTAGTGAAAATAAGTATGTTAGACCACTGACTGTGTTTTCACCACTGTGCTTATTAGTTGTTAAATGTCCACCAGTTGCAGATTACATTTTGTATTCAGTTTAGCTGCCTATTGGCTTTATTGTGGCATTAGACATTACATTTTGTATTCAGTTTAGCTGCCACTTGGCTTTATCAGGGCATTAGACATTGCAGTTGAGACAGATGTGCTGTGTTTTTCCACATGGTAAACTAAGCTTTAGTTCTTTGTATTTTCTCTTACCGAACACAACAGCATGATAAGGAAGCGCATATTTTGTGTTTTTCTTTAGGGCAGGGAAGAAGTTGGCCTTGGAAGAGGGAGCCTTGAAATCTTGGCCAATTTTCAACGTTGTTTCTTCCAATTCTGACCTACAGTAGCCAGCATTATTTGAATATTTACATCGGAGAGGGAATGGCTAAATGATTATTTAAGCTATAAAAGGTGGCCCTGGCCAGCAGCGAGGGGAATTTCTGAGACCTCAGTCAGGACTGGACGTCAAATGCCTGACATTGCCCAGTGAGTGTGGAAATCTTTCTCGCAGTTGAACAGGGGTCATCAACTTGCTGGCATGAGAAAGATGAAGAACATTGTCAGGCCCTACGGTGATGAATTTTGACTTTATTCTTTGCAATTATGGTATAATATAATCACATATATGTTCTGTGTACATTGCAGTTGAGAATCACTTTGATATATTTTCCTTTCATTGCTGTGACTATTTTTAAACGTGTGCTTCCGACCTACTACTCTCCTTTTTCAGGAACCTTGTGGTAGAATAATAATAAATGTCTTTTTTAACCTAAGTGCATTCCAGAGATTTTTGTCAGCTCGGTCATTAGTGAAAGCAAAACAAAGCCTCATGAAGAGCTATGGTTGCCATGTAATCTCCTCTTTGCAGGAGTGGTCAGCGTTGTCATCTTGAAATGTTGAGTGCAAATGAATGTTTATGAACTTGAGATCTAGGCTCAGTCTTAGTGAAAGGTCTTGTTATAGCACGAAGAAGTAGGGTGAGTAATTTCCTTTGTTTAATTCACTCCTGGTATTTTTTTCTAATGCCTGTTTTTAGCAAGAGTTTTTACTTCCCTTTTATTAGAGCTCACTCTACTGAGTGATCCCCTTCTTCCTTGGTGGATTTGTTGGTAGTATTTTTGAAAGTTCTTAACAGTATCCATGGCATACCACGTATAGCACCCAAATGTGTATGGTAATTGTCTCCCACTGTTGTGGGTACCACGCTATTCTGTCCCATACTGGTGTTGTGTGGTGGGCTTGAGGGCATTTGGGAGTCATTTGGTTGTTCGCCCCTCCTCTGGGGATTTAGCCCCTTGCCCTCCCTCTACCATGGAAGGGCTGCCTGGCGGGGTGTTGCTATTGGGGGGGACCCAGTCTGTTGGTTACCCTGCAATGTACTACTCTGGGCTAGATGCTGTTGCTACCCAGAGGAAAAGGCTCCCCTTCCTGTGGGCCTTCTGGTGTTGCTCTCTCTCCTGAAGCTACCTCTGAATTGTAGTGCCCCAATCGCCTTGGAAGTCTCGTTGTCATTCTTGAATTGTTGTAAGGACTCGTCTACATCTTAGCCAAATAAGGTCTCTCCTGTGAAGGGTTTGTTGATAATGGAGGCCTGCTCCTCCGGTTTAAAGCCTGAGCCATGCGTGACTTAATAGAGTTGTTCCAGTGCACGTTTGCCTGCTCGCGGTGTCCACAGTGTCTAGAGAGGATTTTAAATGTGCATTGGTGATGGATTTTCCCCTCTTGTATGACGACACTTGCTCTCTATCTGCTTCTGAGAGCTTTTTCATAAGCTCTTCAATTACGTCCCAATGGAGAAATTAAGCCAGTGTATAGTCTGATGTGACGTTAGCTAACGGCATCCTGAAACCAACCAAACTAAGGCATCACTTGGAAACAATAATTTGCCCTCTAACAGTAAAGAGTAGATTTTTTGCCAGGAAGTTGCAAGAGATAACACAACACTTCTACTCTACTGAGCAGCATATAAAACTGACAAAAACTAAAAGCCTTTTAACAACGGAGAAAAGGTGTTTCTCTCAGCAATTAAATGTTGCCAGGGCAATGCTCGGTAAAAAAAAACCCAGCAGAAATGATTAAACCAATACCTATCTCAGACACAGTTTGCCTCCACATCTCAGAAGATATCCACAGACATTTGATAGACCGCTTGAAATTGAGTTTTTTGCTTAGCAGTTGGATGAAGCGACTGACTTATCAAATGTAGCCAATTTAACTGCTTACCTTACACACCAATTTAATTTGCAGAAAAAAAAATCTCCCATTATTACAGCTTCATGGCAGGGGGTGGGAAACAGCATCCAACCTTTTTGACATGGTCAACGACTTCTTGAGTTTCTAAAACTTAAAATGGGAACACTCTGCTCCAATACGCAGATGGTGCTCCTTCCATGTGTGGTGCTAGGGCAGAGTTAAAAGACAATGTTGAAAGTAGCTCCACATCCTGTGTGGACCCACTGAATGATACACCAGGAAGCCCTTGCTGTCCATAACATGGACAGTAAACTTGAGGATGTTGCTGTAAAACTAGTTTATTTCATGAAGACACCCCACAAAACCTCATCTTCTGTTTGCAACTGTTTGTGGAGAAATGGGAACCAAACATAATGGCTTGATATTTCACAAAAAAATCCAATGGCTATCCCAGGGAAAAGTGATGAATCACATTTTTTTTTTAATTGTTCAATGAAGTACATCTTTTGCTTTCAGATTTGGTACCCTGCAAAACAAAGAAACTATGTAATCAATGATGGATTGTGCTTTTTAACATACCTGTAATATATTTGATAAATTAAATTCTCTGAATCTATCTTTGCAAGGAGCTGAAACCAGGGGGTGTGGCTAACCAAGATGGTAGAACAGACCATTTCCCCGAGCTCCTGTAGTAGGAACAAAATCCTGCCCCATCCTAGATAATTTACATCATGGTGGTTAATGTTTGGGAGAACCTGCCCCCCTTTTAGGCTGTGGGTTGACAGGGGTACCCGAGGTTGGCTCTTGTGGTCCCAGATGAGGCTGATGGCCTGGACCCGAGAGGCAACGGAGAGATGACGTGGGGGTCAAGAGATGTTATGCACCGGCCCTGGGAGACTGACTGGGGTACAGGCTTTGGGGTGACCAGAAAAGGAAGACACCCTGCCCAAGAATACCTAGTGACGGGGCAGGCTGGAGCTGCAACACAACATGGTGACCGCTGTGGAGGACAATCGCGAGTTAGCTGCTGGTCTAGGTCGCAAGGAAGCGGGGACGGGTCGGAGCCAGTGTGCAGATGCAGTATTACAGCTGTTGGTGTGGCTCAGCCCCCGCTGGGTCGGCCGACAACTCGCGCTGCTGGCCTTGGGGTGCTGGTCCATTTAGAGAGATGGCCCGTTTGACTATTGTACATTCTGAGAGCAGTTGACTTCCAGGTCCCGGTTATGAGCCCCTTAAAGCATAACGGGGAAGGAAGGTGGGCCTAGGAAAGCAGAATCTAACCAGATAGTTCCCTGGTCTGACATCAGGGCATACACTGCTGGAAGTAAGACTGGTTCAGTGACCGATTACCCAATCTTTGGAGACACTAGAAATTCTCTGCGCAATCGAGAGATTGAGGAGGAGCTGAAAACCAAGATGGACACCATTGCTATGGACGTTAATCACTTCAACTTGACCTGTACAAGGTGGCAGAAAGAATAACTGGTGATGAGGAAAGTATACAAACATTGCAACAGAAGCGAAAACACTACAGAACACTGTGGGGGGGGTCTGCGGCGCAGTGCTTCTCATATTGAGGCCAGACTGGAAGATGCAGAGGGTTGCTCCCAACTGAATAATATACGTCTGGTGGGCTTCCCTGAACAGGCAGCAGGCCAATCTGCAGAACGTTTCCTGGAGGTTTGCATAGTTAACTGCCTTAACCCGAAAGGCCTTTCAAGGTTCTTTACCACTGAACAGGTACACCGCTCTCTTGCAGCCATCCCGTACCCAGGTGTGCCACCCGTCCCTAATTGTGCAGCTCTTCAATTATAGAGACCACAACGTTATCTTGCAACATGTTCCACCCATAGTCCCCCGGCAATTGAGGATAAACAAATCCTTATTTTCCCGGATTACACCCGCTGGATTCAGGACCTTTGAAACAACTTGACCAATTAAACACCACCTGAGAGAGGCTAATATTAAATACAGCCTAATATACTCTGCTAAGCTCCGGATCCAACACAAGGGAACAGTGCAATTTTTTTTAAATCAAAGATGCCATGGAGTGGATCGAGGCCCAAGCTTTTAGTAAGGGACACCAACCCATGAAGTGGACGGAGCAATAGAGACTAGGCTTACAACGCTTCAATAGACACAATGCAGCCCAAAAACACCGTCCTCCGAAGCTCCCAACGGAAACCGGAGGCCGCATATAGGTTTATTCAGATGGAACACTGCAAGATCAGATTCTGGGAGTGCCTACACAGAACTTTCTCACAGCTGCATGACGGACTAGATGTACTGAGCGACAGCACAGATGTGGAAATGTGGGGATCTCGAGCCAGCCGCCGACCACTGTTAACAGTGAAGCCTAACTGCCCACCACCACCTCACAATAGTATCCTTTTTTTTTTTGTATTTGTTAAGTATTGCGGTCGGTACCCTGGGGAAACAACCAGGGTGCAAACATTTTAGTTGGCTAACTGGATGTGACGTTTACCTCATTGTTAAATCACACCATCATGGGAGGGGCGGTCTGGTGACCTAGCTCTACTCAGCAGTTGCAGTGTGCTCTTGAGGGACAGTGTGGTAGTGGTATCTCCGAAAAAAAGTACAAGGTTAACTGACTTATCACAGCTACTTGAGGAAGGGAGGGGAGTGATACAAGGGAGGGCAAATGGGGCAGGGACTGGGGACCTATAGACCATGGGTTGTGTCCGGGATCCCACCTATTCTGCCTGGGGTGGGTTTGAGGGGTGGATGAAGGGAACAAACCATGTTACTTTTTGGGTTGTTGAATGGGGAAGCTTCCAGTTTTTTCTACATTGCTATCTAGGGGGATGCATGCGGGGACTGGACCATTGGGGAGCACTGCAGAAACTCAATATCAAACATGAGCGATGGTCACAATTGCTATAAATTCCTTACCTAGAATGTACTAGGTCTAAATAGCTGAACAAAACGTAACCAGGTTCAGGCATACCTGAAAAGATACGGAGTACAAGTAGCATTCCCCCAAGAAACACAAACATGGGGGGAGTGCATAAATGCATTACAGATGAATTGGCAAGGACAAACCTATGCTACCTCTTATTCTGGATATGCTTGAGGGGTGCTCCTATGGGTAGCACCAGGAACGCTGTACACAAACACTAGGGTGCATGTAGACACAGGAGGGACAGTATGAGATTTTGGTGGGCATGCTGAACAAACAACCTCTGTTTAGTGAATGTATATGCCCCCCCCCCTTTTCCAAACGTCGATGATGGGTCCTTTTCTGGTCAGATACTGAAGTTGATGGAGGTCTCTACTGACACAAATTAGATCATACCCCTCCACCCCGCCCCCCTCGGTCTGGGGTTAAACCTAACACCACATGCAGGACGAGTCATAGCTGGGACGTTGCATTTCAGATCATACTCTATTAACGTATTCATTACACAGACGGCCGCCAGCAGTGCTGCTCTGGCATCGCCAAGCAGATGTGCTTACAGATCCAGTCTTCCTTACTACACTGCAGGTGGCAATACAACACTACCCTGAGTAACTGGGGTAGCACGTCTAGTCTCTAGTCTGACTGTGGAATGGGAGGCACTAAAAGTGGTCCTTAGAGGAGTCTGCATATTTACAACTGTAGGCACTGGTTGATTGTTAGAACACGAACTGCGACAGGACAAAAGAGAACTAGCCAAATAGGAAAAACTCGAGGCAGAGAAGTCTGAGCATAAACTAAAATGGGATAAACAAAGACACCGGGTATGTGAATTGTGGGACCATCTTGAAAAGTATACCCGAAAGAATAATAGGTGTAAGCTACACATGGATGAAGATAAAGCTGGCCAATTGCTAGCTCGCCCGATAAAGGCGGAGTTCCAGTCGCAACAGGTACTTGCATTAGAGAATCCTGAAGGGCGAAACATTGCAAGAAATCAACAACGTACTTACTGACCATCTTCGGTCGGTATATACAGCACCTCCCGATTTAGAACTAAGTAAACTGCCTGATTAACTGAGAAGGCTGCCTCAGGAGTCACTGAAAGGACAAAGGCAAATAAGGTGTTGGGGGCCTGCTAACAAGGCAGGAAATCAAAGATGACATTCAACATTTTAAAGCTGAAAAAACCCCTGGGGGTGATGGACTCCCAGGAGAATTGTAAAGAGCTTACCCAGATGTGGTAGTGCAAAAAATTGAAAGTTGTACACAGGGAGGGTACTGATCGTGGACCGCTCCTTCCATCTATGAGACAGGCCCTATAATTCTTGATTCGAAAGTCGGGGAAGGACCTGGCAAACCCGGGGTCATACCACCCGCTATTGATGCTTAATATTGATGTAAAGATACTTAGCAATGTGCTGGCAACGAGGCTCCTGCAGTTTTTGCAGCGGTTGGTCCATGCGGACCAGTCTGGCTTCATCCCCACCATGGAACACCTTGCCTAACATACGCCAACTAACATGTGATGCACTTGTCTGACTTGATGCGGTGGTCCTATGCCTTAGCATTCCTAGATATACAGCAGGCATTTGATTTGGTCTGCTCGGACTACCTGTAGCAGGTATTGGAGGCCTTTCAGCTGGGGTGCACTTAAATCGGATGGGTGAGACTATTGTATAAAAAACCCAGTGGGAGGGGAGGGATTGGGAGGGGGGGGGACACACAGGCAGATATCTAGCGCGGTCTTGCTGCAGCAGGGCATGAGGCAGGTGTGTCCAATGTCGACACAGCTGTTCGCAATGGCGATGGAGCCGCTGGCCTGTCATCTGAGAAAGACAGTCAGGGATGGGGCATTCAGGTGGGACACACAGAATGTGTGTTCTCGCTTTGTGTGGATGACACTGATATTTTTGGTCAGCCAGACCCATCAGTCCCGATCCTAAACGTTATGCTGTAGTTTGGAGTTCTCAGGTCTCCGTGACCACGCCGGCAAATCTGTGCTGTTTCCGCTGGGTGAGCTACCAGTCGCTCTATTGTCAGAGGCTGGTAAACCGTGGAGAACAGACAAGGTGTGATAACTTGGAATTCAAATCTCCCACGGTGAGCGGGCCACATTTGGGCTCAACTTTGGTCAGGTGGTCAGAGCCCTGAATTCAACTATTACACTGTAGAATACGCTATACTTATCTCCAATGGAGAAAATAGCACTGATAAGTGGGGTGCTCCCCAGTCTATGTCCTGTCCATGGTCGATCTTTTGCCATCAATTTTTCAACTCTTGGTGCAATTATTATGGAATGGGAAACAAAGAAGTAGTGGGGTAAGGGTGGAATGGAAGTTCTCGATCTGGAACTTTATTACCTGGAGGCCCATCTGCAGCATGCCGTGCACTGAATGGATGATGAAGACAACTGGGAAAGGTCCCTTTTAGCAGGATCTCACAAAGGCCATCAGTTGGGAGAGTTGCTGATGAGGGGGCAGCGCATTCCAGACTCCTTGCCACACATCAAGCTGATGTGCAGAATATGAGAATCTGGCTGTCCGGCTAGTGATACGGCGAACACCCTATGCTACCGATTTAGACATATGGTTATTGCCCACATTTGCACAACTTGTGCAGGTGATAGAAGCTGATAGGCGGCAGGGGGACTGCATCATCCCTCAGATCTTTATCATGGTAATCATTTTATTACTTTGCAGGACACACGTGTCACATTTGGGTTAGAAAAAGGTCCAATTTCAGCAATATAAGAAACTGACTGCCACTGATAAGTTGTAGCCATCATTCCCAGACGACCCGCTGCTTACACAAACACAGGTCATTTCATTGGCCTTCGATGGAGGCAGACGGTTAATTATATATATCTATCACTTCAGGAAGATAGAAGTAGTCCGCTCCTCCTTGTTAAAGAAAAATGGCAAGGTACTGGAGACAAACAGATCACACACAGGGATTGGGAGATAATACATGCAAGAGTGAAAGAAGTATCCATTAACATGAAAGTGAAGTTAATACAATATAATTATATGTATATGGTATACCTTACCCAAATAGGTTACACAAATCAATTCCTTGTACAAGTATAATGGTTACCACCCCCCCAAATCAGGGGCAGTCATACTGTACATTGATCGGTCCAACACTGACAATTGATATGGACTTTGAATTATATTTATCAGCTGTGAATAGTTTGCTGAATGCCAATAATTAAAAAGAAAAAAAAACAGCTGAAACCACTTCCTTTATCATGGATAAAAAATATCTGCCTTTAAGGAGTTGGGGACTTTAAAGGTGTGGTCGACAGAGAGTGGGACCATTCCTGTCTTGGAGGAGGGCGGAGCACACATCTATCTCCCTTGTCTACATTCATGACGGCATTATGTCTCAATGACATCCTCACCAGCGCAGCTACATCTTCACTCTGGCACTCACAAGTCCTTCTCCAGGCCGGACTACTTCATAATCCCCTAATTAAGCACTTGAAGATTAGCCTGGACTTTGAATATAAGGTCATTAGACACTGAGAAAAAATAATTTTCTCCCCGGTCTCGATTGCTAATTCATGTCTACTTGTGTCACAGGTGGGGAGAACAGGGGGGGTAGAAGTGAGGGCTAAAATGTATATTGTCTTTCATAACCCAGAGATTTGTGCAAGAATATTTAGGAGTATTCAGCAAAGGAAATACAAATATACATCAAAAATGTTTTTGTTTTTTTTAAATAAGAAACTGGAATTAGAGGTCTGTTAGAAGCTGCCAGACTGGTCTCTGAGTCATTCCATGTTTATTAGATGCTCTTGAGGAAAAATAATTATATTTTATGTGCTGCTAAGTTTAATAAATGTATATATATTTTTTTTTAAAGTCACTTCTCTCAGGGATGGTTTACAAAAGTATTTTCTGGGGGACACTGATCACATCAATGAGTCAGTCTTTCAACCTTTTCCGACAGAAATGTGAGCTCATCTTCCAAATCTATGTCAGGAACTCACGCAAGGATTATGTTTTCTTTGCTTTACTTATCACAGCAGACTTTTCAACATTACCACGAATAACAATCTTACTCGTGAAACCTAGGGAAAGAGAACAGAACACTGTCCAATCTGCACAAGTTAAGCCACATAAGTCCTTCCTTTATGTTCATGCCCCATCTTTCTTCACTGCTCCCCAGCCTAAGAGAAGTGTCTCCTCACTCTGTGCATGTTATGCTGAATTTTTAGCGTGTTTGTAGATGGTGAGGTGTTTGTATTAACATTTCCCTTCCTCGCTTGACCGAGGGCGCAGCAGGACCACATATCAAGTTCCTCACGCAGCACTAGATTTGTAATTATGATGCAGGCATATTTGTGTGAGAGTATGAACTCCACACACTAGAGGGCGCCGTCGGCTGCATTGGACTATAGAGCCCCATCTAAGCACCGCATTGACAGGGCGACTACTTGAATTGGAATTTTTCTGCCGCCTCGAAGTCCTGCTCGCAGCGGCTGAAGGACAATGCCCTCAAGGGGCATCTATAAAGCTAGTAATTCCAGAATGTTTGTGGTGTGGATGCCCCAATAGGGGTATGTAGGAAAGTCATTCTTTTTAGCATGGTTACCCCCACTTTTTGCCTGTTTATCAGTGTCTTCGACTCGTTTCAATGGGATCCTGCTAACGAAGATCCCAGTGATTGTGCTCTCTTCTCTAAATTTCGTTGCTGTGGTACACTTTACACCTCACCAGGCCTCGAAAAATCATAAAAATGTTACTAGACCTGCAGGTCAAGAAGCTAGAATAATCTACTCCACCCAACTGTAATGTATTTGACCAGGAAACATCTTAAATTGCGTGATCGTAGGCAAATATTGTATTTTACAGAGTTGCCTTTTTCTTCATTCTCAAATGAGTGCAGCTTCCAATATGCGAGTTCAGTATTTCTACGGAAAAAAAAAAAAAACGTTGTTTGATTACAAGCTCCTTGTGTCGCCAAAGCATTTTTTTTCCTACACTATGGCGGCACTAACCAGCCCTCCACCCTTTTCCGTATTTACAAAGTGGTGCAAAGGTACCATTGTGCCACTTTGTAAATCCTTGCGCCACATTATACCTGCACCAGGTATAATATATGAAAGGGAGGCATTCCCCTGCAGAGAGGCCCACAAAAAGGCGCAGTGATATTTACAAGATTGTATTGCGCCATTCTAGTGTGATTTGTTTTTTAAATACCTGCCCAGGTCAGGCATTAAAGCATTGCTAAGCTATTTCCTATGGGTCTCCCCAAGTTTGCTAGTCTAGCGTAAACATTTTTGGCACTGGTCCTGCAAAGCACCACAGTTACATCAAACATGATGAAACTGTTGTGCTAATGCGCGCCATGGTGCGCTCTATTGTAAATACAGTGGTACTATGGTGATGTTAGGGGGTGCAGGGTGATGTAAAGAAACTTGCGCCTTGGAGACGATGCACCAGCTCCTTGTAAATATGCCCCTAAATGTTTTCTCCATGTATAATAAATCTAGCCGAAATATAGGTTACACATGCTCCATGACTTGCCTCTTAGTTAACTAATAACTTTGCCATCAGGGCAGGAGTGTTTCTCAGTTTATGGTTAAACACTCACTTTTAATAAGTATATTACTAAAGCATGATGTGGTAGCGCACTGCCATTACAGAGAGATTTCCAAGAAATGTCCAAAAACCTTCCCACTAATTTGCAGCTTAACTAATAAATCTATGTAGTGTATTAACAATAATCTCTGCAAAATAGATTTCAGAAAACATATGTATCATTTGCACAATGCAAAGTAAAGTGCTCTGATTTTTTCATCCTATTAAAATATTTTTCATCACACAGAAGTACAACAAATTGTCTTTCACAGCTATTGAAATATATTTTAAAATGTTTGTAAGGTTGACTTAGGGATAGCAATAATATGTGTTAGGAAAAACCCGATACCCACAGCCTTTTATTTCACACAGGTCAGACCGTTTACCTTAAAAGAATCTGGAACTCTGCAGTCACAAGGAAAAGTAATTGCAAAAAGACAAACTGATTGTTGACCTCTTTCTCTCAACATAAAGCAAATGTGAAAATAATAATATTTAAAGGCATCTTAATTGCTAATTCAGTTTCTAACTGACCAGAACACCTGTACTTTGTCAACTAGCCAGAAGGGACGAGTGGATTCTAAAAATAGCTCGACCTGATAAAATACGACTCTCCATAGCGAGTGGTCAAGTAGATTTTTAGATCCCTGCCCACAATTGGCAAACTGGTGTATCCCTGTAACTCCCTACTATATGGTACTTAGGTACCCAAGGCATTAGTTCACCAAGGGATTTCCCCCTCCCCCACTGGCTGTAGAATGTGTTATGCCACCATGCAAACTGTGCCAGCAGGCCTGTCACCCTTTCACTACTGGTCACTGCATCCGGTCACTGTAAGTCACCCCTATGGTAGGCCCCACTAGCCCAGAGGGCAGGGTGCAGGTTGCTGTGAGTTAGGGCAACCCTGCATGAGCAGAGGTGCCCCTATGAACTCCAGTTCCACTGCACTGGACTTAATGTGAGCAAGGGGAAGACATTTCACCCGTGTCCGTGTACTGGTCACAGGTCATGCTACCTGTGGTCCAGCTACAGATTGGCAACTCCGAACCTAAGCATGTTAACCATACCCCAATACTAATGCCAGTATTGGTGGCATGATACGATGCACTCTGGGGGCTCCATAGAAGACAGACCCCATCCCCCCAGTATTGCTACTATCAGTCTTCCAGGGTCTGCAGGCAGCCCATGCTGATGCCGCCCATCACAGAGGTTTCTGTCCTCCTGCTGCTTGAACAGCTCAAGCAGGGGAAGGCAGAACAAAGGATTCCCTGTGGGAGAGGGGGTGTAATACCCTCTCCCTTGGAAATAGGTGTTACAAAGCTGGGGAGGAGCAGCCTCCCCACGCTACAGGCTTGCTTTGAAGGGCACATTTGGTGCCCTCCTTGCAATCAAGTTTGTACCAGTCCAGTTACCCCCCCCCCCTCCTCCCCCTCCACCCCAATTACGTGCTCTGGTGCGAAGCACACAAAGGAAAAGGGAGTTACCACTCCTGTCCCTCACCACCCCAGGGGTGGTGCCCATAGCTCCTCCAGGTGGCCACTTGATTCTGCCATCTTGGAAACAAGATGTGCAGAGGACCCTGGGAGCATCTGGTTAGACAGGACAGGTGACTGACGTCAGTGGTCCCCTCTGATAACTGGTCACCCTGCAGAGTGACAAAGCCCAGTTAGGGGTATTTAGGGACTCCTTTGCAGGTGGGTCCCCAGGTACGGCACGCAAGACTGCACCAGGACTCCCCTGCATCCATCTCTCCTATTCCTGGTCACCGGAACCGCTGTTGGACTTCACAAGAACCAAACAAGCCTGCAACTCCAAAGACGGCCTTTCAACATTGTTTCTCTATAGCAACTGCAACATTTCCACGGTTGTGCATCCGCTGGGGTTGGCAAGATTTCAGCTGCGCCAAAGAAGCAAGAAGGAATCTCCCTTGGTGTGAAGGAGTCACTACCCTGCATCTGCAGGAATCTAAGGCAACAACGTCCGGCTGCCGGGCTCTGCTCTCCACAGGAACTGTGTGCATCCTTCAACACAGGTGGTGGTTTTGAGTGGTCCCCTTGGTCCGCTTTGCCTTCTGAACATCTTGAGACATTGAGCCCTTGTCTCTCTTTGCAGGACAGAACCCCTATGCACCATGACTCTTGCTGCAAACAAGGCGTATTCACTCCTTCAAGGGATCTTCTGGCTCTAAGCAGCCCCGGCCTTCAGCACTTCATCCTTGCAAGGACAGTCTCTCCTTTGTTGCTCCAGAGACATGAGACTTCTCTCAAGGTGTGTTCACTGCAACGGACTGTGCGCCTTCTACCAGTGGGTTGCCTGTGGGGGCTGCGAGTGCTTCTGCTGGCTCACCCAACAGCTGACAGTCAGCCTGGCCTCCTCTCCAAGGGTTGAGTTCCCTGGACCTTGATGGTCCTTTTCTGCTCTGCAAATCGTCTTCTGCCCAGCTTTGTGATTGCCAAGGCTTGTTGGTCGTCTTCCTGACCACTGGCTAGACTGCGATCTTCATCCACAGAAGGATAGGTAGTGGCTCCTGCCCCACCTGGACACTCCTGTGTGAACTGGACCCTGCCCCCTTCTTTTGCAAGTCCTCTTTCCCCGTAATCCCCAGTTGGGTTCCACTGGACTGGTCCTAGTCTTGCAATCTTCCTTTGTTAAGTACACGTGTTGGTCTTTGGGAAGACCAGGTAATTTACCTCTGCTCTCCTGGTTGCTGGGGGTCATCTAGGTACTCACCTTTGGGGTCCCAAGTTCTCCCAGCTCCCTTCTAACTATTCCACACCCTTGGGAGGAGGGCCTTCACATCGCATTCCACTCTTAGTACATGGTTTGGCTCCCCCTATAGGGCTGTATCTATTTTCTGCTATTTCTTGCCAGTGCTTGGTGTTTTTCTATGCTAATTCCCAAGACTCACCAACTATATATAGTGTATACTTACCTTCAGTTGGGGGGACTGCCTATAAGTAATCTAGTTCAGTGTTACTGTAATTATATACCTTCATTTTTGTAACAATGTGTGGTGCCTTTCATGTGAGATAAGTTACTGTGTGACTGCTGTCGTATTGCAAGTACTTTACACTACTCCTCGATATGTCTTGGATGCTCACCACAGCTACCACTAAAGAGCACTGCCTTCCTAGACTAATAGGGGTTGCGTGGACCTGTTATAAGGTGCAAACATCATAGGTGTCCACCACACAGCAGGCCAGCCTCCTACAAGGTCTGTACTGCTTATAAGTCTCAAGACCAGTTCATGTGTATTGTGACGCCCTGAGGGGTCTATAGTGAATTTGAAGGTCCAGCACCTGCCTGCACACCGAGGGGACACCCCAGGCGTTCTTTAAATATAAATCAAGGGTGCTTTGTCCCAGGGCTTAACCCTCTATAGAGCATTGAAGCTCTCATAGCTGTTTTAGGCGCCACAAATCGCCTCACAACCTGCGGCTGCCATTAACTGTATTGAGCCTCCCAGGCCACCAAAATGCACCAATCTGGGGCAGAATATGGGGACAAAAAGAGTAATCCTCTCTATTTCCCCTTAGATGACGACTTTGCATCAGAGTAGACATCTATACACCAGGCAGTTGCCTTAGCTATAGCACCTCCGGGGCACAAGCTTCTGGTGATGGATTTCTGCCAGAGTGCCATTGCTAACCTGATGGACCTCAACCCCCTACCCCCATCACACAAGACACCCCGCAACAGGCATCCATGGCTGTTAAAAAAAACGAGGGAAAAAAAAAAGTTAAGGTCGAAAAACAGGTATGACCAGGGTGTGGACATGGATGGGTTTGCTCGCCTCAAAAGGGAGTTTATGTCCCAGTCCTCGTTTTCAGGTTTCCTGGATCTCACTCCATGGCCCTTCCTGGGGTCACTCTGGGGGCTAACACACCCTAGTCTATATTGGCACTCTCGCATCCCCTCGAAAAGGACGAATCCCAAGCAGAGGATTCTCATGGGGATTCAGATGGGGACCAAGGCCCCTCCAAGCTGTGGCATCCTTCCCCCTAGAAGCAGATGCATCCATCCCAAAATCTCAGCCCACAGACAACTCAGACAAGCCGGACCCAGATGAGATGCATCCTCGCTCCTCTGAATGGGCTCCAGCAACCAAGGTAGCAACAAATGTTGGGGGTGGGCTGAGAAAGCCGCAGGAAAAAGAGCTAGACTTGCCTATGGGTGGAATGCTCTCACCCTTCTGTGGAAGGCAGGGTAGTCTTAACACCTGAATCAGATGCTAGGATGGGTACCTTCTTATGGAAATATATTAGAGACCCTAAGAAAGGTACAGCTGTTCTTGGCGATCCTGCAAGGACAAACTGCTGAACGTGGCAGGGCACATTACCAAGATACTTGACATGGCTGAGAAAGTCAAAATATCTGGGTGACTCACGCCAAGACATTCTTTCTGGCTGGGCGCAGCACACAATAATTTTCCTGGGCAACACTAACTGTGCTCTGTCCTCAGAGCGCAGGAGATCACTTTGGATAATGGTGGATCCCAAGCTGGGCGATCTCACCTCATCTGAAGTGGGCCTTGTCACGCTGGTGGGGTTGTCTGTCTGGGAGTTGTTGGCACTTAGAAGATCCTTTCATGAGTGAAGTGGGTGAATTTTGGGGCAAATTTTACAACCCTGGAGAAAGCCCAGGTGTCAATGAAGCGCATTTTCCATCCTCTGGTTTACTCAGGAGCCAATCAAGAGAGGGAGCTCGGCCAACTGTACCGCTTCAACCTACCTCCGCCATAGGTCAAGGCTCACAACACGGTCAATGGCAATACCAATCCAAATATGGCAACCTCTACCCATTCAGAGGACCTCGCCACAGAGGTGAAGGACAAGGATCCTGTGGAAACTTCAACAACATTGGCTACGGAGAGTGTTCACCCTCCTTCCCAACTAAGAACGGCAGGGCGCTTGACTCAGTTTGCAAGAAATTGGGGGTGCCTCATGTCAGATGCATGGGTCCTACAAACCATTGTGTGTTTGTGTTTTCATATCGAATTCTATGGCACTCCCATATAATGGCAACTCCCTCTGCCTCTCATGTTATCAGAGTGAGACACTCTCCTGATCTCCCAGGAGGTGGAAGAAATTACCAGGAACGATTAAAGGTCCCAGGAATTTTGTAGGAGGCTCAGTCTCTCTTACCACCAGGAGATATCGCTCAGTATGCTCAAAACAGCGGGGTTGATATTTCCAGAGGGACTTGGATCCCATGGGATCGAGTGTCTGAGTTTCAATTTTCCTGTCATCCGTCGTCTCCAAGGGTATAGCCTATAGATTGGTGAACACTTTTCGTTCAACTATTTCTACAGGACAGCCCCCTATTGACACTATCAAGTTGGGGAACATAACTTAGTATGCAAAATGAGGAATGGCATTTGTTTCTTCCTTCCTCCAAAAAACAAGGTGTTCAGTTCTTTGGGCTGTGAATATTGTCCTCGTCCTTTTCATCTCTTAGAAAATTAATAAATACTTTTTTAGGAAAGAGCTTTCAGGGAAACTGGCAATGCTAGTGTGCCTCATCTCTTGCAGGAGAGTTTCAGATGTTAAAAGCATTGGACATTATACAGCGGAAGAAATTACTTTACATGCGTCAAGATGCACAAAGTTTAACTCAAGGCTAAACTCTTATCCTGCAATTGATCATTATCCAAAGTTGTGTGTTGAGATGTATTAAAGCATACCAGGTCATGACAGAGGAATTCAGGCCTCCTGGTTAACAGAACCTTCTCACTGCTTTGGGGAAACCTTTCCATGTGGTCTTCTCCCCAACCATCGCTAGATTGGTGATGCTGGAGTTGACATAGCTAGGTTTGGTGCACATTACGCTAAAGGGGCCATGACATCAAAAGCTCTCTCATTGGGGGCTAGATCAGAGGATGTTTTGAATTCTGTAGATTGGTCCTCAGATTCTACCATCAAGCTGTTTTACTTTAAACCAGAGATAGATATGGGAATCCCACATGATCAATAAGCTTTAACCAAGCCTAATGGTCACCTCTGGTCCGGAAACAGAATGAAATATTTCCTAGCTATCTTAGCGTAAAGTTTCAATTCTACTGAGAACTCAGAAGAGAGGATTATCCCACCCAGGATTTACTCCAGGTCCCACCCAGTATTGGGGACAAAACTTTTTTTCTTGAACGTACAGTAGTAAGTACAGTTTTTTTAATGGACTTTTGTGGAACATTGGTTCTTGTATTCTGGACAATAATGATGTTATGGATAGGTTTTGGTTAATCTTTTTGAATCTACAAATTGTGAGATATCTTGCAAGTCAGATTCACTTCCGGATAGTTTGGTTTTTCTTCAGGGAATGAATCAAACAAGCAAGAATAACTTCAGACGAGGAACGGACCCTGGTTGCGCGAAGAAAGAGGGGGCGTGAACATAAAGGAAGGACTATTACAGGTCTTACCTTATAAAAACATAGACATCACATCACATCTCAGACCTTATAACCCCCAATGATCTTTAAGAAACAATTAAAAAGACAATTACATTCAAAATTACAGTACTTAATTGATCGTTCCATAAGAGAAAAAAATGTTTTAGAAACACTAACAAAAGTTAAGTCAACACTTTTCCGCCATGTTATAGCTCCCTTTAAAAAGGAGCATATCCCTTGCCATACCAACGCATCAGAAGTCATACACAACCACATAAAGGCTAGGCGGTATGGAACAAAACCCCTGTCCCTCAAAATAGGGGCTAAGTAACGTTTCCAAAAAGGTGCATGAAACACTCAAAACATAATAAAATGAATTAAGGTCTGTGGAGATACACCATCACACGGACACAATTTTATGGAATTTTGGTCAAACTGCCCTAGTGGGAAACACAAGTTGCTTCTTATTACTCCTAGACGAAATCGTGTGATAAGGGTCTTTTCCCCATACGTTTTTAACCTCCAGGAGGTAGGTCTCTGGGCCTACCCGCATCTTTATCATAATAAAATCCCTCACTGATTTTTTCCTCAACTCTACCTCCTCCCTCTTGAGCCTTAAGATTTTTAAAAAGTTCTCCTTCACCCACTGTTTGTCCAGACTGGTTAACCCCACTGGTGCATCGAAAATATCTTGATGCCCCAAAACACTGGCTACCTTTCTTACATAATCCAACCAGGGAATTTCCTTAGCGCGATCGCACAGCAAGCAATCCCGCAGGATTTCCCTGGTGAGGGACGCAAACTCATCAGTCCAGATTGAAATCCACAATAAAAGGGGAGCTATTTTAATGGCATCTTCTATAAAATCCAAATCCAACTCGACATGCAAGCAAAATCCAGGAGTATTTTGGCCCACGCCTAGTAACCTTCTACAAAAACGATTTTCCTCAATCGCAAGGGCCCTATTTTGCGTATAGCCCAAAGTGGGTCCCCATACATCAGAACTGGAAGGCATTTACGCCTATACACCTTGAGCAAGGGCTTAATAGGTTTATTGCCCACCCTGGCAGCAAACTCAAACGTAGCGCCTACAGTGGAGTTAAAAAGCCTCCCTCTCAGAGGTACAGGATTTCCTTATCATCAAAGTTCACCCCTAGGTAAGGGAAATCCTGTACTTTACCAATTACCTGCTTCTTTATTTTCAGCGCACCCACCCTACTCAATGGTTTTCCATAAATTATAAAATGTGATTTGCTGCAGTTTACCTCTAAGTCTAAGGCTGACATAAAAATTTCATAAGCTTTGACTGCCTCACATAGACCATTCATGGTGAGGGCCATAAGAACTGCATCGTCCGCATAAATCAACACTGGGATACTTTTGCCATTGATTTTAGGAGGGTCCTTACATCTTTCAACTAAAAATAAATAAATCATGCAGCCCATTTGTATATAACAAAAAGAGGGTAGCGGCCAAGACACACCCTTGTCCAAAGCCCCTATTTAGTTCAAACATTTCCAAGCTTTCCCCATGCTGCCCAACCCTCACATTTGCATTAGTTCCTGAGTGGACATAACGAAGCAGCTCCACTATGTAGGAATCCATGCCCAACTGGATTAGCCTATCCCAGAGCTTACTGCAATTAACCTTATCAAAGGCGCAGCTTAAATCCGTAAAGGCGAGATACAAAGTACCCCTCTTAGCTAGGGTATATATAAGCAGGTTAACCCTTCCCTAAAGTCGTACTGAACCCTACTCAAGATTGTATTTTCAGATATCCAATACTCAATAAGTTATTCAATTTCGCTAGGTTTCACGAGAAAAGTAGTTTTATGATGATGTTAAAATGGCTGCTGTGAGCGAAGGAAGAAACCATAATCCCGCTTCCGAGAACTGAAATAGTCTGTTAAAATAACTAGGAAATTTCATCTTCAAGAAAGGCTAACTGAGCTCCAGAGTAGTTGCACACTTCAGGTGCAACTCCGCAAACACTAACTAGAGGAGTTCTGGCTGAAAATGTCTGCAGAATATACGGATTTGACACGAAGTGCTTCCAGAGTAGTCACACACTGCAGGTGCAACTCCGCAAACACTCACTAGAGGAGTTCTGGCAGAAAAGGTCTGCAGAATATTCAGATTTGACAAAAATTGCTGTCAAAAATCTTTTGTCCTTCAGTTTGTCATATTTATGAAAGATTGGGTTCTCAGCACTTGCAGTACTGAAGACAACGTACTGTTCAAGACAGAATGACAGTAGCAAGAATCCATCCACAGACTGACCATTTCGCGGAAAATAACTGGTGCACCCATCCCATTAGTTCAGAAAAGCCTTATTCTCTAAACATCTTAAGTCAAGTTATGTTTTTATCTTGAAAATAGAACCCCTTTACCAGTTGAGGGCTTTTCAATTTAATTGTCTATAATTCTCTGTCACATAACCACGGCCAACAGGGTTAATTTTATTCCACTGTTGCAAAGATTTGCCAGATAACACCTTTGAGGTAGAATGGTTGTCAAAGATGGTAAATACCAACTTCCAGAAATGTTAGTCTTAGCAGTCCCTTACTCCTAAAAACATTTATTTACAAGGGAGGTAGGGATCTTGACCAAAAAAAAAAAGTTGTGTGTTAAAGACCTCTGCTGTAAGACTAGAATCTTCTTCTATATTAACGATTAGTTGCCAAACAAGCATGGGTGTAACTATTGTATTCGGCTGAACAGGAGAAATGTTAACCTCTCAAATTCCTCAGTCTTGCACATCTCGATCATCCTTTTGTCAACAATTTTGTCATTTTCATCTCCCCACGGCTGAAATGTATCTTCTTCAGGCACAATAACTGACCAGAGTATGTTGGAACCGCAAGAGGTTGCTGTGTGGTACGCAGCTGTCTGAGGATCCTCAAAAAAAGAAAAAGAAAATCCTTTATGGACTCTACTCTCAACCTAGCAAGGGCAGGGTAATCAAAACTTAATCCAGGAGGTAGAGGCTTTAGAAGTACAGGATTCAGTATAACAATAAGTAAACCTCAATAATGTCAAACAGTCACAGCTTTGTTTTAAGAAAAGAGATTTAGTGGGATAATGACTAAACATCATACAGGAAATATGAAGCAATCCTGGAAAAGATTTAAATATTTAAAAGCCAAGTGAGCACTGATATGAGCCCTATCCAGAGGAGGGGAAGGAAAATGTACCATTGCTAAATAAATGTTTTGACGACTGTGGCAAATTTTATTGTAAAACCTTAAAGATAAGAAGATTTAAATTCAACTGGAGTGTATATTATTTCCTTCTCTCGGTGGCAGTGCATATGGTAAAAGAAAGCCTCACCAATAAGTTACTAAAACACTTTGAAGAAAACAAATCCAGCCTTGATTAGTGGCAACAAGACATGTGGTCCAAAAGTGTGAAAGATTCGAAAAAGATCTTTCTGTGACCTTATATCAGAAACGAGTGAACGTCAGAGGACATCAAATATCGCAGCTGTATGATTCATTACATTGCAACAAGTATCCATTAATTCTATGCCATCTGCAGAGGAGTACAAATAAACACCTTCCATTTAAACATTTATTATTTGCTCAAGCTGGTACATTTCCGAAGACAAAAAGACCCCTTTCTGCTCAGAATAATCTAAAACACTAAATAAAAGGAAAATCAGCAAAATTCAAATTTTTCTGCTGAAAAACTATTTTGCCACAAAATCTGCTAGTCCATGCCGCTGTGTGTCAGTGTGTGGGTCACCATACTTTGGGACACTCTCCTTGACCACAGAAAAGCAATCATTTCAGTAGGCCATTAGGAAAATACCAGTGAATCTTCTTCTATATTAACGATTAGTTGCCAAACAAGCATGGGTGTAACTATTGTATTCGGCTGAACAGGAGAAATGTTAACCTCTCAAATTCCTCAGTCTTGCACATCTCGATCATCCTTTTGTCAACAATTTTGTCATTTTCATCTCCCCACGGCTGAAATGTATCTTCTTCAGGCACAATAACTGACCAGAGTATGTTGGAACCGCAAGAGGTTGCTGTGTGGTACGCAGCTGTCTGAGGATCCTCAAAAAAAGAAAAACAAAATCCTTTATGGACTCTACTCTCAACCTAGCAAGGGCAGGGTAATCAAAACTTAATCCAGGAGGTAGAGGCTTTAGAAGTACAGGATTCAGTATAACAATAAGTAAACCTCAATAATGTCAAACAGTCACAGCTTTGTTTTAAGAAAAGAGAGTACTTCAAACAGTCAATACATTGAAAAGTTACAAAGATCTAAATACAAACAAACTAAAAGATTTTAAATATCTTTATAGCTCTGATCTAAATATACAGAAGTGAGATGCTTCTAATTATCCTTCTGCTCCCTAAAACTAAAACTAGGGCAATGCTGGAATCTCAGATTTGCCTGGATACTTTAACTTGGTTACCTTTCAGCAGATAGGACTAAAATTCCTCCCTTGAGATTGAGATTTTGCAGAAAGAAGTGGTGCTGGGGGTTGGGGGAGAGAAACCTGCAATGTTCTACCTGCAAGTAATAAGAAGCATATTGCCACAGTCTCATTTCAATTAACATGAGCAATAATATAACAGCACCTAGAACGACCAACAATAAGTACATAATGCAAACAAATCAACAATATGGGAACAAAAGTGATGAGAAAAGTAATTATACCCACTCCATTAACTGAAAGACAAAATATTGTCCAATTATCTGTTGCCTGATAAACAAATGATAACTTAATGCATTAGATAAAACAGGCTTGAAGTTTAGGCCCCACCCATTACAGGCAGTATACGTTAGATTTAAGTGTGGTTTCCAGGAACAAGCTGGCTTTCAGTTCAAGGCTTAAGGTTATTAACAACTGTATATAATTGCCAGAGAGGATTATGGTCATCTTTCTTCACTTTATTAAATAGCAGTCAAACATTCAATCATAAGAAACTACTATTCCCATGATAACTTGGGAATCCGAGTACTAAAGAAACGACCAATAGAAATAGGCAGGTAACAACTAATCAGGAACACAAAGTCCTTAATAGTCAATTGTGTGTTTCTCCCCCTTACTCTTTCTTCGCTACTCGCAGCAAAGTTTACATTTTGATTCTCTCCTTAACAAGTCTATCGTTTTCATTATTTTTATGCCTTTCTTAATAATTATTGTTGATTGCTTGGGAAGCCCTTTTTATCGCAGGCATGTTATCGCTCCTTCGTGACTATTTAAGGTGGAGCTCAGGCAGTGTTCTAACGCCACTAGGTGGCACGTGTTTAGAATACTCACACCTAGGTAGATACAATAGACACGCAGCATCGGTTTTGTTCTCACCTGGAGAACAAAGCTGTGTGTCAGTTTCAGTCACTGCGTGGATTTCCTCCGAGCTTTGCCTTTTGCCTGGAGAGTTGCTCCCCATTTGTCGGAGGGGTCTGTAGCTTAATAATTTACAGTTTTGATGCTCCATTTCATTTTAAGGACTCTGCATTAGATATATATAAATAGATTTGATGCCCGTAAAGGTCTATAATTTTGGACCCAAGGATGTTCACCTTCCTTCAAAAATGTATTAAAGGACTCTATGAAGGGAATTGATAGATCCTGGCGGGCATGTCAGGATAAACTCCTGATGTCCTGGGCCCATTAACGAAAATCCTGGACATGGCTGAGGATGCTAAGCCTCGGGGGCGTTAAGTTCTCCTGAGATTCTCTTAGGTTGGGCGCAACGCACTCTTATTTTTCCGGGCAAAGCAAACTGTGCTCTTTCTACTGAGCGCAGACGCTTCTTGTTATTAAAAGTGGATCCTAAGCTGGGAGACCTGGCTGATTCCAAAGCGGGTGCTTCGTCTAAGGGAGGTTTATTTGGAGAACCTTTTATTAAAGAAATCATTAAGTTTGTGAACAAATTCACATCCATGGACAAAGCACAAACTTCGATCAAAAGGGTATTTCCCTCCCGAATTAACCACGGGGCCGGTCGAGGCAGGGGCCACTCGACTGACAGTGCTCAACACACAACTCTTATAGAGGGCAACGCTCCAGACAAGTACAATTCCAAGACCAAACCCACTTTGCAACCTTCTACCAAACAAGAGGCCGATGTTTCAGGGGCTGAGGTGGTGGAGGAGCTTCAGCCACGTCCTACCCAGTAAGGTGTTATCTCTGCTTCCCTTCTAAAAGTAGGGGCCCGCTTGGGGAATTTTACCCAGGCATGGGAGTCAATCACAAGGGATGTGTGGATCTTACAAACAATAAAAGGTTTTCAGATTTAAAAAAATTTGAACTCCTTGACAAGACTCTTGTCCACATCCTCTTGCCTTTTCCTCTCATGATGCCGCTTTGGAAGACAGAGGTTGCGGCATTATTAGACAAAGGTGCTATTTCCCCAACAATGTTGCATCCTCTGAGATGCATCAGCAATCTGTTCCTAGTGGACAAGGCCGACGGGGATCGGAGACCAGTCATCAACTTAAAGGATTTTAATGAATGGTTGGTTTACTGCCATTTCAAAATGGAAGGGATTCACCTTCTTTGCGATTTCTTGTGTCCTCTAGACTGGATAGTACGTCTCGATTTAAAGGACGCTTATATGACTATACCCAACTTCCCACCACACAGGTGTTTTCTTCAATTCATCTGGTGAAACCAAAAACATTCAAATTCATGACCCTTCCATTCAGTCGATCTTCGGCACCATGGTGTTTCACAAAGGTTCTCAAACCAGTTGTGGAACACCTCAGGGCACAGGAGATATGACTAATCATCTATCTCAACGACATGTTACTTTTGGCTCAATGTCCTAGTAAACTCCCTCCAATGGCAGACGGCAGTCAACTGAAAACAAACTTGGTTTTGTTATGAACGAGTCAAAATCACTGTTAGTGCCTTCACAAAGAGCACTTTTTCTAGGTTTCACCATAGATTCAGATTCTTCAGTTGGAAACCGAATACAATAGCAACTGCCAAGGAAGCTTTCCTACAAGATTGGCCTCAAGAGAACTCATACGCTTTTCCTCTCTTTACGATGAATACTCAAATATACGCTCAAGTACAAAGCCAACAAGCCAACCTGGTTTTGATTACACCCACTTGGAAGTCTCAAGTTTGATTTCCAGTTCTTCTGGAACTTTGTTGGAATTCTACAATCAGATTCCCCATATTTCCCTTGCTTCTCCTGAATCCGGGCCAAAGGCTTCATCAGATGGTTCTGGAGAGGTCCCTATCTTTGATGGCGTTGCAAATTTCCGGGGACGATGGACTGCCCCAGGCTTTTTGCAATTAATCTGATGAGTTTATTCTAAGCATGGGCTTCCATCATGTCTAAATGCTACAGGTCAGCATGGGGTCGATGGATCCGTTGGTGTTGGCAAAGGAGTCTCGATCCCGTGGACGCTGATGCAGTCCATGTTCTTAATTTTCTGTCCCACCTTACTTCAAAAGGCCTGGTATTTCTGTCTATTAATACTTTTAGATCAATTATTTCAGCTGGACATTCTCCTTTGGGGGAACATAGGGTAGTGTGTCATTGTTTTTTTTGCCTTGGCAACCTAATCAGTATCTCTCCAGAAAGGAGCTATCAGCCAAGTTGGCTACGCTTCTCTGTCTTAAATCCTGTAGAAGAGTTTCATATGTGCACGCGCTAGATATTTCAATTAGAGCCTCCCCTCTCCATTCCCCCCTCATTCAGGCGTTTCCTTTAACATAAGTAGACGCACAAAAAAATACTAGAGTAATCTCTTAGCCGGCTTTTCCAGACGTCCAAAAAATAGTGTCTCATTCGTTGCCGCATGAGGAAATGTCTTCAGAAATTCGTCCTTCAGGAGAGCGACAGCTTCCTATTGCCTTGCGTAAAACGCATAAAGCAGTATCCTCATCCACTATTTATCGTTGGGTTTGATGGGTGATGCAGGAAGCTGGAATCAGTTTATCCTTTTTTGGTGCTAATGCCACACATGGAGCTGAAGCTTCTAAAGCATTCAGTCTAGGTGTGTAAGAATCCATTTTGAATTGCTCCTTTTCCTTTAACACGTGTAGTTTGAGCTCTTTCTCTCTGAACGCACTGCCTATCACATATGTTATCTTATGTATATTTGTTTAAGTAAAATAAGCCTGGCTCCACACCACAGGCTTGCAGCTGGTTTCTTTCCCTAGCTGGGGCATGTTACTCATTATAATCATGTGGTAAAAAGAACTAACCGACCTCGGCTGTTGTATTTTGGGGAGGGAAAGGCTGATATCTATACCTCTGAACCACACAATCCTTTGAAGGGTCTCAAGAATGTGGGAAGTCAGGCAGCTGCAGAAGGGAGTCGAGGACAAAGCAGGGAATGGAACCAGTGTGTGGAAACTGATTACCTCCTTAAAATATCTGTATGACGTATATCATTATTTACATACTTTATGTATCCTTTGATGTATGAGGATAAATATCACTGTTAAACGCTCCATGCTAGCACACTTTACTTCGGGCCAGGGATGCCAGTAGTAAACCTGTCCTCTTTTGCTGCAGCAAAAATAAATAGACCTTTGGTCATTGATTTTTCACTCCGGCTCTCCGTGTCAAAACTCCTTTGTAAATGCATTTGTAAGTATCTACAAAAACATGCGTTGACAGGTGCTCAATCGGAGGATATCATGAACGCAGCAGACTGGTCTTCTAATTCGACATTTAAAAGGTTTTATTTCAAACCAGTTTTTGATATGGCTCAATTAGTTGTGGATAAGCTTTGAATTAGCATAATCCTCGCCTCCGGTCCTGACATAAAATGAAAAATTTCATAGCTATCGTAACAAAGTTTCAGTTCTATTAAGGACGCAGAGGCGAGGATTATCCCACCCTAATTTGGTTTCTCATTCAAAAATTTAAAAGAACGCTCCCCGTATTTAGTAAGTACTTACCTAATTATTTGTTCAGATTTATATTTGTGACGACTTGTAATATATTTGATTATATGATTTAACTTTAGTTGTCCTTTCTGTGAGATAATTTTTTCTCTCTTTAAGATTCCAAATACTTTACTAATTCAAAAATATTGTCCTTTCTCCTTAAAAGCAGACGGTGAAGCAGGATAGATAACAGGGAATCGCAGTATGTCTTGCACGACTAAGGAGGAATGGGAGAAATGGACTGTGTGTTCCTGATTGGTTGTTACCTGTGTAGTTCTATAAGTTTTAATGTACTCCAATTCCCAAGGGGTCGGGGAATAGTATTGTCTTATGTTTAAATGCTAGGCTGCTATTTAATAAAGGGGAGAAAGTTAAGCATAATCCTCGCCTTCGAGTCCTTAATAGAACTGAAACTTTCCTTTGCGACAGCTAGGACATTTTTCATTCCTCAAAGCAAACCTCAGTTGGCCTTCGACTTCTCGAGGCTGAAAGAAATATGGACTGGCATACTTGGACACTGCCCAGTTTTCAGCTGGACTTCAGTATTATTGGTGAAAGAGCTGAGAAGTAAGAAGAGCAATAATACTTTGATACAATTGTGGTACAAAGTCTCTTCAGTGCTACACAGTAAATTCACCCAAGTGTCAACACAAGATACAGATTAATAAGGGGAGGTCTATAAGAAAACCAAAAGGACATCCAATCCAATAGTATCTATAGACTAATTTCAAGAGAGAACCAATGCATATCAACAATCATAGAAAAATAAACAATTTTGTTTTAGGCAAAGAAAATATCAGGTTTTTTTTCTTTCTAAATGAAATTGTGCCTCAGTCCAGCCTGATTAACCAGACTATGCCAACACCCATTTTGCCCGTAATGAAGCAAATATTTTCAAGGATTACTTCAAATTAGAGAATCTTTGAGACATACGATCAAGTCAGTATTGACGGAGAAACTGGCCATAATATGGCCAGAAGACCATCTTTAATAAATTGGTGTTTAAATATTACCTTTGGCAACAATACCAGCAAGTTATTTCAGAATGTGTGATTGACTGTGCAGTAGGAGCTATCACAAAGAAAATGGTTTTACACAAAGTCAGCCTACAAAGGGCAGTAGATAAAGTTAACACTGACAACCCAGTTAAGTCAGCTGTAGGCTGACAACCTTTTGGGATTGACAATGGTGGTTTTGTTTTGAAAATTATTTAACAAAGCGTAAAAATGACAGCATGTTGCTATACAAGCAAAGGCACACAGCGCCAGCCATCTGAAAAAAATCCTTGTAATGAAAGTAATTAGAAATGCCCAAAAGGCAGCTGCCTATCCACACATGTGCACAATTAAGCAGCCCTATTTGGATGGATATCTTTTAAGTAAAAATCTTAGCGACAGAAGCTTACGAGTGCACAATGCAAAATGCCAACAAGGGGAAGTCAGCCAATGGTTTAAGACCAATCACCCAGTGCTCCATTCTGTATGGGCAGATGAAAAATGTGACTAAAAAGACTAACAGACTAAGAGTGCGCTGAAAGCCCATGTGCATATAAATATATGTATTTTCACATAAAAAAAAAGGATACAAGATTTATGTGTGGATGTGTAGTGTGCAATATGCTATAAGCATCGTTAATTGTGTGAGTGTGGGTGGGTGGGGGTGTCATGCCTCACGAGAGGTGAAGTCCCACCTGAGCCTTGAAGCCCCCTCATCAATGGTAATTGTTTATTATACTCTGCATATATTGTAAAAGCTATGGCATTATTCATGTGTATTTGGTTTAACAAACTTTAACTAAAACCAGAATGCAAGGGGTAAAATCTGTGCAGCAATGGTGAATCACACTGAAGAGATATTGTGACTATTAGAGTTGCTTCTCTAAATAAAATATTTTTAACATGCACTCTGTGACAGTTCAAATGTATACTGAGGTAATTTACTTAAATTTTACTCTGAACTTTGCACTGCAGTAATAAATATATATCTATGTACGTTTGTTAGAAGAGCTGCTCCCAATAAGTTATTGAGGCACATAAAAAATTTCTGCAATGGGGAAAAAAAATATATGTATTTACTAAAAAAAAAAGGTTAATGTAACGTTATAGTTAGGTGAAATGGAAAACAACAATATCACATTTTAAACGCATAAAATGTAAGTTCACCAGTAATAGTGAGCTCATGTAACTATAGCTCATCTCCACCATGCACAATTTTCTCAATTTCATTGAGAATGTTGGAGGAATATTATCAATGATGTTACAGAAGATGTCATACGTGATGTAATATGTGGGGTAATTAGCAGTGCAAGATAAGAACAAGGGTTAAAGCTACCCCAGTGCACAAGTCTTAGTTAGGACCTTAAAACGTTTTGTTGCTACTGAATATTTTTCACCTAATTATATTTAGGAAATTAGACACAGCTACAGATGAAACGGAATTACACCAAATTTGGCAGAAAGCTAGTTCTTGATACAGACAATGTGCTTCGTGAGTCATGGAGTAAATCCATTCAGTAGTTTGAGAAGGAATATGTTACTTACCATGTATGCATCTATTCGCTTAATGTAGTGCCATACATTCGTATGCTTGGCATACTCCTGCCACCTAGTGTTGGGCTCTGATGTTTGCAACTTATTTTTCTTCTAAGAAGTCTTTTGAGTCACAAGGTGTAAGGAAATGCCTCCTTGGCATGGTTACCCCCTGACTTTTTGCCTTTGCTGATGCTATGTTTTGAATTGAAAGTGTGCTGAGGCCTGCTAACCAGGCCCCAGCACCAGTGTTCTTTCCCTAACCTGTACTTTTGATTCCACAATTGGCACACCCTGGCATCCAGATAAGTCCCTTGTAACTGGTACCTCTGGTACCAAGGGCCCTGATGCCAGGGAAGGTCTCTAAGGGCTGCAGCATGTATTATGCCACCCTGGAGACCCCTCACTCAGCACAGACACACTGCTTACCCTTGTGTGTGCTAGTGAGAACAAAATGAGTAAGTCGACATGGCACTCCCCTCAGGGTGCCATGCCAGCCTCTCACTGCCTATGCAGTATAGGTAAGACACCCCTCTAGCAGGCCTTACAGCCCTAAGGCAGGGTGCACTATACCATAGGTGAGGGTACCAGTGCATGAGCACTGTGCCCCTACAGTGTCTAAGCAAAACCTTAGACATTGTAAGTGCAGGGTAGCCATAAGAGTATATGGTCTGGGAGTCTGTTTTACACGAACTCCACAGCACCATAATGGCTACACTGAAAACTGGGAAGTTTGGTATCAAACTTCTCAGCACAATAAATGCACACTGATGCCAGTGTACATTTTATTGTAAACTACACCACAGAGGGCACCTTAGAGGTGCCCCCTGAAACCTAACCGACTATCTGTGTAGGCTGACTGGTTCCAGCAGCCTGCCACACTAGAGACATGTTGCTGGCCCCATGGGGAGAGTGCCTTTGTCACTCTGAGGCCAGTAACAAAGCCTGCACTGGGTGGAGATGCCAACACCTCCCCCAGGCAGGAGCTGTAACACCTGGCGGTGAGCCTCAAAGGCTCACCCCTTTGTCACAGCACAGCAGGGCACTCCAGCTTAGTGGAGTTGCCCGCCCCCTCCGGCCACGGCCCCCACTTTTGGCGGCAAGGCTGGAGGGAACAAAGAAAGCAACAAGGAGGAGTCACTGGCCAGTCAGGACAGCCCCTAAGGTGTCCTGAGCTGAAGTGACTCTAACTTTTAGAAATCCTCCATCTTGCAGATGGAGGATTCCCCCAATAGGATTAGGGATGTGACCCCCCTCCCCTTGGGAGGAGGCACAAAGAGGGTGTACTCACCCTCAGGGCTAGTAGCCATTGGCTACTAACCCCCCAGACCTAAATACACCCTTAAATTTAGTATTTAAGGGCTCTCCCTGAACCTAGAAACTAGATTCCTGCAACTACAAGAAGGACTGCCGAGCTGACAAACCCCTGCAGAGGAAGAACAGAAGACACCAACTGCCTTGGCCCCAGACTTACCGGCCTGTCTCCTGCCTTCCAAAGAACCTGCTCCAGCGACGCTTTCCAAGGGACCAGCGACCTCTGAATCCTCCGAGGACTGCCCTGCTTCGAAAAAGACAAGAAACTCCAGAGGACAGCGGCCCTGCTCCAAAAGAACTGCAACTTTGTTACAAGGAGCAGATTTAAAGACCCTTGCAACTCCCCGCAAGAAGCGTGAGACTTGCAACACTGCACCCGGCGACCCCGACTCGATTGGTGGAGAACAACCAACTCAGGGAGGACCCTCCGGCGACTCTACGACTGTGAGTAACCAAAGTTGTCCCCCCTGAGCCCCCACAGCGACGCCTGCAGAGGGAATCCCCAGGCACCCCCTGACCGCGACTGTCTGAACTCCATTTCCCGACGGCTGGAAAAGACCCTGCACCCGCAGCCCCCAGCCCCTAAAGAAACGGAACTTCTGTGCAGGAGTGACCCCCAGGAGGCCCTCTCCCTTGCCCAGGTGGTGGCTACCCCGAGGAGCCCCCCCCTTGCCTGCATCGCTGAAGAGACCCCTTGGTCTCCCATTGAAAACTGAAGGAAACCCGACGCTTGTTTGCACACTGCACCCGGCCGCCCCCGCGCTGCTGAGGGTGTACTTTCTGTGCTATCTTGTGTCCCCCCCCGGTGCCCTACAAAACCCCCCTGGTCTGCCCTCCGAAGACACGGGTACTTACCTGCTGGCAGACTGGAACCGGGGCACCCCCTTCTCTCCATTATAGCCTATGTGTTTTGGGCACCTCTTTGACCTTTGCACCTGACCGGCCCTGAGCTGCTGGTGTGATAACTTTGGGGTCGCTCTGAACCCCCAACGGTGGGCTATCTTGGACCAAAAACTCAAACCTGTAAGTGACTTACTTACCTGTGAAAACTAACAATAGCTTACCTCCCCCAGGAACTGTGAAAATTGCACTAAGTGTCCACTTTTAAAACAGCTTATTGTGTTTTATGTAAAAAGTATACATGCTAAAGTAATGATTCAAAGTTCCTAGAGTACTTACCTGCAATACCTTTCAAAAGAGCTATTACATGTAAAATTTGAACCTGTGGTTCTTAAAATAAACTAAGAAAAGATATGTTTCTATAACAAAACCTATTGGCTGGATTTGTCTCTGAGTGTGTGTACCTCATTTATTGTCTATGTGTATGTACAACAAATGCTTAACACTACTCCTTGGATAAGCCTACTGCTCGACCACACTACCACAAAATAGAGCATTAGTATTATCTCTTTTTACCACTATTTTACCTCTAAGAGGAACCCTTGGACTCTGTGCATGCTATTCCTTACTTTGAAATAGCACATACAGAGCCAACTTCCTACACAAGGTATAAGGACTCCTCCTACAGTGTGGGGAGCATGATTTTTGGCTCTTTTGTTAGATTGTTTTTTAGTTCATTGTGTGAGCTTTGCATAAGAGCAATATAGTGAGCGAAAAAATGAGCATGAGAAAATATGATTAGGATAAAGTATTAACAAAGAAGTAAGTCAACCAGTTGCTTACGGGAGGTCGGCAGGTATAAATCTATGGCACTACAAGCCACAAATAGATGCTTACAGGGTCGGATTATATTCCATTCGTAGGAAGTGCTGGCCGTAGATACATATGGCTATCATCAACTGTAAAGCAGTGGTTCCCAAAAACAATGGTTAGCTAGTGGTTGACTTAGAAACTTGATAAAGTGTTTGTAATACAGCTTGTACCCCTCTAGCCAGACTGTTGATTAGGTAAAACAGTGACACAATAGAGCTTTGTGAATATAAGTGAGTTATTCCATGTAGCTTTCTTACAAATACCTGCTAGTGGGATGGTTCCTAAAAAAGCGATAAAGGCTCCTTTTTTACGTGTAGAATGAGCTCCTTGTGTTGGAGGAAGTGCTCGCTTTACAATAGCGAGTGAGTACATCTAAAAATCCATTTCGCTATTTCTGCTTTGGATATAGAGGAACCTTGTAGTGGTTTTAAGATTGAAGCAAAGAGTTGTTGCCGCTTACGAAAAGGTTTACTTCTTTCTATACAGTTCATCACTGCTCTTTTAACACGTAGTGTGTTGAAAGCTCTTTCTGCTATTGAATCTAGTTTAGGGGGAAAAAAACTGGTAGCTCTATTGTTTTGTTTGCATGGAAATATGATAAGGTCTTCCAATGTGAGTACTTGAAGCTCACTTATCCTTCTAAGGGATGCGCTAGCTAACTAAAAAAAAAAAAAGCTACCTTCCATGTGGGGAACTGAAGATCACAAGAATTAAGTGGCTCAAAGGGCGGTCCCATGAGTCTAATGAGAACAATATTAAGAATCCAAACGAACGAGTTACTTACCTTCGGTAACGACTTTTCTGGTGGATACATTAGCTACCTGTGGATTCCTCACCTAATGAATACTCCCATGGCGCCAGCATTCGACGGAAATCTTCTTACTAGTCTCTGCACGTCGACGAGGACGTGACTCTAGCCCACGCGACGCCGTCTGACGTCATACAGGCAATAAGAGGTCCTCGACGACGTGCGGACGTCAGTACCAATCATTTTTTACGTGCATGAGAACAACCAGGCAATGCAATGAAAGAGCAAGGCAACATCCCATTATATTGTAAAAATACACAACATTGCATGAATAACTGTAAATCTTTTATATATATATATAACTCTCTCTTTTTAAAATATATATACACATCAAGTATATACACAAAGATATATACATATATACATATATATAAATATATTATATACAACATCTATTGCACCCTCAAAGACCAAGAGGAGCGCACTCAAGGATTACTTGGTAAGACCAGAAAGGCAACGGGGAGGCGGGTGGGACCGTGAGGAATCCACAGGTAGCTAATGTATCCACCAGAAAAGTCGTTACCGAAGGTAAGTAACTCGTTCTTCTGATGGATACAACTACCTGTGGATTCCTCACCTAATGAATAGAGTCCCAAAGCAGTACCACGCCCGGCGGTGGGTGCCTAAATGGTCAAACCAAGAAATCCTGCAGCACTGACCGTGCAAAATGGCCGTCTCTTCTAACCTCAGAATCCAAACAGTAATGTTTTGCAAAAGTGTGAAGGGACGACCAAGTTGCGGCCTTGCAGATGTCGACCACAGGAACACCCCTGGCCAAGGCCGAAGTGGCCGACTTAGCTCTGGTGGAATGAGCTCTAATACACTCAGGAGGATCCTTCTTTGCCAAAGAGTAACAGATTTTAATGCAAAGAACAACCCACCTGGATAGTGTTCTCTTGTGGACTGCCTTTCCTCTCCTCTTGCCCACGTATCCAATAAACAGCTGATCCTCCAGCCTGAAATCCTTTGTTCTATCAATAAAGAAGCTCAACGCTCTCTTTGGGTCCAGACGGTGCAGTCTTTCTTCCTCTTTGGAAGGATGAGGCGGAGGATAGAACGTGGACAAAGTAATTGCCTGAGCCAAATGGAAGGGTGAAACAACCTTCGGGAGGAAAGCAGCCTTGGTCCTCAACACCACCTTATCCCCATAAAAAGTTGTATAAGGGGGCTTTACTGATAAGGCCTGCAACTCACTCACTCTCCTTGCTGATGTTATAGCTATCAAGAAGACTGTTTTTAAAACCAAATACCTTAAGGGGCAAGAATGCATAGGTTCAAAAGGGGACCCCATAAGGAAAGTCAGGACCAAGGACAAATCCCATTGCGGCATAACGAATGGCTTTGGAGGATATTTATTTAGAAGACCTTTCAGGAATCTGATAACAATAGGGGATTTAAATAAAGATGGTTGGTCTGGAAGACATATGAAGGCTGACAAGGCCGATAAATAACCCTTAATGGTAGCCACTGCACAACCTTTCTGCGCTAGAGACAGAGCAAAAGACAAAATGTCCGATAGATGAGAATGCAAAGGATCAATCTGCCTCTCTCCACACCACGCAACAAATTTAGACCACCTATTAGCGTAGATAGATTTAGTGGAGTGTCGCCTGGCCGCTAATATAACATCCACTACCTCAGGCGGGAGAGAGAAGGAACTCAGGTTGCCCCGTTCAATCTCCAGGCATGTAGGTGCAGACTCTGGAGGTTGGGGTGTAGAACCTGCCCCTGCGACTGCGAGAGGAGGTCTGCCCTGAAAGGGAGACGGAGCGGAGGGCACATTGAGAGTTGGAGAAGGTCGGAGTACCATACCCTCCTTGGCCAATCCGGAGCTATTGGGATGACTAGAGCCCGGTCCTGGCGAATCTTCCTCAATACTCGAGGAATCAAGGGTATGGGAGGAAACGCGTAAAGCAACTGGCCGCACCAGGTTATTTGAAACGCGTCCCCCAACGCTCCCTGCATCGGATACTGGAGGCTGCAGAACAACGGACAATGCGCGTTCTCTCGAGTGGCAAACAGATCTACCCGAGGAAACCCCCACCTCTGGAAGATTAAACGGACTTGATCTGGATGGAGACGCCACTCGTGGTCTGCCGAGAAATGGCGACTGAGACTGTCCGCACGCACGTTCAAGACTCCGGCCAGATGGTTTGCTATCAAGCAAATCTGATGGTCCTTTGCCCAGGACCATAGTCGAAGAGCTTCTCTGCAGAGAAGGTACGACCCCACTCCTCCCTGCTTGTTTATGTACCACATCGTGGTAGTATTGTCCGTTAGGACCTGTACCGACTGACCACGAAGGGAAGGGAGGAAGGCCTTGAGAGCCAGACGTACAGCCCGTAACTCTAACAGATTGATGTGAAACATCTGTTCCTCTGGAGACCAAAGACCTTTGATCTCCAGATCCCCCAGATGAGCTCCCCACCCTAGAGTGGAAGCATCCGTTATGACTGTGGCCACTGGTGGCGACTGCTGGAACGGCTTTCCTTGTGAAAGATTGTTGCTTGCAATCCACCACCTCAAATCCACAGCAGCATCTCTGGAGATCTTGACAGTACCCTCTAGATCCCCTTTGTGTTGAGACCACTGCCTTCGGAGGCACCACTGAAGAGCCCTCATGTGCCAGCGAGCATGCGTGACCAACAGAATGCAGGAGGCAAAAAGACCGAGCAGACGAAGGACCTTGAGAACTGGAACTACCGCTCCATTTTGAAACATTGGAACCAAATCCTGAATATCTTGAATCCGCTGAGGCGGAGGAAAGGCCCGACCCAATGTTGTATCCAGTACTGCCCCTATGAACAGGAGGCGCTGAGAGGGCTCTAGGTGAGATTTGGGCTCGTTCACCGAAAAACCCAGGTCGAACAACAACTGGGTTGTTGACTGCAGATGATGCGACACAAGCTCCGGGGACTTGGCTTTGATCAACCAGTCGTCCAAGTAAGGGAATACTGCTATCCCCTTCCTTCTGAGTTCTGCCGCAACCACCGACACCACCTTCGTGAAGACTCGAGGTGCTGAAGTAAGACCAAACGGAAGGACCGCAAACTGATAGTGTTGCGATCCCACCACAAACCGGAGATACTTCCTGTGTGACTTGAGTATCGGGATATGAAAGTAAGCATCCTGCAAGTCGACAGACACCATCCAGTCTTCCTTGTTCAACGCCAAAAGCACCTGTGCTAGGGTCAGCATCTTGAATTTTTCCTGCTTGAGGAACTAATTCAAGATCCTCAGGTCCAGAATTGGTCTCAAACGACCATCCTTCTTGGGAATCAGGAAATACCTTGAGTAACATCCTCGACCCCTTTCCTGCTCTGGGACCAACTCCACCGCGCCCTTGGAAAGGAGGGCTTGTACCTCCTGTTCTAGCAACAGGAGGTGTTCTTCTGAACAATAAGAAGGGCGGGGCGGGATGAGGGGCGGGAACTCCCGAAAGGGAAGGGTGTAGCCTTTTCCCACAATACTGAGAACCCAAGTGTCTTCCATTTGGTGAGAAAATGCTGTAATCTTCCCCCTACAGGAGAGGAGTGAGTGGGAAATGGTGGAAGCCTAAGGCTGCTTCCCCTGCTGCACCCCGCCAGAGGATGAGGAAGAGGCAGAGTGCTGCTGAGAGGCTCCTCTGGTGCGGACCCTACCTCTCCCCCTGAAAGATCTATAGGGATGGGAAGAGGCAGGTTGCTGATATCTTCCCCGAAAGGAAGAGGAGGAAGAGCCACGCCCAAATCCACGAAACCTCCTGAAAAATCTGGAAGAGGCCGTGGAAGAAGGAGCTTGGAGCCCTAACGACTTAGCCGTGGCCCTGCTTTCCTTAAAACGTTCCAAGGCCGAATCAGCCTTGGCTCCAAACAGTTTGTCCCCATCAAACGGGAGATCCAACAATGTGGACTGTACATCTGCAGAAAAGCCCGAGTTACGGAGCCAGGACTGTCTCCTTGCCACCACAGTTGTGCCCATTGCTCTGGCTACCGAGTCGGTGGTATCCAGTCCCGTCTGGATAATCTGGGTCGCAGCAGCCTGGGCATTTGAGACAAGATCCAAAAGACCATGGGGAAGCTCTGTAAACGATGAGGAAATGTCATCCATCAGAGCATGAATATACCTCCCCAGGATACAGGTTGCATTGGTGGCTTTTAACGCCAGACTGCAGGATGAAAAAATCTTCTTCGACTGCGCCTCTAGCTTCTTTGAATCTCTGTCCCCAGGCACCGTCGGGAAAGAACCAGGCGCTGACTTGGATGAACAGGAGGCCTGCACCACCAAGCTCTCCGGCGTAGGGTGCCTAGATAGAAACCCAGGGTCAGTCGGAGCCGCCCGATACCTCCTGGCCACGGCTCTGTGAACTGCTGGGGAAGATGCCGGCCTCTTCCACACCTCTAACACCGGATCCAGCAGAGCGTCATTAAATGGCAACAGAGGCTCCGCCGCAGCTGAGGCCGGATGTAGCACCTCTGTTAAAAGGTTTTGTTTAGCCTCCACCACCGGCAAAGGCAGGTCCAAAAAACTAGCTGCCTTCCGTACCACTGCATGAAAGGAAGCAGCCTCCTCAGTATATTCCCCCGGGGACGAAAGATCCCACTCAGGGGAAGTGTCCAGCCCACTGGCTGACTCCAGTCCACGCAGCCCATCACCCGAGTCCTCTAGCTCTCCTTCCTCCAGGGCTCGTTGGTACTCCTGCTCTTCTAATACACTGAGAGCACGTCTCCTGGAATGAAGTCGCTGTTCAATACGCGGAGTCGACAATGCCTCCGCCGAAGTCGAAGAGGTAACTTCGGCGCCGACAAAAGAGCAGCTGAAGCAGATGGACCCACCGGAGTCACAGGCCGAAATCCCGACTTCGACTTCGACGGGATGGAAATCCCCGGGGCCAATCCTTCTGACGCCACCGGAGCGGCCACCGGCGCCGACACTGGCGCCGAGCCCACGTTCCCAAAAGGGAGAAAGGGCATAAAGGGTGCCGGCCGAAGAGGCGCAGGATCACCCAAAGAAAAGGCCAAAGGCCCAGCCGGAGCACCCCCTGGAGCCATCTGTTGGAAGATGGCATACATCGCATTCAAGAATGCGGAACTATCGGCTCCAGGGGTGGGAAAAGCCAGATACTGAGGTGCCTGTCTCGGAGGCGACCCCGACGCCGGCCTCGGCGTCTGCGCCGGAGAAAACACCTGAGGCTCCAATACCTCAATCACCGACGCCTGTCCAGGTGAAGTTGGAGACGCCGGAGAGGGCAACGGTGTCGAAGGATGCGGCGTAACCGTGGGACTGATCTCCCATGTCCTTCGGCGCCGATCCGAAGACCTGGAACGAGTCTCCTTCGAATGACGCAGAGATTCTCTACGGCGCCGGGAGTCTCGATGACGCCGATGTCTTGGAGAAGAAGACTTCTTGTGATGCTTCTCCTTCGATTTAGCCATAAACAGCTTCGCCTCACGTTCCTTGAGGGCCTTTGGATTCATGTGCTGGCATGAATCACAAGTCGAGACGTCGTGGTCGGAGCTCAAACACCAAAGGCAATCGGAATGAGGATCCGTCACCGACATCTTGCCTCCACACTCACGACAAGGCTTAAATCCAGACTTTCTCTGCGACATTATTACCACAGCGAAAGACTACGCAGCAAAAATACACTGTAACCAAAAAAGTAACAGTTGCTCCCTCGAAGATAACCGTTTCGAATGCACGGAAAAAAGGGAACCGACGTCCGCACGTCGTCGAGGACCTCTTATTGCCTGTATGACGTCAGACGGCGTCGCGTGGGCTAGAGTGACGTCCTCGTCGACGTGCAGAGACTAGTAAGAAGATTTCCGTCGAATGCTGGCGCCATGGGAGTATTCATTAGGTGAGGAATCCACAGGTAGTTGTATCCATCAGAATGGTGCTGGTGGTGTGGAGGGTGGACTGACTTTTTACAACATATGTCAATGCTTTGATGACTAGAACGTTAAAAAGTGACATATGTTGTCTAGATTACATTTAGCAGCTCTAGCTGCATACATGCGAATCAATTAATGTATATGCAAGGCCTGCTTGTTGTAAATGAGATAACCAATGAGGTCTTGTACTGCTGGCGAAAGTGGTTGGATTTGATTGCATAGGGAGTAATGTACAAATATTTTCCACTTAGCCGCATAACATGCTTGTGTAGTTGGTCTACATTCTTGTTTTAGAATGTTCAAGCATTCTTTTGGGAGTTAAGGTGTTCAAATTCGAAGACCTCAGGAGCCAAATCGCCAGATTGAGCTGTGAGGGATTAAATGTATTACTCTCCCATGTTCCAGAGTTAAAAGCTGTGACCAGAGAGAACACCTCATGTGGCACTACATATAGTTACTGTAGGGCCGTAAACCAAGGTTGGCGTGACCATATTGGGGCTATTAAGATTAGTGTGAGGGATGTTTGTGGAAGCCTTTGAACCACATATGGAATGAGCGGGTATATAACCCCCCCCCCCCAAACAATCCTACAACATGCTGCAGACGGCGGGCCCAGGGCATGCCTGGAGCCCGCAACCCTGGAAGCACCGACCCAGCCATTGAGGAGGTTGCTTCACTATTCGCCCCGCGGGACAGTGGGATTGCCCCAGCATTGACAAGTCAGCCGGGAGCAGTGATCCAGGCCGAGGACAAAGCAGGCCGAGCGGGGATACAGTGAGTGGCATTCTTCCCTCTTCATACATCCTTCCTCCCCTGTGTGCCAGCAACCTGCCACTAAGCCACCCCCCTTCCCTCCTAGAGATGCCCTATTACAGGCGGCTAGAACCTTCGGGGACTTGCGACAAGACAACGCTGTCATCAGTTTCTTTCCAGATTTTACCATCCAGGTACAGCGCCAACAAAAAAATCTTTGAAGTTAAGAGCGCTGAGGTCCAAAGAACTGAGAAATATGACGCTCTTCCTGGCAAAACGTAGTAGAAGCGGAGGGAAAGACTTGGTACTTTGCACCCCCCACAAGAAGGTGTGGGATTGGCTTGAGGACTGGAGACAGGCTGGGGAGTGGAAGGAGAGCTCGCGTCGACGGTGCAACTGGTACAGGGAAACTTAGGCAGGAAGAATCGAAAGCACCCAGCTTAAGAAGTGGACTGAGGAACAATTAAATCAGGCGGTACGGAAGTGACTAAATTTCTTCGCACAGAAGGAGTTTACAAGGAAGGTTGGAGGGCGTCTCAATTCATAGCGACCAGGGTCATGGTAAACCGTCAGCGTGAAGGGGGAAAGACATTGGGCGTGTGCCCACATAAGATTTCTTGAGCAATACCTCATCGGTGGCACACCCGCGCAGAAGAATAGTTTGTGTAGGGCGACAGGCAATCTGCAAGTGGGGGGGGGGGCAGTTCAGCGCTCATGGCGCAGAGTAGCAGGGAGGGGGAGTTGAGGGAGCAAGCGGTTTCAAGTAATGCCTTAGGGATACTTATGTTCTTAGCACCATACGTTGGGGGCATCTGGGGTTCACACAACGTGTTTCAAAGGGAGGGATCTCCCTGGCAAGGGGTAGGAATAAGCATCAAGAGGCGGAAGGGCCAGACTCTATATAGAATCAACGGGGTGAGATAGATGGTCCAGTACAAAACTTGACCATATGGTCCGGGAACGTAAATGGGCTGGGAGCAGGATAAAGCACACTTTAGTATTACAGCATATAAAGCACCACTCCCCAGACATGGTCCTACTTCAGGAAACACACCTAAGAGGCAACCACTATAAGGCACTGGACAGATTTGGCTACGTCCTGAAAGCACAAGCAGGGTACACTACTGATGCTAGGGGAGTGTGCATTTTGGTGGAAAAAAATTATACCCCTTATCCACCAGCTGCAGCATGACCACATGGGCCACTACGTGGCGCTCTTAGGTACCAGGAAGAGCACTGCGCTCAACCTGTGCTCCATATACCTTCCCAGTCAACGACCCTTGCAGAGTTGGGGGACCTGCTGCTACACCTGCCCTCTGGGATCCCAATTTTGGGTGGCGATCTGCAAGACAATACACATACTTTTCAGCTGCCCACAGGAGTTTCTCCAGATTGGATTACATCTTCACTCTGTGTGCACATGCTCACCAATTCCACGACGTGTCTATTCATGCGAGGAGGGTCTTTGCCCATTCGCCGGTCGGGCTGAACTGCTGAGCCAACAACAGGATTATACGCTGCCAGGCAGACTGGAGGTCTGGGGTCTGAGGGACCCAGGGATTAGAGAGAACCTGCGGGAGGGGGCAACCTTTTAATTCTCGGAGAATCGGGGTTCAGTATCGTCGGCGGGGACAGTTTTGAGGGGACAAGCACAGGCAGCCCTGGGGGTGGCAAAGAAGGAGGCACGGCATGCATGCGCAACCATAAAGAAAGACATAGTCAGCCTCGAAGCGACAACTGCAACAATCTGAGCTGAGGGATCTAGCAGAGAAACAAGCCAAGCAATATGCCACAGCGGTCCAGCGTAGGTTGTACGGTGTGGGCAACAAGGCCGGAAGGTTGTTAGCATGGCTCGAGCAGAGGGAAGGAGAACATACATGGGTATTGAGGGTGGAGAACTCAGAGCGGGTCACACAAGCGACTTGGGCAGCCATACCAGAGACCTTAGCAGACTATTAAGAAAATGTGTATGCCCCCAGGACAGAAATGTCCGCTGAGGATTGAGGATCTCCTCGGGGATATCCAACTACAGGTACTGAAGAAAGACAATAGACACGCACTGCGAGCCGTTATGACGGAGAAGAGGTGATCCAGGCACTGCCAGACTTGCAGACTGGGAAGGCCACGTTCCCAAATGGGATCCCAGTCAAACTGTACAAGGGAATGGCCACTCTAATTGAGAGTCCACTGCTGGAAATGTTTAAGGAAGCCAGGGACAGGGGCTGTCTACCAGCAAACCAAAGGGCAGAGACAAATGTGGCGATTCATAAGGAAGGGAGGCCCCTGGAGGCGTGTAGCTCATTTAGACCGATGTGCCTCCTTAATGTGGAAGCAAAGGTACTAGTCAAAGTGTTAGCCAATAGGTTGCGGTGAGTAATAGGATACCTAGTGCATCCAGATCAATCAGGCTTTTTGCCGGACAAAAGTACGAGATTTAATCTTCGTGGCTTGTTTGGGGTGGTACATCTGACTGCGGGGACAGAGGCAGATCAGACGGCCCTGATGGCACCGGACACTAAAATGGCGTTTGACTCCCTGAAGTGGAACTATGTTTGCAGTCCGCAGTTCTGTAAATGGACCAGGCTGCTGTATGCTGACCCCATGGCATGAGTGAAGCTCAACGGAGAAGTGTCACAAGAACTCGAGTTGGGGAGGGGTACCAGGCGGGGTTGCCCACTGATCTCCCCCCCCCCCTTCCCACCACCCGCTCTTTGCTCTAGTATTGGAATCATTGGCAGAATAGTTCTGTCAGGATCCTTTGGTGAGGGGGAATCAAAACATCAGGAGGATGGGAGGAACGTATATCCTTATATGCGGACAATATCCTGCTTTATGTCTCAAGGCTTTCACTGACGATAGGCAGGCTCATGCAAATATTGTTTTGCCGACAACTCTGGATACACAATAAATTGGTCCAAGTCGGTGGTATATCCCCTGGCGGGAGGGGAACCCAGCCTCCTTGGAGACTGTGGGGCCCTGCTGGTGATGGAGGGCTTTCGCTACTTAGGAATATATGTAACCAGGGACCCTGGAGACTTCCTGAGGCAAAACTTGACTGTCCAACTGGAGAGACTTAAGGGAGATGTGGCACACTGGCATGACCTCCATCTGACATTGATGGGAAAAGCATTGATTTATATGAGGAGCCTGCTGCACCTCCTTCATGTCCTGCAAAACACCTCATATAGTATTCCACATGAGGTGTTCAGCACAATCGCCTCGGAGGTGTTGAGATTGCTGTGGAGACAGGGAACACATATGATTGCCCTAACCAAGCTACAGAGGGGACCATACGAAGGGGGATTGGCAATACCGGACATTAAGAAATACTACTGGGCATCGCACCTTTTGACGGGGTGGGGCCCTGAGGCCCTGCTACATAGTACAACATGAGCGGGCACTGCCGCCCCACACAAGGGCAGTGGCTGAGGCCTGGAAAGAGACAGCTAAACACCAGAGGTGGTTAAGGAAATTCACTGGCTTTACCCCGCTGTGGCAAAGTGACGAGTTATCCGAGATACGAGGCCTAGCGGGACTCAGGAGATGGGAGATGATTGGCATAGAACACCTGGGTGACGTTTGGAGGGGACAGGCATTAGTTAGTTTTGAGACACAGAGAGGAGTACGCACTGGCACCTCGCGAACACTTTCGATACATGCAGCTCGGACATGCGCTGAGGAGGCACATTAGGGAGGGTGACAGCCAGTCGGATGCTTCCCCGTTGGAGAACAAATCCTATCGGAGCCACTTCACAGATGGGGCACTTATGTAATTTACAAAAAACGAATTAACAACTCCCCTGACCGCTGCGCAACTTGAAGGAGAAATGGGAAGCAGACTTGGGACCATCAGAGGAAGAGGAGTTGTGGGAGGCCATTGGTAGCACCAAGGATATAGCCATCAGGGCTAGATTCAGACCAGCACAATTAAAAATCCTTTACAGAGTATAAAACCTGCGCACTCTGCTATTTAAGATCGGCAACGCAGATAATCCGGGCTGTCTGAGGTACTGTGGCGAAGATGGCACATTCATGCATATACTACGGGAATGTCCTCACAGAGGAATATTGGGCAGAAGTGGTCCGAGAGATGTCACGCATCACTGCGCTTGAAGATCTGTTAGATCCTAAATGGTTAATTCTAGGAATATCAGGGGAATACACCTGGCCCAGATACACAGAAATATGGCTGGGACTGGTAGCTGAAATGGAGAAAAGCAATACTGCAAGAGCCTGAGGACAGGCAAGGCTAGCTGGAACTTTAGCATCCTGTCTTGAGTAGGATAGGGTTTGACTGTAATGGAGTTTAATATTGCCCCGAAGAAAGGCTGCGCTTACAAAGGTTGGGAGTGAGATTTTGCTGTATTTAGTGTGAAGCCTAATTTTTGCAGAAGGTTGATTACCTTCAGTGTGCTGTGTAGACATTGCTGACTGGTGGGACTTTTGATGAGTCGGTCATCTAGATATGGGAACAAATGTGTGCCCACCCCACCCACACTGCCCCCCCTTCTGAGATGAGCTGTTACCACTGCAAAGCATTTGGTGAATACTCATGGAGCTATAGTTACTCTGAATGGTAATACCTTGAATTGGTAGTGCTGTCCGCTGACTTGGAAATGAAGATTGCGACAGCGTGCAGGATGTATGGGAACTTAGAAATAGTTATCTTTGAGGTCTATGATCGTCATGAAATATCCTTGCTGCAACAATGGTATCACGTTCTATAATGAGAACATGTGAAAGTGTTCCGAGATGTATTTGCCGAGAGTCCTGAGGGCTAGAATAGGCCTTAACTTCCAGTCTTTTCTTAGGATTGAGGAAGTATAAGGAATAGACTTGGCGTCCTTGATATTGTTTTGGGACTAACTAAAGCCCGTTTGAAGCATAGATTGTACCTCCTCATGGAAGAGTGCAAGATGGTCTGATGACATTTTGTGTTTGTGGTGGTATTGTGGGTGGGGTAGTTGTGAGTTGTAAGCAGTACCCATCCTTGATGTTGGAAAGAACCCGCTGGTCAGTGATAGTTTGTATCCAGTGTCAGTGGTACTCTTGCAGCCTTCTTCTTACTGGTGTTCTATGTTGTAGGGGGAGGCTTATTGGTCACTGCTTAGTAGGCATGGTGGTTTTGGAGGCGGAACGACAACCTCTGCCTCTATTGGGGTTTCTAGTAGGTCCCACTAGTATACTGGGACTGGGACAAGTCTTGCTATTTTTGCTCATTGTCAGAGTCTGTAGATGTGGCAGGTCTTGCTGCACCTCTATGCTGTCCTCTCCGAAAGAAGCCTTCCGGATGGAAGGTTTGTAGGGTACCCCCATGGCTTTGTATCATTTTTCATTTTCTCCAACATCTCATCCACCTGTGGTGGAAATAAATGTTGACCGTCTAAAGCAGAGGTCTTCAAACTGGGGGGCGGGCCCCCCTAAGGGGGCCTGAAGTGATCAAAGGGGGGGCCCCAGACTCTGGCCAAAATAAATATTATACAGATAACAGGCCTTTGTTTTAAGCAGAAGCATGTTATTGCAGTTTTAAAAAGGTAACCGTACTTAACTGCAATGTTTAAATAGGTTAAGACATATTTAAACATTGCCATGTTTATAAAATAATTGTGAAAAATTCTGAGGGGGGCCCAATTATTATTATTTTTTTCAACTGGGGGGGGGGGGGGGGGGGCATTAAAAAGTTTGGAGACCTCTGGTCTAAAGGTAGACTGAGTAAATGTTGTACATTAGGCTGAGATCCTGATACTCTAAACCATCCATGGCGCCCAATGATAATACTTGTATGGACTTCCCTAGCACTAGTATTGGTGGAATCTAGTGCACACTGAATGATGGCATTAGAAATCAATCTGCCTTCCTCAACCAACTGAGTCCCACTTTGGGGGGTATTGCTTCCTGC